>NW_026294595.1:69287533-69891818 GCF_007827085.1 Peromyscus californicus insignis
GAGCCTCTATTAACAGGACACAAGCCCCACCTCCACGCACATCCATTCCGCTAGGCTGCCTTCACTAAGGGCTGCCCTGCAGGACATCCTGGGATGGATGGTGTGTTAGAAACGTGTTTGCCAGGTGGTAGAGCAATTGCCTAGCATGTGTAAGCCCCTGGGTTCAGTCCTCAGCGTGGAAAGGGAAAAAGAAAAGACAGAAATGCACATTCTGGGCCCAGCAAGAAGGTTCAGTGGGGGAAGGCCCTTGAGGCCAGGCCTGAAAACATAAGTTCAATTTTCCCAGGTTCCATGTGGTGGAAGAAGAGAACAGATTCCCATGATGTGTCCCCCACAACCCCCTCCACCAACCCTCATACACATACTAAGATAGATAGATAGATAGATAGATAGATAGATAGATAGATAGATAGAAAGCAAGAAAGATAGATAGATAGAAGTAATAAAAAATGAAATGCACATTCACAGGCCATGTCCCACCCTAGTTGGACAAAGCTTTCCCAAGCTTTCTAATGACTGGCATGCACACCAGTGAGAGCCACAGCACCTGTCATGGCCCACCTCCCACTCCTGAGATGTCCTATCAGGGGCTCGTCTCCTGGAGCCCTGGTTTCCAGAAGCCTACTAGGAAGAAGGAGTCACTGCAGGGACAGGCCATTAAATAGTAAAGTGATCCCATGACCAGTTAATGATACCACAGGTTCCAAGGGAGGAGGGTCCAAAGTCACACCAAAGAGAGACCTGGCTGCCTCTTACTGTTTCCTGCCTCTTCCAAACACAATAAACTCCCACGTATACACTGCCCTTCCTGTGATCTTGAACCCAGAGACCACCTAACCCAAAAGGTACCTTGAGGAATTTACTACTCACTCTGGAGGTCAGAAGGCCTGAGCACAAAATACAGTAAAGACAAGGTGACCATTTCAGCCGCATGGGTCATCATGAAATATTCAAATGGGCAGGCGGTTGCTTAACAGAGGGAACACACCTCCTCTTCCTGGAGCTGGGAGTTGGGCTGTGGGGTCATGTGGCAAACTCCTCCCTAGGCCATGGTAAACCCAGGCTCAGGCTCACAGGAAGCCACTCTGATGGCACAACCCCAATCTGGGGGTGTGAACACTTCTTTTATGGTTTGTTTTTAAAAGCCCAAACACCAAATTGTTCACCATGGTTATCTCTGAGTAATTATTTCCTTTAAGTATATGGTTCTGTATACTGTAATTTTTTCCACACAATCTCTCTTCAATAATTAGAAAGTTTTTCATTTTTTTCCATTTGGTTCATATGGAAACAAAGATTCTTTGGTCACTGTTGTTTTGGGACATATATGTGTGTATGCTGTGCCTGTGTGTATGTGTGTTCCCTTGTATATGGGCACACGTGTGGAAGCCTGAAGTTGAAGTCTGGTGTCTTCCTGTGATTCCTCTCCACTTTATTTACTGAGATGGCTTCTCACTGAACCTGGAGCTCCCCAATTCCAGCTAGTCTAACCAGACAACTTTCCCCAGGGATTCCCTGTCTCTGTCTCCAAGTGCTGAGGTTACAGGCACCCTTGCTTGGCTTTTAGATGGGTTCTTGGAGTCCTCACACTGACAGGTTACCCACTGAGCCATCTCCTCAGCCCACAAGGTTGTTTTGCTTTGTTTTTTAAGTCTATGCAATTACCCCTGCTCCGTTTTAATGTTATTTGGGTCCCCTCAACTCTATACCAGCAACACCCAACTCCAGGCTGGGCTTATTCAACCAAAGTAAGAAACCATAAAGGCCCGAGTCCCCGGCCGATCCTTGGCTCTTCAGGCAGCAAGTTCCCTCCCCCAAGCTCAGGGCTGTCTGGCTGGGCTCTCATCTGCCATGCCATCACACTTACCAGCTCCTTGCTTTACGAGGGTGGGCTCTTCCTGCCACTAAATATTCCCTCATCTACCCTCCCTGCATGCCAAGGGTGAGAAAGTGCCACAGGCAGGCTGAGCCTGGTGGCCCACGCCTTTAATCCCAGCACTTGGGAGGCAGAGGCAAGTGGATCTCAGTGAATTTGAGGCCAGCCTGATCTACATAGTGAGTTCCAGGACAGCCAGGGCTATGAAGAGAGACCCTGTCTCAATCAATCAACCAACCAGTCAGTCAGTCAGTCAATCAATCAATCAATCAATCAATCAATCATCAATCAATAAGTCTGGCTAAGCCTGGAGTCCCAGTGTCTGGAAGAATCCCATTAAGGTGCATGGAGCTCTCCAAAGTTCTCTGCTTACAACATACACAAAGCTTGAGGACAAAGCACCACCCTAAACTGTCTCCAGGAAAAGAAAGGCCTGCTGCCTGGGGATCTTCTGGACAGACTAGAGTAGAACACACATCCTCCTTGTCCTGGACACTGTGCGCTCGCACGCACACACACACACACACACACACACACACACACACACACACACACATACACAGACCAGAGGTCAGAGAGGTGGACGGTCTACATGACAGAGCATGACTCGAAGCCTAGACACCCACTCACTCATTATATAACTTCAAAGACATCAATCCTCTTCAAATGCGTCCACCGAGTTTCTATGCCCTCTATAAATAGTGATGCCCTGTCCATTCCCCTGCAGTGGCACACTAATAATCCATCTCCTCAGACAGAGTGGGAGATGATTTTCTCTCTATAGATGTGCAACTGCTAACTGTTGTGACTAGCCACAGGTGGTGAACATGTACTGAGTGCTTACTACACACTGGAAGTGCTTTGTATGTGTGTGTGTGTGTGTGTGTGTGTGTGTGTGTGTGTGTGCGCGCGCGCGCGCGCGCGCGTACGTGGGAACGTGGGAACACACACTCCTCTCTACACTTGTTTCACCGTGGAGGGACCTCTATTGAATATACACTGCTAGCCTTGCCCCCACCCCCGCCCTTCTTCAGTCCCTGCCCCAGATCCAAGGGTAGCTTATCTGATGGGCTCCTCTAGGAGACACACTGGGCTGGCTAGGCCAGGCTCCCCCGGCACAGAGCCAGGTTGTTTGCAGACAGCTGCCATCTTGGTGTTGTCTGCTCTTGCCACCTGCTTCTGCAGCGAGGCAGGCTCCTGCCAAGTGCCACCTGTATCCAAACAAGTGACTCCACCGGTTCCAGAATAGACAGTATGCAAGCCCTATGCCCAGATCTAAAGCCATGTCCTATCTTAGCCTTTCACATATGGTAAGCTCACCTAGCCCTCATTCAGTGCCCTGGTATAAGTTTCATTAGCCCCATCCCCATTTCACAGCATGTTGAGGCTCAGAGAGGCAATTAAGCTGTCCTCATAAGCTGCTGGTGACAAGCTCTGTGAATAGCACCTAGCTCTCAGGTGGGTCACACCTATGCTACCTGTGATGTTCTCACCCATATCTGGTGTTGGTTGCCCAAGCAGGCTGTGGCCCAGGCACTCCCTGGGAGTTGCCTGGGCCTTGACAAGCTGATATGTTCTTCAAATCAACACTCCACCCCTCCTCTGAAAACACAGGATTGATTAACAACCAAAAAACTCAATGTGACCTCAAGTTTACAAAATCTATTTCTCTTCAAATATGTGTCTTTTGTAACTTTGTTGTGTGTGTTCATTTTTTTTTAAAATTGAATATCAAAATAAGTTGGGTTTCTGGCATAAGGTTTAGAAAATAAGGAAACTTTAAAAGGCAATAAATTATCTCAAATCTGCATATTTGGATATGGTAATGTGCATATATATTTACTTGGAGTATTTATTTAGTTATTTATTATGTGTATGAGTGTTTTGTCTATGTGTATATAAATGCACTGTGTGTGTATGGTACCCACGGAGGCCAGAAGAGGAAGTCAAATCCCCTTGGAACTGGAGTTAAGACAGGTGAGAGCCACCATGTGGGTGCTGGGAACTGAACCCAGGTCCTCGGCAAGAGCAGTAGAGTTCTCTTAACTGCTGAGACAGTTCTCTAGTCCCTATTCTTCTTTTTGTTGTTGTTATATTTATTTATTCATTCAGTGTGTGTGTGTGTGTGTGTGTGTGTGTGTGTGTGTGTGTGTGTGTGTGTAGGCACACATATGGAGGTCAAAGGACAACTTTTAGGAGTTGGTTCTCTCCTTCTGCCATATGGTTCCTGGGGCTTGAACTCATACCCTCCAGCTTGGAAGTAAGGGCCCTTGCCGGCTGAGGCACCCCTCATCCCACTGTGCATATTGAAAGAGGTGTTTAACTGCTCTGGGGCCTTGGTGAGGAGTCATGGGGAGCAGCTGCTACCCTTCTGTGCCCGAAGAGCCTCCTGGCAGCCAATGAGAGCTGACCCTCCCCACCTTCCTCCTGGGCTGGCTCACCCAGATGCCCTCTCCCTGGGAAAGGCCCTGCTCTGCCCACAGTGGCCGCACATGTGCCTGGATGACAGAAGCCTCACAGAGCAGCTGCAGGATGACAGTTACAGCTCCGCAGTCTGGGAAGGGCTGGAACTTGTCTGAGGTTTCACAACACATCTTCAGGACAAGCTGGAGTATGAACCCAACTGCCTGGTCTTTAGATTCAAGGCTCCAGTCTCCCAGGGACTTAAGCCTGCTTCCTGTCAACAACAGTGGCCAGAAGCAGGATGTACGGAGACAGCACCCAGTAGCCCAGCACTGTCCAAAATCTTTCACAAACATTAGCTCCTAGGTCACTGTCAAACAGCATGAAGTGAGCACAGCTGTCCCTTGGTGCCTGTAAAGGACACCAAATCTGGGGATGCTCAGAGCCCCTTATGAACAACAGTGTAATGTCTGGATAACCTGAGTACATCCAGTATACCTGAAGCCCTCTCTGGTTGTCACACTGTATCATTTGGAATTAATGACAGCTCCACCAAAGCCTGCCCACATGACAGTTTTCCCCCAAACGCCCCAGGTCCACAGCTCACTGGCTGGGCAGATATGAAGCCCCTACCTGTGGGATGGCTAATCCTAGCTGCCAAGGTGACAGACTCAAGATCACCTAGGAGACCAGCCTCTGGGCATGCCTGGGAGGGATTATCTAGATTAGGTTGATTGAGGTGGGAAGATGCACCTAGAGTAGGAAGCAGCAATCCATAGCCTGGGGCTTCAGACTGCATGAAATGGAGAAGGCTCGCTGAACACTCTGCTTTCTGACTGCAGATACAATGTGACCAGCAGCTTAAGCCCCTCCCCTCATAGTGTGCCCACCATAGCAGACTGTATCCCTTCAAACTGAGAGCCAAAATACACCCCACCCCACGCCGCCGCCGCTTTAAGTTGCTGTTTATCCAGAATTCTGTCATAGCAATGGGAAAATAATGAACGCTCTGTGGACAACCTGTGGCTGTCCCCTTCACGGGTACCGACACTGGTACTAGGGGATACAGACGCTTGCCCAAGGTCACTCTCAGATGGTGAGCAGCAGCGGTGGCAGACATCTTGGAAGTTTGATTCCAGAGTCTCTGACCCTGCCTAGGGTTCCTGCACTCCCCCAGGGGCCCAGGAAGCCTTTAGAACATATGCTGCCTGAAGTAAGGAAATCAGGCAGAGGCCCACTCCCTGCCCCAGGGAGTTCCTCAAGAGTTCCATGGCACAGCCAGGATCTGAACCCAGGCCCTAATGTCCAACCTCCAGCACTCTGTCCAGCGTCTCATCAGCCCTGAGAGCACAGGCCCAGAATGCTGAGTTACTACATGTGGGGCTCCTAGCTCATCAAGGAGAGTTGGATTGGGCCCCAAAAGGCACAGATGCTGCAGCACAGGCCAAGAAGTCGCAGTGGGGTAGCACTTCCCAAACTGGCCAGGTGGTCTGTGGATGATGCCTGGCCTGGGCATCCTGGAGGGCACCTCTCCCATCCCCAGCCTGAGCCCCACATGCAGTAGCTCTGTCTGCTGCCAGCTGCTGCCAGGAAGGTGCCTTTGGCTGAGTAAAGGTTCACTAAGGGCTACAGAGGTCCCTCACTAGGCTAGGACTGAGGAAGTTGGCTGTTCCCCTCTCTGTAGAGTAAAGGCCAGGCTTCATAGGGAAGCGGAAGCCCTGTCTGAAACCATGGAAGCCCAGGCAGCCCACCCTCCTTCCTGGTGCAGGTTGTAGGCCCTACTTCCTGAAGGTGTGACATCTCAAAGGAGTCACCAAGGATCTCACATGGAGCTGAGCCCTACTGAAGGCCCCCCCCCCCCCAAGACAACCCTTTATTCAGCTAGCTGTCATTTTCTGAGTGTCTACTGTGGGCCAAGATACATAAATGGACAGGGTAGTCCCTGCCCGGAAGGCCTCTGTATGTCACAAACCAGCAGGACCAAAGGGAAGTTAAGTCATAGGAAATCCAGGCAGAAAAGCCTAGGAGCACCCGACACTTAGAAATGACTAGTGTCTTGGGGCACCCCGTTATGCATACTGGAGAGGAACAGAAGGCCAAGGAGGAAGGCACACTGAGAAACGTGTCTGGTGGAGCTGGAACGAACCAGCCACATGCAGACCCTAACCACAGCTCTCAGCAGCTCAGCACCTGCCCTGTGCCAGGGATAAAATGCTGTTTCCCATGCAAGTGTTTATGGTGTCCTCACCCCATCCCACGAAGCCATAACCACTACTATCATCATTTCCCTGGTTCAGAAACTGAGGCTCAGATACAGTTACAGAGCTGGGAAATGGAGCTCCCGAGTGCAATGCCGGGCCACACGGCATGCTACGTGCTCGAGCCCTGTCAGGCAGAATGGAGGGAACAGAACAGCTGAGGGCATTGCTCAGCCCACTGTAGTGAGGCTGGGGTGTGCATGTGTGTGCCGCCTGAAAACCAAGTAATGGCTGGCCGGTGGCAGGGCCTGGAAGGGATGACCAGGAAGGACTTAGCTACGTTCACGCTGGACAGACATGAGAGCTAGCCTCGTTACCTCTGCTCCTCTCAGCTGCTTCGGCGTGCTTGGCCCGTGTGTGTCAGCTGCTGACAGGAAGCCCACTGTGGTGCAGGGGGATTCCCAGGAGTGAGTCAGGAGTAAGTCAACTGGACAGACCCCAGCTGGACCCTGCAGGGCACTGCCTTCAGGGAGGACTCCTCCCAGCAGGACAGCATCAGCAGCTGAGGGGAGGGAAGAACACATCTGGACCACTGGGCCCTGTTTACCTCTGGGCTTCCCCTTCAGGCTTCTCAGACCCAGGCTGGCCCTTTCCTGCTGAGATTAAACAGGTCACCTCCCCCAACTCCATCCTGCCCCACAGAAGGGTCCAGGCCAAGCAGCCTGGGTTCTACCCACCCTTCCCACCAGCTGCCTCTTGCAGAGCCAAATTCTGGCTGTTTGATGCTACTGATTGTATCATGGCTCCAACCCAGCTTTCCACAGGGCAGAGGAAGTGGGCAGAATGGTTTAGAGCAGCGGCCAAGGCCAAGGTCTCAAGGCAGGAGAGCCTGCAGGCTCCAGACATTTTAAACCCAAAGCAGTGTTCAGGGCCTGGGCTGCTGGGTTAGGTGCCAGTGTCTTGGGACAGCCCCTCCCTCCAATGAGGATCAGACCTTGTTTGGTCCTCAAGTGAAAGAGTTAGGTCCCCAAGGTGGAGGGAGTTGCCAACCATTGGGAACTTCCTCTTCTAAAATAAGGGGATGCCCCTGCATGTAAACTTTAGCCCCAGGGAACCAAAAGCCATTCCTTGTGGGAAACTTGGGCCCAGACAGCTGATCTCTCCATCCTGCCTTCCCTGGGCTGAACAGGGAAGCCTGGGTACTTTTCCCACCCATCCTGAACAGATGCCCACTGCTAGGGGCGCAGGCTCCCAACTCAGCCCAGACTTCACTTCTTCATGGGTGAACACAGGGCTTTCTGGGGCTACCACCCTATCACTCAACAGCATTCATCCTCCCTGTGACTATCACCCACTTAGTGCAATCACCTTCATGAGCCCCGACGGGGCCCCAAGGGCAGGCACAGCTGGATCTCCCCCGTATCACTCTTGGCTGGCTGTCTTTTCTAGCCTGTGCTCTCCTTCAACCAAAAGTCCCCTAGACTTGTTGGTCCTTTGCCCCTGCGTATCTAGCGCACACAGTGTCAAACCTTGTACCATCCCCCACCCTCCGTGCACTCTAAACCCTTCAATGGTTTGTCTCACTTTCTATGATCCAAGCCTAAGCTTTTCTTATTAGCATTTAAAGCCTTTCTGGAGTTCATCCTACCTACTACCCGTGCTTTGCATACCCTGAAAGCTCAGTTGTAGCCAGCCCAGTGTTTCTCAACCAGTGTTTCATTTGTGGGGGTCAAATGAGACCACAGAAAACACAAGACATTTACATTATGATTCATAACAGTAACAAAATTACAGTTATGAAGTGGCAATGAAAATAATTTTATGGTTGGGGGGGTAGTCACCACAACATGAGGAGCTGTATTAAAGGGTCGAAGCATTAAGGTTGAGAACCACTGAGCTAGAAACTCAACTCAACCATTTACAAGAGCTCGCTCAACAGGCTCACCTTGCCTTTGAGATCTTCCTCTGTCCAAGACGCCTTCTGTCCTAACTTTCCAGTCCCTAAGGTCCCAAAGGCCCCTCCCATCCTTGCTTTGAACATCTTGTGTCACATTCCCTAATTCAAGCCCCTTCCCAGATGCTGAGCAGCCCAAGGGCGAGGGCCCGGTGTCATGTCATAGAATGGGAGTGGTGGTGAAGGGGACCCATACACACCAGGCATGGTTCTACCAAGGCTGCTCCCTCCTCCCTGTAGCAAATTCTCATCTAATGCCACTGAGATGCTGACATCCGTGGAGCAGGGAGTGTGTAGGCCCGAGCTTAATTGAGGACTGGGGAGTTCAGGCAGAAAGTCTTGTTCAAGTCACACTCCTACCCCTGCTACCGGCCATGGTTCTCCAGAGTCTCCTGACAGACTCAACACACACACACACACACACACACACACACACACACACACACACACACACTCACACAGAGTCTCCTCCACATGGCTCAGCCTTCAGCCTGGGTTTCCAGTACACTTTCTATCTGACTCCACAACATGGGCTCATCTCCCCCCCAAAATGCAGGGCCTCACATGTAGTACCTTCCATCCTTCTGTGCCCATCCCTGCTCACACAGATTGTCTGCTCGTCCTGCCCCAAACTGAGCCTCCAGCCACTAGAGCCTCACAGACCCCTGAGACTTCCCCTGAATGGACCCAGGCCGTGAGAGAGCCTCTCCAGGAGGGAAATGGGATGGGGGAGCCTCACAGCACCTCAGGAGGAGGGCAATGCCAGGTCCACGTGAGGATACATGTCTACATCCTCCAGCTCTGTCTTGTGTGCAGTACCCATCAACTCCAAACACTGTTATGAACTCAGGCACTGTTTAGTCCAGGTAACATACTTTCTGACTCACAATTAACAAGATGACGGTGACTGGCGTCTGTTTCTGACTCTGGTGAGGTCAAGGGTGGGACAGCTGCAGCTACCCAGCAGCCCTCCAAACCAGACCAAACCCCAAAGACAGGTTTATTTCCCAGAAGGAAGGCAACATATCACCTGCCCACTGACATCACAGGAGGCTTCTGGGCACCCAATGTCTTGTTAGGCATTGTACACACGGCTTCACTTAGTTCTTGTTGCTACTGTTAGGTCACTGTCCCCCAAGTCACAGATGAAAGTAAAGTTTGAAGGGGGAATGGAATCCAAGTCGGCTGAGTCTCAAAGCCTAAATCCTTGACACAGCCAGGACCCGGGACCCAGGACCCCGGACCCCCACCCCCTTTAGGACTGGAGCCCCTCAGCACAGATACCTAATCCTGGGCATAGCCGGGAGCTCCAGGGCTTGGCTAGATTCTAAGTAGGTTTTCTAGGGTTTTGCCTTCTACTCCGCATTCACCTCCAAAGAGAGTTACTCCTTCGGTAACCCTCCGGGGGGGCCTCTTCCACCTGCTCACCTGGAAAAGTCTGGCTAGGTTTCCACTTCTGAGCTCAGTGGAGCGCTCAGAAGTTGGAAGGAGGGAAAGAATGTTAATTGCCTTGCTTTGGGGTCCCTTCCTGGGACTCAATAACCCAGAGTGACATATCAAGTGGTTTTTCTCTCGGTGGCATTTTGCAGCTGAGGTCTAGCTACGCGGGTGGCCTTCACCTGCTAGCCCTCACCTTCCGGGGTTCTGGTGAGAAAGGGCACTCCGGGAGCACGGAGCTCACCTCAATCAACTTCCTCCTTCTGGAACCCGAGGAGCTCAGGGCTGGGGGCAGGGACCGGCCCAGGGCCACACGGCTGCTGTGTGGTGCAGTCAGAACTAGGGAGTTCGGACTCGGAGGCGAATGATCTTTCTCAGTCCGCTCTGGGTCTTGTTACCTGTTGCCAAGCGGGCCCTGAAGTCTGCAGAAGTTCAGGCGAAGCTAAATTTGCTTCCGATTGTCCCGCCCCCTCCCCCATGCCCCTCTTACCTGCTGTCTCGGTCCTGGCTACACGCCGAAAGTCCGGCTTCCTCAGCTGGCGCCCCGGCCCGCGTCTGACTGCGCAGCTTGGCTCAGTTCTTCCACTCTCCCCTGCCACCCCCTCCCGGAGTCAGTCCAGAAGCTCAACGGCCTCGTCCGGCCACGCCACGCCCCCCCCCGAGACCACGCCCTCGACACGCCCCTTATAATGCTCCGCTCCCAGCCCGGCGGAAGGTAGCACCAGGCTCCGCCTATCACAGCCTCCTGGTCCAATCAAACGGTCACACCCCTTGGCACACCCCTGAGCTGCCCTTTGCCAACCCTCCAGCTCCGCCTCCGGCCCTGCAGCCTGGCTCCCAGCAGAGCTCGTCCCTGCCCACTACAGCCTGGAGGTGAGGCCATGGACGGGCTTTCTCCAGAGGATGAAGCCCGCCTAGGACCCCAGTCTCTGCCTTGTTTTCTGTGCCCTTCCAGCCTCTAACAGCCCTGCCTAACGGTCCTTCCCCCTGAGGTCTCTCTCACCCTTCCCAGTTCCCTCCTAGGCTGCTGGCGATCCTCCTAAGCCCTTCGTTCTCCGCCTCCATCTCTTTCTCTAGGGGCTTACCCCTGGGCCTCCAACTGGGAGGCTCCGCCCCTCCCCGGGGGTTCTCTGCTCCGCCCTGATTTTGTTCCCCCTGGCAACCCCTGCTCAGGGCTGCAGGCCTGGGGGCCCCACGCTGGCATTCTAGGACTGGCGTATCCTGGTGCAACCCGGGAATGGCGTGGGAGCGTTCGCGTTCCAAGACTAGGCCTCCATGTGGAGGCGGTTCAGACCCAAGCACTTTCTGAAAATACTAACAGCTACCAGTGTTTGAATCCTTGCTCAGAGACAGGCTGATTAGTCAAGAGCTGTGAAAGCCATGATCCTTGAGTTCTGCTACTCCTGGGCTACTTTCCTTGTGCCCATTTTACAGATGCCCAACCCAAGCTTTAGAAAGGGGAAGTCGTGGGCTAGAGTCCAACAGCGTAGTTGTTTGTGAACCATTCCCACGTCTCCAGTCACAGACTTAGGCATGTCCTAGCTTGCCTGGACTCTGGCCCTTGAAGAAGTGGCCCAGGCCAGCAAGCTGCTGGTACAGCAGGCAGATGAGGGTGTGGCAGGAGAGGGCTGAAGGCCTGAGCCCTCCATGGCTGGCTTCTCCCTTTAGAAGGTGGGCTGCCAAAGATCTCCAGATGTCTGCACACCCTACCCTGCATGTCCAGACTGTGGACCAGCCTCAGGCAGATTACCAGGTTAATGATCAGAGCCCTTAACCTGTGAGCTGACAAAGCTCTTTCAGCCGCACCGCATTATCTCACTGGCATCTCACGGCAAGCCGCTGTGGGGAGGTTATGAATGAGGCTGCTTTGCAGGAACCCAGAGGGTAGGGAGCACTGGATGCCCCGTGGTTCTCCAGGCTCTGTCCTCACCCCAGAAGCCCTCCCACTGCCTGGGAACTTGTTAGGGGCATGTTTGGGGTTTGAGACATCCCAGAACAGAGTGAGAAACTGCAATGGTTGGTTTTCACAAGGTTTCCAGGTGATTCTGAGTCAGCCTTGAGTTTGAGAGCCACTATTGGAAATAGATGAACACCTTAGGGTGGGTTGAGACTCACAGGACCTAGGTAGACCTGGCAGCCGCGTAACCCAGGGCAAAATAAAGCACTTAGAATGCGCCTTTAAGAAGGGACTAACAGCCAGGTAAGGCGGCTCACATCTATCCCAGCACTCAAGAGGTAGAGTCAGAAGGATCAGGAGTTTGAGGCCAGCCTTGGCCACACAGCAAGTTTGAGGCTAACATGGGCTGCATGAAACCATGTCTGAAAAAAAAAATGAAAGAAAGAAAAAGAAAGATTAATAACAAAAATATTAATGCCAATTCTGAGGGTGGCCATTGGAAATAAAACTTTAATTTGGTTTTTGCTTTTTTGAGACAGGGTCTCATGCAGCCCAGGCTGTTCTCAAATTCTGATCCTCCTCCTCCAGCTTCCTGAGTGCTATGCTAAAGGACACAAGCCACTGCTCCTGGCTTGGAGATGAGGAGAGATGCTCTTCACCGAGAGTTCAGCCTGGAGTATGGACTAAGGCAGGTATGGTGGAATAAGCTGAAGTCCCAGTACATGGGAGGTAAAGGCAGGAACATCAGGAGTTCAACGTCATCCAGGCTGTCTCCAAAAATGGGTAATGAATTAATCAAACAGTTTACACACTACATTTAGGAAACCAGTTAGAGATGGTTCATGGGTTAAGAACACTTGCTGCTCTTCCAGAGGACCAGAGTTTGGTCCCAGTACCTAAGTTGAGAAAGTTACAATAACATGTAACTCCAGCTCCTACCAATCCCAAACCCTCTTCTGGCTTCTGAGGTCTTTGTATATGTGGCATGTACACACACACACACACACACACACACACACACACACACATACACACACACAGCCCATGTAAACAAATAAATAAAAATAGCTCAGGGAACATGGACTGTCCTTTCCCCAGATGACAACCATTTATTCCACAGGATGCCATGATCTCGCCAAGTTCCCAGACCCTGTGGATGCTGCTGGTGCAGGGCCACGGTGAGAGAACAGGTATGCTGCTGAATCCTGGGCTGGGTGCTAAATCTTGACCCTGTCCGGCCTTTGCCAAGTGGCCGTAGAATTCCCTCCCTCCCACCCTGCTTGGGTCTGCCTTGGTCTTTGTGATGTTTGTGACGGTGACTTACAGATGGCTGTTGGGTGACAAAACTTTTACTGAGGGGATGCAACGTACACAACAACTCACCCCAGATAGGGAGCCCATAACAGACCAAAGTGTGGATGCCACCAAAGTCCAACTTAGTGAAGCAATGAGTTTTACTGGGGTGAAGCAGAAATGACCCAAAGGTAGCTGCGTTACCAAAGCCCACCCCAGCGTGGGGGACAGCTCACAAAAGCTGGGAACCTGGAGCACACAGCACAGCCTGTAGGCAGCTCAACCGGTTGGAGAGTATCCTTTCCAGGTGATTCAGTTGGGCTAAACCTCTTCCAGTCTGGTTCTTTTTTTTTTTTTTTTTTTTTTTTTGGTCTGAATCTTCTCTGTAGTTTAGCTTATCTGGGGCCCTGGTGCTGTTGTCCAGGCCTCGTTTAGCGCAGGAAGCCCAAATTCAGAGTGCAGTTGAGGTGTGTTTCCTCAGGCCTTGAGCAGTTGACAGACCATACAACAAAGGGTCCCCCTCCTGCCTCCACCATCACCTTCATAGCCTTCAGCAAGACCGTGCTCGACTTTAGACTTCCTGGATTCTGCATCTCCATGTAAAAGTAAGAAGATCACATACCCCACCAGGGATAAAAAAAAAAAAAAAATAAGAGCGGGTGAGGAGGTCAGCTTGACTCCAGATCTGGGCCACCCACCTGCTTCTCTTCTTGTCCCCATTTCCATCTGGTGTCAAACTGGACAGGATTCAGTCATGAGGATGCTCCAGCCCGTCTGTCCAAACTCTCTCCACAGCCACTGTCTCCGGGGGCTGCACACCTGTGACAGGGCCACTTGTCTGGGCACAGAGGAGTGAGGAGGGTTGGGTCACTCTTGAGGCAGGCTGTGTGTGTGCCAGCCGGACAGAGATCCCAATGTTTCCACACTGAGGCACGGTCAGGATGACCCGGTGGACGCGGGTGCCCCTCGTGTCTGGTGTCTAGGTCCCCGTCTCCTAGAACTCATACACAGTGTCTGGAACCCTAAGGGGTAGTCCTGGGTGGATACAGACACTGCTACTCATTTGCTGGGATAGATGGATGTCTCTGCATTGTTCCCCCTTCTCTTCCAGCCTTACCGAACTTCTGGTGAAAGACACCATCTGGTATGAAATTCTTAGGCCGTTCCAGAGGTGAAGCCAGTAGTTCTGGAGGTGAGAAGAGCCACTCTAGAAGGCTTCGCAGAAGAGCTCAAATGGCCAATTGGAGGGTGGGGGATGGTGACTAGACTTTTAAAGAAATGTGGTCATGGGGTTCCCAGACCACAGAAGATTCCACAGTTCCTCAGGTGGCAGAGGGGCCAAGGAACAGAAGACCTGAAGTCATGAGCAAGAGCGTAGGCATTGTAGGCATCAGGTTCTTTGGGTGCCTGGTTCCAGCAAAGACTCCAAAACCTCTGCACAGCTCAGATGGAGAGGAAGAAAGGCTGTCTACATTGTTATTGTGTTAATCCATTTTGCATTACTATAAGCAACATACCTGAGGCCAGAAGACTTATAAAGAAGTCTGACTTGAAACACGTTCTTCAGGGCAAGGTCCACATCTGGTGATGTGATGTATGTTGTTGACAGGGTTTCCACTAGCCCAGGGCTTCACAGTGTAGGACAGAAATGCACTTGTGTGTTGTCACGGTCAGTGTTCTGTTGCTGTGAGGTGACACCACAACCATGGCTGCTTTTACAAAGGAAAACATTTAATTGGGGCTGGCTTACAGTTTCAGAGAGTTAGTCCATTATCAACGTGGCCCATAGCATGAAGACGCACAGGCAGACATGATGCTGGAGAAGTAGCTGAGAGTTCTACATCTGGATCCACAGACAGAAGGAAGAGGGCTTTTGAAACCTCAAAGCGACCCCCAGTGACACACTTCCCCCAACAAGGCTGTACCTACTCCAACAAGGCCACACCTCCTAATCCCTCTCAAGTAGTGCCACTCCCTGAGGACCAAGCATTCAAATCTATGAGCCTCTGGAGGCCATTCTTATTCACACCACCACAGTGCACCTCTGTAGTCCTGGTATTTGGTACTCGGGAGGTGGGAGCAGGAACATCAGGAGTTCAAGGTCAGCCTCAAGAAAGGTGGAAAGGGGAAGAGAGGAGACAAGGAAAGAAGGGAGGGAGGGAGAGGACAGTCACAATGTGTAGTACAGTCCTCCCCTCCCCAGGGCCCTCAGTGTGGCTTCCTCGTAGCAAGACTGATGTTCTGCAGAACAATCTAGGAAACAAGGAAGGTGCATGCGGCGTCTTGTGACCCAGCCTTGGAAGTAAGGTGTGTCTTCCTTTCCAGTCCACAGTGGAGCTCAGAAAGGACCACCCTGTTCAGAGGGAGGAAATGGCTCAGCCTCCTCTCTGAGAAGGTGGGGTTCTAGGCTAGTCGCTGGCATGGCAGAAGCGGCTGCAGGCTTCAAATGGGTCCTCAGCGATGTGGGGTAGAATTTCCTTTGACGAGAACTGGGAATCTAAATTAAATTGAGTTAAAGCAAGAACAATCTTCCTTTCAGAATTCTCTGGACAGAGGAAGCCCCTCCTGCCCCTTGGCTGGCCCTGTTTCCTTGACATTGTGAACCTGAACCGATTTTTCCCACCCCCCCAACAATGCCCATTCTTAGGATGCCTGCTTCCCACATGTGGGAACAGAGGTACCGAAAAGCATTTGCCCAAGGTCACGGTCATGAAGGAAAGGGAAAGGCTAATGTGGCCAACTCTGTGGCAGCTCACAGCTGGCTTCTGCACATCTCAGCTGCAGAAACTGAGCGCCACAAAGCTTTGAATTGGACCTCATCCAGGACCCAGATTTTGAGCACCCAGTACCAAAGGCCCGCTCTGGACCAGAGAGCTTCCTCAGAATCCAGGGAACTAGTCACATCTAATTGTAATAAAGGATGCTGGCCCCAGAGAGCCAGCTCCAGAGTACCCCACATATCTCTGTCCCACCACCTCTGTACCTTACCCGTGTCTGGGTCCATCAAGTCCCATCAGCATCTCCAGTCTGTGGCATTGGAGTACGTTCCATTGAGACACTGGCCTTCATCGTCTTGGCCAATGACCCATAAGGCTCTGACCTCTTAAACCCATTCCAACTGGGTCACAGCCAGGGCAAGGGCCTTGTTCCCATAGAAGAGCCTGGGTGCATTCTAGTGGCAGCCACTTAACAAAGATCAGCCAGACTTGATGGCATCCACTGCCCCTTGCTACCTCCGGAAGTCCACGGAGACCAGGAGACTACCCCACCATGGCCCGGGGGTGGGAGGCTTTTAGCATTATTAGGGTAGTAACTGTGGCAACCATGGTTTTAAAAGTAACCAGTTACAGAATCTCAGCAGCAGTTCTCTGTCTGAATGGGGGATGGAACCCAGAGGCCTGAACCTACCAGACAAGCGCTTGACCACTGAACTACACTCCCAGCCCCTGCCATGCATTAAAAAAAAAAAAAAACTACTAGTTTAAGTGTATCCACTAATTTACTAACTTGGCTACACTCTACATTTCATAAAGATGTCATTAGTTGACAATCTCTGCACCTGGATCACTATCCATTGTTGTTGGTTTTTTAATTCAGCTGTCCATGGTTTTTTGGTCTTTTTAATGGGTTTTGGGTCTGGGATAATTTTCATTGTTTAGGGCAGTTGATTACAAGTTGTTGTCAAGGGTTAGGACAAAGGCTAACCAGATTAGATTTAAGGTTCTTGTTTAAAAAAAAAAACAGAGAAAGAAAGAAGAAGAAAAAGACAATTACTAGTTTTAAATATTTTACATTGGATTGGATTGTTTTATATTGTATACAAATTATATATATATTGAAATTGATATTGTTAGAAAATGCTATATGTATATTTCTAATTGTACTTATACCGTTCATTTAACAATGCAATTTTCTGATCCTTGAATGTTATTATTACCAACTATTAGGATATAAAGAAATGAAAGTTAGTAGTTAGACATTACAATAGAACTTGTAGTCATATTAGATATGTTTTAAAAATTGAGCAGAGGCCGGGCAGTGGTGGCGCACGCCTTTAATCCCAGCACTCGGGAGGCAGAGCCAGGCGGATCTCTGTGAGTTTGAGGCCAGCCTGGGCTACCAAGTGAGTTCCAGGAAAAGGCGCAAAGCTACACAGAGAAACCCTGTCTCGAAAAACCAAAAAAAAAAAAAAAAAAAAAATTGAGCAGATATATTTTAGACAGGTTATCTTCAAACCCTTCAGAGATCTACAGAATATGGCATTTAAAATGTTTTAATAACTTAGAAAATTTTTCTTTTTTGTTATGATTATGAGACATGTCGGCTCCTGGCAGTACCAATCTACTTCAGAGAAAATATGGGCATTGAAGAAACTGCATATGGAGTTAACTTTCATTGTGGCAAAAGTTAGCCACTGGACAACAAAGTATCCTCGAATTAACTGCTGACAAAATGGACAGACAGGACATGAAACAAAGGACTACTGATTCTTGCCAAAACAAGTGTGGTTATGGCTTTATCAAAAGGCATCTTCTGAGGCCAGGATAATATGGCACCATCCCTGAAGTGGCCTTCGCAATTCGGAAAAGGTACAGTGCCCTTTTCTTCAAAGGCAGCTGAACAGGCAGTGGGCCGATGGCCTCTGATGTGCAATGGAACAGCAGCTGAAACAGTTATTCTTGAAGAGTAACTAAGCTCACGCCCCTCAATAGTAGACTGGCATTTGATAGAGGGATGTGGAGAAGAACGGGATGCTGAGATGAAGCCATATATACACAGCCAAAAAGAATGGACAGCTGAATTAAAAAACCAACAACAATTTCCAGAATTTAAAATCCTGAATCATGACATGACACTAGTGGAATTCAGGTGTTTCTGGTACATGGACTGCTCTCACCCAATGTGAGGTTGAACTGTTGACCTTGTGTACATCCTACTTCACAAATGAGTCTGTCAGATATGCTAAGCCTATAGGCTAAAGATGATGCCCCAGCATTGCGGAAAAACCTCAGGTGACTGTCCAGGCAGCTGGCTGTTTCTGTCAACTCACAAATTTTTTGGAAGTTGCTTGCATGCACTTTCTGTTTTTATTTTTGTTAGCTAATATTATTTCCTTCTTGGGTCTCTGAGGGAGTTAAAGATTAGTTAGTTATAGTTGAAGGTTAGTTATAGTTAAAGATTAATTAAGATAGAAAGCAAATTAGATACATTTTGGACTTAACAAAATAGAATAGATAATAAAATTATTTTCTCTGAATTTGTCAAATACAAATGGACTAGACATTGTTTAGACATTTATTACTTGTATATATTGTATATAGTCATTGTACTTTTGTATATAGTTTTTCTTTTGTTAGTTATAACCTTTTTCTTTTTTTTCCTTTTTATTAAAATAGAAAAGGGGAAATGTGGTTGTATTTTACTTGTACTGAAATGTGATTTTAATTGTATGTTAATAAATAAAGTTGTCTGGGGGTCAGAGCTATTAGAGCCATAGCAAGTGCGTGGCGGCAGTGGCGCACGCCTTTAAGGACCTGGAGGGTGGTACATTCAGGCAGTGACGAGGCAGTCACATGTTTGGGTTTACAACCAATGAGAAGGCAGAACAGAAAGACTATAAAGACATACACACAGGAAGTAGGTTCGCTTTTCGGAGAGCTCTCTTGGCTGAAGAGGATCCCTGAATCAGGAAGGGTGAGGCTCTTAGCTCTGACCTCTTGGCTTTCTTCTCTGAATCGGCTCTGTGTTTCTTATTTAATAAGACCGTTGGTTACATCTACAATCCATTAATGTCTTCATCCACAATTTTCTGTCACAACTGCTCTTTTTCCTTTGCCGGCATAGGCTCAACTCCATGATGGGGCCCGGGTACTTCAAACATTCATGACGCTCCATCTTAGCAGCTGTGGGTGTATTTATTCTTCTTGTTTATTTGTTTTGAGGCAGGGTCTCTCAAGTATGTAGCTCTGGCTGTCCTGGAACTCACTATGTAGATCAGACTGGCCTTGAACTCACCAGAAATCCACCTGCTTCTGCCTCCCAAATGCTATTATTTATTCTCTTAAAAATTATTTATTTAGAGACAGATCTCACTACATGGACAGAGAGCTGGGATTAAAGGCATGTGCCACCATGCCTCCACAAGATTTGTTTTTATGATTTTTATTTGTGTGTGTGTGTGTGTGTGTGTGTGTGTGTGTGTGTGTGTGTGTGAGAGAGAGAGAGAGAGAGAGAGAGAGAGAGAGAGAGAGAGAGAGAGAGAGAGAATACCATAAGTGTGTGGGTACCCAAGGAGGCTAGAAGAGAGGGTCCGATACCTTGAAATGCAGTTTTAGACAGTTAGCCATTGAAGTAAGTGGTGGGAACTGAACCCAGGTCTTCTGCAAGAGCAGTACAAACTTTTAACTGTGAGCCATCTCTGCAGCCCCTGTGAGTTTATCTGTAACTGATATTCCTGGGATGCTTTACTAGGTATTTTGCCTATTATGAACCATGCGCCAACATGAATTTAAGAATATTTTTGAAGCAGTGACTTCAGATATCCAGCATTCATGTAGTAACTATAAAGCAGCCCTGCCATTTCCTGCAGTAGACCATGGAGATCATTATCCACAGCCTTCATGCTCCTGCGTGAGGGCCGCTGGGTAGCAAAGCCAGCATGTTGGAGACTCGTGCTGTGTGGCTTTTGGTGGGGAGACGTGAACAAATGTCCCCTCAGTTCAGGCATCCACAATGCCAGAGCAAAGACTCAGACCCAGCAGTCTAGCTGGGTGAACCAGCCGGGGGCTCTTGGACCTAGTTACTTCAGGGAGCACAAATGACCCTCAGGCAGCTGCAACATCACCCCAAAGCCCTTCCCAGCAGGGGTGCCATCTCGGGAAGGCTGCATCCCTGCAGCTCCCTTCAGGCAAACATCTTCAGTGAAGAGTCTCCTCTTTCTAGCAAGGTTACTTTGTAACCATGGAGGGGCCTGGAGAATTCTGTACATTGCTGAGGACCAGGAGCCTTGGACACTTCCTTCACTTTCTGAATCTTCTGAGCCTCTCTCCTCCCCTCGGGAGGGAATGTTTCAGCTCAGAGGAAACAGCTACACGAAATTCCCCTAAACAATTTCATGTCCAGATCACCATCCACCCAGAGGTGGATGAGAAGGATGGGAAGGAGAAACATGAAGAACAGCCCTGGCACTGACCTGGGCTGGAGTGCAGGGTACCAGTGGGAGAGCCTTTGCTATGTCACACCCAGATCAAACAAAACACTCTCCAGCTGGGTTGGTGGTGGTACATACTTAATCCCAGCACTCCAGAGGAGGCAGGCCAGCTTGGTCTACAGGGGGAGTTTCAGGCCAGTCAAAACAAAACAAAAAAATTCCAGCAGCCCCAAAAGCCTGTGGTGGGCAGCATAGACATTCTCTCCCTGAGACTTAAGTGGGAAAAGTTTTGAATCTGTTGCCATCGTTTAAAAACTAGGAAATTGCCAGGCGATGGTGGTGCACGCCTTTAATCCCAGAACTTAGGAGGGAGAAGCAAGTGGATCTCTGTGAATTTGAGGCCAGCTTGGTCTACAGAGCGAGTTCCAGAACAATCAGGGCTACACAGAGAAACCCTGTCTCAAAAACAAACAAACAAACAAACAAACAAAAACAAACAAAAAAACCAAACAAACAAACAAAACCCCCCAAACTAGGAAAATTTACATTAACATTTAACTGTGTACCTTCTGGTAAAGGGAGAGTATCTCTGGTAGACCTGGGCTGCAGCTGGTAGACCTGAACTGCAGCTGGTAGACATGGGCTGCAGCTAGTAGACTTGGGCTGCAGCTGGTAGACATGGACTGCAGTTGGTAGACTTGGACTGTAGCTGGTAGACATGGACTGCAGTTGGTAGACTTGGACTGCAGCTGGTAGACATGGGCTGCAGCTGGTAGACTTGGGCTGCAGCTGGTAGACATGGACTGCAGTTGGTAGACTTGGACTGCTGCTGGTAGACTTGGGCTGCAGCTGGTAGACCTGGATTGCTGCTGGTAGACCTGGATTGCAGCTGCTCACTCCAATTGCAACATCCATCCTCCAGGGTGCCACAGTCCCCCAACCCCCTGATGCACCCCATCCATTTGTCTCCTTTCTGTCACTTGCCAGGTTCCTATAGGGACATGAATTCCTATTGGAATCATGGATACTAGCTGACCTTCCAGCTGCATCATACAGCCTTCTGGTGTGAGATGGCTCTAGCCCATGCTCTGTTTTCTTATCACATGACCTTGGGCATTGGCCCCTCTAGGGACTTCTTTGTGCTTGTTTCCTCCTCACCTGTGAGCTGCTGCATTTTACACAAAATATGAGGGAGGATGAGCTCCTTGCTCTAAAATGAAGTTATATATCGCCCCCTGGTGGCCATAGTTGTCAACGCAGCCAATCAAATGCCAGGGAGAGAAACCAGAGTTGAAAGGTGGAGGGGAGGGGGAAAAGAAAGGGGGAGAAAGAAAGGAGGTAGGGAGGGAAGGAGAGAGAAGAGAGGGGAGAGGAGGGAGAGAGAGAGAGAGAGAGAGAGAGAGAGAGAGAGAGAGAGAGAGAGAGAGAGAGAGAGAGAGAGATTGTTTTCTCTGTGTGTTGTCACCTCCCTCAACCAGTTGGGGTCTCAGGTTAGCCCCTATGGCCTGGGGACCAGGAGAAGGAATTTAGACCCCACACAAGGATTCAACAACAGACACTCTCCCTGTGTCAGACCTTGGGGTGTGTATTCACAAGCCAGTGTTGGTTGGTGCATGGTGACCTGGTGCCTGGAGGCCTAAAGGACCTGCTGCCTCTTCACTGCCTAGCGGTGACAAGTGGAACACAGTACAGAATCATTAGGACACAGCTCTTGCAAACACACTTGAGTTACTGAGGGGAGGAGCTGGCCGGGGTCAGAAAGGCAGGTTCAGGCTCAAGATCCAGGAGGAAATCCTAACCACACAACAGTGCTGGCCTGATGTGGCAAGTGTCGCTGTCTCCGTCCTCTGGCTACAGCCTCAGGAGGGAAACTTGCCTCATCTGCTGCTCCTGCCAGTCAGTCCCTCTGTCTGTCCTCATCCTAGTCAGCCACAGCACCTGCCACCCTTGCCAGGTCACTCACCCTCTGGCCATTATCCTCATCTGCACCAGAGCTGCTGGTGGTGATGCCTGCCTCCTAAGGGCTGTTGGGAAATCGAAATAAACTCACCGTGTAGGGTGCATGACATGTGTGTGCTCAGTCAGCCCCAGCCACCGCTGTAAATTGCACTCACATCAGCGTTCACTTCCAATGACCAACAGGAAAAGCGTGGGGAATGTTTGTCTTTTTAATTGGCATATACTATCTGCTTAAAATACGCATTTATCACAACATCTTCAGACAGGAAGTACCACTTTCCCTCATCACTGTGGCAAATCTCTAACACGGGCATCTTGGGGAAGCCTCCACTTGGGCTCACAGTTTGAGGGCACTTGTCCACCCTGGCAGGAGAGATATGGCTCTGCGACTGCAGCTGTGGGGGTGGGGTGGGGATGCAGCAGGTCACGTGGCATCTGCAGTCAGGAAGTAGAGCGAGATGAACTGCGCAGCATTTCTTGGAGCTGTTCTGTGCTCTCTCTATTCAGGCAGGGAACCTGTCCACGGAGTTGGTGCCGCCCACTGTAAGGGAAGCGCCACCTTCCTCAGTTAAATCTTTCTGGAAACAGCCTCACAGACTCATCCAGAGTTATGTTTCCAAGATGATTCTCAATCCTGTCAAGCTGACGATGAAATGTCACACCAGATGCACGAAACACTTGGGGCATTTGCTGTCGCCCCACACGTCTTCTCGTCCTTCTTCCCACTGGTTTCCATCTCGTCAAGTTAGTCTCCCACTGTTTCATGGTTTTGTTTGTTTGTTTGTTTAATTAAGGTGGGGTCTTGCTATGTAGCCCTGGCTGTCCTGGAACTCACCGTGTACACTGGACTGGCCTCAAATTCACTGAGAGCAATCTGTGTCTGCCTCCCGAGCACTGGGATTAAAGGTGTGCGCTGCAGTTGGACTTTGCTTAGGGCCACCAGCTCACAAGCAACGATACAGAGACTTATTAATTATAAAAACTTGGCCATTAGCTTAGGCTTGTCCCAATAGCTCTTATAACTTAAATTAACCAATATTTTATTAATCCATTTCTACCACATAGCTTTTACCTCTCTCCCATTCTGTGTGTACGATTCGGTCCACGTCTTGGTGGCGTCTCCTGTGCTCCTGGATCATCTCGTTTCCTCTCTCTGCCTGGAAGTCCCACCTATCTCTCCTGCCTAGCTATTGACCATTTAGTTCTTTACTAAACCAATCAGAAGGTGTGTAAGGCAGAAACACATCTTTGCAGTGTAAACAACTATTCTGCAACAGTGTGCCATCACACTCAGCCTGTTTTCATGTTTTTAAAACCTAGATTTCACCTATCATTGGTGTTTGTCTTTTTGAATCTGACTTATTTTGCATAACATGATACTCTCCAGTCCCGCTGAATTCCCTGAAAATGTCATTATCTTGTTCTTCAAGACCAAATATAAACTCCATTGTGTTCCTGAACCAATTCTCTTCAGTCCTTGAGCCTTGGCTTTTCACAGTCTAACTAATTATCCCCTAGGAACAGAGGGAAATAGGGAGGGAGGGAGGGGGAGGGAAAGAGGGAGGGAAGAAGGGAGGGAGGGAGGAGGGGAAGGACGGAGGGAGGGAGAAGCCTAGCATCTTCAGGGCAACCCACAGCAACATGTCATACTTGCAGATCGCCACCAGGTGGCGCCCAAGCCCATTAACGAGGCTGTGCGAGCAATGATCCCGGCTGCCCAAGTGCTTGAGATCCTCGCCAGAATAGTTGCTCTGTTCCAGAACTTTGCTGGAGAGATGTGGAGGGCTCAGCACAGAGGCTTTGCTTCTCTCTCACCCTGGTTCCCTGGTCCTTCTCCAGCAGTGTGACCCAGGTAAGTCTCCCGTTCTTTCTGGGAGTTCTCTGCAGAATGGGAAAGGCCAGGCTAGGTCTCTCCAGGGTGATCTTCAGTCATATCCTCTACTCTCACCCACATCGTGTGTAGAAATTAGAAATAGATGCAGATAACACAAAGCCAGGTCTGGGTGAGGGACGAAGACCCCAGTCTCAGTGAGGCCCTTCCAGCTGTGATCCACAGCATCTCCAACAGCTGGTGCTCCGGGTCCTGATCAAATGCAAGGCTTGCTGACTCTCGAGATCTCCACCCCAAATCCCTACATGCCCCAGGCTCCCACACACACAACGCTGACCTTGGAAAGGGTCCCATGAGGGGCCACAGGCTCTGTCCACCTGCATCATAAATAAGGAATGTGGTTGGCAGGAGCCAATGGGCTGGGCCCAGGTTCCACCCATCTGCACCTCACCTCCACTTTCACTCAAAGCCGCTCCTCAGTCCCCTGAGAGCGGGATGGATGTCTGAGGAGGCTGAGCCGGTGTCCTGGCCAGTGGGATACCAGCTGAAACCCAAGATCACCACCCTTGACTATCTTCCCACTGGTAATTAACTCTAGGCCAGGCCCTGGCAGCTCCCAGGACACCCCAGTTGGGACCTTGCCCACCATCCCGATCCCAGAAGGGGGGTGAAGCCAGTCCCCCGAGGTCACAGCTACCTACTCTGTCCATTACTGTCCCCAGGACCCTCTTTCCCCAGCTTTTCATTCCTTGAAGAAGGAGCTGGAAACTCCAGCGGTTCTAAATCTGGGGCTATCAGCTTCCTGCTGTGTGACCTAGAGAACGCCACTTCCTCTCTGACCCTCAGACTCCTTTTCCCTGCGATCCCCTTAGGATCTAGTGAGGTAGCATGAGCGAGCGCCTAGCATATTGTGTACCGATGATAGAGTCTCTTTTGTTCTTTCAAGTGTTTCCAAAGGAAGAAATAGACATTTCTTTTTCAGGAACCCAAGGCTCCTCAATCTGATTCCGGCTCCCCCAGGTCTGGCCCCTTTGCTCTTCTGGGAAACACCCAGCTTTTGGGGTTGTGACACCATTGCCCCTACCTCTGTTTACCCCTCCCTTCTCAGCTGCCCTTCCAGCTCCAGGAGGTGAATGGTCATCAGGGCCTTCCTGGGTCTCCAGCATTTGCCAGATGTGTGACAGCATTCTCCTGGTTCAGTTTCCCCTGTGATGGGAGCAGGCTGGGGGTCACGCCTGCCCGTGCTCCTGTGTCTCACACACACACACACACACACACACACACACACACACACACACACACACACACACACACACAGTGTGCTAGCTGTTTCTCCCTCGCTTTCTCTGCCTGTGTTTCCCTGGGTTAGATTCTCTTCCCTGTCGGGTGGCAGCAAGACCTCGTGACAACTGAGAGCCTGCCCTAAACATTCTGGGTGTCAGCTCTTTTTAAAATCTGTCCACCAACCCTTTGACGTTGCATATGGATGGGGAAATTGAGGCATAAGGAGACCTAAGGAGGTTTAAGGTTATGCTATCAGCCGGTGATGGAGCCAAGGCTTCAGTCCAGGTAACCTAGTTTCAAATTCTGTGGTTTGGGGGAGATATTGCAAAAGATTGTAATCCCAGAGCGCGGGAGGTGGGAGGCAAGAGACAGGAACATTGCCATGAGTGTGAGGCCAGCCTGTGCTACATAAGGCATTCCAGGCCATCCGAGGCTGTAGTGTGAGGCCCTGTCTGGGAAGCCGAATGCATTGGGTGTGGTGGTGCACACCTGTAACCCACACTGAGGAGACTGAGGCAGATTTGAGGCCAGTCTGGTCTACACAGCCAGATCCTGACTAACAAATGGCTGATAAGCAGATAAATAAAATTAAGAAGTCAAAGGAGAACAAAAGCTCTAGAGGTCTGTCCTAAGCACAGATCAATCCCCACTTCCTGGTCGGTGCTACCAGGCTGACCAGGGACTGCCACTCCGTGTAGACTACCACTCAAGTAACTCAGAGCTGGTCCAGTCAAGGCTGTCTGCTGCTAAAACAGTAGCTGGAGTTCTGCCACCTGGTGGTCACATTGGGAATTGCACCATTCCACCTTAGTCCTGTTTTTTTTTGTTTTTGTTTTTGTTTTTTTTGTCACCGTCAAGCTTGGTCTCAGTAAAATTAAGATCTAGCCCCACAGTTGAGCCACCCAGACTTCCTGGTAACTCATCCACAAGAGTACAGGTGCTCACCACACCCACTCCATCCTCTGCACAGCTCCAGCCCCGACACCTGCCCAGTTCACCTGGGTATGTGCCACTGCCCCCCAGCCTCTGGTGAACCTTCTGGCCCCTTTTTAGACAGTGTGTGGAGCCATTTGCTGAGGGTGGAGGCACTGTCCTGCTTTACCTGTAGAATGCCTGGCCCAGGTTAACCCTGGAGCCCTGGGTTGGCACTATGCCTTTCACCCCACCGACAACTCTTTCTTCCTCCTCCTCATACAGACCCACAGCACTGGGCTTCTCTCTACAGCTCACATGCACCAGGTCGGTGCCTGCCCCAGGGCCCTAGCACTGCCTGTAGCTCCTCCCCCCACAAAGAAGGACACACATTAGGGTGTCTTCTCCAATGCCCCTTATTTTATTTAATTAATGTATTTTATATATTATTTGCATGTGTGCACACACATGCGTGCACACCCACATGTGCCGTAGCGCATGTGCAGAGGTTAGAGGACAACAGTTCTCTCTCCTTCCACCTTGTGGATCAAGCTCAGGTCACTAGGCTCGGCCACAAGCACATTGATCAGTGCGTGGCTGTCACTGCTTCCTTTGGTTGGTCTTGAACCTGGCATGGTCCCAACCCTCAACAACCGCCCAGCAACATCTGCTAATCGACTGGATGGATAGAAGATGGAAAGAAGGAAGGGATGAGTGAAGGAATAAGGAACAAGAAAAGGAAGGTGGAAGAGGAGGGAGAGAGGAAGGACGGGAGGGAGGGAGGACTGGGAGAGAGGAGGAAGGGAGGAGGGGAGGGAGGACTGGGAGAGAGGAGGAAGGGAGGAGGAGGGGAAGGGGGAACGGGAGGAAGGGGGAAGGAAGGGAAGAAATGAGGAAGGGAGGGGGGAGGGAGGAATGGGAGGAAGGAAGAAAGGAAGGAAAGAAGAGGGAGGAGGAAGGGAGGGGGGTAAGAAAGGGAGGAAGGACGTTCCCCTTTGGGATCCATTAACCCAGCTAATCAGAGGTGGCTCCCAGACCCATGACCCTTCAGACAGAAAATGCAGATTCCCCGGCCCTTATGTGGAGATGGCACAAACTGGGCAGAAGGGACAGGAATGACCAGGCTGGGTCATGTGATTTCTGAGTGCCAGCCTCCCATCTCACAGATGAGGAAGCTGAGGCCAGGGGATGGCAAGTGGCTTGTCCCAGGTCACACAGTGAGTGGGACAAGGTGGGTGCTGCAGCCCAGGCTGCCGACTCTGCATCGCTCCTCTGCTTTCCCTCTCGTCCTCTCTTCCATTTTTGGTGGACACTGGGGAGGGGGTTCCCCGGTGCTGGGGCATGCTGGAGATGGTGGGGCTGAGGACAGTTGACTTTGGATGGATGACTCTGACATGAAGAGACAACAAAAGGCTTGTACCCCAAACCCTGCTCAGGAGCACCCCATAACATGGCACACAGAAGGTCACAGAGGGCCAGACTGTGAGGTCATCTGCTGGCTCCAGTAAGAGCAGTGGCTAAGGAAGCTGCTGTTGAAATGGGGTCTGGAGAGAACCATGGGTCCCATGGAGCTTACTGGGTCATGGGGAGGGGACCAGAGCTGAGGATGTAGATTCATTCTGCCTGGCTCAGGACCACTCATAACCATCGTCATCACCATCATCAATGTCTGCATCCTCTTTGCCCTCTGCAAACCAGGGCTCAGGATTGGGAAGGTGCTGATGGCCAGCATTTTAGGGTAGGTAGGGTAGGTGCTTCTGGATGTCCCTGCCCAAGGACAAGGTCAAGGCCCAGGCCCCTGGACATCTGTTCACACATTTTCTTGAAAATCGTTTTCTACGGGTGTCTTTTTTGTTTGTTTGTCTTTATTTTTCAAGACAGGGTTTCTCTGTGTATCCCTAGCTGTTCTGGAACTCACTCTGTAGACCAGGCTGGCCTAGAACTCTCAGAGATCCGCCTGCCTCTGCCTCCAAGTGCTGGGACTAAAGGTATGTGCCACCATACCCAGCTTCTACAGGTGTCTAATAAAAAGATCTGGTGTCATTAGAAAGGTCTCGCTCCTTAGGGTTGGATGGAAGAGGTAGGATCATGGACATGAACTCGGACACACAGAGACTGGCCCATTGCCATGGCCACACCCTGCTGGAGAACAGAGCTGGTATGCAAGTCCCACATCCCACCCTGGGCCTGGAGGGCCTCTGCTGGCTGACTTGAGAACCTGAAATTCATTCACGATGGCTGGGCCTTTCAGTCTCTTCCTGGCTTGTGGCTGAGTTATCACTAGAAGACTCTGGGCTGAACCTGGGCCTCAGTTTCCCCCTTTGAAGAACAGGTTGTGTTCTACACAGTCAAAGGAAGGCGATTTTAACTCCTTCAGCATTCAGTGAACTGTGGTCTCTGAGCTGTCAGGTATAGCCTCTGTCTGGGGACATCTGAGGACAAGGATGGCGTGCCTGACCACCTGAACACTTGAGAGATGGTGTTCTGAGAAGTATGACCTTGGGGTTCTGTGGAAACATGGATCGCTCTTCCTCGGGGCTTGCTGTGGGAGGATTGAGTCTAGTCTGTAAATGGCCAGCTGCTAAATGTGCCAATTTTGCTCAAGAATCTGGAGGTAGCAGGAATGCAGCCTGGGGGCGGGAGGGGCTGCCGGACACATGTGTAGGTGGGGCTGCTCCAGATGGGGCTGCAGATGTGCAGTGGTGAGTGTTGGGGTGAAGCGGTGCTTTGGGATCCTTCCCACTTCATCTGCCCTCTTCAGCGTCTCAGAATCCTGGGACAGCTGAGTGGTTTCCCCAGGGAGCAGCCATTAGCACCTTCAATGGCGTCTGGGAGACAGGAGAGGTGTCCATCATGGAGAAGGACACTGCCATTGTTTAGACGGAGGATCAAGGTACAGAAATGTGAACAACAGCAGTTGGAGAGAAGGCTCAGTGGTTAAGAGCCCTTGTTGCACTTGGAAAGGACTGGGTTCAATTCCCAGCACCCACATGGAGTTTTGTCTGGTCTGCAACTCTAGTTCCAGGGGGCCCAGTGCCCTGTTCTGGACTCTGTAGGCACTAGGCACACATGTGGTACACATATACATGCATACAAGACACTCACACATAAAATAAAATAAATATTTAAAAAAGCAAAGCATGGCCAACAGCAATGTGGTGACCAGGCCCGGAACCATGGACTGGCTGCATAGGTCATATTGCCGCCACCTGAACACAAGGGATGGCTGCTATCAGTCACTTACCTCTTGAACAAAGCTGGGTATGGTAAGATCAAGGTGGGTAGTACCATGGCTCAGCCCTAGGGCTGCCCAGCACCTCTGGACTCTCAGTTTCTGCAAAGCTAGGCCATCCTCAGAGGAGCTGACCCCTGAGCACATGGATGTGATGGCTCTCTTGGGTTAGTGGGGATCTCTGCAGGGCCCAAGAGAGGGCACTGGCTGCTGCCCTGTCTTAGGGAAAGATGAGCTTGATTGAGCTGGAGTGGCATTAGGGTCCCAAAGGGACACAGGGAAAGGAGTCTCCCCATCTGTTCTTCTATAGCCAGAGTACTTGTGGAAGCAGCTGGCAGCTGGATGGACTCACAGACGTCAAGCCCTGTCTCTGGCTGTCTCAGACTTCATGGATGAAGGAGAAGGCGGTTGTGAACTCTAAGTCACCCTGCCCTGGCTCACATGCAGTCTTAGGCTGTCCCCTCCCCGCCCCAGCTTTAGCATCTTAACTGCCTCCAACCCAGTCAACCCTCCTCCTCCCCAGGAACCTGCCCCTTATACTCAGAGCACAGTGCAGAAAGCATGGCTGTGAGGAATCCTTCACACATGTCCTAAAGGGGCCAAGAGGACATAGGAATGGGGCACGGGGGGAGGGGGGGATAGGTGGAGAGGCCTCGAGCAAAGGTACTAGATGTCTGGTACATCTACCAAATGAAAAAGAGAGCTGGGTTTGGAGATGGGTTTGGAGTCCAGGAGGCAGAACCCATGTAGGTATAATCATGTACAAGACGTGGCCAGGACATACAGGGTTAAGGGATACTGCCCAGCCATGCCTGCTTCTGCTGGGTGCCGTTTCCCAATGGCCGTCTAGGAGGACATCTGTGGTGGTGGCCTCTGCCTTGGGCCTTCTTGTTCAAAGGCTAGAGGTCCAGGGAAGACTTTCCTCTGCAGGAGCCCAGGCTGGGCCTCACAGGTGGGTAGGACCCAGAGGCCTCCACCCAGCTCGGGCCTCATAACATCTTTGGAGGGGGGAGCGCCCCACATTTATAGGTGAAAGTGAAGGTCTGGGGAGGTGACTGGCTTGTACAATGTCACACAATTAGAAGGTGACAGTTTACAGTCCAAACCTCTCTGCAGAGGAAGTGAAAGCCAACAGAGCAGATCAAGACTCCGGGAGCCTCCACCCAACCCTTGTCCCTCCCGATCACCTGTAGATTCAAAGTTTCATTGACTCTCTCATCTCTCTCTGTTTTCAACAGATGCTTATGGAAAATCTCTAGGAGAGTCTTTAGGGCTGGTGAGATGGCCCCATGGGGTAAAAGCCCTTACCACCAAGCCTCATGTCCCTGGTTCAATCCCTGGGATCTCCATGGTGGAAGGAGGGAACTGATTCCTGTAAGCTGTCTCTCCTGCACATATACACTGCCGTGCGTGGACACACACACACACACACACACACACACACACACACACACACACACACACACACACACAGAATGTAATTTAGAAGATTCTCCAAGGCTTGTGCTAGGAAAATAGTAGGGTAATAAAGGTGGCATTATTGGGAAGGTAGGAGCCAGGTCCCAGCCTCAGTGACTTTTGGGGGTCCACCACTTTCTTTGTTACCCCAGGGCTTTGCCTCACTGGAGCAAGGCCAGTTTCAGCCCCTGTTCATCCTCAAATTCATTTTCACCCACCAGGAGCAGTCCCAGACAGGACTGGGGCCCGCAGGTGAGCACTTGTGAGCCTCTCCCATCTTCCTTCCCTGCCCCCTCAGCTCTGGCCTCTGGCCCCCATCCTCCTGGTGCTGGCTCAGCAGGGACAGGCCAGGGGCAAGAAAGCCCCCAGGGAGCCTGGGTCAGCTTGAGGAAGGGTCGGGGTGGGGGGAGCGGGTACTGCAGAGGTGTGTTTTGAAATCTGTTTCCTTTTGGCCACGCTTGAACTTCTAAGCTGCTGGGTTTGACTGACAGGCAGGAAAGGAGCCCCAGGGCAGAGATGGAGGGGCTCTGCAGGGGCTGCGCTTGTGGCTGCATCTCCGGCCTTTCCCGTCTCCAGCTCTCAGGGCTGGGGGAGGGAACCTGGGGCTTAAGTCACCCTGCTGGGGGAGGGCAGGGTGGGGTGGGGCTCCTAGAATCAGAAGCAGAAGATTCCGGAATCATAGCCCCTCGGAAGGCTAAGCCCGCCGCATCACCCCTGCCAAGGCAGGCTACTTTTATTGCGGTCCCATCTGTTCGACAAAGTATGTCTGTGAAACGAGCTGATCTTTGCAAGAAGCACACAGCAGATGTCCTTCCCCCATAAATACCCAGTGCCCTTCTCAAATCAGGGCCTAAGTGAGCCCAGGACCTGTCCTTTGCCAAGTTCAGCTCTTCTCTGGCCTTGCTAGGTAGCTCAGGGTCACGCCTACTAAACTACACTTCCCAGGTTCCCTGCCCACCAGCTTCCTGTCAGCTTTGGCCAATTGGAAGAACTGGTTGGAGATTAATGGGCAGGAAGAAAAGAAAAGGGATCCCAGGGTCCTTCCTCGCCTCTCCCTGGAGCACGGAGGGGTCACCTCCATGGTCCAGCTCCCGAAGATAGCCTCTGCCTGACGGTGACTCCAGCGTCCCCATCTGACTCCTGGGTTCCTTTGTCCCTCCAGTGCCAGGATGTCACAGGTCCCCGAGGCAGCTGGTCCCTTGATTGCCACACCATTCCTAACAGGCCCCCTAGCTGTTCCAGATGAGGTCCCTGCATCGAACTCTCTTTGTGGGGAGCCTAGTGTGAGCTCCACTTGCCTCACTGGGTTCTAACATCTAAGACCCGACGCTGGGCCAGGCTCTGGCCCCTGCCTCCCAGGACTATGTCATTTAATGGGACAGGAGGACAGATGGCTGTGGGCTCAGAGACCCCAGCCACCTCCCTTTCTCCTCCTCCCTCCCCAACATGCTTTCCCTGGTACCATTTTTCCTTGCTCTCTTACTTCAAGCCCTCTGTCTGCCTCTCTGGGTTTTAAAGGGAAAGCTTTCTTTCTCTTAGGGCCTGGTCATGCTGCCTCTGACCTGATGTGCCATCTCTCCTAACTGCTCTTCTATCTCAAGGCCTGATCGTGACCCCCACAGGTGTGACCCTCCTCCTTTCTAAAGGCTAATTTCCTGTCAGCTCCTTTCTTGAACCTGCAGCTCCGGGGTCTAATGCCATTAGATCGTGACATTTACCCAGAGAAGCACCAATGGCAGTGAGTGTCGTGAGCACACCTGTGTGAGGACCTCTGTGAGCACACCTGTGTGAGCACACCTGTGTGAGGACCTCTGTGAGCACACCTCTGTGAGCACACCTGTGTGAGGACCTCCGTGAGCACACCTGTGTGAGGACCTCCGTGAGCACACCTGTGTGAGGACCTCCGTAAGCACACCTGTGTAAGGACCTCCGTGAGCACACCTGTGTGAGGACCTCTGTGAGCACACCTGTGTGAGGACCTCTGTGAGCACACCTGTGTGAGCACACCTGTGTGAGAACCTGTGAGCACACCTGTGAGCACACCTGTGTGAGAACCTGTGAGCACACCTGTTGAGGACCCCTGTGAGCACACCTGTGAGCACACCTGTGAGCACACCTGTGTGAGGACCTCTGTGAGCACACCTGTTGAGGACCTCTGTGAGCACACCTGTGTGTGGACATCTGTTGAGGACCTCTGTGAGCACACCTGTGTGAGGACCTCTGTGAGCACACCTGTTGAGGACCTCTGTGAGCACACCTGTTGAGGACCTCTGTGAGCACACCTGTGTGAGCACACCTGTGAGCACACCTGTGTGAGGACCTCTGTGAGCACACCTGTGTGAGCACACCTGTGAGCACACCTGTGTGAGGACCTCCGTGAGCACACCTGTGTGAATACCTCCATGAGCACACCTGTGTGAGGACCTCTGTGAGCACACCTGTGTGAGGACCTCTGTGAGTACACCTGTGAGCACACCTGTGTGAGGACCTCTGTGAGCACACCTGTGTGAGGACCTCTGTGAGCACACCTGTGTGAGGACCTCTGTGAGCACACCTGTGTGAGCACACCTGTTGAGGACCTCTGTGAGCACACCTGTGTGAGCACACCTGTGAGCACACCTGTGTGAGGACCTCTGTGAGCACACCTGTGTGAGGACCTCTGTGAGCACACCTGTTGAGGACCCCTGTGAGCACACCTGTGAGCACACCTGTGAGCACACCTGTGTGAGGACCTCTGTGAGCACACCTGTTGAGGACCTCTGTGAGCACACCTGTGTGAGGACCTCTGTGAGCACACCTGTGTGAGGACCTCTGTGAGTACACCTGTGAGCACACCTGTGTGAGGACCTCTGTGAGCACACCTATGTGAGGACCTCTGTGAGCACACCTGTGTGAGGACCTCTGTGAGCACACCTGTTGAGGACCCCTGTGAGCACACCTGTGAGCACACCTGTGAGCACACCTGTGTGAGGACCTCTGTGAGCACACCTGTTGAGGACCTCTGTGAGCACACCTGTGTGTGGACATCTGTTGAGGACCTCTGTGAGCACACCTGTTGAGGACCTCTGTGAGCACACCTGTTGAGGACCTCTGTGAGCACACCTGTGTGTGGACCTCTGTGAGCACACCTGTGTGAGGACCTCCGTGAGCACACCTGTGTGTGGACCTCTGTGAGCACACCTGTGTGAGGACCTCTGTGAGCACACCTGTGTGAGGACCTCTGTGTGCACACCTGTGAGCACACCTGTGTGAGGACCTCTGTGAGCACACCTGTGAGCACACCTGTGTGTGGACCTCTGTGAGCACACCTGTGTGAGGACCTCCGTGAGCACACCTGTGTGTGGACCTCTGTGAGCACACCTGTGTGAGGACCTCTGTGAGCACACCTGTGTGAGGACCTCTGTGAGCACACCTGTGAGCACACCTGTGTGAGGACCTCTGTGAGCACACCTGTGAGCACACCTGTGTGTGGACCTCTGTGAGCACACCTGTGTGAGGACCTCTGTGAGCACACCTGTGTGAGGACCTCTGTGAGCACACCTGTGAGCACACCTGTGTGTGGACCTCTGTGAGCACACCTGTGTGAGGACCTCTGTGAGCACACCTGTGTGAGGACCTCTGTGAGCACACCTGTTGAGGACCTCTGTGAGCACACCTGTTGAGGACCTCTGTGAGCACACCTGTTGAGGACCTCTGTGAGCACACCTGTGTGAGGACCTCTGTGAGCACACCTGTGTGAGCACACCTGTTGAGGACCTCTGTGAGCACACCTGTTGAGGACCTCTGTGAGCACACCTGTGTGGAGACCTCTGTGAGCACACCTGTTGAGGACCTCTGTGAGCACACCTGTTGAGGACCCCTGTGAGCACACCTGTGAGTAGCTTTCCATGGCTTAGAGTTACTGCTCCCATGTCGTATGGAAGAAAGGAAGCTTGACAAGGACACCCCTCCCCTCAGGCTGCAAGGCCCCTCGCAGCCCAGTTGGATCTGTATGTCATCTCTGCCGGCACTTTTTCTCCCAGCTCTCTTGAAGTCACAGAGAGTAGGCTTCGTGATGCCCAGGTTCTGGAGTCCTAGAACAAAGAATGGGGTGAGGGACACGAGGCTAATTCGAGACACACAGATGGTTTATTAAGAAGGAAAGGAAAGGCACTCCTGAGAATGGAAGTGGACTAGAGAGCCAGCCGGTCCAAGGGTTGAGCCCCAATCCTTTCCAGGTCACTTACATTCCTCTCACTAGTGTATTGTGGGGTTTTCTCAAGCATCCTCTTTGCTGCTTGTAGACCAGGTGGGAGGGTTTCATCTTCCTCTGTCAACTGGCTTGTTTCATGGTGATCTTTTGTTGTTGTTAAGATTTATGTATTTTAATATTATGTGTATAAGTGTTCGCCTACTATGTGCATCATGTGTATACCGGGAGCCCCAAAAGCTAGAAGAGGGCATTGGATTTCCTGAAACCGGAGTTACAAGTTGTTGTGACCATCTGATGTGGGTGCTGGGAAATGAACCCGGTCCTGTGCAAGAGCAGCAAGCGCTCTTAACCTCTGAGCCATCTTCCAGCCCGATTTCAATCTTGATGTTTCTCCCGCCCCACCACCTACTGTCTGCAACTGACATTTTTCAGAAGAGGCAATCTGCCTAGACAGGGACAGGATGTCCCAGTGCCACTGGACCAGGGGACACCAGGTCAGCTTGTCCTGGAGTGGATCCCAGGGCCGCCTCTGCCCTGAGGAATCTCCCCCATCGCAACTCAGCTGCTGATTCTGCCCACCCCACCCCTTCCAGCTTCCCTCCAATTCAGGGCCGAAGCAGTTTCAGAAACCACAGAGCTGGGCCCACTGCCAGAGCCTACCCCTCAGCGACCCTTTCCCTGGCCCTGGTTACTGAAACTGCTATGCCTCTGAGGGAAGCGTTCTCAGCCCTCCTGGCCTGGGTGTGGTGTCATGCATGTGTCTGTAATCATTAGGGCTCTTGGGTGATTTAAGGTTAAGGACAAATAGTGATCCTAACCCTCAATGAAAGTCCATCCCTAAAATTTATTGCCACAGTGTGAGCATAAACTTCTGCTTCAGAGGGCACAGGTATATGGGAGTTTGGGGGTTCTTGGAGTCCAGGAGACCTTCCAGGATGGAGCAGTCCCTTCAGTAGGCGATCTAGGGCCCTGGGACAGAGCTCAGGGCTTTCTGGCCCAGTGCTGCCCAGGCAGGGACAGAAAATCAGGCCCAGAGAGAGCAGGGAGGCAAGACTCCAGCACATCTGGGCTGGAGGAAGGTGCAAAATACCCACGCAGGAGGAGAGGGTGTGGGTTGCACAGTTCAGAGGCTGCTGGGAAGCTGAGGGGTCAGGGGTCGCAGTGATCTGGGAACCGGTCTGGGAATGGGTGGCAGGAAGCAGACCTGCTGGTGCCTTCCAAGGCTGAGGCGGGGCACGGTTTATTTGAGCAAGGGCCTTTCCATGTTGTGCCCACCATCCTCTATGGGAGAGAGCCAGAAATGGATCAGCACCTCCAGGCCTTAGCCTGACTGCCTGAAGGAGTACACGCTGCCTCACCCCAGCAGCCGTATTTATTAAACCCTCACCTCAAGTCTAGCTGCCCTTCCTGTGGCCTCACAGGAATCCCAGGAGACAAGCACTGTGCTCACACACTTCAGTGAGGAGGAGTCTGAGGGTGAGGGAGGTGTTAACTAGCTCTAGGTCAGACAGCAGATCTAAGGGTCTGGAGGAAAGTGACCCTTGCTCAGGTGTCCCCAAGGCGGCTTACCACGGCTGTGCCATGTGAGAACGTTAACAGGGACCCAGCAGCTCTGATGCCTTCCTGAGCTCTACATGTGTCTTTGCTCCTCAGCCCGAAAATCTCTTCTGGTCTCTTTTTCTGGCTCTTCTGCCCCCACCTTTGGGGCTCAGTCTGAACTCGGTTACTACGTTGGGAGTCCCTCCCTCAGCCCCGGCTAGGCCTGGTTTCTCCCTTTGCTCTCTCCGCACTCCTACATTCCCTCTCTGTAGCATTCATTCATTCATTCAATCCTCACTCGGCCAATGTGCTCCAAGTACTCAAGAGCATGCCAGGTACTAGAGACTGAGGAAATGGCCACGGCTCCCAACCTCTAGGCATATTAGCTGATTTCTTGCTGCTGTTACCAAAATACCTGGCAGAACATACAGGGGGAAATGTGAATTTGGACTCACAGTTTCCAAAGGTTTCAGTTCATCATGGTGGAAAAGCGTGGTGGTGTGGTGGTATTGTGTTCCCCGAAATATTGTGCATGCTAATAAACTTATCTGGGGTCAGCGAACAGAACAGCCACAATATTAAACATAGAGGATAGGCAGTAGTAGCACACGCCTTTAATCCTAGCATTCCAGAGGCAGAGATCTACCTGGATCTCTGTGTGTTCAAGGATACAGCCAAGCATGATGACTCACACCTTTAGTCCCAGAAAGTGAGCCTTTAATCCCAGGGAGTGATGGCAGAAAGCAGAAAGGTATATAAGGTGTGAAGACCAGAAACTAGAAACTTTTAGCCTGGTTAAGCTTTTAGGATTTTGAGCAGCAGTTCAGCTGAGATTCATTCTGGATGAGGACTCAGAAGCTTCCAGTCTGAGGAAACAGGATCAGCTGAGGAACTGGCGAGGTGAGGTAGCTGTGGCTTGTTCTGCTTCTCTGATCTTCCAGCATTCACCACAATAACTGGCCTTAGGTTTGATTGACTTAATGAGACCTTTTAAGATTCCTGCTACATGTTGGAGTGGCTTTGCCAGAGGCAGCCATAGTGTGAGGCCAAGGCTGTCCACATTCTAGTGGACTTGAAGCAGAGATAGAGCCAGGATCCAGGAGCAGATCTGCCCTCCTGAACCATCACCTCCTCCCCAAAGTGCTACAACCTCTGAAACTGGAGCTACCAGATGCATCAAGTGACCAAAACATGAGGCTGTAGGGGACATTTCAAATTCAAACCCTAACCAAGATAGAAGAAAAACAAGTAATACATAGTTGGGTACCAAAAATGCCATGTTGCTTTTAGAAAAAAAAAAAAGGAAAGAAGATGGAGAGCGGCAGGTAATAGTTTAGGGTTTGGGGGAGGTCCCTTGGAGGAGGTAACGTCTGAGCAGAGGTGGGAGCAAAGGAACTTAGCACAGTATTAGTTTATTATTTTCTGAAGTTGTTTCTAATGCCTGTCTCTCCCACTGGGATATCACCATCACCATCATCATCACCATCATCACCAGCACCATCATCACCACCACCATCATAACCATCATCACCATCACCATCATCATCACCATCACCATCATCATCACCAGGACCATCACCACTATCATCATCACCATCATTACCATCACCATCATCACCACTACCATCATGACTATCACCATCATCACCATCATCACCATCACCACCATCATCACCATTACCATCATCATCACCATGACCATCATCACCATCCTCACCATCATCACCATCATCACCATCATCACCATCATCATCATTTGAGGGGAGGGGTGCAAGGAGAAGGTAGCCATGGGTGGAGGTGACAACTTTGTGGAATCAGTTCTCTCTTTCTATGGGTTCTGGGGATCTACCTCAAATCATCAGGCTTGTGCAGCAAGCCCTAAGCACTTTTACCTCTATGACATCTTGCTGTATGACATTTGTTTTCACTGATGTTTGGTTTAGGTTTGGAGACAGGGTCTCACGTATCCAAGGCTAGCCTCAAACCCCCAAGATAGCCAGGGATGATCTTGAACTTCTGCTTCTCCTGACTCTACCTCCCCATTACAGGTGTGAGCCACTTGTAACCCCACTGATGGGGTTAGAACCCAGGACCTTGTCCATACTCGGCAAGCAAGCATTCTTCCAGCTGAGCTGTAATCCCAGCCCTTTCTCTCTTGTCCTACTGCTCTATGGACAAGAATATCTGCTTGTCATAAGAAACTGTTTCAGTGCTTAGATCAATGTCTGCAGTAGATGCTCAACTCGCAGCCCCTCCGTTAGGTAAAGGAGTGATTAGATGAGGTGGAACACCTTTGAGGTTCTGCCTGGGGGTCCTTCCAGTTCTAATAGAAAAGACCAGGCACCCAACTGCAATGTTCTAGCAATCACCCACATCTGCCCTCCTTAGCTGAGCCTCCCCTAAAAAGAAGAAGACAAGGGTACAGCTGAAGAGCCAAGAAGAGAGGATAGATCACCCCAGAGCATAGCCACCTGCTCTTTGTGGCCCTGGCAGGGCATGCCCTGGTGTCTTCTGTCTATAAAGTAGGGTGGTGGACTTCTGTGGAGCATCACAGAATGACTGTGGGAACCATAAAGGAGGACCTTTACAGAGCCACAATCCAGTCCCTGCAAAGGATGGACAGTGGGTGGTAAATGCAGAAAAACAGCATCAGAGAGAACAAATCTCTCAGGCTTCCTGACTTCCTTGCCCAGGCTTGTGATTAGCAAACTACTCACTCCCTTTTGTGTTTCGGATTCAGATGATGTATGCTCAAATCCTGGCTAGTGACTCTCTGTTGTATAAAAGTAAGAGGCCAAGCCACCCAGGGCAGACTCTAGAGTGAGACCAATGAATTATTCTGCTAACATCCCTAAGTCTAGGTGTCAAGAAGAAAGGGGTCCCCCGCTTCCTCAGAGGACCTCTTATGGCCACTTAGGAAGAGATTGGTAAGGACAAGTAGGAAGAAGAGAGCCCCTTACCCTACAAAGGAAGCTTTCTGAGGTGCCCATGCCACATTATGGGTGAAACTCCCCCAAGGCATCATACTGCAGACTCCGGGCCCTATGTGGGCACAAGCAAGGGGATGGCAAACACAGGCAGGGTCAGCAGATACCTGTGTCTTCAACACAGAAGTTCTTGAAGCCCAGCCATGAGTTAGGAGAGCTGGCTCTGTTCTTCAGTGGGTGACCCTAGTCACCACTGCCCCATGACCTGGTCTGATTCACCTTCCAAAGGGTCGATCCCTCTGTGGCCATCACTCTGAAGGAACTCAGGGCAGAAACCAGCCAGGGGGCAGCCAGGTTGCCTTGAGAACCTCCCCTGCAGCCTGGCCTCCCCAGGCCTTTAACGAAGCCATAAATCCCAGGCCCTGCACATGTCCCAGTGGCTGGACAGAGGACTGCATCTCTGGCTGGCCGATTGGTGGGGATGGCGCCCTGACACCCCATCACTCATCTCCTGCGCCCTGCGACCCCCTCCTGAGCAGCAGCCCATCCATCTTGGCCGGAGACTTTCAAGTCCAGCTGAGGCCTCTCTGCTTAGTGTTAAGATGAGCCTCGCTCACGCGGACTGGTCTTATTTATCTTTTGGTGGGTCCCTTTGCGGCCATCACTCTGCAGGGCGGCCTGGTTCTCAGCCCAGGCCTCCGGAATGCAAACGTCCTCCACCTTCCTTTCCGCCCCCACCTGGTGGGATCCAGCCAAGACCGGCAGCCCTGGTGGATCTGTCTTAGTCAGCAGAATCTCTGGCCAGTCTTCAGCTGGTGCTGTGGCCTAGCAGCCTGGAAACAGCTCTTCAAAACAGGGGTGTCTGGCCTTGATAACTGTGGAAACTGAGGCACAGAAAGGGGAAACCATCCTCAAGACCCCAAGTCATGACTTTGGGGGTCAGGAGGTCTCTGATTCTCAGCCTAAGAGGCCTGGGGGGAACATGTTCAAACCTCCCGGAGACACAAGATATGAACAGGGGTCCGGTGGGGGCACCCTTGTTCACAATCGCTATGGCTTTCTTAGTGCTGGGTCCTTGGAGGGCCAAGATTTTTCAGGAGCCCCTTCAGACAAGACACAACCTGCCATGTTGAAGGAACCCTGGCCATATAGAGAGAGTTCCATCTTGGGGGTGCCAGGAGTTTCCACAGCCCAGTGTCGAGACAGCCCATTCCCCAGGAACCAGAAAGGGGATGAATGACTGCTTTTGAACAAAACTTAGAGCCTCCAGCAACACAGGATCGTAGAAGCCACCTTCTTTGGGGACAGAACTAAAATAAATAAATAAATAAATAAATAAATGAAAATTAAAAAAAATAAAGGCTAATTTGAACCTACCCTATTCTCTACCCAAGATTCAAGGGCCTCTCAAGGGCCCTCCCTCACTCTCCAGGGCAGGACTTACCAACTCTACAGTTACATCAAAGGCAGTTATCATAGGGTCTGAGGGGGAGTGAGCACTGGTTGGAGAGTGAAGCCCACCTGGGTCCTCACCTGGCTCGGCCACCTGTTGTCTGGACCAGCTAAGGTGTTATTAAAGATGTCACCCAGTCATCAGGGTGTAAGGCCACCCGGCTTAGGTTAAGAGCTGGTCTCTCGGTCTCCAGGCTTTTCTGTTCCTTTCAGAGGTAGCATCTGGGCTTGCTGACCCTCCCTAGTCTGGTGGCCAAGGTCTCAGCCTCTCCCCCCCCCCCCCCCGCCTCCCCCATTTACCGTCAGTGGTCCCTGCTCCAGGGGCTCAAGAGCAATGAACATGACTTTCAGTTTGTGGGAGGGAGGGCAATCAAAGGATTTTAGGATCTTCCTGGCCAAGAATCCTCCCTGGTGCCCATTTCCCTTGCTGGGCAGGAGACAGGCTTGTCTGTACTCCTTCCCACCCACAACTGAGATCTGGGTGACCACCCCTTCACCCGTAATCCATAGAGAAGAAAAGTCATCCACTCACGCTCACACAAGGTAAGTGTGACAGACACCAGGGTGGAAACACACAGACTTGGCTGACCCCTCTTGGTGGGCTCCTCTCCCCAGCTGCCACACCCAGGACATGAAGGGGTTAAAAAGCACCAGCAGCCCAGCCTAGCTCCCAGCAGCTTCTGGGACCTCCCCGTATTTCTTTCTTCCTCCTCCTTCTTCCCCTCCCCCACATGTCACTGGCCATAATTCATGTGCTTATTATAATCATGACCATATGCTTAATGGCCTCTAATAAAACCACTGCTAACCTGGCTCCCGCTCATGAGTCTCTGGCCACCTCACTCCTGGCCTGTCTCCTGGTCCCAGGCTACTTCAGTGCTTTCTCATAGTATCACTGACTAGCAGGACACTCTAGCCAGAGCCGGAGAGTGAAGTCAGCCAGTCACTCAGTGCTCATTCACTCATTCATTGACTCATTGGTTCATTCATTCATCCACTCACCTACTCTATATCGGGTGCCTATGCCCCAAGCACCTGAGAGGCAAGAGTGTGGAGCCCAGCGAGTCTCCACCTCCATCGGACAGACCTGGTGGGACAGGCAGGTGTCTCACAAAGAGGTCATCTGATTATCACAGCCCATTACACAGGTGTGGCAGGGACACAAGAAGATCCAGCTGGAGCAGGTTTGAGTTTACAAGACACACTGGCATAGACAGACTGAGCCTTGGGAAGGTCATCCAGGAGCACCAGGGAGTGAGTGACTGGCTCAGCAGATGGGTGTGTTGTGGACATAGCCCAGAAAGGGCTTTCCTGAAGAATAAAAGCTCAATTCTAAAAGAACAGCCCTCACATGGCATGCCCTAGAGAACCCAGAGGGTACATGGACAAAATAATGAACTTCTGGTGTGGGTTTTTTTTGGTTTTGTTTTGTTTTTGTATTTGTCCATCACGCAAGTAAGGAGTGGGTACCTTTCCGGTACGCCCTGCATAGAGTGTGCACTCCTAGCAGAGACAGAGTGTGGAGGAACTCAGACAGGCCGTGCATGTAGTGGAGTCACATTATTTTTGCTGCTGGTGGCGGGAAGCTCTGGACACGGTCAGCTTGGCTGGTGTTTAAGAACTACAGATCTGGTGGCTTTGATAGCACATGTCTATTTCTTAGAACCTGGGAGTTAGAAGGCCAAGTTCAAGGTCTGTCTGGCTAGGTTCCTGTGCATTTCCTGGCTTGCAGAAGGCCACCTTCTCGCTGTTCTCACGTAGCTTTCCAGTGTGAGAGAGAAACAGAGATGGGGGGATCTTCTGTATTTCAAGGCGGTCTTTGACTTTTGCCCTGCCGCCTTGTTCCACCTTACTATCTCCTCGAAGTCCTATCTACAAATGCAGTCATACGGGGTGGGCTTCAACAGAGCCATTTGGGAATGGCACCTGCCAGTTCTACTCTTCAGGAGAGAGTAAGGCTCTCCTGAGAGTGACTGGCCACACACAGGAGGCCAATGGGAGCCTCAGCTGCTTCCGAGAGGCTGGGAGTGTGCTGAAAGTGTGCTGAAAGGTTACAATGCTTTTCCTTCTAGTTTAGGTTTATGCTGGCATGAACCTGGGGCCACTTTCAGATGTATAAAACACTACCAAAGGCAGCAACAGGGCCCAGTGGGAGATGCTCGGTCTACTGGGCTCCTGGACAGAAGGATGGCTGGATGCAGTTAATGCTCATTTATAAGAACAGAAGAGCCCTTGGCAATAAGCACTTCAACTTATGGAGCCATTTTGCTGGCCTTCCAGTCTCTTCTTGTCCCATTCTGGGTCCCAGGACTGTCCCCAAAATCTCCTTGGATCCTCTATGCTATAAGTCTCAAGCATACCAGGCTTTTTTGGCATAGCCACACACATTGTCGTGTGCCAGATTCATGACTGAGAATCTTGCAAATTACAAAAAAGGAGAAGAAATGACCAAAAGTAATCTTAAAATGTTTTAAGTGAGTTTTTGCTTTTGTGGGGACCATAGTCATGGCTGTCCTGAGCATGCCTTCAGGTTTCTCACTACACTCAGAATACACCCAAGTTTCTTCCAAGGCCCATGGGACCTGCATGACTTACCTTTTGGCCACTTCTTCTGTCTCTGCTCCTATCTCGCTCTTTCCTCTTCACACGAGCCTTTGTGCAGTGGTGTGAACACCACCTCCTACCCCAGGGCCTTTGCACTTGTTCTTATGGCTTCTCACTGTGTCCAGGGGTCTGAAAAAGTACCTGGCTGCTATGAGTGCTCACAGAATCTGTGCTGAATAAATGAAAGTTGATCTGGTAACCTATGGAGGGAAGAGACAGAGTCCCCTATAGAAGGTGAGGGCAGGTAAGGAAGGCAGAGCCTAGGAGTCTGGGAGACCCTGAAAGGGAGTCTGGGTTTGACTCTTACTGCATGCAATAGGGAGCCAGCAAGGAGTTGAACAGCATCACCTTTTCATTTTAGCCTTTTTTAGAAGTTTCCCCTAATGTACAGGGGTACAAGAGAAAGAGAAGGCTTTCCCCCTGTAGAATTGGGGGCAAATGAAGCAATCTCTGGGATTATGGGAAACCCAATAACTCTACCCTCAGTCTCCCTTTCTGAATTCCCTCCATGCTCCTTCTTGCCCCCATGCATCCCTCTTAAATCTCTTTAGTTGAGACAAGTCACCAAAGGGGACGGGCAGAGTGGGGTGATAAAGCCCACCTGCCACTTCTCACCCGCTCCAAGTTTTATATGGGCTCCCTGCGTGTTCCCCCCACTCCCGCGTGTGTGAGCAGAGGCCGGGCACTGATTTATGCTGCTGACAGAGAACCTAATGAATCGGAGACATAAAAGCATAACAAGGGTCCCCCCTGGGGTAGATCTGTTCTGGATGCAGCCTTTGCGAAGGGCAAGGGCCGTGCTGACAGCCTGGTGTCCATGAGGGATGTGGCCCTAGATGCTGAGCCAGGGGGCACTCTGGTGATCCTGAGGCTCTGATGGGAAGAGCAGGTAGAGAGATTCAGGAGCCTCTAAGCATCCTGGCCCCGGAGCAAAAGAAGCCAAAGCCGAATCCACAGTGGAGATTTCAAGCATGTGGCGGGCACAAGGGTAGCTTGGCTTCCAGAGGCAAGGGAAGGGCACAGAGAACCAGAGACAGGTGCAGATAGGGAGCTCCTGAGCGCCAACATGGCTACTAAATGTGACCTTAGGCAAACGCATCCATGTCTGCTTGTAAAATAAGGCTTGAATTGATCAGGGCCTGAAAATTTGAGATGATTTTTTAAAATAAAAGAGAAAAGAGGAGAGAAGTGTGTGTGTGTGTGTGTGTGTGTGTGTGTGTGTGTGTGTGTAGCAGACCATTATCTCTGTCCCTAACAAACGTCAAGCAGTTTTATGACTGTCATCAGAGCAGAATGTGGCGTGTGTATGTGGGGAATGGGCACGTGACTCAGTGGGTAGAGTGTTGGGTTAGTATGCACCAGCCCTGGGCTCCATTCCCCAAAACACACAGACATAGAGTGACACACAGCTATCATCCCAGCACTGTGGAGGTGGAAGAAGAAAAATCAGAAGTTCAAGGTCATCCCCCAGTTATAGCGTTAGTTAGAGGCCATCCTGGGCTACAGGAGACCCTATTTTCGAACAAAATAACATGGGTTTGGAAAAAGGGTGGAGGTTGGGGTCTGTAGTGCTCTGCTAAGCTGAGAATCAAATGTTAGGGTTCTATGCAGGTTCTCCCATTTGAAATACACTGGCAGCTAGATCAAATAAAATCTTTTAAATGAGGGTGGCTAAACCCAGCTCATGTACTGAGATCTCTCATTTGAGATCTCAGATAAGATGACTACACAAGGGTCCCATTTCATCTTAACTTGGTATGTTCAACAGTCTTTACTATAATTCTGTGGGTGGGGCATTGTACTGGGCCCTGGGGTTATAGGTAGGGCACACAGGGCCCAGCAGTCAGTAAGGGTAGCTGAGACAGAACTTTGTGGATAAAGGCTCAGAGACCAGAGGCTTGGAGGCATCTTGGGGAAGTATACAGAGGTGGCCCAGAGCCATGATGGCCGCCATGACTGCAGGCTGAATGGTGACAGGAAGTAGGTCTTCAGGGTCTGACAGCCTAGATCAGAAGAGTACCTTTGTTGTGGGGCCACCAAGAGCTGTGAGTGTTAGATCTCTGTGTAAAAAAGTGCTGTCTGGCAGCAGTGTAGACAATGGTTATAGGTACAGTTAACACAGGGAGACCCACATTGGGGCTTCCTTAGAACCAAGCAGTTGATGTGAACTTGAACCCAGGTAGAGGCAGAGAGGACAGAAAAGCAGTCACCACCTTTAAGAGATCGAGGATGTTTTCCACATTTTCTAGTTTTTTTATTTATTTATTTTTATTTTTTTCCGGTACCATTAACCTCAATGACCCAGAGCTCCTGGCGACTTGCAGCAGAAAGCTGCTTTTAGCAGGTAAGAGCCAGAGCAGGAGGCTTGGAGACCATGCTGGAAGAGCAGTGTCTGTGGCCAGACTCTAGAGCTTCCCAGAGGATGTGCCATCACCAACCCTGAGCATACCCTGCTGGGCACAGCCCCCAGGCTGCAGCTGACAACCCCGGCTGGCTAGGACAGAGTGACTGCCCATCCTGGTGGCAGTACTTCCTGCTTCAGTGAGACTGCCTTAAGGCTCAAGGGTTGATCCCATCTACAAGGCTCCTGGCCCACATCCTGGTGCCTAGCACGTGACCACACCAGCATAATGGCAGCGGTCACTGTGGTCCTTAGCATCCTCAGTGTTGCCATAGTGACTTGCTCAATAGTTTCGGCATTGAGTTAGAACTGCCCCAAGGACAAGACCCTTAAATCATGCTTCTTGTGTCCCCAACAATTCTCTCCATAGTTCAGAGGGTTTCCATCCCAAAGTCTCACCTGTGTCTGTCATGAGATGCCTGTTGAATATTTACATGGGAAGGGGCTGGACTGTCATAGGAGAATGAGCGACAGGCATGACAAGTTAGATATTCCCAGTGTTTTCTCTTTGATTGGACGTGTCATCACCCATTTTATTCACTCGGCCATCTTCAAGACAGAAGGAGAACAGATGTCCCTTGAGTCATCTGAGGGTTCTCCGGCATTCTTAAGACACCATCTGTGGTCAGTTCCAGCTCCTCCCACTAGGAAGGGAAGTTCCAAATGTTTCTAGAGAGCTGGATGCTCCGTGGAAGGGCAGTGCACGGGGAAATATGATCAGGGAGGGTGTCCAGGACAGACACCAGAGACATTATTTTGGCTCACAGGTCACCATCTTTCAAGATGCTAGGAGCGTGAGGAAGCCGAGGATACACTGAGGACACAGAAGGTGATGAATGCCTCTGCTCGGTTGACGTTTTCCTTTTGATTCCGTCCAGGACTGCCTTAGAGTTTCCTGCTGCTGTGAAGAGACACCAGGACTACATGACCACAGCAGTTCTTATAAGGAAAACATTTAATTGAGGGTGGCTCACTTACAGCTTCAGAGGGTTAGTCCATTATGCTAGTGCTGATGCAGAATCGACCACAGACCATGATTCTGCCTTGGTTTCAAGGGTGGGTTTCAGATTCATAAGCCTCTTCTTGCTGGGATGGGGTATTTCACAAGAGCAGAGAGCCTCCCTTTGGGGGCCCATTTTCTTTTAAATCACCACAAGGACCCAGACCCATGTGATGGCACCGCCCATCTAGGGAGGGTCTTCCTATCTCAATTAAGCCAATCTAGATAATCCTTCCCAGGCATGCTCAGAGGTTCCTTCTTAGGCGATTCTAGGTTCTGTCAAGTTGGCTATCAATATAAACCATCACCTGTGCGGGATTGTCAGAGATAATTGGAAGCCGCCGAACGTTTCAAGGGCTCCCTCCCAGCTCTGCGATCCTTCTGTCAGTGGATTGTGACTGGGAACTTGGTGTCTCTTCCAGGCAGACGTGGCTGTGGCTGCTGAACTTCTGTTGTCTTTCTATCCTGTCCAGGGACCTCGGAGGCCACATGTTTAGGCTGTGACACAATTGCACAGGTTTCCCATGTCGGGGAATTCCACTATGGCTGGGCTAAGTCAAGTAAGAATTTGTCATCGCCCAGCCTGGCTTCCCATCTAAACCAGTCTCCTCTTACCCAGATTGTTATAGCAACATGAGCCTCAACTCCCAGAATCATCTAGTTCAACTGCCAGCTTTACACAGAGGAAGAAACTGAGGCAGGCCCAGAGTGTGCAAGCAACACTGCTTTCCAAAGCTGCACGCTGCAGTAGGAACACAGGTGATTCCACGACAGACCTGCCCCGAGCCACAGCCCTTCACACCCTCTGCATAGTAGATATCCATGGCACATATTCTATAAATTTGTCTTCTAATACACCCTAAAAGGATATCTTGTCTGGGGCCACTTTTGGCCTCCTAGTGTCCACCTGCTTCTGAATGACTTACTGCAATCATTCAGCTTCTGTGAAACTATACAAGACTCCTCCTTTACTCCTTCCTAGTCCACAATCCCCTGGTCCTGCCCTTCCTTCCTTTATGGAATCCCATACAACAAAAGTCTCCAGTGAGGCTTCATCCCATTTCCAAAGCTCCAACGAGGCTCTGCACTCTGGGTGTGAGTATGCACTCCAGTAATTCACATTGCTTCTCGCCTCCCAGATATGTGAGCTTCTTGACAAGAAGGGCTGGCTGTTATGGGGTTGAGCGTGCTGAGGATAGATAGGTTATATGTGTTCATGAGATACTCAGAGAGATACTGAATGGCTAGGACCCACCACTGAACTCAGTAGACCCCTCCTCTGGAGAGCTGGTGTGATGATAGGACATGTCATTAAGCAACTCATTAATGACAATCATGACAAACGTCATGTGTGAGTCACAGACTGGTGTGGAAAAAAGTAACCTCACGGAAGGTAGAGATGGCAAGCCAGGGAATACTTATGAAACAGGAAGTCAGGTGACATGAAGGGAGTGGGAGTGACATCTTCAAAGGTCCTGTGCTAGGAAAGGGCTGAGAGAACTTGATGAGAAAGCAAGCTAGAGAGAAATCAAGAGAGACAGAGATGGAGATGGACATGGGCATGGACATGGACATGAGATGGAGAAGAGATGGAGATGAAATAGAGATGGAGATGGAGTTGATATGGAGGTAGAGATGAGACAGAGATGAGATGGAGACAAGATGGAGATAAGATGGAGATAAGATGGAGATGAAAGGGAGATGGAGATGGAATGGACATGAAATGGAGATGAGATGGAGGTGGAGATGAGGTTGAGGTGGAGATGACGATGGAGATGAGATGGAAATGAAATGGAGATAAGATGGAGATGGGATAGAGATGGGATGGAGATGAGATGGAGATGAAATAGAGATGGAGATGGGATGAAGATGAGATGGAGATAGAGGTGGGATGGAGGTGTCGATGAGCTGGAGATGAGGTGGAGATGGAGACAGAGATGATGGAGATAGAAATGGAGACAAGATGGAGGTGAGATGAGATAGAGATGGAGATGAGATAGTGATGAGATGGAGATGGAAATGGAGATGAGCCAGAGAGAAGATGGTGATAAGAGGGAGATGATATGGAGATGGAGATAAGATGTTGATGAGATGGAGATGAGCTGGGGATGAGATGGTGATAGAGATAGAGAGAGAATGAACTAGGAATCCTTCATTTCTGTAATACTCTTCAGGAGTCAGGGAGCCAGCCCAGCCATAACTCAAATCTAGTTTCAGGGTAGACATCAGAGTTGTCTGTCACCATCAGAGGGCAGAAACAAGGAAGAGAGCATCTCTTAGCTCATCACCACAACTGTATTTGCTCACGGTTCCTTCTGCCTGGAACATTATTCCCATTTGGGTCAACTTAAATGCACACTTCAGAGAATGGCTAACCTTCCTAATACAGTACTGCCCAGGGCCATCAACCCAATCTCCCTTCTGTGCTGGTACAGAATAGACCACAGCTCATGATTCTACTTCGGTTTCATGGATACGTTTCATATTCATACACCTCTTCTTGCTGGGATGGGGTATTTTGCAAGAGCAGTGAGTCTGGCTTTGTCTATTCTGAAGCCCCCAGGACTGAAGAGCCCAGCTGCAGTATGGGCTCCTGGTCATATTACTAACCAGAGGTTGGCCAGGGAAGCCAGTGCAAGATGCCCATGTTTCCAAAAACCACTGAAGACAGGAAAGGAAATAAACTCACCCACAGTTACCATCAGGGTCAAAGGCAGCTCTGGGGTGAGTCCAGGATTCTTAGCACCAGTTCAGGACATGTCCTCTCTTCATAGTTCCCACAGTGGCAGCTGCATCTTTGCAGAGCCAAGGAAGTTGTGACTACCTTTGGGAGCAGGAACCTCCTCCCACTACAGTGCCGCTGAGCAGCCCCTGGCTTCTGCTGCCCTAGTACCTGGCCCTGAAAAACCACAGGGACCTCCCTGATGTCCTCTCTTTCATATAGCTCCACATGGCTAAAGTGGCCTTCTTGGAGAGAGGTCAAGGCAAAGGGAGGCTGGTTAGGGATGGGAGGGCACACTGAATGCCAAGAGAGGAACCCCAGACTGCCACAGTGTTTTATTAGCAGGATAGGAAGCTCTCCTATCTTGCAGTTCCAGTTTGCATGATTTTATAAGGTTCTCCCATAGAACCCCCTCCACCATCCACACCCATCAGGCCTACAACTTCCTTAGCCATCTGGTTGAGGCACTTGGCCCAGCAAAACCTTGCCTCCTTCTCAGACCTCTTGCTCTTAAAGGGCCCTAGGAACTGGAACATGTTCCCAAACAGTGAGAATAATCCCAGGGTGTCTATGCCACCTGCTCAGACCTAAGGCTGGATGTGAAGAAAGGGAGAACCACTGCCTTGGGAGCCAAGTACTAAGGTGATAGGGTAGGGAAAGGAAAAGAGGAGAGAGGCCATGGGCTGGTCATGGGGATAGTGTGAAACTAGGAGGGAATTACAATGAAGAAATCAGGAGGGAATTACAATGAAGAAATCAGGAGGGATTCCAGTGAAGGACTCAGCAAGGAATTACAGTGATGGAGTAGGTGGGATTCCAGTGAAGGACTCAGGAGGGATTGCAGTGAAGGAGTAGGAAGGATTACAGTGAAGGACTAGGAAGGATTCCAGTGAAGGACTAGGAGGGAATACAGTGAAGGAGTAGGAGGGATTACAGTGAAGGACCAGGAGGGATTACAGTGATGGACTAGGAGGGATTCCAGTGATGGACTAGGAGGGATTCCAGTGAAGGAGTAGGAGGGATTCCAGCAAAGGAGTAGGAGGGATTCCAGTGAAGGAGTAGGAGGGATTCCAGTGAAGGAGTAGGAGGGATTCCAGTGAAGGACTAGGAGGGATTCCAGTGAAGGAGTAGGAGGGATTCCAGTGAAGGAGTAGGAGGGATTCCAGTGAAGGACTAGGAGGGATTCCAGTGAAGGAGTAGGAGGGATTCCAGTGAAGGACTAGGAGGGATTCCAGTGAAGGAGTAGGAGGGATTCCAGTGAAGGACTAGGAGGGATTCCAGTGAAGGACTAGGAGGGATTCTAGTGAAGGAGTAGGAGGGATTCCAGTGAAGGAGTAGGAGGGATTCCAGTGAAGGACTAGGAGGGATTCTAGTGAAGGAGTAGGAGGGATTCCAGTGAAGGACTAGGAGGGGTTACAGTGAAGGAGTAGGAGGGATTCCAGTGAAGGAGTAGGAGGGAATACAGTGAAGGAGTAGGAGGGATTCCAGTGAAGGAGTAGGAGGGATTCCAGTGAAGGAGTAGGAGGGATTCCAGTGAAGGACTAGGAGGGATTCCAGTGAAGGACTAGGAGGGATTCTAGTGAAGGAGTAGGAGGGATTCCAGTGAAGGAGTAGGAGGGATTCCAGTGAAGGACTAGGAGGGATTCTAGTGAAGGAGTAGGAGGGATTCCAGTGAAGGACTAGGAGGGGTTACAGTGAAGGAGTAGGAGGGATTCCAGTGAAGGAGTAGGAGGGAATACAGTGAAGGAGTAGGAGGGATTCCAGTGAAGGAGTAGGAGGGATTCCAGTGAAGGAGTAGGAGGGATTCCAGTGAAGGAGTAGGAAGGATTCCAGTGAAGGAGTAGGAGGGATTCCAGTGAAGGAGTAGGAGGGATTCCAGTGAAGGAGTAGGAAGGATTCCAGTGAAGGAGTAGGAGGGGTTACAGTGAAGGAGTAGGAGGGATTCCAGTGAAGGAGTAGGAGGGATTCCAGTGAAGGACCAGGAGGGGTTACAGTGAAGGACTAGGAGGGATTCCAGTGAAGGACCAGGAGGGATTCCAGTGAAGGAGTAGGAGGGATTCCAGTGAAGGAGTAGGAGGGATTCCAGTGAAGGACTAGGAGGGGTTACAGTGAAGGAGTAGGAGGGATTCCAGTGAAGGACTAGGAGGGGTTACAGTGAAGGAGTAGGAGGGATTCCAGTGAAGGAGTAGGAGGGATTACAGTGAAGGACTAGGAGGGATTCCAGTGAAGGAGTAGGAGGGATTCCAGTGAAGGACCAGGAGGGGTTACAGTGAAGGAGTAGGAGGGATTCCAGTGAAGGACCAGGAGGGGTTACAGTGAAGGACTAGGAGGGATTCCAGTGAAGGACCAGGAGGGGTTACAGTGAAGGACTAGGAGGGATTCCAGTGAAGGACTAGGAGGGATTCCAGTGAAGGACTAGGAGGGGTTACAGTGAAGGACTAGGAGGGATTCTAGTGAAGGACTAGGAGGGATTCCAGTGAAGGACTAGGAGGGATTCTAGTGAAGGAGTAGGAGGGATTCCAGTGAAGGACCAGGAGGGGTTACAGTGAAGGACTAGGAGGGATTCCAGTGAAGGACCAGGAGGGGTTACAGTGAAGGACTAGGAGGGATTCCAGTGAAGGAGTAGGAGGGATTCCAGTGAAGGACTAGGAGGGATTCTAGTGAAGGACTAGGAGGGATTCCAGTGAAGGACTAGGAGGGATTCTAGTGAAGGAGTAGGAGGGATTCCAGTGAAGGACTAGGAGGGATTCTAGTGAAGGACTAGGAGGAGTTACAGTGAAGGAGTAGGAGGGATTCCAGTGAAGGACCAGGAGGGGTTACAGTGAAGGACTAGGAGGGATTCTAGTGAAGGACTAGGAGGGGTTACAGTGAAGGACTAGGAGGGATTCCAGTGAAGGAGTAGGAGGGAATACAGTGAAGGAGTAGGAGGGATTACAGTGAAGGACTAGGAGGGATTCTAGTGAAGGACTAGGAGGAGTTACAGTGAAGGAGTAGGAGGGATTACAGTGAAGGACCAGGAGGGATTCCAGTGAAGGAGTAGGAGGGATTCCAGTGAAGGACTAGGAGGAGTTACAGTGAAGGACTAGGAGGAGTTACAGTGAAGGAGTAGGAGGGATTCCAGTGAAGGAGTAGGAGGGATTCCAGTGAAGGAGTAGGAAGGATTCCAGTGAAGGAGTAGGAGGAGTTACAGTGAAGGAGTAGGAGGGATTCCAGTGAAGGAGTAGGAGGGATTACAGTGAAGGAGTAGGAGGGGTTACAGTGAAGGAGTAGGAGGGATTCCAGTGAAGGAGTAGGAGGGATTCCAGTGAAGGAGTAGGAAGGATTCCAGTGAAGGAGTAGGAGGAGTTACAGTGAAGGAGTAGGAGGAGTTACAGTGAAGGACTAGGAGGGGTTACAGTGAAGGAGTAGGAGGGATTCCAGTGAAGGACTAGGAGGGATTCCAGTGAAGGAGTAGGAGGGATTCCAGTGAAGGAGTAGGAGGAGTTACAGTGAAGGAGTAGGAGGGATTCCAGTGAAGGAGTAGGAGGAGTTACAGTGAAGGAGTAGGAGGAGTTACAGTGAAGGAGTAGGAGGGATTCCAGTGAAGGAGTAGGAGGGATTACAGTGAAGGACTAGGAGGGATTCCAGTGAAGGAGTAGGAGGGATTCCAGTGAAGGACCAGGAGGGGTTACAGTGAAGGAGTAGGAGGGATTCCAGTGAAGGACCAGGAGTAGTGAAGGACTAGGAGGGATTCCAGTGAAGGACTAGGAGGGATTCTAGTGAAGGAGTAGGAGGGATTCCAGTGAAGGACAGTGAAGGAGTAAGGAGGGTTACAGTGAAGGACTAGGAGGGATTCCAGTGAAGGACCAGGAGGGGTTACAGTGAAGGACTAGGAGGGATTCCAGTGAAGGACTAGGAGGGATTCCAGTGAAGGACTAGGAGGGGTTACAGTGAAGGACTAGGAGGGATTCTAGTGAAGGACTAGGAGGGATTCCAGTGAAGGACTAGGAGGGATTCTAGTGAAGGAGTAGGAGGGATTCCAGTGAAGGACCAGGAGGGGTTACAGTGAAGGACTAGGAGGGATTCCAGTGAAGGACCAGGAGGGGTTACAGTGAAGGACTAGGAGGGATTCCAGTGAAGGAGTAGGAGGGATTCCAGTGAAGGACTAGGAGGGATTCTAGTGAAGGACTAGGAGGGATTCCAGTGAAGGACTAGGAGGGATTCTAGTGAAGGAGTAGGAGGGATTCCAGTGAAGGACTAGGAGGGATTCTAGTGAAGGACTAGGAGGAGTTACAGTGAAGGAGTAGGAGGGATTCCAGTGAAGGACCAGGAGGGGTTACAGTGAAGGACTAGGAGGGATTCTAGTGAAGGACTAGGAGGGGTTACAGTGAAGGACTAGGAGGGATTCCAGTGAAGGAGTAGGAGGGATTCCAGTGAAGGAGTAGGAGGGATTCCAGTGAAGGACTAGGAGGAGTTACAGTGAAGGACTAGGAGGGATTCCAGTGAAGGAGTAGGAGGGATTACAGTGAAGGAGTAGGAGGGGTTACAGTGAAGGAGTAGGAGGGATTCCAGTGAAGGAGTAGGAGGGATTCCAGTGAAGGAGTAGGAAGGATTCCAGTGAAGGAGTAGGAGGAGTTACAGTGAAGGAGTAGGAGGAGTTACAGTGAAGGACTAGGAGGGGTTACAGTGAAGGAGTAGGAGGGATTCCAGTGAAGGACTAGGAGGGATTCCAGTGAAGGAGTAGGAGGGATTCCAGTGAAGGAGTAGGAGGAGTTACAGTGAAGGAGTAGGAGGGATTCCAGTGAAGGAGTAGGAGGAGTTACAGTGAAGGAGTAGGAGGAGTTACAGTGAAGGAGTAGGAGGGATTCCAGTGAAGGACTCAGGAGGGATTCCAGTGAAGGAGTAGGAGGGGTTACAGTGAAGGAGTAGGAGGGATTCCAGTGAAGGACCAGGAGGGGTTACAGTGAAGGAGTAGGAGGGATTCCAGTGAAGGACTCAGGAGGGGTTACAGTGAAGGACTAGGAAGGAATTATAGTGAATTATTTAGGACCCTTGAGTCTCTGCTTTTCCATCTAAATATACACTCACCCTTTGTAACAGAGAGAGCTGATTAAAACTACAGTCATCGCCCCTGTATTCTCGTTGGTGGGGGTGGGGTGTCAAAGGACTAAAGTGACAGACAACATGGCTGCCATCCTGTCCCATCCCCCGCTCCCCTCACTGACTGACAGGGTTTCTTGGATCCTGGGTCAATCCTCCTGCTTAGCCACCTCTTGGTCAGTTTGTAACTGTGCCTTGGCTCAGTTTCCTTTTCTGTATGTCAGAGAAGGGAGAGTTCCCCTCTTCACCTTCCTGCAGGGGTTGACTGTGGGCTAATCAGAACCAGATGCTGGAGGGTTGGCCCCAGAGCTCGGCTATGGTAAGTAGCTGTTCTAAGGTGACAGGGGTGTTATCTTCGAGTTTTGCATAATCATATGCAACCTGCATAAGGAAAGTTTAAATATGGATTATTGATAGTCGGTTAATATTCAATTTTAACTTCATAGCTGACCTAAAGTTGAAAACATAGACCATGTTTCATCGGGATCATCTCTACACTGACTGCAGTCTTTGGGGTGTCCCCTGCTGTAGCTCTCTTCCCCAAGAGCAGTGTCCACATCTTGAGGAACAATCATAGAGTATGACATGTCCAGGACATGTTTGCACATTGTGTGTGCTCATGTGGCAGTGTCCTTCTGCAGGACACCATGATATATGTGTCCTTTAGAGAGGCTCCATGGCCCAGGAAGCCTTGTCTTTCATTTTCCAGTTACGGACAGCCCTTGGGCAAATTCCTTGACTCTACTACAGCATAGTGGCCACAGATGTGAGTCTTGATGCTGAGGGACTGGGGCCCCTCTCAGCTCTGCCATTTCCTGTGGTGGAAGGCCTGGAGTGCTTGGCCGTGTCTATCTGGTCTGTTTCCTCTGCTGACAAAGAAAAGCACTCAGAATCTCTTCATGGCGTTGTGGCCATTGCCTTGTCTACTTTTGGCACTGCTCTGGCCAAATAGCTGGGAAGAAGCAGCTTAGAGGAGCAAGGGTTATTCTGGCTCACAGTTCAAAGGGACATATTCCCTCCATGGTAGGGATGGCACAGCAGCAGGGTAATGACGCAGCTGGCCAGATGACTTCCACAGGCTATGAAACCTCAAAGCTACTCCCAGTAACCCACTTCCTCTGACTAGGCTCCATTTTTTTTAAGTTCCCACATCTTCCAAAACAGCACCAGTAGCTGGAGACAAAGTAGACAAACACCATGAGCCTGTGGGGGCCATTCTCCCTTCAAACCCACCGACCCACACTGCAGATAAGCAAACTGAGACCCAGGTCATTGCACCAGACTCCTCGCCCGAGTCACATGAGGCCCTAGAGGAAGACAGAGGTCAGTGTCTGGTCCTTTTCCTCAAAACTTCAGATCTACAGAGAACTACCCTTGCTCTCAGAGGCTGGGAGCTGGACCAGACTCCCCAGCTGTCCTGCAGTGGTCTCTCCTGCTCCACTCTCCTGTCCTTGTCTGCACCTGGTCAGAGTGGGCCCATGTGCTGTCCGTGTCTTCCTATCTCATGCAACAAAGTGATTGAGCAAAGACTTGGAAGAGCCTGCCACACGTGCAAGGGCCCTGGACATACTCTTGACCGGCAGGGAGGCTGGGGCCGGCAGAGGGCAGTGGTGCAGGGAGAGGGAAGATGACTGGAAGGGCCGTGTCTTCCAGGGAGGCTACAGTGGTGTGTTGGCTAGTCTTAATCATTAACTTGTCAGAATCTAGACTCACTGGGAGACGGGCTTTGAGGCATGCCTAGGAGGACTATCTTGATTGCTTTAACTGATATGGGAAGACCCATTTTGACAGTGGTCTGGACTGTCCCCTTGGCAGGGGGTTCTGCACCACGTAACATGGAAAAAGCAAGCCAAGCACTAAGGAGCACTCAGCATTTGCTGCCTCTTGAGTGTGGACACAGTGCGTTCCTCTGGGTGACCTCCCTACCATGGTGGACTGTGAGCCAGAAAAAGCCCTTCCTTCCTTCCTCCCTTCCTCCCTTCCTCCCTGGTTTGCTTTGGTCAGCACATTAGTGCCATGGTGACAGGAAGGAAACTAAAACAAGCGGGCTTTTGCAAAGCCCTAGGACATGGTCTGTGTTGGAGTCTTAGAACGTGCTTTTTGTTCTTTACATTGGGTGCGTGTGCGCGCGCGCGCACACACACACTCACATACATGGAGGATTGATTCTCTCTTCGTCATATGGGTTCAGAGATCAAACTTGGGTTACCAGGCTTGGCAGCAAATGCCTTTACCTGCTGAGCCGTCTCAAAGATCCTAGAATATGGTTTTCTAGGTATAGGTGGTGGTGAGGGAGGCCCACATGGCCAAAGAGGACCCAGCTGGGGGGTATGACAAAGTGCTACCGGAGGAGTGACTTTAGAACTCAATGCCTCTCGGCTCTGGAGGTCAGAAACCCAAGCTCAAGATGTGGCAGGGTTGGTTTCTTCTGGGGGTGGTGTAGCTCCAAGAGAGAGATGGCCACGGCCTTTGGAGCTGGACAGGCCCATCACAGGGTGACTTCCATTCATGCCCCTCCCCCAGCCTCTAGTAGTCTGATGCTCTTTGGTGTCACTGGCTCCATGAAGCATCACCCTGTAGATGAACCTCAGTCTTCATCTTTGCATGCCTTTCTCCTTGTGTGCACACAACTGGGTACAAATGTCCCCTTTTTACAGGGACACCAGTCGCACTGACTTTGGAGTCCTCCCTCCTGCATGGTGACCTCATCTTAACGAAGCATGCCTGCACTAGGGATGTGGCTCAGCTAATAGAATGCTAGCCTACTGCACACGAAACACAGAAGAAACTGGCCATAGTGGGAGCACATCTGTTCTTTCCTGTACTCAGGAGGTCGAGGTAGGAAGATTAGAAATCCAAGGTCGTCCTCAGCTGAAAAATGAGTTCAAGTCCAGCCTGGGCTGCATGAGACCTGTCTTGGGGTGAGGAGGAATTTAAGTGTATCTGCAAGGGTCCTGATCCCAAGTGAGACCACATCCTGTGCTTCTCAGGACTAGGATGCCAGCATAAGAACTCAGGGGAGCCACACAGCTCAACCCTTAACAGAAACCTCCTCTATAGTCTGAGGGAGACAGAAAGTGCCTTGAACTCAGGTGGTGTCCTCGGTGAGGGTGCAGAGAATAGACAGAACTGAAGACATACCTTGAAAGCAGAGCCGAAGGGACTTGCTGATGGATTGGATATGGGGCGGGGGGCGTAGAGAGAGACCCACTCATTGCAGATCCAGCTTTAAGAAACAAGGGGATGCGGGGTGGGGGTTGGGCTCAAGGGGAGAAGTCAAGAGCAAGGTTTTGCAGCCAGCTGTGGCTGACACATGGTGTTTGCCCCGGCTTCCCTCCCAGGCCCACCTTGTCCTGGGCGGAGGAAGCAGGCCCTAATGGAAGGCAGCTGCGGTCGGGCGGCCAGCTTCATTTGTTCTGCTTTTCAGCATCAAAGGCCTGCGAAGGGTCTGTCCAGCCCCGAAGGCCATGGCCATCCATCTTGGAGCTACGCCGCCAAGGAGCCAGGTCCCTGTGGCCAGGGTTTACAGACTCAGTGAGGAACCCCTCACCCCATTCAGAGTACAACTTCCTGGCTGCAGCTTTGGAAACTTTCCCTACACTTGGGTCCCCACCCACCCCGGGCCTGCTCTGGTCCTCAGGAAGGAGGTCAGACACCTGAGATGAGGAGATGAAAGGGGGAGAGAGAGAGAGGCTCCTGAGGCCATGGCCAACAATCCCCAGTGGCCCCTGAACACGTCCCATTCTACTTAACAGCAAAGGAGGGCAGCAATCTATTATAGCAAGATGGCAAGATGCCGGAGTCCAGAACAACCTCTTACCTGCTCATGTATAACCCAAGGGGACACAGCTCCTATTTGAGGAGAGGACTGTGACCCTGTTCTTAGCACTGTGTGTACTACACTATAAATTCTTGATAAGTTGCTGTTATTATTACTGGGGTGCTAGGTATGAATTTTTTCTTTTTAAAATTAATTATATTAAAAACATATTTAAAACAGTCACACACATACACACACACACACAAAAATCAACAAAAGCCCAGACAGACTGTAATCATTGATCTTCTGTGTTAGTTAGAAATGTAAGCAGAGGTCTGGGGAGGTGGCTCAATTGGTACAGTGTTTGCCTGGCATGCACACAGGCCTGGTTTTGATTCCCAGTACTCCATAAACTGGAAGTAACGGTGCATGCCTGTAATCCTAGCACTTGGGTCGTAGATGCAGGAGGATCAGGGGTTGACGGCCATCCTTGGTTACATAGAAAATTGGAGGTCAGCCTGGGCTACTTGAGACCCTGTCTCAAAAGAAAATGTAAGCAGTTGTGGTATGATGCGCTTAATACATAGTAGGAACCTCCTGTGTGTTAGCCTCAGGCTAGTGTCATGTAGTGGGCACCACTAGAGGGTGCTCTACTGCCGTCAGCAGACATACAGTTCAAATTTCGCTCGTGTCTGCTTGCTGTGTGACTCTCGGTGAGTAGTTTCACCTCTCTGAGGCTCTAAATTAAAGACAAGGTAAAAAATACCCCTCATTATTGAAAATGACTCCTAGTCCCCCTTAATGCATTTCATCCTCTATGGTTTCAATTAATTGTGGCCAGATAACCTCTAAAAATAATCAAATTTCATTTCTAACTTAAGCAGAAGATCAGTTGACAAGCTCTGAGCTTTTTTTTTGGTTTGTAAGCATGAATGTTTAAATATGAATTCGAATATAATTGATTATCCCAATAACAATAACAACAGTAGTAGTAGTACTTCTCAAAAACTTACCACATGGCATTCCTGAGTTTGCTATTGATAGCAGCACTATGAGATCGCCTGCCGTCTCACTGTGTCCCACAGAAGACACGAATCACCCTTGTGGCCACTGTTCCACGCCGTGTATGCTGCTCACCCATTATTGATTTAGTAAGCCCTCCCTGTTATCAGAGCAACTGTCACACTGCCATATTACTTGTGTTAATTAATAATGGCCCCAATGTGGAAGAGCAGTGACACTGGTCCTTTTATTACAGTATTGATAGCATCATTCCATTCCATTATTAGTTACTGCTAACCTCTTATTGTGCCTCATTCATGAATTAAACTTTATCATCAGCGTGTGTATTAGCTCCTTGTCTTGTTGCTGTGACAGAGTATCCATCGGAAGCAGCTTTCTTAATGGAAGAGAGGTTTATTTAGACTCACAGGTTAGAGGGTGTGGCCCAATTTGGCAAAGAAGTTGTGGCAGCTAACGGAGCTCTGTCCATGGTGGTGGGAGCCTGCAGCACAGCTCGCTACGTCTTGGAGGATCAAAAACCTGAGAGCTCATGTTGGAACCAGGGGTGGACGTCACTCACAAGGTAGTGACTTCTGCTAGTTTGTTCCAGTCTCCCGAAACAACACCATGAGATGGGGACCAAGTATTCCCAAACACGAGCCCGTCACACCCCAACCTGAGGGTGTGTTTAGGAACAGGATGTGGTAGAGTTTACAGTCTTAGGTATCCTTGAGGGAGGCTTAGAACTTCCTCTCTCACAGGTCAGTGAACTAGAGTGTCACTAAGGATCCAGCCTGGTGCCTGACTCGTAGTAAATGCTAAGTGCAGTTCGGGGTTGCCAGCCCCCCACTTTAGCCTTTACTGTTCTTGTTTCCTTGCCCTCTGCTATGAACCTTTCGTGACCTTGCTCCATAACTGTGGCACACACATGAGACTTGCTTTAACTAGGGAGCTGTCGCTAGCTGGGACTCGAGTACACGCTTCAGAACATCTGTTTCCACTTCCTTCTCCTGTGCCTCTGCACCTGTGTCCACAGTGTGCCCAGGCTGTCTTGTTAGAGCCACCTCAGCCTGGCCCTCTCAGGCCAGCAGAGATCCTGCTGACTCTATACACGTACCTGAGCCCAGTACAGATTGGCAGAGCTGCCCAGCAGACGGCAGATGTCTGAGAGTGTCCCTCAAGGTCACTCTGGTCCAAATGAGCCCAGCCCAGCCCAGGTCTGCAGGACTTCCAGACTCTGAATCAAGTGTATATTCCCTGCAGTATATCCCTTTCTAACTTGTACCACTCCTGGGTCCACACAATAAAGGGCACAGCTAGTAATACTCTGTATTATGCATTCTTGCTTGTGGTGGGGGTCCATCTTCATTGTTGATTTGATTAGATCTAGACCCATGTAGGACACACACCTCTGAGCATGCCTGTGAGAGTGTTTCCACAAAGATTTAGCTGTAATGGGAATATTCACCCTGAATGTGGGCATCAACATTCCCTAGACTGAATAAAAAGAAGGAAGCAAGATGAGCAGCAACATTCATCTCTTGACTTCCTGACTATGGACAATATGACCATCCACCTCATGGTCCTCACCATGATGGCCTGTATTCCATATTACATTAGTCTAAACAAACTCCTCCTCCTTTCCTGAAGTGGCTCTCATCAGGTGTTTGTTTACAGGAACAAGTAAAGTAAATCATGAAGTACAGATTCTTCTAGATGATTCTTAGAGGACCGAAGACCCAAAGCCATCAACATCCATATTGGAAGTTCCCCCCCTTGCCTTGATGTCTGTGAGATTATTTAACCGTTGTATTAGTTACTTATTATGTTGCTACCACAAAATACTTGATCAAAGCAGTTTAAGAAAGGACATGCTTACTTTGGCTCATGGTTGGAGGGTGCCATCCATCACAGTGGAGGAAGGTGCCATGAATCATGCTGGGGGAAGCCTGGCACAGGAACCCTAGGCACCAGGCATCAGGAAGCAGAGAATGAATGTTTGTGCTCCGATCACTTTCTCGTTTGTAGCCATTCAGTCCAGGACTTGGCCCACAGAATGGTACCACCCATATTTAGAATGGTTCTTCCCACCTCAATTCTTCAGAAAACAAACAAAACAAAAACACCATCCAGAGGCAGGTCTCTTAGTTGATTCCAGGTTAACTATCACAGATCTAAGCTGTATCACCTTGATACCAAAATATACCACTTTAAATTAAAAAAAAACTATGTGTGTGAGTGTTTTGCTCACATGTATGTATGTGCACCATGTGCGTGCATTGTCATTAGAGACCAGAAGAGGGCATCCGATCCCATGGAACTAGAATTACAGATGGTTGTGAGACAGCATGCAGGCACTGAAAGAGCAGGTATTGCTCAACTCCTGAGCCATCTCCCCAGCCCCCAACATAACTTTTTTTTTTTTTTGGTTTTTTGAGACAGGGTTTCTCTGTGTAGCTTTGCGCCTTTCCTGGGACTCACTTGGTAGTCCAGGCTGGCCTCGAACTCACAGAGATCCGCCTCCAACATAACTTTTAAGACATAATCTTCGACCTCTTGTCCCCACAGGCTCATGGCCTTCTCATAAGGCAAAATGCCTTCAGTTCACCTTCAGAAGTCCTCTCAGTCTTTATTCAAATGCTGTTTCAAAGTCCGAATCTCAGCTGAGACTCGGGATGACGACTCAGCTGTAAGCTCCTGTTACATCCTTCCAGCATACAATGATGCAGGATGAACATTGCCCTTCCCAGAGGAAGGGGTGAGAACTTAACAAGGGATGATCAGACAAAGGCAAGACTGAAAGTCAGCCAGACACCAAACCCTGAAGCTCCATGTGCAGCACCCGAGGCTTGGGATGGACTTGTGTGGACATCCAAGGGTCCATCTTCTGCCTGCAGCACACCACATATCCCCAAGATGGCTCCACTCCATGCACAAAGCTCTCTCGGGCAGACATCCCACTTCCGGCCTCCTCAATATCCTGGGGTCACCACTGCAACTTAGGCCTCACCTTCACAGCTCCACTCAGGGCCCTTTCAGGGTCTTCTCGCAGGGACTACAACCCTGGCATAGACTGCCTAGGCTCAAAGGCTCTCTAGATCCAAGACTCCACAACCCCCTTAACCCTGCATCACTCATGCCTGAAAAACTAGTCCTTCATGGATGATACTCAGGACAAAATCTGGCCCCCTTGAAATAGAGTTGCACCCACCTGTATGTGCTGACAACCCTTCCCTAGGCAGCTGCTTTTGAGCAGAGAACCTCTTTAGACACATTTTTAAGTTAAGCTCTCTTCTTTCAAGTAAATTTACGTTTTCATATATTGTCCCATGCAGAGCAGACTATTTCGCCAGTTTTTTTTCCCTTCTTTGAGATAGGGTTTCTCTGTGTAGCCCTGGCTATCCTGGAACTAGCTCTGTAGACCAGGCTGGATCACAGAGATCCACCTGCCTCTGCCTCCTGAGTGCTGGGGTTAAAGGCATAGGCTACCGCCACCCGGCAGTGTGGAGATATATTGTGTACCCTAATAAAATTTGCCTGAAGACCAGAGAACAGAACAAGCCACTAGATTAAACATAGAGACCAGACAGTGGTGGCACACACACCTTTAATCCTAGCACTCAGGAGGCAGAGATCCATCTGGGTCTCTGGGAGTTCAAAGCCATCCTGGACTACATGAGATTTATGGAGTCTAGGAGAGAAAACAGAGCCAGGCAGTGGTGGCACACACCTTTAACCCAAGTACTGGGAAGCACACAGGCCTTTAATCCCAGGAAGTGATGGTTGGGTGGAGAAAGGTATATAAGGCGTGAGGAGACAGGCATGAAAGGCTTTTCAGCTGAGGAAGCTCATTTGGCTGGAGGTCTATCAGCTGAGACTCTTTCAGGTTGAGGAGTTGGTGAGGTAAGAGGTGGTGGCTGTGGCTTGCTCTGCTTCTCTGATCTTCAGGCAAATTTTATTAGGGTACACAATATATCCCCACACAGCAGGATATTTCTCTTTAATAACTACGCTCTCTTTTTCAGCTCCCACCGTGGCTGCAGCTTTAATCTCACCTATGCTCTTTTCCTCGCTAAACTGGACATTAAAAATTACTCTTTATCCTTATTTGTTATTTTTCACTGTAGACCTAGATAAGAGCAATGAGCAATAACCGTGCTACAGCCTCAGTGCTGTCCTGCCTTGAAAGTTTCTCCAGCACACACGTAGTCCACTGCTTTTAAGTTCAGCATCATTGGAGTTCTCAGATATGGGCAGAATAAATGGACTCTATCCAATTTCTTGTTAGAGTCCTTACAGCCCTCTGAAATCTCATGGGCTGCACCTTCACCATCCATGTTTCTCTTGAACTTCTGGTCTTCCAAACTTCCACCAGAACAGCTAAGTGAGTTCTGTTTACAGCATTCAAGGGCTTCTCTACTCAGGAGATCTAAACATTTCCACATTCCTCCCATAAACCAGATCCGAAAGCCTAAGAGTCACATGTTCAGGTTTATCTAGACAACAGCCCCCACTTCTTGGCAGCAAATGTCTGTATCAGTTGCTTCTCTTTTACTGCAGTGAAATGCCAGACCACAGCAACATAAAGAAGAAAGGATTTGATTTGGCTCAGAGTTCAAGGGTGCATTCCATCATGGTGAGGAAGCCATGGTGCAGGGAGCATGTGGTGGCAGATCACATGGCTAGTGTTCAGCTTACTTTCTCCTTAAATTCACTCTAGCACCCCAGCCTGTGCAGTTACTCACATCTAATTGACCTTTCACACCTTAATTAATCCTTCCAGAAAATGCCCTCACAGACCCACCAAGAAACATATCTCTCAGTTGATCCCAGACCTCATCAAGTTGACAGCCAAGATTAATCATTACAATGGTGAACACACAAACCTCAAACTCTGAAGATGGTCATTGGGCTCTGCAGTTTTGTTTAGCTGGCACTAAAGAATGAGAATGCAAAAACAGGAAGTGATGTTGGCCAGGCAAAGCGGATTGGATGAAGTGGGGCGGGGAGGGGAATATGTTACCCTCTCCGGTATCTTCTACCTTAAATCTTAGAGTCGTCACAGCCCCAGAATCAGGAAATTAACCCTTCTCTGTGCCATATCTATACAAATGTAATTCAAGAAAAGAAAGCAAGAAAAGATTAGGCCAAAGTAAGACCAAAACCCAGTAGGTCAAATACATCCTGTAGCTCATGGCATCAGGGCATGTGGCTACACAATCTGATGCCCACTTGGTTTGGGCAGCCTCATCCTGGTAGCCTTCTGTTTGCAGTACCAGTGGGTGTCTCTTGGGATGGCTCCATTCGATGTCTGCAGTTTTCATTCTCACATGGGCCATGCTCCTGGTCCTCCAGCATTGTGGGGACATCACTGCAGCCTCACCTTCACCGTCACACCTTTGCACATGGCTCACTCGGAAGCTCTGTGAAGTGAATCTGACCCTGCTCCAGAGTGTCTGGCCTCATGGGCTTTTACCCAGAACCTTGGTGCAATCACCAATGACTCCATGACGCTTAAGTTTACCGCATGTCTGGAAAGTCACCACAGTGTGGACAATGTGAAGTTCTGCTGTGAGCTTGGACCACAGTGCAGCACCCTGTAGGCAGCCGCACACCTGAACCAGTAAAATGATGGCTGTGTTCAAGCAGAGTATCCCATGACTAGCATCTCCAGCACCTCAGGTGTTCTCTATAAATGAAGGAGTGAGCAAATGGATTCGCATTCACGCACTCGAGAGCCTTCAGTGGCTAGGGCGTTCATTTCAGGCACTTTTTATATTGTCTCTGTGACAGGCATTCAGTCTTTCTTTAGTGGTGTCAATCCCTTTATCAAGGACAACTGTCCAGTCTGTGGGCCACTCCTTTCCTTGCCAAACTGAACCTTTCTCCACATCTTTCTGTTTCACATTTTCATAGGATCTTCACTATAAATATGGCTGCGAGCATCCAGCTAGCCTGGCAAGTGCAATGGAGACAACAGAAAGCCTTGTTTGGAACAGCATGGAAAGTGAGGCTTGACATCCGCACAGTCCCCTGACCTCCACATGTACACACACCGTGGCACATGTTGTCTACCCCCTGTAAAAATCATACAGACCCTGGACTGGCAAGATGGCTCAGGGGATGAATGATTTGGCCTTCAAGCCAGAACACCTAGTTTGACCCCCAGAGTCCACATGTGGAAGGAGAGAACTAACTTCATTCAATTGTCCTCTGACCTCCACAGGCATGAAATGACAGATGTGTACCCACACATGTCCATGTGCGCACACACACACACACACGATGAATAAATAAATAAATATAATGATAATGATAAAAATACAGATCCTGAAGGATGGCAGCTGGTGACTGGTATCTTCATGGTTATCAGAAGTAATATATGACCAGATGTGCCAGATGTGTTCTTTTCTGATTCTGTCTGATCTCTGCTTCCTGTGTGCCATCATGATGTGAGCAGCCATCTCCAGTTGACATGACTGAGTTATTCTGTTGCTGTGTCTTCCCTGCCATGATTGACTGAAGACTCTGGAAAGTGAGACAAAATAAACCTTTCTTCTCCAGCTGTTTCTGTCTGGGGTTTTGTCACAGTGAGGAAAGAAAGGTGAAACTTCTGTCAAGAAGCGGCTGTTGTGACAGAGCCAGCTGTGTGGTTCTGTGGCAGGGGAACAAGGAGGTGGCTGTTGAGACAGACCCAGCCGTGTGGTTCTGTGGCAGGGGAACAAGGAGGTGGCAGCTGTTCACATGGGGCAGTCGGGAAATGGCGCGCACAGTGGGAACCAGGGATGAGTATAACCTTCAGGGACCCATCCCAGTGGTCACCACCCACTAGCCAGGCTCCAGGCCTTTGGGCTCCACAGTCTAGAACTAGGCATTCAAGCCATGAGCCTGTGGGATCATTCCAGATTCAGCCCATAGTAGATCATTCTGGAAGCAATCACGAAGCGGCACTAGCTGTGCGCAGCCACTATTCCTAGTACCTGATGAATGTCATCTTACTAATATGCAAGACTTTCCTCTGAGGTAGTACCATCAATATCCCCACTGAGGCACAGAGTGATAGAGTGACTTGCCTAGAGTTGCTGCTTGTGTTTGTGTTTACATGCATTTGTGTGTGTGCATGTGCGTGCGCATGCTCGCACACGTGTGTCTGTGGAGACCAGAGGTCAACTTTAGGTGTCTTCCTCATTAGCCCTCCACCTTGGTTTTTTTGACATTAGGTCTTTCCCTGCCCTGAAGCTCACCTATTTGGCCATACTGACTGGCCAATGAGCCCCAAAGCCTTTTGTCTCCAGCTCTCCAGCATGGGGACTAAAAGTGTGCATCACCACACCCCAGCATAGGGACTGAAAGTGTGTGCCACCACACCCCAGCATGGGGACTGAAAGTGTGTGCCACCACACCCAGCTTCTTATGAGGGTCATGGAAATTGAACTCAGGTATTTGCACTTGTGCAGCAAGTACATTACACGTTGACCTCTCGACTCTGGGGTTCATGGTCATGACCGTTACAGCAGCATGGGTTTCCAAAATCTACCCTTTGCAGGAAGCACCAGAATAGCTTTGCTCCTGAGTCCAGGTTAGCACCAGGGGTACTTTTCCTGTGACATCTCCCTTGACCTGGTTGCCCAGAGGTCAAGGACACCTAGCTTCCCAGGAAGCCCCAGGACGCTGGCCCTGGGAGGTAGAGTCATTTGTACAGCTCCCAAGTGAAGACACAGAGGTGAGCTATAGGACGTCCAGATGTCCAATGGGGGGGTGCAGGCAGAAGATGGAGGGTCTTGGGTTTGCAAATGCAAATCTCTGTCGGGAGGCTCTCATCTTTCATTACACTGTGGCCCAAGCGCTAGAACTTCCTCCCTCTTGGAAAATTGTTTCTCAGTTTGGTCCTTGACTTCTTGTTCTTGGGCTTGTCCGCTGCATGGTGCATGACATGAAACTAGCCTGTGCTAGTCCATCTTAAAGTGGAGCTTTCCAGACACTGCGGTCACAGGCTCCTTTCTGTGGCCTTGGGATAGTCTTCTCAAGAGCAACCCAGCTGGCCCGTAGATTCTCTGGGTAAAGTACTGTCAGGGGACACTTCCAAGTTGGTTTCTTGTGTCCAGAATTCTGTTGATCCATGTATTTGACAGGCTGGTCCTTTGTGTGTGCTAGGGAACACTGAGAAGCAAGAATGAGGCCCAGGCTCACCCCGATGCAAGTGTGGAGTCCATCACTGCACACAGGAGGTGTATGGGCACACATGGGTTCCTGGCCAGCCTGGGTTACACAGAGTTCCTGGGTCTCAAAACACCAGATGAGCCTTTGCCCCAGAGCTTATACTCCAGGCAACTAACAAGTGAACAAAGGAATGAATGAGCTTCACTGGCTGAGAATGCTGTGAATAGAGATTAAGGAAGGCAAGGGAGGAGACATGAGGTATGATCGGGAGGTAAGAGGAAGATTGCATTCTGCAGCCCTTCTCTGTCTCTTCCGGGTCTTACTTTTCAGCCCCTCTTCTACGGTGTTCCCTGAACCGACAGGGGGAGGCATAGGTGTCTTGTTGCAGGCTGAGCTCTTATTTGTCGCTTACTTTCAGGACCTTATGCAGCCCTGAGTCTCTGCACTCACCACCGTTCACCAGAAAGAGAGACCTTTTTGTGTAAGGATGGCAGGAGTGTTTGTGCTGTGGTGTGGAGTAGTATGAAGCTCTAGCCTTTGCATCTAGCTCCTGGGAAGTAACCTCCAGCTCTTGGGGTTCCCCTGGAGATAGGTGCATTCCTGTTATTCAGCTCTCAGACAATACTTCACAGACTATGCTAACAAGTGACTCACAGTGGTCCCTGGCTGGAGTATGCTGACTAGGTGGTTCAGGGTGGGGCTTGTCTACACCAGGAAGCTGCCCAATGCCAGCCCAGTCCTGGGGAGTGGAGGGTCTAGAGGTCAAGTTCAGCCTCATGGCCACGACTCTTCCATCATACCTAAGTCATGAAGCTGTGTCGAATCCCTGGACATAGATGCTCTGCTGAGCACTGTCACAAGCTTGTGTGACCATTCCTAAGGAGGAAGGAAGCTTCACCAGGGCAATGCTCCAATGCCTTCCACTGCAATAAAACTGGACTCAAAGTGCCCTGCAAGTCTTCCCAGTGATTATTGAATTTGATGAGGATTCCCAGAGAGCTGAATTTATCTGTGGTCTGGAGTGAGGGCAGACTTGGGTGCAGACTATACCCTTGGCCTGTAAAATTTGGTCCAACTTCATACATATGAGTGAAATATTAAATGTGTGGGTTTATGACAGCAGGATAGAACTACAAGCCCAATTTTTAGAATATTTTTTTAGAATATTTTTTATTTGGAGGGGCACTTATGGAGACGAGATGTCAATGTTGGGTTTCATCCTCTATCCCACTCCACCTTGTCTTCTGAGGCAGGTTTCTTACCATTTTACTGGGACTGGCTGGACAGTGAGCCACAGGAATCTGTCTGTCTCTGACCCCACACTCCCAGTGCTGGGGCTACAGCACAGGGACACATCCAGCTTTTGCATGGATTCTAAGGATCAGTGCCCTGGTCCTTGTGCTTGCGTCACAAGTACTTCTACCGCGGACTCATCTTCCTAACCCCCATAGTCTGGCCCAGCCTGGAACAGAAGTCCCAGCCCAAGATGTCAGCTCCTCTGGGTCGCCCGCCGCTGAAGCCCCCCTGATGTTGCTGTGGCTCTCACTCCGGACAGGCCAGGCCCTCCATCATTGCTTTTCTTTGGCACAGCCAACTTGGACAGGGAGTGAATGGGAAGCAGAGACAAACGACACTGTCACATTCAGAGATGTCCTATATGCAGGGGCTCCTCACACGCCAGGGTCACCCGGGGTCTATCCAGACTTACTGGTCCCCTTCAGAGAGGCATTCACAGGGCTGCGGTTGTCACTTGCTCTGATGGGTGACCCAATTGGCCAGCCCCCAGCCACTTTCTAGTTCACGTCCCTGGTTCCTGAGGTTTGGAGAGGGACGAGTGACTTTCCAGGGTCATACAGCCAATGGGGAAGGATAGCTCAGTGGGAGCCTAGCTCAAGGCAGTCAGCCAGCAGAAGTGTCATGATGCAGGGCCAAAGACAACTTGAAGTCCTTGCAGGGAATTTCAGCAGGCATTTATTTTTTGGGGCCTGGAAGGTTGTGTTCTCATTTACATTTATTTGTGCATGTATTTGGAGGCCACACACGTGCCACAGTGCTTGTGAAGAGGTCAAAGGATAACCTGGAATAGTTGGTTCTCTCCTTCCGCTGTGGGTGTCCTAGGGATCAAACTCAGGTTGTTAGGCTTTTTTTTTTTTTTTTTTTTTTTTTGGTTTTTCGAGACAGGGTTTCTCTGTGTAGCTTTGGTGCCTGTCCTGGAACTTGCTCTGTAGACCAAGCTGGCCTCAAACCCACAGAGATCCGTCTGGCTCTGCCTCCTGAGTGCTGGGATTAAAGGCATGTGCCACCACTGCCCAGCTGCTTGTTATCTTTTGAGCCATCGTGCCAATCCACTTTTGAATTTTTTTTCCCCCAGAATCCCCTTGGAAGTCACTAAGCATTCTGGGATGAAAGAGTCCTAAGTAATTGCAAAGAACAGCTGACAACATTTGGCTTCTGTAGTGGGTAGCTGTTTGAGCCATGTCCTGAAGCACCACCCCTGGTGAGGGAGCAGGTAACTGTTACACCTGCCTATGACCCTGGGGCGTGGCCACTCGGGGCATCCTTAAGACCTGGGATGCATGCAGGCGGCTCTCTCATCGCTACCTCGTGGTTTTGGATGCTGGGATAGACCAAGAACAGCGTTGGACCGTGCCTCCCCCTTCCAAGATCCTTCAATGAATTCCTTAATTCTGTCTTGTGAGTTAACCCCCAAGTAAATTCCTTTGATCATTAAGCAGATTCCTTGGATTGCTAGCAATATAATCCCATTATCTGGGGCCCAACTCCCCCATGTGGGAGGGTGGGTTGACCATTCGAGGCCTTCTACCCACCCAGACAGCTTCCAAGGATCCCCACCCACAGGCTTCGTGAGCAGCCAGTGTGATCTCAAACAGCTGCCCACTCCAGGCTTCCTTCATCTTCTTCACCTTCTTGGCAGGAGGGCAGGAAGAAGCCCAGAATGCATGCCTGATGTCGAGTCCTGGTCGGGGAGAGGCTCTCTGGGAGGTGTTTGCAGATCAGTCTGCTTCATCCATTTTACCCCTGAGGAGATGTGGCTTGACCTCCTGTCAGTCTGCCTGCCTGGAGTCCGGGCTCTACCCCTCAAAGCTCAGTGATGGACATTCTGGCCCCTTCATTGTTCTGGGCCTAACTTACCCCATTTGTTAATGAGGAATAATACATCTGTTCACCCGGCTGGTGTAAAATAGGCACAGTCTAGATTCCAGTCTTTGAGCTGACAGACCCTGGGGAGGCCCAGAGAGACCATAGTTACCTGAAGTTGCCCCACCCTCTCTCTTGGGGCTAGAGTTAGCAGTGGTTTTGTCTGTCAAGGGCACCTGGACCAAGGTACCCAGGCACTTTGGGACCGCAGACACAGAGGCATTGCCATCCCAGCGTGAGTATGCATTCTTCCTTCCCCATCCCTGGCGTCTGGAAACTCATCTCTGCTGCCCTTTCTTCTCCTTAGGAAAGGAGGCCAAAGCTGAGCCCCTCCTCTGGGGACAGCGGGGGGTGGGGGGCAGTCTCAGGAAAGGCGAGGAAGCTCTGGCCCTTCCCCATACCAACCACAAGCACCCCCCCCCACCCCCCCCCCCCACCCCCCCCCCCCCCCCCCCCCGCCTCCATTCTCACCCGCTTCTGCAGCTGGCGGTCACACAGGGTGGAGGGCCCTGGGAACATTCCCTGGAGACCAGCCTGGAGCCAGCAGACAGTGCCCCAGGCCTTGGCGGGGGCTGAGTCGCAAGATGTTCCTCTGGGGCCTCATCTCAGGGAAAGATGTGCTGAAGTGATGTCTGGTGGTGTGGCACTACCCTGGTGGGCTGTGCTTTCCACGTGACATGCATGCCTGGGTTCGAGGCTGCCTTGGCCCAGGGAAGGATACTAGAGGGTTAAGTACCCAGAGGAGACAAGCGAATTCGGGAATGTAGGCTGGAACAGAGAATAGTGTTCCAGACTTAGAAAAGCTCTGCCACCTCTACCGATCCTGACTCTTCCTGCAGGAAGCAGTGGATGCATGCTGGCCTGACAAAGACAGCCAGGAGTCTGTTCAGGAAATCGGACAGTGTCTTGGCTATCTTCTCCAGCTTCCCACCCACCAGCAGAAACTGTGAACCAGACCCATAGGAAGTGGGCTCCAATCCCATCCCATGATGCTCGACACTCTCCCTATGACTCCAGAAAGATGTCCAGAGGGGCAAAGTTGAAATACAGGTAAAAATAGAAAATAGTAACCACCTTTCTTGAACCCTGGGGAGAAACATCGCTCTGTTTTCCTCCTAGACATAAAAATACGTTTAAGAAATAAACCAGGACAGTACAAGCTGAGGTCTGTGGACTCCTTACCCAGTATGAAGAGAGAAGTGGGGACAATGAGAGAAGGCACTTAGAAATTAATGCCCCAGTTCGACATTGTCACTATGTGTGTGTGTTTACATTTTTATTTATTATTATTTATTGTGTTGGGGGATACCATGGCATACATGTGGAGGTCAGAGGTCAACTTTCAAGAGTCAGTTCTCTCCTCTCACTACGTGGGTCCTGAGGATGGAACTCCATTTGTCAGGCATGGTGGCAAGCTCCTTTACCATCTAGGCTACCTTGCCAGTGCCAAACTATCACTACAGTTTTATTATGTGTTCCAAAATACCAACTTGAACAGATTGGAAGGTACAGAGTGGCCCTGCAGCCTGGCTTCTTTGAGAAGCACAGATGTCTGTTTGCTGACTTCCATATCCTGTCCTGTGACCTGTGTCTGGTCCAGTCTGCATCCCATGTCTCCCTGACTGCTCGGGTGTCTTCTGTGGCTGCTCGCCATGGGTGGGATCTTAATAAAGAAGCCTAAGATAGCTTTGAGCACTCAGGGTTCTGAGCTAAATCTGCCCCGGGTCTTTGTCATCTGCTCTGTACCTCAGCGTCCTTATGCCCTTAGATGAAGTTTCAGAGATCAGAATTCCATGGCAAAGGAGGCACAGGCAAGGGCCCTTTAGTAGTTTTTGACTCTGTAGCTGCAGTGCTATGAAGGAAAGCCTACTGAGTCCACCCACACTGAGAGCTCGGGTGTTGACAGCAGGCTTCACTGTAGGGCCCATTGCACAAAGCTACTGCCCCTTGTGATGACAGCCTTCTACATACCTGGAGACCACAGGCTTGGCCCTTCTCTAGCCTCCAAAGTCTCAGTTCTTTCAACCACTTCTCATGGGTACTCAACCACAGGAAGACCCAGCTTGGGTTCTATGGACCACTGCTTCTTTAGGATGCTAATTGGTACTTACCAACTAAAGGTTTTATGTTGCAATCATCTGAGAAATTGGTGAATTCAATTCAAGATGGTCTCTGCTGAGGACTTCCCAGTGTGTGTGTGTGTGTGTGTGTGTGTGTGTGTGTGTGTGTGTGTGTGTGCGCGCGCACACGCACGCAACTAGGGCTGGTGAAATTTTCATCCTTCTGCCTCAGTCTCCTAAGTGCCAGGATATCTGGTGTGGCCACTAAGCCTGGCTAACATATATCCTTTGTCAATAGTAAAATGCTGGAGAGTTCCAAGTGTCCTCAGCTGATCCAACCACAGGACTCTTGAAGGAGGGACAGCTTGTAGGAGACAGGGAGGGTGGATAGTGCTTTATCTTGGCAAGGTGTGTTCACACCTTTCAGGAGGCACAGAACTATTTCTGAGGAGCATGTTCTGTGGGGAACCTCAACTCATGTAAAGCAGATTAAAGTGGAATGGGACAGCAAGGGCCCTGCTGACTCATTGTCCCTAGAGGGCCCTTGGGAAGGCCTGGAGGCTCCTAGGGACCCACATGAAGAACATGGTTCTTCTTCTGTCTCCCCTCTCCCACCAGGAATAATTTAGAAGGCCAGTGTCTGGGAAGACAGCTCTAGAGACACTTGTTGAGGAACGTAGGTCAGACCTTGTGCCCAGGTGCGCGGCTGCAGATGAAGGCCCGTTCCCTGTCCCTGGTAGTTCAAGTGTGGTGTGTGAGCTGCATACAAACTCCAGCAAAGTGAAACACAAGCAGAAAGTTCTGACAGTGACCTACGTTCGTTCCTGCCTTCCTTCTTCCAGTGACAACACTGGCCATGTGCCATGGGTAAAGTCCTTGTGTCTGGCCCAGCAAGCTGGGTGTCAGTGGCTGGACTGGGATGGTGGTGAGTGCTTGTGGGGACCACAGAATAAGGATTGGCACATGACTGCAGCTAGCAGTGTTCCCTTTCCTGACTGTATCCCCCTGCAGAGGCGCTCCATCCAAGGCATGGGGCACAGTGAGCTGAGCCAGCCTGCAGGAGATGGAAGGTTGAGAGACCAAAGGCCAGTGACCTACTGCAGGCCTGAATTCTCCAGTTCTTCGAAATAATCAGCTTGCCTTGGGTGCACCATTGTAGCCGACCCACCTATCTTTCTTCGTTCCTTCATTCCTAAGACTTACTGTGTAGCCCAGGCTGGCTTTAAATTCCCTGTGTAGTCAAAGGTGGCCCCATACATACTCTGCAGCCCTGGCTAGACTCTTAACTTACTGTGTAGCTCAGACTGGCCTTGAACTTATGTCAGTCTTTCTTCCTCGGCAGCCCAAATGTAGCATTATAAGCCTTGAGCTTCCACACCCTGCTCTATAAACTGACTTCTTGGCATTTGTTGTCAGAGATCACTGGCCAGTTCAAGTAAAGGAAGGGGTTAATGAGGAAGACAGCTTTCCCCATGGGAGCATCAGAGAGGGCGTTCTAGAGAATGTTAAACTGGACTGTCACTTGTGAGGATGGAAAGCCTCCAGGCAGGAGGTAGGAAGGGTGAAGTGGGGACCACAGAGGGATGGGATGTGTGGTATCTTGGTGAGAGGGCAAGGGGGTGGCTCGAGGTCATCCAGGTCTGGTCCTGGGGCAGCGTTTTGTACCTAACAGCCAATCTCTACAGCCAAGCTTCCATTCTTGGCTGCCAGGTTCCTGGCATCTCACTTGACTCATGTATGTGCCCACTCATGTATGTGCCCACTCATGTATGTGCCCACTCTTGTTTCCTGACCCCCACCATGTGGTCTGGTCTAGTCCACTGACACCCAAGCCCTGGTCACAGTCTTCATTTCCTGTACTGTGGGGCAGCTAGCTTGCTAGGGGTCCCTTCCTTAGATGTACTCATTTCAGTCTGGTCGATATTCACACTGAGGTGTAACTAGCTTGCTAGGGGTCCCTTCCTTAGATGTACTCATTTCAGTCTGATAGATACTCACACTGAGGTGTAACTAGCTGCTAGAGTACTATCAACCTAAGAAATAGTGGCCTTTTATAAACAAGGACATATTTACCCAAATGGGTCCCTGGCTGTGGGATTCCTGGAAGTTCAACAATGAGATAATAATTTCCAGACCAGCTGGAATCTGTCCAGGCTCTTCTCCCCCAAAACGGGGCTAGGTTTTCTTCTTTTATTCGATTTCTTACCTTGATTTAAAATTTAAAAAAATCCATCCTGATATGATAAATAGGAAGGGCCCAGAACATCTATGAATGGTTCTCACCAAGAAATGTCAATGTCAAACCAAGTCTTGAAAGTTAGCTTCAAGGTGACAGGAAATACAACTTTTGAGGGAAATACTAGGTGACTCCAGGAGGAAGAAACTATTTGCAGAAGTGAGGGCGCTGCCTCCCAATGGCCAGCCACAGGCCTGTGGTCTCCATCTGCTCTGCTGACTGAAGCCTGGGTGGCTTAGGGATGGCAGGGACTCACTGCTCAGATTTCTGGAGCCAAGATACAGGCCCAGGATGACTTGGCGTAGGGTGAGGGCCACATCCAGGGTCCTAGATAGCTGTCCCCACTGTCCCAACACTGTGGCAGGAGTGTGATGTCTCTCCGAAAGGTTCTTGTTCCAAGGACACTATTCTCATTCCCCAAATCTCAGACTTTGTGACCTGGGCTCCCTAGTACCCCACGTCTAATGCCATCACCTGGTGGAGTGGGCACAAATGTTCAGACTACAGCCCAGGGGTATGAAGGAGTGGGGGCTGGTGATATAGCTCATCGAGGAAAGGTGCTTTCAGCCAGATCTCACCACCCAAGTTTCGTCCCTGAGCCCCACATGGTGGAAGGAGAGAACTGACTCTTATAAGTTGTCCTCTGACCTCCATAAGCATGCTACGGCATGTGCACACACAGATACAGACAGACAGACAGACACATAATTTTTAAGTTAGGTGAGAATATCTTGAGATTTAAAGACTTGAGAGACACAGCAGCCAGGTTGATCCAGTTTAAACAAATCAGCTATTAAAAGACATCTTTTGTTTTTCATCATCATCATCATCATCATCATCATCATCATCATCATCATCATCTTGAGACAGGGTCTCACTGCGTAGTTACGGACAGCTTGGAATTCACTATGTAGACCAGACTGGTGACAAGCCTTCAACACATGGCCTTTGGGGACATTCAGGATGCGGATGAAACAAGAGCTGTTGCATTCCTGTGGGCTCTAACTCACCACATCACCTCCCACACACAGCAGCTCCCCATACCTGACACACACCCTGGTCCAGCTTTCTGATGAAGGGGGCTCCATATTGACCTCAACTCCCACCCCACAGACCAGCTCTGCCTTTAGTAGATGTCAGCAACCTCCCACCTGCTCCAACTCCATTCAGTTCCTTTCCACCATTTTGATTTTAATGCAGCTTTACTTTGTGGAGTTCATGAAACACTGAACATCAACCTGGTGATGTTATCACAAACCACATCTGTAAGTCCTGAACTTCACCGCTCTGTTGCTATTCAGATCCATGTACAATGTATCAGAATTCTAATCCTCATTCACTCAAAGCTCTCACGTCTGGAGTTTCTTGTACACTGCCTGGAGTTCGTGAAAACTGCATGTTTCAACAAGTTCAAGGAGGTAGGGCTGTGGGCGGGGCCGGGGACTCAGCAGCTCTGAAAGAACCTCAGGCAACTGAATGCCTCAGCCCCAGCGTAGCATCTTCAAAGACAATGGCGGAGCCTGTGGCGCCACTGGGAGTCTAAAACTGTTTTTGAGTGACAGGATCTATCATTACAGGGGAACTTAACCCAGAATCTTAAACCCAAGACAGACGAAAGAAGAAGCTCAGAGGAAATGAGGGTATAGGACCAAGGTCATGTCTGCAGGGCCTCCCTCACTCTGGGGTACCAGGTTGGGAAACTTTTAGAAAGGCCATGGTGAGTCCCAGGACATTTGTTCCTGGGCTTCCTCCCTAGGCAGTTAATGTAAGGTTTCCCATGTGACAGCAGAAAAGCCAAGCCTCCCGAGTCATGATCAGAAGTGCAAGAATGCCTTTAGCATTCTTCTATCATGTCCTCCCATGAAAGCAACTTAAATATGACATCAAGGCAGAGAACACTCTCCATGTAACAAGGAGCAACACCGTAGTTTCCAAGTAGGCCTCAGCAAACCCATCATTTGATGTGGGCGTTGTTTTAGTTACTCTTCTGTTGCTGTGATAAAATTCCCTGATGGAAACAACTTACAGTTTATTGTGGCTCATCATGCGAGGATAGAACCTGGTAATGCAGGGAGGTTGAGGCAGCAGGACCTTGGGGCAGATGGTCACATTGCAACCACAGTCAGGAAGCAGGGAGATGAACGTTGAGTGAATGTGTGTATATATACACATGTGTGTGTGTGTGTGTGTGTGTGTGTGTGTGTGTGTGTGTGTGTGTGTGGTGCACAAGCCACAGTGCATGTGCAAAGGTCAGAGGGCAACTTCTGGGAACTGATTCTCTCCTCCCGCCTTGTTGAGGCGTTTCTGCTATGCTGCGTTTTCCAGGCAAGCTGGTCCCTGAGATTCCAGGTGACTCTCCTGTCTCTGCCTCGCAGCTCACTGTGGGAGGGCTAGGATTACAGAAGTACCCTGCCACACCTGGCTTTTTATGTGGGTTGCGGAGAATGAACTAAGGTCTTCAGACTCACACAGGGCTTTTACCCACCGAAAAAATAATGGCCATCTCCACAGCCCATTATTGGCCACTTAAATTTTTTAAATGATATTTATTTAGTGTCTGTCACAGTGTGCATGTGGAAGCCAGAAAAAAACGAAAACACCAAACAAAACCCACCACCACCACCAACAACAAAACCAAAACACTTGTGGAGGTTGGTTTTCCCTTCCATCCTTTGCATCCCGGGATGCCAACATCAGGCTCGGCAGCAGGTGCTCTTACCTGCTGAGCTGTCCCGACACCTCCTTTGCCATGTTCTTGGTGTGTTTTCAAGCTGTACCTGTTTATGGGGTGGTGCTGTGTGGTAAATGAACAGCTCCAGGGGAGTTGTGGGGAGGACACGGGATGCCTGCTTTCCGTCTCCGTCAGTGCTCTCACTTCTCTGTTCTGTCAGTCCGTCTGTAACTGTCCCCTCCCCTAGTTCTCCATGCCATGGACTGTACCGAACTGTGCTGAGGGACCAGCACATGTCCTTCCAGTCCATCTGTCCATTCCTCCTCTCTCCTTCCTCTGAGGACATTCTCAGGCTCTGGGACCACTCTGTGTCCACCCTTAGGACAGCCACACGAGTGACAGCATCCATATTTGCCACTCTTGGCTATACCTACTTCTTAACTCTCCTCTTTATCTATCCCCTTAAGGTCCCTTGTGACCTCGCCTCCCAGAATCCTGCCCACTGTTCCCCAGTCCTCCCGGGAGCCAGAATCTTCTCTGGTGAGCCTGACACATCCTCATCCTCCATACCTCACTACCCACTGCTGCTGGAAGGAGATACCAGGTCATACTCTGCCTCTACTTACCACACTCAGGTAGCTTCTGTCCACTTAAAAGCAACTGCAGAATGCCTTCCCAGATGGCGAAGACTCCGTGTCTCCATGACCCACCACTACCACCCACCAGCTCCCTCTGGTGCCCCTGTTGCTCGCTGATGGCTGATCAAGGCAGCTGCTGTCCAAACTGTCTTCCTGTCACTCACTTTATTGCAGGGGCCTACTGTCCTTCTTTGCTGTCCATTGTTGTTCTTCCCGTTTCTTGCCGTCATTTAGAAAGATGAGAAGTGAGAACAAGGGGCTCATTTTGTCTGCCATGCCACAACCCAGTCCCAGAACAACGGGGCCTGACACAGAGCACTCTGGGTTATTTAACAGCTGAACAACCTGATGCTGTGTGACCAGGGTAACTCTGAAGTCTCTGTGTGTTTCCTGTGTGAAGCCCTTCACAATGGGATTCAGGCTCAGTCAGCACTTTTATACAGTCCGAGGTCTCATACAAACAATAAAAGCTTGGACCCTCTTCTGATGGGTGGTAGCATGGGTAGTCCTTTCTTGTGACTGATGTCACTTGGTTGCTTATCCCCAACAACGTGAATCAGCTCTTCCCCACCCAGCCAGACCTAGTGAGGGCTTGAGGCCTGACAGTCACGGGAAATGGGGTCTACCTGGAAACTGGCCTTGCTCCTAGCAGTTTCAGGAAACCGCAGGCCTCCCAACATGTGTCCCTGACGCTCCACGGGGAGGAAGAAGCTCCCGACAGGGAGGGCCTCCTTGTCTTGTGGTTGGGCTATTCTTGAGTCTTGGAATGTTGCTCTCCTGGTGCTGACAGCCGCCACCTCTCCTGGTGGTGCCAGGCCCTCGTGCCAGGCCTCTGGAGCCTCGCTCGGTGGGTGGCGAGGGCTTCCGCAGCCCACCTGGGTTACGGCAGGCATGCTGGTGGCGGCGGCGGCGGCGGAGGGGCGGGAGGACAGGAGCATGTGGCACTGGGCGCTCCTCTCTGGCTCTCCCTCCATCCCCCTGCTAAACAAAAGCTTCCTGCCGGGGTGGGGACCAGAGCATGCTTTTGATTGAGGAGCAGGCTCTAGAGTCCCAAGGACGAAGGGGCGCCAGGGCCTGGCTGGATGCGTTTCCCACAGGCCCGTGGCAGTAGAGGAGACCCCCTGAACATTCAGAGCTGTAGGGTCTTTGTCAGGCCAGGAGAGGGACAGCTTTTCTACCCCGTTCTTTCTCTCTGCTTCGGCTTCAACTGCTGGTCTCCGACCAGCTGCGCCCGTTTTTCTGTCTCTGTCATCCGGTTTATTGTTGACAGAATCTTCCAGAAACTGTTAGACCCCTGTCCCCCTGGACTGTCCTGTCAGTCAACAAGCACTGTGTCACCTTGCTCCTTCTGTCTTCGCTGTGGTTTCCACTTGCCGCCTTTAGACCCCTGGTTGCCATGACTACCATGGCCTTGGTTGTTTTGCCCCAGAGACGGTTCCTAGTGGTTACTGGTCTTTGTTTCACAGAACAGAGAAGTGAATTCAGAGATGGTGAGTAGCTTGTCCAGAGCCACACAGCTGGGATGGGAGCATGACTGATGCCAGAGGTCAGCTCGGTCGGTCCCCAAGTCACATGACTTCCCAGGGCAGAGTCCGAACAGAAATTGTGGGTCCAAATTGGCGAAGCTGTTCAAGTCCTGGTAGCATCCTCTCTGCCTTGCGACTTTTGTCAAAGCACTTGACTTTTCTGTGACTCGGGGTGTCACACACGAGTGGTAAGGACCCGACTTGCCTCCTGGGCTGTGGTGACGACGGCATGGGGTAGTCATGGGGTGATGTGTGAGGGACAGGCTAGGAACCACAGGTGTCCCAGGCTTAATAGGAGGGACTGTCATTGCTTTTGACAAAAAAAAAATCACCCAAGGGAAAGAACCAGGCAATACTGGGACACGGTGCAGGGATACCTGCCCGAGACAGTGTGGCTTTAAAAAAAAAAATCCTGTTACTTTGGGAATCACCATCCTCCTGCTTCAGCTTCCTGCATGCTGGGATTGTATGAGTGTACTGACACACCCAAGTAGAATGATTTTAACTCTGTAGAAAGTCACAGAGAAGGTGCTGGGAGTTTGCACAGGCCCCCCTCCCCTTCCTTTGGCATTAGAATCTCACGTCACGGTGCACTGATTTGTCACTCAGAGATCAACGTGGTTTGACACTGTTCGTTCATCCACCTGCTCTATTCATCTTTCTTATGTTCTCCCATCCTTTTCTCCAACCCAGGATTCCATCCTGCCTTTCGCCAGGGCAGTTTTGAAGGATGAATAGGAGTCTGTTCAAGGCTTTGGCATTCTGGGCATGAGAGAACACACACAAAGGCCATCGACCCAAAGATGCTGTTTTCACAGAACAGGATGCATGGAAGGGGGCCAGATCACAGTTACTCAAAGGAAAGTGGTCCAAAGCAACAGGATTTCTCATCCTGTATCTCTGGATATAGACACGGGGCTAAAGGCAGGTCACTTCTGCTGGAGGCTCCAGGAATAAAGGGATTCTTGCCTTTGTCAGCTTCTAGAGGCAGCCTCCACTCCTCTGCTCCTGGCCCCATCCTGCACCCTCAAAGCCAGCTGGCCGCATCCTCTAACCACCCCGACCCATCCTCATACTGTTTTGATGCTGTTTTTGTTTTTTCTCCTACAAGGACACTGTGACCACAGCAGGTCCCCTCTACCACCAAAGCCACCTCCTCATCTCAAGACCTTTCAACTGACTCTGTCTGCCGAGTCCCCTGTGTCACAGGAAGGAACATGTTCACAGATTCTGGGGACTGGCACATGGGCATCTCTGGAGTTGTCAGTCATCCTTCTAGAAGCTCTTTATCACCCTGCTTGGGAGCAAAGGCTTGAACTCCACAGACCTGGGTTTGAGTCCTTGCCCTGTTATTTCTTGTACCTCTTGCTGCTTAATCCACTTCCTCATCTTCAAAGTGTGTCTAATAAGTGAAGTCACACCAAGGTTGTTGGGAATTCAAGTGATCCCAGGCTTTCTAGCTGAAGTTCTCAGGCTAAGACACACACATACACACACGCACTCGAGTACATGCATATGGAGTCACACACACACACCCAACGCTCGAGCACACGCATATGGAGTCACACATATACACACACTCACACACACGCATACGCTCACACACACACATATGCACACACAGTAGCAGCTCAGAGCCCTCAGGAATGCTAGGGATACAGTGTGAGAAAATTTCAGAAGAAACAGAGTAGCTGAAGCCACCCTCTAAGACATGCCCGGAGAGGCTCTACTGTGTCTCTTCCAGTGCCGTGTGCCCAATACACACGATGGCCACTTCAGCCATGGGCCTGGATCCTCCACTGGATGCGAGCCTGGGCAGGTATCAGATTGTACAGCTCTGTCCACATGCCTACTTTCTGGTTGCAAGGCCTCCTGGGAGGAAAAAAGGGCCCAGCTTCCTCAGCTTCTCAGTGGCTAGCTCTTTTCCCTCTCCAGGCTAGGGCACAAGGTGTGGACTTCCTCAAACATGAAGGGGGATCTGCATGCACACTATGCCAGGAGTTCTTATTGCTCTAGGCCGAGACTACACACACACACACACACACACACACACACACACACACACACACACACACACACACACACAGAGGCCTCCTTCCCTAGCGATAGCAGCTTGAAGTCCGACTGGTCCTGGTTAGACTCACCAGGGCACAGTCCTCTGCCTCAGTAGTCTCCACAGATGCCAGCCAAACATATTTCCTGGGTAGCCATTGCTTGGGGGCCTTTCTGAAGCTGGGGAGCCCACACAGCCAACTAACTCTGTGTGCTTTTGTAGGAGAAAACTTTAGGGAGCAGAAGCAGTAGGGAAAAGGCGTGCCAAAGATGTTTTTAATATGCATGAGACTGAGCAGCCAAGCCAGGGGCCTCTGCCCGGCTTCCAGGCGTGTTCCCGCCCCAGACAGGCTGATGATTTGAAGGGAGCCGCGGTCAGACTGTATACCTGTCATCTGCCTCTCCACACTAGCCTGCCTCACTTACTCTAATGAGGCCTGACACCTCGGGAATCCAGTGGGTGCGGAGCAGTCACAGAGGGCACAAGGAGCCAGAACGGCCTGTTTCAGCCACTTGGGCTAACCTGGGAGGTGGCCAAACAGCAGGAGGAGTCCAAGGCCACCTCTGCTCCAAGATCTGCCTTGGGCAGTTGCTAGAGGGGACAGTGAGAGTCACATCATCTCCATGCTCCTCGCTGCCCTTGGCTATAAAATGAGTTATAATCAGGTATGTTGGCACATGCCTGTGATCCCAGTATTCAGGACCCTGAGGTAGGAAGATTGCTACAAGTTTAAGGCTAGCCTGGGCTACATAGTGAGCACCAGACCAACTGCGTCTGCATAGTAAAACCCTTTCTCATAAAACCAAAACGTAAATGAATTTTAATAGCCTCACAGAGATTGACGGGGAGAAATGGAGACTGCATGACACGGATCTGATGGGACAACATGGTAAATAACCATGATAAACATTATCACCATCAGCCTGGCTGATGACTGCCTGTCACGACAAAGTGTCCCCTAGGCCTGAGTTTCTTTGATACATTCTCTGGTTCCATCTGGAGGGCCTCTGCAGAGAAAGGGTTTCCCAAGAGGTTCTGGGAAGGATCAGTCAACCTCCGCTCTGACTGTTGCAGAGACCAAGGAGGCACAGGCAGGAGAGGTGCCCCAGCTAAGGTGGGCCTGCTTCTTGGTAGAAGGGTTTTAGCAGTGACAGGCTTGAGCAGACACGGCTGGCCCTGGAGCCCCATGCAGAGGAGCTCTGAGGAGTCCTGAGCTTCACCCTGTCCTAGGAAAGCCTCCCACGGGGTGATGCTAAGGGCAACCATCTTAGATGAATGCGGAGAATAGCCAGTGTTCTGGAATGTTCCACCCTCCTCCTGTCAGAGTTGTGTGAGGAGTACAGACTTCCAGCCTCTTCCTAGCGGCGCATTAGAGGCAGCGGGGCCTGCGCATTGGAAGCAGGCCTGGAGGCAGCAGGGCCGTGTCCTTGGGGATGATGCCTGTCACGGGTGCTGGTGGAGATGTCAGCCTTCAGGGGATTCTGAGAGCAGACGATAAAATGAGCCAAGACATTAAGGGCTAAAGAGGGGCTTGGGGATGGGGATGGGGTCTGCCTTAAACCTTAGGGAGGTATGGGATTTGCATAGATAAGGGTGGAGACTGGGAGGGCCAACTCTACCAGACCCAGCCTCATGTTTCTGTACAAGAAAGGGAGTCACCAAGAACCCTCCAAAGAGGCCTGGGCAGGACACGGCCCAGCCCCATGGCCACCTGACCTGGAAAACTGATGAAGGACGGGCACAGCACCAACAGGGGATGTGGCCAAGGGACAAAGTCCCTTAAACTCTGAACTCCAAGGAACAGCATTGACCTCAGTGTTCCCATCTGAGTGGTGGGAATAGCAGTATGTCAGAAAAAACTGATCACAGGTGTCGTGCAAGTTGACAGAAGTCACTGTGTGTTCTTACACCCTGCACATCGTGGGCATCCACTCCCTCCTTCTCCTCAGCTATGGGCTTGGGTTATGAGAACCCCTGAGGGGAGGTTGAGGCCAAGTCCCAAACTAGATGAGACCATCCACACCCCATCCCTCCTTGATATTCAGTGTGAGCAGTGGAGCCTTCCACCCACAACCAGCACTCAAGACAGACCTCATCTCTGAAAAGCCAGGCTTGCATCCAGAACAAAGTGCACCTGTCTTCCCACGTTCCTTCAGCTTCACTGGTGACTGGCACGGAGGGGCATCTGCTTCACCCCACCTCCTCTTGCCCCATTTCTCCAGGCCCTCAGCCCTAAGCTGAGAATTCTCCATAAGCTCCCTCCCCATCATCCTCAGATGGCCCGGGGATGGCGCTGCTTCTCTGTGTGGACACACCTTCCCTCTGGCTGCGGCTGCCACAGCCGTGGCCCACCGGCTTCCCTGTTGGCTTTTTCCCATTTACCTGTTGGATGCCTGTTGATTCTGAGCAAACTTTGGCCATGCCACATGGTCCCTGGCGGGAGGGTGGCACCTGAGTCAGTCCCCTCCTACCTCAGTGCTGCTGCCAACTTTCTCCTTGTCCACCTGTCCTAGGAACAGGCTTTAATGCTGTAGCGGCACCATTCACGGGGTCTCCTGATCTCAAGAAAGCACTCTGGCTGCAACTGGGAGAGTGAATGGAACAGGATGGGCTAGAGTAGAATAGAGTACTCCACTGGCTAACACAGTAGAGATCTGGGAAGAGGGACAGGGCGAAATGAAAAGTTCCACAGCGCCAAGAGTAAGTTCTCTCTAGCTGCCGCCTGGAGTCTCTTTGCATCCCATCTCCCCTTCCCACCTCAGGCTCCTCTGGCATTCCTGGGCTTATGGCCTCCTTTTCTGTCACCTGAGAGGGAATAAAGGCCAGCTTCCTGCTCCCAGTGTCTTTCATCAGGGAAGGACTCTGATTGGTCAGAGGGGCGGGGTGGACATCTTCTCTTGTCACCAGCAGAGGCCCTGGTACCGAGTAGCTCCTGGCCAGAAGACCTAGGGAGCAGAACTATGTCCAACAGGGAGAAATGTGTCTGTACCGGGGAGGCTGGGGAGGTCGCAGCAGGCAGTGTGGGGAGTCCATGAGGGTTTAGACAAGGGGCTGGTTTCACTTTGGGGCTACCCTGGAACAGGAAGGAGAGCCAAGAGCAGGGCCCATGGGAAGGGCCGGGAGCCCCACACCTGGGAGCTTCTGAGCTTCTCCAGCAGAGAGGTGCTGAGGACAGCACCCACCTGGGAGGATGGGAGCGGGAACTGAGGAATGTAGAGCTGCATGGCGGCCTGCTCCCCACCTGTGTGAGAAGCCTGAAGGGGTGGGAGACCGCTCCCAGTTGCTCGTGCCCAGGGGCTCTGTGCCGAGTGCTGAAGGACTGACCCTGCCTGAGTGTGAACTCACAGGTGGCCCTGGACTGTCACCAGCCTCAGTTTCTCTGCCAGTAAAGAGGAGGTGAGAGCTCAGCCCCCATCTCTTCCCAGAGTCCACCCCCTTTCCTCTCTTGGCCCCAGAAACCAGGAATGCGCCCCAGGCCTCAGCCTCTCCTGACTGAGGGGAGCCTCAGGCAGAGTGGCTGGGGTCCCTGCACCCCCTCCTCCCCTCTGCAAAGCACATACAGATGTGGGGCTGTCGGCCGCAATCAGGGCTCAGGTGAGGAATGGGGCCTGGCAGCCCTGGGCTTGTACTCGTTTGCCGGAGTGCAATTTCCCCGTAATTACACTTCCTAGCTTTTCGGCATCTGTGAAAGATCACCCTGGGACACAGAGGAGCCGGGCGCGCTGGCAGGGGGACAGGCCTTCGCTCCAAATCACTCTCCACTGGCGGAGAAAACCCACTCGCCCTGGACCTGATTCTGGCATGTGCAGTGTCTCCGAGAGACAGGCCCAGCACGCCCTACAGATCTGGTCAGTTCCGAGCCTCTGCACGGGTCTCCATCTTCTGACTTCTCTCTAGCACCATGTCACCTCCAGTCTCTGTCTTCAGAGGTTACCATGTTACAAATTGCACTGTCACCCATCTGGATTCCTAGAGCCCACTCTGCCAGTTACTCAAGGTGACCTTTACAGGGTTGCCCACACTGCCCCCGTCCCCCAAGCCACTCCGGTTCTGTCTCTGTGTCATCACCCACTCATGGGTCCCTGCTGGTCACCATAGCCACAGGGTGACATCCAGACCCAGATGCCATTGAACTGCTCCTCTGTTAGCCCTGAACCACACTGAGGTATGCTCCCTGTCATATCCCACTCCACGTCTAGCACATAGAGTTCTTTCACTCTGCACTTGGGGTTTACGGACATCCTGCCAGTCAGAATCTAGGGGTACCTCTCCCAGGATCTCAGATGAAGACTTGCTTTCACAAACCCATCCAGAGAACCTCCAGTTAAAGAAACCCTGGGGAGAGACCTTCTGGGGACCCTGGAAAACCACTAGAAATGTGGGCAGGCCCTGGGAATGGAGCAACACTCGAGGGTTAGTGAGTTTGCAGGGCGTGCCGAGCTCAGTGTGGGAGGGGGTCCGGCTACTCCAGTCTCCTCCATCAAGACCCACGCTGGGAAAGCAGCCTGTAGGCCAGGATGGGCACTCCCACTCTGATAGAAACCACAACCCTGGTGGGTCAGGCTACAGACCATCCTCAACTGGGCCTCTCTTGAAGTTCTGGAAGAAACATCATTGCTTCCAAGCCCAAGAATCTGGATGTAAGGCATGGCCTCAAGCACACTTTGCATCTGGTCCAGAGGCAGATGTGTGCCCTGGCCTAAGCCCATAGCAGAAATCACTAATCAATCATGGCACCAAGAGGTTAAGTCACTTGGCCAAGGTCAAAGCTAGTAAATGAGAGGCACCAACTTTTGAACTTGGGCAGTCTGGAGTCAGAGTCCTTGGCCTTAAGCACTAGGCAGTCCTACCCCACACCAGCTCTGATCCTGTCTCAGAGGCAGGCATGAACATCCTATACAGCTTTCCCTCAGAATACAGAAGGCAAAGAATCAGGGAAGGGGGCTCGGTACAGATACGGGTTCAAAGCCAGGTACTGCCTCTCACTGGATGTGGACTTGGGTTGTGATTGAACCTTTCAGGGTCCCTATTTCCTCCATTAAAAATGGACAGAGCACGTTTACAAAAGTATGTCAAGCATATAACCCAGGGAGCATGCATGGCTTGCTTACATTACATTAGTTACTTACATTAGTAATGCTATTACATTAGTAATTAGTAATGTTACTTAACATTAGTCCAAAGGCAGACACAAGCCAAGTGTTCATCCACAGGTAAGACAGTCCCTCTTCATTGTCAGCTTGACTAGACACGGAGTCACCAGGGAGACACATTCTGAGAATATTTCTGGGGATGGAATGTTATTCAGCCTTGAAGAGGAAAGAAATTCTGAAATTCCTCACACATATGAAGCAATCTTAAGCATGCTTCTGCCTTGCAGTGTGAGGTCCTGGGGCTTAAACGAAACCTTCCTTTGGTAATGGGTTGGACAGAATGGGTTCTCCAGTTCACTGGCTGGTTCTTCACGGGGCTTGACTCCTCCTTGGCTTTGGTGAGCTAAGCACCTTGGCTTGACCACCTGTTAGTTCCGTGGGGTCTTGTGTCTCCACTTCCTGATCCACCAGTGGGCATCTAAGCCAACACACACACACACACACACACACACACACACACACACACACGCACGCACGCACGCACGCACGCACGCACGCACGCGCGCACGCACACACACACACTTTGGTGCTTTCATGAACTCCTGAGCACAGCTACTCTCTTGTCACCCACGGAGAGGGAGGACACTTGTCCTTTCCAGCCTCACACTGCAGAAACCTGGGTGACTTGTTCTTGCAGAGCGAGGGCTAGATCCCAGGTCTCTTGAACTCCCTGCAGCCAAGCCCCTCTCCTGTCCATGTGCAGGGCCAGCTGAAGTATTTCAACCAAGGAGGAGGTGATGGCCTTCTCCCCTGTCTCAATCTGCTCACCTCTGTCCTCTGAGCATGGGAGCAGTGTGCAGGGCACCGGGGGCAGGCACGGGGCCTCATGGAGTTAGAGGGGGCACAGATGGCAGGGGAGAAGCACCACACCTGAGTATGTTTGCTCACTGCCCTCATGAAATCATCAGGCTGGCTCCGAGCCACAGGCTGTACAAAGGCACACAGCTTACCGGTGTCACTCGTCGGCGGGGGACAGGAAACCGCAGATAAGGGCATCGTAGCGGAAGACATTTGGGTTAGGCTCAAGGATGACATCTGACAACAATGGCTGTGGAACACACGTTGTCACAACATCCCTTCTTCCCTGACCTGAGCATCTCAGCCTTGCAGTGGTGCATGCTGGGAATGCTGGGAATGCTGGCACCTCAGGGCCACTGCAAACATGGGTGCCCAGGTGTGGTAGTTTGAATGTAATTGGCCCCCATAATCTCATAGGGAGTGACACTATTAGGAGGTGTGACCTTGTTGGAGGAAGTGTGTCACTGTGGGGACAGGCTTTGAGGTTTCCTATGCTCAGGATACCAGAATCTCAGTTGATTCCCTGTTGCCTGCAATTTATAGGACTCTCTGCTACTACTCCAGCACCATGTCTGCCTGCATGCCGCCATGTCCCACCATGAAGACAGTGGACTAAACCTCTGAAACTGTAAGCCACCCCAATTAAATGTTTTCTTTATAAGAGTTGCTGTGGTCATGGTGTCTCTTCACACCAATAGAAACCCTAAGACACCAGGCAAATGGACCTGAGCCTTGGCCTCTGGATTCTCAACAGTTCCTATATTGAGTCTGAAAACTAGCTCCATTTGGGAACTGTCCATCACCTATGGGGGCTGAAGCATGGCAGTCAGCCAATGTCCCCAAAGAGAAGAATCGCAGTTGCAGGATCTGCCTTTGCTGTGGCTAGAGTATGAAATGTCCCTCGTGTCCCATCTAGTGATGCTGTTTGGAAGACTGTGGAATCTTGGGAGGTTGAACCTCATGGAAAGAAGTGGGTTACCGGGGTCAGGCCTTGAGGTTTGATGGCCAGACCCTCTTTCCTTGTCATTCTCTTGCTTCCTGACTGCAGACATAATGTGACCAGCCACCTCATGCTCCTGCTGCCCTGCCTTCCTCATCATGATGGACTTTATCCCTTCAAATGGTGAGCCGAAGCAAGTCCTCCCTCCCCTAAGTTCCTTCTTCTCTGGAGTTTGATGACAGTTCCAAGGGGAACGAAATGAGTACAGCTGCTTGCCCTGGACATGTCCCACTTCCCCATCTCGCTTTAGAGTCCCCTGGGGAAGGTCTCTTTTTCTGGGCCTCAGTTTGCACATCTATAAAATGGATGATTTAGACTTAAGACTCTTCAAGTCCCAGTCTCACATCCTGCCTCCCTCCCCTTGCACCAAGGGAGCAGAGAGGACCCTAGTTCAGAAACAGACATTGTAACCCAAGGTCCCAGAGCGGAGGGACACACGGACACACACACAGAGGGAGGAACACAGACAGACAGACAGACAGACACACACACACACACACACACACACACACACACACACACACACACACCCCTGGGCAATGAGGGAAGGCTGAGATGTGACTAGAAGGGGCAGGCTCACTTTATAAAAATAAGTGGGAAGAAGCAATGCAGGGGGATGGGCCCGAGAGTCAGGAACAGCACAGTACAAAGGACAGTCCCTGGTGTGTGCTCTCACTCTCCCACCCCGACTCCGCCAGCTTTACCAAGAGCCTCACCAAAGCTCTGTCGATGGGCCCCACCGCACCTCCCACCCATACTCACCCAACAGCCGCTTTTACGCAACCCTTGCCCCTCAGATTTCTCAAGTTAGGCTCAGAGCGCTTGGGCGGGGACTCTGGCGCCCTCGGCCTGGGATGCGGTGTCTCCTCTAGCGTGCATTTCACCTCGGTTTCCTGGGCAGGAGGAGGTGGCAGGCCAGGGACTTCAGCTCAGGCCTAAGAGAGCCTGGTTCTATAGGAGGCCCCTAAAAACCCCAGGGGGGAGGGCTCTGAGGCGCCTCCGAGAAGGGGGTGCCCTAGAGTGGGAGCTGTAGAGAGAAGAAGATAACCCTGATCTCTGGAGAGGTCAGCGTGTCCGATGTCCACCCTGCTGCCCAGCCTGAAGCCCTAGAGCCCTTGCCCCAGCCAGGCTGGGAGGCACCTGGAAGAGGCCACCTGGAAGCAATCTCCCCCAACCAGTCCCCTGAAAGTGAAAGCTGGGTATGGAATTGCTCTCTAAATTATGCTTCCTCCTCTCTTCCTTCCAGGGATGAAATTGGAAGGCAAGTGTGGGAGGAAAAGCAGCTGTGAGCTCTTGGCTCTGGCGTGGGTGGGTATGACTCTGTCCCTACCATCCTGCTTCCTTTACCACCGGCCACAGTCTTTGGAGATGGGCTCTGCTCTCGAGCCTTGGTTGTGCCACTGACCAGGCACTTTCCCTCCCTGGGCCTCTGTGGTCCTGCTGCTGAGAGAGGGACACTGAAAAGAACCTTCTTCCCACAGTGATGGAAATGTCCATTTTGGTCCCATCTCCTCCTAAACAGTGCCTCAGACATTTGTGACTCTCACAGATGATAAGAACCATTGGATGTGACTATCGCACCCAATGATAAGAATCCTCCAACTGTTGAATATGTGTCTTCAAAACCACGACCCTGTCTCTTAAATCTGGGCCAGACTTGATGACTGGCTGAATGCTGGACTGCAGAAGAAGTGACATTGTGTGACTTCTGGGGACAGAGGAGGTAAAGCTGTCCTCACAGATCTGCCCAACATTTGTACTCAAGCCCCAAGCCCCATATGGTGTTCTACTGTGGCAAGACCACCGTATTGTGAAGCCGGAGTTAATTCATATGGAGAGACCTTGTGAAGATGCTCAGCCAGTTCAAGAAGAAGCAGAGATCTCTGGCTAGCTCCCACACAGCATCAGCACTGCGGTGTCAGCCACCAACCAACCGCAGGGAGGCCCTATGGTAGAAGTGCCCTGCAAAGCCCTTCCTGGACTTCTGACCCATGGGCATCAAAAGATTCAGAGCCAATTGCTGGTGCTTGGGAGGTTTTCTGAATAGCGGTAACTCCACAACTGTGTGGGTGTCTCATGGTCCCCTGCTCCAGCTGTGAAGTGCTGATGCCCAATAGGGGGACACTTTAGGGGCAAAGGATAGGAAGAATGGGACAGAACCCCCCCCCCCCCGATATATTCTTTGACAGGCCACTGCGTCTCAGCTGAGCTCCCCAGCCAAGGGCTACAGGTCCAGCCACAGCCCTCCCAGCGTGCTTAGGTCCCAGTAGGCCCATACAGGTACCCTCTGCCCACCTCTGGACTTCTATGGCCTTTTTCCATATTCTTTGACACTGACCCCACCTGGATGACTATTCATTAAACTCTCCTCTGTTCACTGTCCACCCCTTCCTGTGTGTGTGTGTGTGTGTGTGTGTGTGTGTGTGTGTGTGTGTGTGTGTGTGTGTGTGTGTTCTGTTTCCCATGGGCAAATACCAGCCCTGACAGTATTCTACTTGATCCCAACCTACAGCCCATGGTTTGAGACTGTTAGAAGCGACACATCCAAAGATATTGATTACCCACTTGTGAGTCTTCCTGTCCTAGCAGTCAGAGATACAGTGGTCAATAGCAGAGCACGGTATCCATGCTTCAGAAGGCCTTGTGTGGTGTCTTCATGAGGGACAGGGTGCTAGTGTAGGATGGAAGTAACAGATGATAAATAAACAAACAAATACATGAAGTTATTTATGGAACTAGAGACATGGCTCAGCTACTAATTCTTTCTACTCTTGCAGAGGACTGGAGTTCGGTGCCCCATACACACACATTGGGAGGTCCACAGCTGCCCATCACTCTGCCTCCAGGGGATCTGATGCCCTTTCTGACCTCTATAGGTACCTGCATACAAGTATGCATACTCACACAGAGATACACACATACACATGAAATAAAAACATAAGGAAAACCTCTTCTTAAAGGAGCTTGCTTTAGACAGCAGTGTGCCTGGAACCAGGGAGGGGGTCATTATGGGATATCACGTAACACTGGAAGAACTGTCCTCAGATTTACATGCACAGTTGGGGCCTCGTGAGAGCCTCCACAACCACTTACAAATGGATCTGCTGAAAGGACAAATCAGGAAATGAAACCCTCAGTTGTTTCCTGGAGTGACCTTCTGAAAGGCCCCCCAGAGGTGGAACCCACAAGATGGTTGGCTGGAGCACCAATGTGGATGAAAACAAAACAGTGGACATCATCTTGAATCCACAACTTGCCCCTCCGCATATTCCTTGAGCCGTCCGTCCCCCTGGAATTGGGGTTCTTCCTGCTTTGAGAAGATGCCAGGAAGAGCCAGGAACTGACAAAGGACCGTGGTGCCACTCCAGGAGCCATCTGAGCCCAGATCTGGCCTCTGCCCTCAGAGGGGTGGTTCCCAGGACTCCGGCCTCTGGCCTCCACCACCACCCCACACAGAACACACAATAGAGCCACTTGTTTGAGACCCCAGTGAAGCCAACGAGGACCAGAATGGGCAAAGGAACTGGGTCACTCTTCCTGGTCTGGGGGAGTCATCCCCAGCAAGGCTGGCCACAGCCTTCCACGGCAGCTCCCTCAGTCCTTTCTGGAACCCTCCAACACTTCTCTTTATTCAGAACTCCCATGCATTCTTCTCTGGGGCTTCAACTCCTAGAGCATCGGGGAGTGAAGACTCCAACCTTCTCACCTCATTCTACCGCCAAGGAAGTGAGGCGAGGGAGGGGGCTGGGCTGCTCAACCTCACAATGCTGGTGTAAGAATCAGTTCTCTTGCTCTACTGTCTTCTCACATCAGGGTCACCCTCATTTCATGAGGTTGGCCAAGCCCACCTGCTCCGACATCTCACCTCGGAGAGACCTGGGTGTGTCCCACTCAGTGCAGAAATTGAGCAAACATAACTTATTTTCTAGTTTTTGTTTGTTTATTTTCTGAAATGGAATCTTGTCATGTAGCCCAGACTGGCCTGGAACTTGCTGTGTTGCCCAAGATGGTCTTGAACTTATAACTCACTTTCCTTAGTCTCCAGAGTGCTGGGACAACAGAGTCAAACCACTACACTTGGCGACTAGATGATCTTGAGCATGGATTCAGATTGCCACTGAGAAAATACCCTCTTGAAGGGCTGGGGACCTGCCTTCTTCCCTTGTCTCTGTCAGAATTCCCTTAGTAGCAGTCCCATGGCTCCTCTCTGGTAAATGTGCCTCCCTCCACTCACTAGCAGCATCTTTTCCTGAATTATTGCCTCTATCAAAGAGGAAACAGTGGATTTTACACTAACGAGCTTGAACAAACAGAAAAAGTCACGTGTATGCACCCGACCCTGTCCAGATCACCTCAGGACCCTAAGCATGCTGGGTAATCGATGGGATAAATGAGGGTCACAGTACCCTGTGTGGTCAAAGAGGCTGTGGCTCCTGAAGAATAAAGACCTTTTGGCCAGGGTGGATGTCCTGGGAAACCCTGATGTCAGCCATGTTGCCCCTTCTTCTCCTTACCAGGAACCTGGTTTCATTATGACCTCTCTCCTGCCTCCTGCTACTAGCTGATAGAAGAAGGTTCAGGGGCAATGGAGAGGGACTCGTTCTGGCTTACCTCTTAGAGTCAGCCTGTGTGTGTGTGTGAGATGTTAGTGCGGGGCACACACCTGTTCAAGGGCATGCAAGGAGGCCAGAGGGAGACACGGGTGTCCTGCACTATGTCCCTCCGCCTTATTCCCTAGGGACAGGGTCTATCAAGATGGCAGCCAGTAAGACCTAGTGATCCTCCTGCCTCTGCTCTCCATACCTGGCTCTTGGTGTGGGTGCCAGGGATTTGGATTTGGGTCCCCACACGTGCACAGCAAGTGCTCTTACCCACACTGAGCATCTCCCAGCTGTCAGCACTGTTCCTGTGGCTTACAGAGTTTTCTCACTTCTTGTTCTTTCTTTGGTTTCTTTCAGGCTGTGATGCCCCAGAAGAGCCCCCTCCTTAATGTTGTCTCCTCCTGCCCACTCCCCCTGGAGACCTGGCCTCCAGCTGGCCAAGGTCTGGGGGTGGGAGACAAAGGCCCTTCTTAGATCAGGCCACGACCTGCACTCTTCAGCGTCTCGGCAGTTCCTGTCTTTATCAGATTAGCATTCATTTGACGGCTAAAAAATCACACAGAGCAGGAGGGAAGCAGCCCTAGGCTTTGGGGAGCACCTGTCAGCAAGAGGGTGGGGGCAAGATGGCTGATGGGAATGGGGTGGGGAAGGGATGGGAGATGTGGCTCAGTTGGTGGACAGCTTGCCTAGCATGTGTGAAGCCCTGGGGTTGATCTCTTTAGAGGATACGTAAATCAGCCATGGCAGTGTATGTGTGAGCTCCTACAGTAGAAGTCAAAACAGAAGGACCTGAAGTTTAAAAGCATTCTCAACTCCACAGCAAGTTTGAGGCCAGCCTGGGCTGTGTGAGACCCTTCCTGAATAGAACAAAATCAAATGTTTTTAAAAAGAGAATGGAGGGGGACAATTTGGAGGTGGGTACATGTCAGCGCTTTCCACGAAGAAATGCCTAGACACCTACTTGGAAGGCATCCAGATGCTATCATCTACTTGGAAGGATTTGAGGATCAGCTCCCAAGGAGATCTGCAGCTTTTGGGGATCCTCATGATAGATTGCTGAGCCATAGATCAAATGTTACTAAAAATTTTTGATGTAGCCTCATTAAAAATCTTTTAAAACAAATTTTTTTATTTTTATAATTATTTTGTTTTGTTTTTGTTTTTCCAAGACAGGGTTTCTCTGTGTAACCCTGGCTGTCCTGGAATTTGCTCTGTAGACCAAGTTGACCTTGAACTCAGAGATCTGCCTGCCTTTGCCTCCAGCTAAAATGAGTTTGTAAAATAATTTTTTTGATTTTAATAACGTTTTCTTTACCCAAGATGATCTGAGTATTATCATTACAACCTACATTCAATATGGAAATGATTAGAGACAAGGAGATGGCTTAGTCAATATCTACTTCATAAGCATGAAGACCTAAGTTCAGATCCCCAGAATGCACATAAAAATCTGGATGCGGTGGCTGATGTTTGTAACCTCAAAGCTGGAGGAGTGGGGCAGATGCAAGCAGATCCATGGAGCTCATTGAACCAAACCAAGGAACTTCAGAGTCCATGAGAAACCCTGTATCAGAAAAAAAGGTGGAGAGAGACCTTGTCTCAAAAAATAAGGGGGAGAGCAGTTGAGGAAGACACCTGGACTACACACACACACACACACACACACACACACACGCACACGCACACGCACACGCACACACACACACTCACATGCACATCATAGAGATTATTCATGAGTTATCTTTTATTTTCTCTGTTCGTGTATAGTTTTTGTGTGCATCTGTTATAGGTTTCATGGTTTCAGCTCAGCTCAGTTGGACCAGCCATGTTTCAAGACACATGGAGGTTACATGGTTAGAGTGACCAGCTTCCCTGATTTGTCACAACTGACAGTTCTGTGTCCTAGGAACCCATCTTCCCCATCCCAGGAAACCTTTGGGAGAGGCTGCTGTGAGTTAGAGACAAATCTAGTTCACCTTCCCAGGACATCTCAAGGAAGGATTGCTGTCTTTCAGGTTCTTAGCTCAGGAATCCTTGATCCAATCTCACAGGCTCCTTTTTTGACAAAGAGAAATTCTGACTCAGAAATGGCTTCCCAAGACCAAATGAGGTCTGTACAATGAGAGATGTGGGCAGAACCAGGCAACCTATCTCAGGATGCCTCGATCTGGTCCCTGGGGGCACGCCTGTCTTCTCAAGTAGGGGCTGCCCTGGAAGGGCTAGACCTGGCTCCCCAGGATAAGCAGGCATTCTCCCTGGTCTACAGGACCATGAGCTGTCCCGTGTAATGTCGCCGATGGACACACACCACTCACACACTCCCGGTGGTCCCGTGCTTTGTATCTTTTATTCCCATAGGAAGAACGTGCTCTTTTGGTTCAGGGTCAGCATGGCTGACACTCATACTTGCAGAAGTCTCATTCTAACAGAGGAGACTCTACCTTGGACTCAGGGAAATCAACTTTGGATTTACTTTTTGCTTAAAAATTATTGAAGCTTCTCTAGACATTGCAAAGACAGCAGGAACAAAACTGCTGTATGTGTCCTTCACCCACGATTACTTCTGTGACTAGAGCATGGTGTGGAAGCCAGAAAGCTGACACTGGCATGACATGTATGTATCATGTTACCTCACTTTTCAGGCACAGGGTCCTGTCACCACCACAAATGATGACCACTTGTCCTAGGTTTTAGTGACATGCTTTTGTTTTCCTAATGCTAATCTTCATGGCTGTCTACTTCCAATGTGACTAAATCCACCTTTCTACTTACGATGATGTGACAGTTCCCTTTCAGGTCTTGACCTAGAAAAGAGGCACAATAAAAGGATCTGAGCAACTTTGTGCCATATGTAACAATGCAGGTAATCCTTGGGTACAGCAGAGCCTTTGGCAATCCCACACACACAGCGCAGAGCAGGGAAAGCCAATGAAGTTCAAGCATGGTTCACTTACTCCTCCAACAAGCCTCTGAGTCAAACCCTACTGTTATTCCCACTTTACATCCAGGGATGTGGAACGGAATTAGAGTTTAGAAGCGCCCATCTGGACTCTTTCCCTGCACACACCCTACTGGAAAATGGTCCCTAGTTTGTAAAACATGTGGGCGGACTATACTGCACGTATCCTTCGTTGAGCGGTGACAAATCTGTCTTTGGCTGAGGGGGTGACTCTGTAGGAAAGGACCCGAGTGTAAATCCCCAGGTCCCATGTAAAAGTCACGGAGTGTGGCCACTCTCCAGTAATCCCAGAGCTAGGGAGGCTGAGACTGGGAACCTTGGAGCAAGCTAGCCACACAGACTGGCCAAACCAGTGAGCTCCAGGTGAGTAGGAACCCTGCCTCGATCTACAAGGTGGAAAGTGTTCAAGGAAGACACTCACCATCAACCTCAGGCCTCCACATGCACCAGTGTACACGTATGGACCCATACACATGCACACATGTGTAAATAGGGCTAGAGAGATGACTCAGTGACTAAAGCATCAGCTCTTCTTCCAAAGGCCCCGGCTTTGATTCCCAGCACCCAGATGGCCTGACAACCACCTGAAACTCCAGTTCCTGGAGATCCAATGCCCTTTCCTGACGTCCAAGGACACTGCGTGCACATGATGTCCTTGAAAGCAAATACTCTATATGCATAAAATAAATCAATCTCAAAAAGGTTGTAATCTTAAAAATGTGTACACGTGTCTCATGCCACACATATACATATGAAAAAAAATCCATATCTGATTAAAACTAAAACCCCCCAAACTAGAATCCTCAAGGTCAAGCTATCATTTTGGGTCCTCACAGCTGTGGTGGAGTCCAGGCGTTCAGATCCCCACAGTTTGCCCTCTCAGTCTGCTTACACAGAGGTAGGGACAGCCATGCCTGTCTTGGCCAATGGGCAGGCAAAGGATGGGGATCTCCTCTCTTCTCATGGTCCCCTGACGCTAGCTGAGAAGTCCCTGTTAATTATATTAACAGACTAAATCCTGAAGAGTTAGGCTGGTAGGAACTGAGGGCCAGTCAGTGGCCAGAGGAGCCGGGAAGGGTCCAATGTCACTGTTCAAGTGAGTACAGAGGCCATTCCTACCCAGTGGGAGGCTGAGGGTCATGCCAACGGTCTCCCCCAGTGCAGTTTCCTACCTGTTGAGCAGATGGGTGGTGTGGGTATGCCACCTGCCTCTCATTCTCCCATCAGCAGTTGCCATTTTTTTCCCAAAGTGGTGAGTGTAAAATACTGGCATGTACCAAGGAGTTCTTCATAGACACCCATTCCATGGGCTACCTTCAGTGCTTGGAACTGAAGTTTTAGCAAGATTTCCCCTCTTACCAGCACTAGCCATGCTCTTGGGTGCCCCCCAAACAGATGCCTTTGCCACTGTCCATGGAGAGCACATCGATCCTAGGCTTCCAGCGATCATGACTTCTCCCATGCTGGCTGCACAGCGCCCCCTGGCTGAGAGTCTTGGCATTGCTCAGGTACTTACCAGCCTGATTTCCCTGGGACTATTCACCTAGGGTGGGTCAAAGGGGTGCCTGGCTCCACGCAGCTGCCTATCCCCAGCACCCACCAGGCTTAGCCTGGGAGAATGGATTAGTGTCCATTACCACAGCAGGCTCCATAAAAGGCTTATGGGGTGTTGCTGAGTTTACAAGCCCATTCTTGTAAAGCTGCCAGACTTGGGGTGGCCGCAGACCCTCTGGAAAAAGGACAAAAGGAATTTTCCTTCGGCCCCACACCACACAGTCATCAGTTCCGTGGGAGCCATCATGGTGTGGTTGGAAGAACAATGGGCTGCCAGTCAGAAGGCCTGGATCAAACAGGCATTAAGGTGCTAAGACGTAGGGCCTCCTGGAACCTCTGCGTCCTTGCCTGGGCTGTCCACTCACCTCCTGAGTAAGTTTGGGTGGGTAACCCAAGCTTGACCTTCCACATTGCAAAACTGCCAGTGAACAGGATATCCAGAAGAAAGCAGTCTCTGCTCACAAGGAGATAATACTCTTCGGCTAAGTCTGGAATGGGGTGCCTTTGCCCACTGTCCCCACCTCTGCCAGGGCTCCTGGGCTTGAGAATATGGCCTCACAGACAACAGGCTTCAGGGGAGGACAGAGATCCTATGTCCCAAGAGACCCCCAGGCCTATCTGGCACCTAGCCAGGATGGCTTCCTGGCTACCCTCACCCGTTCCAGGCCTGGTTTGTGTCTGGTGAGAGTCCCAGCTTACGAGAATGTCCTGTGTGATACTTGATCTTCAGGGCTCTTTGCCCTGTCGGCCTCCAAACCTGGATTGTCTGTGTCAGGCCCCTGTGAAGTGATCAAACACAGCCCTGGAGCCCTGGAGAGTCTGGAAAATGTGAAGCTTGCCTGGGCATTTCTCTTGAGCACTTCCCATCCACAGATCCTGCAGCTGGGGGAAGGGGAGGAGGGACCACTTCCCCTGGTGTTTGGTAAGTGTGTCCGTGCATCTTGCTGACAAAAGATCAGAAAAACAGTCTGCATTGTGCTACCCAAGAGACAGTGACAGCAGCGACGAGGGCCTTCGGATGGAGGTGCAGCCAGGACCACAAGGACTAGGACCCATGTCACTGGGCTCTAAGAATGAGTGAGAAATATCCAGTCATCCACACCCTAATACCTGCACTGTACTGAGCTCTTGCCTCTAATTCCCAGCCTCACTATCACAGGAGGTATTACGCTACCCTTTTTATGGAGGGAGAAGTTGGGGTTTACACAGGCTAGCTGTCCAGCCTAAGGTTGAATAGCTAGAAAAGGGGTTGGGGTAGAACTCAAACCTAGCATGAAGACTTTTTAGGAAAACATTCCCATTTTCCGGGTGGTAGGGGCCATGAGGATGGAGGGAGACCAAAGCCCTTCCCTTGTTTTCTTTCCCACACATGTCAGCTTCTGTTTCTTGCTGTGTGGTTCCCATCTACCCAGGTGCTTCTCTCCGCCTCTCCCCACTCCAGATTCTCATAGACACTGCCTGGGCCAGAGCAATTATACACAAACTTACAAGGAAGAAAAAGAATGCATTCGTTGTTTTGGAACTATAAACTAAAATCAACACTCTCAAGAGCACCCTCACCCCAGCATGGTGATGCAGGCTCGGGGTTCCAGCTACTCCGGAGCTGAGGCAGAAGAATCGCAAGTTTGAGTTCAACCTGGGGTGTATAGCAAGTTCAAGGCCAGCCCAGGTGACTTAGTGAGATCTGTCCTGACTAAGAAGTGGGTGGAAGGGCTGGGGTATAGTTTAGTGATAGTGGATTTGTTTAGCATGCGTGAGACCGTGGGCGGTATCCCCAGTACTGCCAAATGAGGAAGAGAGAAGAAGAAAAAATAAGAGGAGAGAGGAGGGAAGTGGGGGAGAGAGTAGAATAGGAGGGGAGAAACCAGGTCCCCAGGGGTAGGGGAGGAGGAGCCAGGCGCCAGAGAGGGGTCTAGATTCATGGAAGGTCAAGCTTGGAAGAAATCCAGGTAGCAGTTGTCTAGTCAAAGGAACTTCGTAATGGAGCCTCTTCTTGTTTCTGTGCCCCGCCTCTCATGTCCAGAAGTCATTCAGAGACAACTCAGAAGGCCTCTTGACTCCAGGTACTCCCAAGTGATGGCATCCCCAGAAAGCCAAGAGCTGCCCCAGAAGGGAGGTGGGATGCTCCTGAACCAAGCCCTGTCCTCAACCCTGGCGGCCAGCTCATTCCTCTTCCTCATGCCTAGCTGCTGTATTTTTAAGAATTTCAAAAGCCTATTGTTAAACACAGTCATGGTTAAAATTTGAATTATATGCACATACAACTAAGTAAATTATATTGAAAATGAAGGCGGCAGTCAGAGCTCATCACTCCCATCAGGGTTTGCTTTTTTTCCTTTGGGTCATTCTCTCTGCTACTGAGGCTGCACATGACAGCCTCACTCTGAGCATGCCCATGTCTCCCAGCCCCTGGGTCTGAGTTGTCATCCCCAGACCTTGACATTTGGCTCCAGGGACAGTATTTACATCATGAGAGTCAGCCAACACCGAGGAGCAGGCCTGTCCCCTTCTGGAACTAGTTGACATGTTTCCAAGCACACCACTGTTCTACTCAGTGTGGGGATTCACAGTGCCAGAGCCCACCCTGCTAGAGGGGGTCCGGGTTGCCCCTCTCTGGTGTGATTTATGCCTACCCCAGACATTCAGGACCTGTTCTAGAATAGAGAAGGAGGAGCCTCTTGAATAGATGGTGACCCAATGTTCCCCTTACAGCCTGGGGGGGCTCCTCCCTCCATTGTCCATCCTCCCTCTCAGCTCCTCAGAGGCTTCTCCAAGACAGAGCTGCTGGGAGGGACATTGAGGTCAGAGCCTTGAAGGGCCGCCCATGTGCCTGCCGGTGGCTTCTATTGTGAGTGCCCAGGGATCTCCGGGCTTCCTCATGCTCAAGTCTCAGAATCCACTGGGGAGCAGCTTGCTTATGGTAAATGATGCCTACTTGCTTTGATTCCTAGTTCAGACCCTGGGGCCACCACTGTGTCCCCATAAATTAAAGGCTGCTTGTATTCAAGGCGGGATTAAGCAATACTGTGAAGGCCTGGGAACACTGGAACCTTCAATGAGAATGGCCCAGTGGGCCTCCCAGATGCAGCCATAGGGTGTGTCTATGTCCACACCAAGGCGAGGCTCCCTGGATAGTGTCACGCAACTCTGGGGACCAGGTGACAGCTTGTCTGCTCAAAAGCCACACAGTGTTTAAAAAGGAAAAAAAAAAAAACATAATACTTCCATTCCAGTAGGCTTTCCCTTCCCACCGTTAACTTCTGGCTGTGCTGCTCTCCCTGAGGCAGGCTCTATACACCACTCAGATGTACCCCAGGGTAAGGGAGCTCCAAATTTCACCTTTTAAGGTCCAGATCAGGATGCAGCAGATCAGCAGTAGCAATGCCTGATATTCCCAGGACCCATTGAATCCCACAAAAAGTTGGGGCTGGAGAGATGGCTCAGTGGTTAAGAACACTTGTTGCTCTTGCGGAGGAATCCAGTTGGGTCCCCAGCACACGCATGGTGGTTCACAACCATCCAAACCATTAGTAACTCCAGAGCATCTAACACCCTCTTCTGGTCTCCAAGGGCACCTAGGTATGCATGCAGTGCACTTACATACATTCGAGACACTCACACACATAGAATGAATCTTAAAAAACAAAACAAAAACAAAAACAAACAGCCAACCATACCCCCTGCCCTTTGCTTGTGTTCCAGGCCCTGGGGAATGGACAGGAGTCACTCAAAGCCCCTGCTGTGGTGGAGCTTGCCCCCTAGAGACAGGTTCCAAAGCCGCAGAAGCCTGCTCTTCACATCAGTAAACTGAGGCTCAGAGAAGTAAAGAACAGACAGCCACATCACAGCACAGACATGGAGTAATGTCCACAAGTCCTATGTGTGGCTCAGTGGCTTTCACGGTATGTCTGTGGATAGAGGCACCCTTCAGATGAAGAAACCCCATGGTTAATGTACCCCAAAATGTTTTCTCCTCCCCCTTCCAATCAATCATTGCCAGAAAGTTTTTAAATACATACACAGTTCTGTGTGGTAAATACATTCATTCCCATTCCTCAGATAGAGAAACTGAGGCTCTCTGCAAGCCGGGGCTCTGACGGTACCAGCTGCTGTGGCTCCAGAAGGTCCCCAGAAATAGCAGCTGTCTTCTCCCACCTGGCTCAACAAACTTTAGCTACCTCCTCTGGGCAAGGACAGTAGCCCGAATAAACAGAGCCACCCCCTATCCCTGAAGCCCACTCTCTGAAAGCCCCTCCTGAAGACACTACACCAAGCAGGGGGCAGGAACACAGCCGGTCTGCCCAGACAACCACAGCCATGAAGAGCTCCCCTCTCCCTGGCTCAGAAGGGCCTCATCTTCTCTCTTTCCAATTCACTCTTTAAGCATCCATAAACTATTAGGGAAACAGACTGAGTATTAGTTGACGGCTGCCCGATTTCTTCTGACGACAGGAGCCAGAGTGGGGAAATCGACACTGGTGATTTCGTTTAGGCCTGACAACTCTAATTAAATGTCTCTCCTTTCCCTGGGAGCAAGGGCCTGTGAATGCTGGGCCGAGCTCAATGAGGCCTCCGTGTAGGGATTCCTATTCCCTGGACAAGGCAGATGGTGTAGGGAGCCCTGGGGTCCACATGGCTCTCAATCCACCCTAAGCTTCAGAGCTTTCTGTGGCTTCTATGGAGATCTACCCATGTCTGTGGAGAGGGAGCCTGCGGCCTCAGGAGGTACCTTTTAGAGCCCATTGGAAGCCAACCCTACAGGTGGTCCTGGGAGGGCCACCCCTCCACCCTCGTAAGGATGACCATGACCTCTGAGCAGCTGTTGTTAGACTGACCCAGGAGAGGGCCACAGGTTTGGAAATTTTGAAACCCAAACCCCAAGGTGCCACCCACAGGCTTTGGCTCAGAAGGCTCCAAGCTTCCCAGCTTCTGCCAGGCTCTGACGAAGCAAGGATTACATGGATCCCACTGGCCAGCATGGGCATCCATGCTGCTGCATCTCACAGAAACCCTTGACCACCCCCTAAGAAATGTCACTAGCAAAAGTGGACAGTTATCCTTAGTCATGCTCAAACATGCCAAGACTCTACAGGGGTCACTGAAAAGACCAAAGTCCTCAGATCCCCAGTCAGAACTTACAGTGACACTGATCACCATCAAGCTCCATGTAGGGTCACACACCTCACTAATTTGCCCCAGGAACCCCTCTTTGCTGCATGGATTTGAGCCAACAGAGGCTCTAGAACTTGAAATGGTAAGAGCATCAAGGAGAACCTCCAAGGCCAAGTGTGAGCCTCCCACATGCTGAGCCTCATCTCGGAGCACAGCCACATTTAGATTTCTCTCTGCAGGGCACAGAGTTGTCTTTTTCTTAAGTCAGTGTTCTCCTTCCATCACAGGGGCCCTAGGGATCAAATTCAGGTCATCAGGGCTGGAGGTAAGCACTTCTACCCAATGAACCATCTTGCCAGTCCAAGCCCCCCTTTTTGACCAGTGAGGGTAAATAATCTCACCAAGGGTATACTGTGGCAGAAGTAGAATCCAAGGTCAAATCCACCTATCTTCCCAGATGACCACTGCACTCTGTAACCACAAGCCTGTGCTCTGGTCTGCTGCCTGGGCCCTGGCTCCTCGAGTCCTGTTCTGATGAATGGAATCCCGGTGATCTCAGGGCGAGTGGCATGATGCCAGCCGATCTCTAATTTGGTCTGATCTGCCCTTGCATCCCTACCCTCATACATGGACCTAGACTCTGTGAAATCCCATCCTGCATGGACATTGAGCAGGTACCACCCCTAATTCTGGATGCTGCCCAGGAAGGTCCTGTAGACCCGACCAAAGGTAACTAGGACAGCCATCCCCCAGGGAGTGCTCATTCTCCATCCACAGGGCACCTGTAAGGCAACCCTGGGCAGAGCCCTACTGTGAGTCCACTCAGGCTTCAGTGGCATTCTCCAAAACTTCTCACAGTCCTTGGGTTGAGGACAGTCCCTGGAGAGGGAAGGCTAGTGTTAGCCATACCCTCCTCTTGTGCCCCTGTACTGGTCTCCAAGTTCAGTGTCCCCACATGAAATGGGGATGCTTTGACCCTACTGTGAGGGCATGTCTTGCAGTTCCAGTAGCAGACCCATGAGAACAGTCTGTGGCATATGCCCTTGGCATTCATGATCAGCTTCATTAATCAAGTGTGAGTTGCCTACTCATTCATATTGCTAGGTACACAGGTTTCTCGCAGCCCAAAGAACATAGGCCTTGGAGGCCAGCAGCCCTGGCTTGTATCTGGTGTGCCCTGGTTTTCTCTGTGTATCTTAAACTCTAGCTTCAGTTTCTTCATTTGAAAAATGGGCTTAATGATCCCTCTTTTACAGCCTTGTTATGATTCAGTAAAGTAATGACCTACACAATCTTTTTGTTTGGCTGTTTTTTTTCAAGACAGTAGTTCTGGCTGTCCTGGAACTCACCTTGTAGGCCAGGCTGGCTTCAAACTCACAGAGATCCACCTTCCTCTGCTTCTTGAGTCCTGGGATTAAAGGGGTGTGACATCACATCCAGTTCTATATAATCTTTTAAAATACAATCTATGATTTAGTGAAACAACATCTCCATGAGGTGCCTGGGACACACTCAGACCCGTTTCTCACCTATTGGCTATCCCTGCTTCTTAACTGAAGTAATGGAAACTCAGAATGTCAACCTTCTCACTCTGAACATGGAGCTGGTGAGTGGTAGAGCCAGGATTTGAACCCAGTGCCCAGACAAGTGAGGATCAACCCAGGGGCTAGATGTAGTCGGATGGAGAGGAGCCTTCCTTCATGGAAGCAGAAAGAAGTGGAGGACTCAGCCTTTTCTGTGCAGGGCCTCATCCCATCCCACACCCTGCTTCTCCACCCAGGCGTCATGTGAAGGGGGCCAGAGTCAACCCTGAGCCACATGAAAGATTCCGCCCTGCCCTGGGAGCTGGCTTTGCACTCAGGGATGCCTTCCCACAGAAATGTGTCAAAAAGTCAGTTTGATCCTGTCAGCTCCGCATGTTCCCACAGCCGAATCCTGTCTGCAGCTTCCCAAGGGCTCAGGAGACGAGACATCACCCCAACGTTTTCCATGGATTCATTGCCCACAAACCAAGGCCAGCCTCCCACCTCCCACGGCTGCTGCCAAGACGTCTTCACACCGCAGTTGGCTCGTGGGGGTCGCCAGCCACACGTCTTATCTCTTTTCAGAGAGGCTAAAGGGGCTCAGGGACAAATAGTTCCAGGCCTCAGCTCCCCAACCTCACACCATCCCCTGCTCCAAGCTTCTGCCACTTTCCCATGGAACCCCCTGATAGTTTCTCTAGGAGCAAACTGTGGTGAGGGACCACCAGCCCCTGAGGAGACTCTTCCCAAGTAGTCAGAATCCCAGGAGGGCTGTGTTAGAGGGAAAAGCCCACCACCCTAGGTCGGTCCACACGTAAGAGGCCCTGGCGGGGTTTGCCCAGAACTAGGGCTGCAAAGTAATTGCTGTGCAGACACAAAGGAGCTGTCAGAGCTTGTGCACTGGGTGGACAGACCAGGGATGGCAGGGTGGGGAGGACTGGGAACCATTTCTGTGCTTGGGCACTTACTCTCAGCTCTCTGCAACCTATGTCCTGTTTCCTCTCTCTAGAGCTGTTTGACAGATGAGGGAAAGGAAGCTCAGTGACTCGAGCCAGGGGCTTTAACACCTCCGAGGTCTGTGAGCATGGAATTCACCACAGCCAGAGCCTCTTTTCTTGGACAGATAAATGGTACTGTCGAGTTAGACTCAGACCTAGACACCTGCTAGCAGCTTGTGGTCCACAGCAGCAGATGGATTTATGCTCAGTCTCACCATGGGCAGGTAGCTGTTTGTAGGGGGCACCTGGTAGGAGTCCAGCATCTCTTGAGAGTTGGGGAGACCCTGTTAAATCCTGATGGCTGCTGGACACTGGCCTGGTCATTTCCCCTATAACGTTTCTTCAGAGCAGTAAGTTCCTGGCAGCTGAGCACTAAGAGATGAGGCAGGACCAGGCCCTGGGTCCTCAGGCCTTTGCAGTTCCCGCTCCGCTCCTCCTTGGGTAGAGGTGGCTAGAATTCAAGCAGCCTCCTTGGAGCCACAGCTGGAAATCATGTGCTATGGAGGGGGATGCTGTGCCAGCACCCCTAGGCTGTCATGTGAGAAGGATGGAACTTGGCAACCAAAGCATTGGATTTTTAAGGATCTCTTTATTACAGCTGCTTTATTACAGTCATCCATGGCTCAGAGGGTCTCATTGCCTGGTTGCCTCCTCTGTAATCAACCAGTGAGTTGACAAGCATCCCTAGAACAACTGAGGGCCTTTCCATCCACTGAGGACCTTGTCTTCTTGTGATCTGACAGTCCAGGCAGAAGGGTGAGCAAGGGAATCAAGTGACAAAACAAGGGAGGATCATTTCAGCCATGATGACTGTGTAAACAACACTGGGCAGGGGGGAGAGCATGTCTGCAACTTGCTGAAAGAGGGACACATGAGTATACACCAAGATGACCAGAAGGTGTCAAGCCGATGACTGGGGAGAGGGTGGTGCAGGCGGCAAATGGCCAGAGGATCAGGGGCAGGGGCAGGGGGTGGGGCGCGGGGTTAGTGGTGCTGAGGATGAGGTTGCAGTGGTGAGCTGCGCTGTTTTCAACCTGCCGGTCCCTGGTGGAGAGTTGAGGGGCTCCCCAAGCGTGGGGATGTGCAGTGGAGTAGAACTACATGCCTCAGAGGGCGTCATTTGGACTGGGAACCTACTGCCCTGCACTCTAGTCCCTAATTTTCAGGTGCCCTGAAAGGCAATAACAGCAGAGAACTAAAATCCACATCTGCCTCCTCCAAAGGTCGAGACCTCTGCTCTCCAGACACTGGGATCAGCGCCATCAGAGTCATTACACTTAACACGGATGGGTCGCTGCCGAGATCTGAGAAGGTCAGAACTCTTCGAGCAAGTCATTGTCACTGGAAGTACTTCCTCTCTGCAGAGGCCCTAGCTTCCCCATCCCACCTGCTCACCCAGTGGTGCTCCAAGTTCCCTGAGCAAGAAGATGGGCCCGCAAATGACAGCCTTTGTCAATCAGAACCGTGGGGAGCAGTGAGAGCCCCCCAGTGGTGGATTATTCTGATATACCAAGGGAAGGACTGCTCAGATTCAGGTCTGTGGTCTCAGGCTCCAGAAATTAGGATAGGGAGTACTCGAACAGCTAATGCAAGGATGAGAACATGAAAGATCAAGTGTGCACTGTGTGATATACCGCACAGGTCATTTCCTACTTACTGTCCTCAGCACCCCAGGCTTGGACACTCTCATTATCCCCACCTGGCAGACAAGCAGGACCTGACTCTCACCATGACCTCAGGAGATGCTGACCAGACTGCTGCCCATGGTGCCAATAGTCACCGCCTTGGATCCCTGCTTCTTTGGCGGGATCCATCTGGTCTTTCGTAAAGAACGTAGTAGGATCGTTCACAACCAGTGGCTTAAACAAATATGTACTGATTTCCCCCTCCCCCGCCCCTGGATACATGCGTGCATTCACTGATCATTTGTTCCCAAATGCCTCCTTAGTTTACACTACAGGATTGGACAGTGGAGGTGAGGGGCCAGTGGTGACAGCAAGGACACTCCTCATGCCTTCAGAAGCTCACAGTGTCACAGAAGAGTCAGGAATAGGGAATGGCTTGTATGGCAACCGCTTCGAAGGAGACATGTGGCTCCCAGAGAACAGAGAAAGGGAACACTTGCCTTATCCCTGGAAGGCTTTCCTGAGGAAACAATTACTGAGTTGAGAAATGGAAGAAAGGTGTGTATTAAGTAGACCCAGAAAAAAGGCCTTATGTGCTGCCCAGTGGCACAGTATGTGTAAAGGTGGTACGCCTGGGATGGACCCAGTGAGCATGCAGGAATGGGAAGAACTGGGGCTACAGGGTCCACGCAGCAGCCAGAGAAGGGGCAGAGGCCAGGCCACGCAGGGACTCCCAGGACATGAGGATTTCAGGCTCCACCCTCAGAGCCACACGGAGTCACCAAGGATCCCAACGCAGCAGATGGGATGACCCAATCTATGTTACCACACTGCCGACCCTGCAGCTGTGTGGAAAATGGATCTGGGGCAACAGACTCCACAGAGGAGTCTGGAGAGATGGCTCAAGTGCTTGATACATGGACAAGGACCTGAGTTTAACTCCCAATACCTATGTAAAAAGCTGAACACTATGGTACATGCCTGTAATCTCAACATAGGGAGGGGCGGGGACTGGAGAATCCCTGGGGCTGACTAGCCAGTCTGGCTGAGTCTGTAAGCTTCAGGTTCAGAGAGACTTGGCTTCAAAAACAAAGTGGAGAGCAATTGAAAAAGCTACCCATTGACTTTCAGCCTCTGTGTACACATCCAGATACAGGTAGGAGCATGTGTACTCACACAAAGAATGTCCCACAGAAGAGACCTTCGGGAAAGGAGGTCACCTTTGGCTGCCATCTTTCTGTAGCTGAACCCCTTCACAAGGCCTTAAGCTTTATGCAGAGCCCAAGAACACATGAAAGGTCAGAGAAGTGGAAGAGGATTAGAACCCGGGTCTCCTGTACTTGGTCCTGTCCTCTCTCCTGGAGGAATGCTGCCCTTCACCCACAGTGTGACCCACATAATGAGATGGAACTTTGTCAGCATCACAGGGTACCTGTGGTTTGTTTGGAGATTGTACCCAAGTGAGAGATGGAGAAAAGGGAAGAGTGACCAGACTTGGTTAAATGTCATGATCCCTCACTGGGCTGAAACCAAGTCTTTTTTTTTTTTTTTTTCTTGTTTTCCAAATTAATTCAACATTCCGAATAAATCCAGGGAGACTTAATTGGGGGCCCTTTCATGTGGATTGAAACTCATAAATTGCAATTTGCTGAGTTGCAGGAAGGCGGAGAATTGCACCCCACCTCCTCCCACTCGGCACCACCCTGGAGGGTCTGGAAACGGGACGGGGTGGGGTGGGGGCAAGAACAGCTCTTGGGATTGCTCCCGAGTGGGTTTTGGGCTTCCTGCATCAGACTCAGTGAAGACTATGGGAGAAGAACCCAGAATGTGGGAGCAGGGAAAATGGCCGGAGGGGGCTGCAGTACAGGTCACTGGGGAGAAAATGAATGTCGAACACAACAGAATCAAGGCTATAAGAATCCCACAAACTCAAGGAGCTAGGGTTAGAGGAGGGTCCTCCCCAGAGAGCTTGCTGGATGAGCTATCTGACAACAGAGCTTGGAGAAAGGAAATCTTTTCAGCCAACGGATGAAGACAGCTTCATGGCTGTGGCGGAGGAATTTTCTCTGTAGCTGTTGGCCCATTGCTGACAGGAAGTTGAAGGTGAGGTGTTCAAAAGTCCAGCCCGAAGGATTGGTTCCTATAGCGTTGGTATTGTTTCAGTTGTGAGCTGGCTCTGTCGGGCACATCTGTGCAAACAGGTGTGGGGACCAGGTGGGATACATATCCCAGAAGAAGTGTTGTTTCCTCGGGTGGCATCTCACTTCTGAGTTTGGAATGACATGGGAGAAACTTTAGGTGAGTGGTATTAAGAGACAAGGCAAGGAGAGTCAGGCACACTGCCCCATAAGAATGGGATAGGATGCTCTGTCCTGATGCAATGGATTACTTACTCATGGTGAGTAGAAGCAATCCTACTGGGTGTGTGGAGCAGGAGTTAAGTAGGAACTTGCCATCTTTAGTTAATGTATTATTATTTATTCATTATCTTTTCTATTAGTTTTCCTGATGTCTTCCTGTATCCACCTGGTATAAACTGAACAGTGTTCTACAAGTTCACACCCTAAAGCCCTAATCCCCATATGACTACACTTAGAGAGTCTTTCAAAGAGGTAATTAAGGGTAAACAATACCTTAAGGGTACAGGATGGATGCCATTATGAGAAAAAGAGACACAGGACACCACGTAGAGAAAAGGCTACTTGCAGACACAAGGCCGCCATCTATAAGCCAAAGAGAGGGGCCTTGAAGGAAGCCAATCATGCTGACACCTTAACTTTGAACTTTAACCTCCAAAAGTACGGGAACACGTGTCTGTAGTTAAAGCACCCAGTCCATAGTCCTACATTGGCAACATGAAGAGATGTCCATGTCAGGGTACCTCCAGTGTGACCTTCTCCCTTGGCCTCATGTCTGCTGATCATCAAATGTCATCCCAAAACTAGAGCAACTTCGCAGTCCTTGCCCACTCTAGAGTCAAGTAAGCACCCTCAATTAATCTAGTGAGTCGAGATGGGTCTCCGAGAAGAGGTATCTCCCCACATGGTTTTGTATAAAAAACATCACAAGAAGATGTATTTGTAATTTTAAAGATTTTTTAAAAATATTATCTTAGTTTTAATTGTGCATATGTGTGTGGGTCTGTGTGTGGGTACATGCATGTGTGTGCAGGTCCCACAGAGGCCAGAAGAGGGCACCAGATCCCATGGAGCTGGAGTGGGTGTGAGCCACTCAGTGTGGGTCCTGGGATCTGAATTTGGGTCCTCCGCAACAGAAGAAATACATGATTTTGAATGCTGAGCCATCTCTCCAGCCTAGGAAAACATTTGTAAAATTAACTGAACCAATGCTTGATGCTAAAACTAGTGTGCATAGGGATTCAAAGGTTATTTCCATAACCTCAAGGTATTTCTCCAAAGTTCTGACTCAAAAAAAAAAAAAAAAGGAAAAAACGGTGACTTTACATTGGAGATACATGTCAGCTATCCCCTTCCTCAAAAATAATAAAATCACTATATATAATATTGAGGCCAGAGGCACAAGTGGCTCTCTTCTCAGGTGTGCCAAATTGGCAGTCAAGATTATCCCTTATAACATGTAAAGGCATCTGCCACCAAACCTGATGACCTGAGTTCAATTCATTGGATCCACATAATAGAAGGAGAGAATGGAGTCCCACAAACTGTTCTCTGACCTCCACACACAGGCTATGGCATGCACATAGCCACAAGCATACAAAATAAGCAAGACACAATAAAAAAATGTTAGTAAATAAATAAGGTAGCAGCTAGATATGCTGGCTCAGTTGGTGAATTGTTACCTTTCTGACAAATCCGAGTTCCATCCCTGCAACCTATGTAAAGGTGGAAAGAGAGAATTGACTCCAAGGAGTTGTCCTCTGGCTCCCACATGGGCGCCATGGAATGTCCCTTTTCCCTGTTAATAATAAATAAAGTGTTTTAAGAAACATAAGGTAGGGAACAGTTGAGGAAGCAACCCATCATCAACCTCTCTCACATATGTACACACACACACACACACACACACACACACACACACACACACACACACACACATAAACCATGCACACTAACAAAAAGGATAAAATTTAATTTCAAACCCAAAGTTAATTTAGGGACATTCTATTGACAAGTATTTACTTTGAGAAAATATTAATGAAAAGCTTAGAAAATGGCGTAGATTAAAGCAGGCCAGAAGGACATCACAAGTATGAGCTTTTCTGGTTGGGTTTTGTCAGCTTAACACAAGCTGGAATTATCTGGAAAGAGAAATCTCAATTGAGAAAATGCCTCTATTAGATTGGCCTGTAGGCAAGTCTGTGGGGCTTTTACTTCATTAATGGTTGATGTGGGCAGAACCAGCCCACTGTGGGTGGGCCCTCTAGGCCAGTGGTCCTAGTTATATAAGAAAAGAGGCTGGGCAAACCATGGGGAGCAAGCTAGTAGGCAGCATCCTCCATGGCCTCTGCTTCAGTTCCTGCCTCCAGGTTCCTGCCCTACTTTAGTTCCTGCCCTGAGTTCCCTCCTTTATGAACTATTACCTAAAATGTAAGATGAAATAAACCTTTTCCTCCCCAAGTTGCTTTTGGTCATGGTGTTTTATCACAGCAATAGAGTCCTAACTAAGATATGAGTCTTGATTACCACTTGAATGTGGAATGAAGAGATTGTTCACTGGGTATAGAATTTGCCCGGCAAGCCTGAGGACTTGAGTTTGACTGTCCAGAACAAATGGAAAGTCAGTCATAACGCCAATGTTTCTACAGAGAGCAAGAGGCAGAGACAAGAAGATCCCTGGAAGTTCATAGGCCAGCTACCCGTCAATCACAGCAGTGAACAACAAAGAGACCCTGGCTCAGAACAAAGTAACAGGGACCTATGGATGGCCCAGCAGGTAAAGGAGCTTGCTGTGAAGCCCTATGATCTAGCCTGTCGATATGTTTGACCCCTGGAACCCATATGGCAGACAAAGAGAACTGACTCCAAAAGTTGTGCTCTGTCCTCTGGACACAGGCCATGGCCCATACATACGTACATAGTCTGTCTGTCTGTCTCTGTCTCTGTCTCTCTCTCACACACACACACCAATAAATTAATTAATTTGTTAAGAATAAATAAAGGAAACACACAAAAAAGATAGAAAGTAAGGGCCGGCTCTCCAGGCTCTCTTCTGACTTCCACACATGTGTCGTGGTGCGTGTGTGGTGGTGTTCACACACAAGCATGCATACGCACACACATCTTACACATACATGTCACACACAAAGAAAAAATGTGAGGAAGGAACAATGTCTGAAACTTACTAGTGTGTGGTTTAGAAACAGCCCCACAGGGATAAGGAGAGGCCCAGGAGGAAAGGAGCACCTGGTAACAGGGGAACATCTAAACACAGGGTGCCTGGGGGTTCTCTGCCCTGTTCCTGCGACCCTTTTATAACCAGGTTTTTGCATGCCATAGTGTTCCTCAAGAAGATCCACAGACCGCCTTCTCCTGGGCAACTTTGACTTTTCCCCAGTGCCAAGTGTCAGTCAACACACCTCTTTTCAGCAGGTGGCCTGTGGAACCCTCTGCTTTCCAGTGCTGCGTTGGCCGTCAAGAAGCTCCTCTAGGTGACAAAGAAGTATCAGCTTGGAAAAATCCTCTCACCACGCCAAATCTCAATTTCCTTGATTTGGGAAATGGATAAAATAATCACACCTACTCCTGAGGATTTGATGTAAGGGTGTGGGGTGTATCCTGATTAGGTGTACAGCTTAAGGGATACTTTTCTCATATCCGAGATGGCCCCACAGGACACAGGGCACACCAGGTACTCTCAAAACACAACCACAAGGGGAAGAGGCATAGCAAAGGCAGAGCCCTTGCCCAGCATGTACAAGGCCCTCTGTGTTCCCTCCCCAGCTACATATAAAAAGCCATCCCTTCACTCCCCAAATCCCAGAGCCACACTGTCACATTACTGTGGGAATACAGAGACAGTAATAGCTCCAGAGGCGGCAGACTGAGGTCAGGATTCCAGCTGTGCTGTGCAGACATCCCCGTCATCTCTAAACCACATCCACAACTCAGAGTACATAGTATTTTTTAATTAGTATTAGCAAACATCGTTTTTTTAAAAACTGCGCCCTCTGCAGGCCCAGTACTCTTTGGTTTTGAGTTAGGTGATAGCATTGGTAAAATGACATGGTTACTTGTTGATCAATCTGTTTTTTTTTTTTTTTCTATTGCATATTACATCTATAAAATTTAAAAATCATTCCCAATGGAGTGCGGCTCAGTAGCAGATGCTTGCTTAGTATGCCCGAGGCTCTGGGTTCCATTCCCAGCGCTTGGCAGGGGGATTCCATGAAGTGGGCCTGGCAGCAAGCAATTGTTTTCAGAATCCTACTCCTACCCTATGTGAAAGGCAGTCGGGAAACAAACATCAGTTAGAACCCTGCAACCAAGGAGCTTCCCAATGTGGAAGCATGCACAGCCTCTCTGGCTTCTGGCTCATCTTCGCTGCTTGTGTGAGGCCGAGTAAAGCCCCCATCGTGGAACCTGGACATGGCCTCTGCCTCGTGCATCCTGTGAACGGTTATGCCTTGTGCTGAGCACATGTAAATGGCTCATAAGTGAATAAGACATACGTTTGAGTCACTTGCAACTCAGTGTTCCCAGAGTACCAAGTAGGGTGGCCTTGTGTGTCTCGGGAACATTCCAGGCAAAATGCAAAGGTGTTTGAAGAGATCGGGGAGCAGCTCTCAGCTGGGAGTTGGAGGAAGGATTCACGGCAGAAGTAGAGGAGATCTGTGAAGGGCGGTAAGGTGTGGGTGGGCCAGGCTGTGAGGGAACAAGGGAGGGAAGGTAGGCTTGGGCAGAGCACAGAAGTGGGACAAGCAGAGGTCCCCATGTCCTCCCAACTTGCCTCCCCTCTGGGAACAGAAAGCTGTTTTCCTTGTTGTCCCCCATACTGGTGAGAGAGCCCCAGTCTGGGTCACTGGCATTCTGCTAGCCTTGGCTCCCATCCTGCTCACCCACATCATAGCACATTCCTTTGATTGTCATCCTTCTCTCCTCAGCCTCCCAGAGGGATGGGGCCACAAGAAGTCTAGACAGGAAAAAGAGTGCCGAAGACTCATGGTCTACACGTTCATATGACTGTAGACCCAGGGATGAGGTTCTGTGTCCTGCAGGGAGGGACTGGGAGAGGCCAACCAGCCATGCATGCTCTGTGCTGCTCCCAGGCTCAGTCGATAAGGTGCTTGTTGCACACACACAAGGACCTGAGGCCAGACCTCCTGTATCTATGTGAAAAGCCAGGTGTAGCAGGGTGTGTCCAGCAGAAGATGAAAGGTCAAGTTCAGAAACAGAGCAAGACCTCGTTAAAGACACACGCCCTTTCTGGGTCCAGCCAGAGGCCACTGAGGCCAGGCTGGACAGACAGTAGGGGAAGCCACCAAGTCTGAGGGAGGAAACTTCTATAGGTTCCCAGCATCTGACGGGAGGCATAAGGAATGTACATCAAATGCTACACACACGTGTTCTGGAGGAGAAAATTCTTGTTTCATTAGCCGGGGCTGGAGCCACGAAGGGAGCTCTCAGTCACAGCGTCTTCTGAGGGCCACGGTGTCTGTCTTCTCGTTTTTGATCTAAAAAAGAAAGGGAAAGAGGAAGGGAGAGGAAGAGGGGGAGGAAAAAAGGAGAAAGCCCCCTCACCGTAATTGAATTAGAGAGCCGGCCCCCGGGCTGCATCTGGAATCCAATAGGCCTTTGTGTAGTGCTGCAGAGCAGCCTGGGACAGTGGTTGGGATTTCACAAGGGCCGAGGAGGAGCTGCAGTAGCCAGGAAGCGGGTCAGGGTGGATGAGGGCGAGGAAGGGACGGCAGAGCCACTGAAATTGAAAGCTGAAGGCCTGTCTTGCTCCAGGCCCTGCCCTGACCTAGGGTGGCTGGCCTTACACCAGAAACCCCGGGCAGAAGGCGGGTTTGAGGCCGGCTGCATAAACAGAAAGGTCCTAACAAGGGCCAGGAGGTCCCTGAGGAGCCATGGTTGACCAGGACAAAGGTGGAAAGAATTAACACCCCACCCCAGCACCTACTGTGTTCTGGGTCCCAGCATCCTAAGAAAAGCTCCGGTTGACTGCTAAGCATTGACAAGTGCACACACTTTGTCCTAGCGTGTGGGGCACAGGGCTGGGCTTTTTCTGACACATTATCCCAGGAACAGCACCATGATATCCTGAGAAACCCAGCAAGGTAGATGACTTGTCTAAAGTCACAGTGAGTACATGGCAGAGCTAGGACCGTGTGACACCAGAAGGTCACTACTCTCTTTGTAATCTTGTTTCATCTTTACAAGGGTCTTACCAAGTAGACATGGGCCTGAAAGGGAAACTGAGATACAGGGAAGGCACATGGACAGTCAATACACTCAGTGTTGAAGAACTAAGCTGGGCTTTACTGGTGATCGCTGCTGACTCCAGAGCCCAAGAGCCTTCCATCTCGCCCACTGGACTGGCTGCAGCATCCTCCCACAGCATGGGTAATGGTTAGTTTTGTCAACTTGGCACGGTCTAGATCCACTTGGGAAGGGAGTCTCAGTGAAGGATTGTCCAGGTCAGCCTGGGAACTCGTCTGAGGCTAAGTTATCCTGGTTGTGTTCATAGAGGTAGGTAGGCCTGCTTGCTGTTCCCTAGGCAGTGGATCGTGGGCTGTACAGGAGCACCAAGGGTAAACTGAGCACTAGCAGGCATGCATTAGTTCACTGCCCTCTGCTCTTGACGACAGATGTGACTAGCTGCTTCAAGTTCCTGCTGCCTCGACTTCCCTGCGATGATGGACTGTAAACTGGAACAGTGAACCAAATAAACCATGAAGTTGCTTTTTGTTGGGGTATTTGATCAGGGTAATAGGAAACAAAGCTAAGACAGCGTGTGTGCATCCTTCTCCTGGTTCCTGTTCGGAGCAGGGGGCACATTGAGAAGGGGCAGGAGTCACCTGTTGGTAGAGTGGCCCCATAGGCTGCTGGGATACTATGCCTTATAGGTTTCCTGGATTCTCACAGGTACATCCTACCTGTCAGGCAACAGTCACACCTTGACTCCCAGGTAGCTGATCACTGTAGAACAAAAAGGCAGAGGTTTATCCTGTGAGGACTCCGCTATCCCCTGTGGCCTCTGAAAGTGACGACAGTATTTCATACCATTGTCCTGCATGCTAACAGCATGGTGTGACCTGGAGCTAAGGCTCTCAAGCTCAGCCCAGGTGCCACTAGGGCTGGAGATGGTTGGGTTGTAGGCCATTCCTGGGCCCTGCAGGATGCTTACAGTGTCTCCTATTATGACCTGTTTCATGCTTAGGCTACCATCCTGCCCCTCTCCAGGTATGCACATCAGAATCTCTAGATGTTTCCTCACGTCCTCAGAAATGCAGTAGAGAGAAGCAAATTGCTCCAGCTTGGAAATTGCAGGGAAAGAAGTATGAACTGTGACTGAGAATAAACCAGTGGGCTGGAGAGATGGCTCAGCAGTTAAAAGCACTGGATTGTAGCTGAAGTTTTCCTGGTCCTGCCTGGCCCATGGTCAGGACAAATCTCTCTCACCCACCAGTCCGGCAGCCTCTTGGACCCAAGCAAACACACAGAGACTTATATTACTTATAAACTGTATGGCCATGGCAGGCTTCTTGCTATCTAGTTCTTATATCTTAAATTAACTCATTTCTATAAATCTGTACCTTGCCACGTGGCTCGTGGCTTACTGGTATCTTGCATATTGGCGGCTGGTGACTCCTGACAGCCTTCTTCCACCCAGCATTCTCCTCTCTCCCTGTCCTGCCTACACTATCCTTCCTGCCTGGCCTCTGGCCAATCAGCATTTTATTTATCTATCAGTCAATCATAGCAACATATATCCACAGCATACAGGACATCCCAGCACTGGATACTTTTCTAGAGGATCTAGGTTCAATTCTTAGTACCCACATGGCAGCTCACAACTGTCTCTAACTCCAGTTCCAGCAGATGTGACGCCCTCTTCTGGCTTCCACTGGAACTTCATGTGTGTGGTGTGGTGCACAGATATACATGCAGGCAAAACACCCACAAACATAAAGAAAACAATAGAAAAAGGAGGAGGAAGAAGAAGGAGAAGGATGAGGAGAAAGAGAAGAGGAGGAGGAGGAAGAGGAGGAGGAAGGAGAAGGAGAAGGAGAAGGAGGAGGAGGAGGAGGAGGAGGAGGAGGAGGAGGAGGAGGAGGAGGAGGAGGAGGAGAAGGAGAAGGGGAAGGGGAAGGGGAAGAGGAAGAGGAAGAGGAAGAGGAAGAAGAAGAAGAAGAAGAAGAAGAAGAAGAAGAAGAAGAAGAAGAAGAAGAAGAAGAAGAAGAAGAAGAAGAAGAAGAAGAAGAAGAAGAAGAAGAAAACCAGAGCCTACAAACCAAGCCCGGGGACCCTCAGCTCTCAATGGTAACCGAAACAGGCTCGGAGCAGCCTTCTATGTCCCCAGCCCCATGCTGCCATGCTCCTTGCCTCTGACCTTGGTCAGCTCACGGTTGCTGTGGGCACATCGAGGAGACAGTTGTGCACCTATGACAAGCCCTACTCTATTTCCTATAGAAACAAGACAGCCCGGCCTCAATATGTCTTTACAGCTTACTGCCAGTGACTGTTTTAAGCCTCATGACCACTAGAAGTGACTAACACTGATTAAGTTTTTATGAGAAAGGAGAAAATTCCTCTCAGGCCCTTCCACAGTGGCTCCAAACTTTCTCACCCTCACTGTATGAACCAAATGCATCAGGCATAGTGTGGTTTACTTCTCCATTGGGCCTCAGCCTTGTGCCAGCTTCCTGTCTAACTCCAGTGTGCTGGCGTTGCCATGGAGAAAGGCTGACCCTTGGGAATTGGCTGTTGAGGCTTTACTTCATCTTGAAATAGCTGTGGCCTTCTCATCTCTGAGGGAGAAAATCCAGCTGGGTCTCCAGGTAGGCACACCTATGCAGGTGTCCAGCATGTCTCAGCACACACATCATCTCTCTGTCTCCCTCTTTCTGAAGCCCTCACACACTCACCTGTCCTCTGTACAAGCCTGCCACTTTCCCTTGAAAATGGTTTTTCATGTCCTCTGTGTGCCAGGCCCTACACCAAGCACTGAAGGAGCAGCAGAGCATCTTCATCTCCTGGCCAAGGGTTCGAGTCACACTAATGGATCTGAGGATAAATGGCCAATGTATTGATGGATGGTGGATGGATGAATGGATACTAGATTCATGGGTAGATGGGTGGGTGACAGAAGAATGAGGATGGATGAATGGTAACTAGATTGCTAGGTGGATAGATGAATGGATAATGGCTGGATGGGGGTGAATATATGAATGAATGGTTAGATGGATGGGTGGATGGTGGATGAGTGGGTAGATAGACGAACAGATGGATTGTGATAGACAGATGGGTTAATAGTTGAATTAATGGGTAGATAGTGAGTGAGTGGATGAATGGATGGATGGATGATGGATAGACTACTTACTGAGTACTAAACTGTATTCTAGGCATGGCACTCAGCCTTGCAGTTCTGACATCTTCAGAACTGTCCTAAGAAGAGAGAACATTCTTCACTCATAGTAGAGAAGGGAGAGCTTGCCCGCACCCCAAAGTATGGGAGGTAGGGAAAGGGTGGAGGATCATCCTCTAGACTTGCATACTGGGCATGCTCAGCTGGGAATATGGGCAAACACACCCAAGTCCAGCTGGTCGCATCTCTTCCCAACTCTGCCGTGTTGGTAGTGTGAAATGGACTGAGTTGTAAAGGGTATTTACACCATGGAAACTGGTGAGATCTTTTTAATATTGACTTTCCTGAGATCCCGTTTACCAGCCCTTTACATACACGAGAAGCAATGAGAGGAGGCATGGTGCCTATAGGGGGCTGGGGCAACAGGCTGGAACACAGGCTTCTGGGACAAGTACAGTGGAAGACGAGACTGAAAAACACAAGGGACAGAACAGAGGAACGTGACCATTTCCCCACACTGAGGAGCAATCATAGACAGAGATGGGAGCGCTGATTGGATTCATGCTTCAGAAAGCCTACTCTGAAGAGTTGTTTTGAGGAGGAAGGCTGTACAGAAGGAAGGCTGATTAGAAAGCATAGCCAAAATCAAGCCCCTACTTTTTCTAAGGTTGAGAGGGGGCATTTACAAATCCAAGTCTTCCCAAGAGAAAAGTTTGTGAAGCCAGGAAAGAAGTCCAAGGTGCCACATCGAAGCCAGAGGTCATTAGGCATAGTCTCCCAGGGTCATCAGAGCAAACTCCTGCCTTTTTAATTCCAGTGTCTCCTGGGAAAACTGTACCCAAGGTAGACTGCCCTGAACCTCTTCTCACAGCATCCCCACTGTCCCTGCTCACCCCCTCCCATAGGCTTTATCTTCCTTTTATGCAGCTTGACATATAACAACTCCCAAAGCCTGTTAGGGCAGTGCTACCCCATCTAGCCTCATAAACCCTGGCACACATTAATGGATCTGAGGATAAATGGCCAATGTATTGATGGATGGTGGATGGATGAATGGATACTAGATTCATGGGTAGATGGGTGGGTGACAGAAGAATGAGGATGGATGAATGGTAGCTAGATTGCTAGGGGGATAGATGAATGGATAATGACTGGATGGGGGGTGAATATATGAATGAATGGTTAGATGGATGGGTGGATGGTGGATGAGTGGGTGGATAGATGAACAGATGGATTGTGATAGACAGATGGGTCAATAGTTGAATTAATGGGTAGATAGTGAGTGAGTGGATGAATGGATGGATGGATGATGGATAGACAGTGAATGAATGGATATATGTATAGGAAGGGGGAAATGAGTTAATAAACGGTCTTCCCGTCTTACTGAAGACCTTGGGAAGCAGGGATACTGAGGAAGAGCAGGAAGTCACAGAAAACCTGAGGGTCTGGGGGAATGCCGTAGACTTGAGGCCAGGGGATGAGTGAGAGAACAAGGGTGGTGAGACCCTAACTTGGCCTCCCAGGATGCAAGTGGGGCAGGTTTAGGAGCCGGTGTCCCTGCATCAGTTCATGAACTTGCCTGGATTCTTTTATCTGAGGCTGGTCTAATCCAGAGGAGTGCCCTTGCACTGCAGGGCACACAGGCCCTTTCTTAGGTAGCTAAGCAGACTGGCAGTGATATCTGCTCAGCATGACTTGGTTAGACCCTACATTGAGGTGTTTCTTCACTCTGGGCAGGAGGGGAATCTCTAACACTGGAGCACTTAGAACATCCCTTATCTTCTTTGGAGCACTAGTTCAGCTGTGTGGAGAGAGGAACAAAGACCCACCCTCTTCCCTGGAAGGAAGTATGGATTTCCAGCGGCTAAGGCAATACAGAAGCACTCTGTAAACTGTGAAGCGCTCTTCTCTTCTGGGCTGTGCACACTGTTATTATGCCTTGTTTTTCTGTCTCCTCCAGGACCCTGAGGGCTTCAGTGTTCCAGACACAGGAGAGGACTGAGGACAAAGGACAGAAAGGTAATCAAGGAGCATCCAGCCACTGTGCAAAAGAACATGTACTCTCTCCTGTGGCATGCCTTTCCCATAGCAACTGTCAGGATCATCAGAGCCACCTGCTCTCAGGCTGAAGCCCAATATTCTCTTCTAAGTGGGAAGATACATTGTGGCCACATGCCACAGACCCTGTGGTTTTTCTCCACCCACTGTAGGGTCCAAAATATCCTCACCATCCACTGACCAACCCTGCCTATGTGCCCGGCAGCATAGCCTAGACCAATTTCATTGAAACTCTCCTTCCTTCCTCAAGTCACCATGGGTGAAGCCTGAGTGTGTGAGGCCTGAGTGTGTGAGGTCTGGCAGTGTAAGGCCTGGGTGTGTGAGGCTTGGGTGTATGAGGCCTGATGGTGTAAGGCCTGAGTGTGTGAGGCCTGGGTGTGTAAGCCTGGGTTTCTGAGACCTAGATGTAAGGCCTTCTCTGTGAAGCCAGGGTAAGATGTGAAAGACCCACTGCAGCCCTATGCTTGCTCTTTGGACCGCTATAGGGAGCCATGGCCATGTCTTCATCATCATCTCACCTTTCACACCTGCTTTGTATATTAAAGGTGAAAATTCAGACATTTGCGTTCCCAGCTTCTCTTGCAGCTAAGGATAGCCACATGACTCCATTCCTGACAATCAGATGTGACAGGAGTATACCGGTGACTTTAGAGAAAGGTTTTCTACAGCTGTGAGAGTCTGGATGGCCAGGGGATGGAGTCTCCTTTACATTTGAGTGCACTCTCAGCACAGTAAGGGAGAAGGTGGGTCTTTGATGGGACTCTGGCTGTTACACTCGGTAAGAGATTCTGCTCCTAGATTTTGTTCTTGTGTTCTTTGGATGTCTTACCAACTCTATTACTAAAAGTAGATGATTCTCCTGATCCCCCAGTGCTGGGCATGGAACTCAAGGCCTTGCACATCTGAGCCTGCACTCTATCACTCAAGTGAAAGCCTTCTAAACAGACACAATGGTGTATGAAAGCCACCCCACCATAAGGGACAAGGGAAAGTTCTAGAGTGGGCATATTTGCTAAAATCTCATGCAGTAGAAGGAACAGATGTTCCTACCCCAGAAGGAAAGGACAGGTAGAGATGATGCCATCACTTCCACCCACCCTATTGGGTGGTCCTCAGCCTCTGAGGACACCTGATTGTCCCACGTCATTTCCCCCAAAGGCACTTCTTGGGGGCATGGGGTACCTGCAATGGATGAGGCTGCCTAGATAGCACAGGCTCTACTCCCAGAAGGGTAGTCAAGAAGGAAGACTGTCCCTCCAATGGGCCTTTGACCCTTCACCCCAGCCTATGACATGAACTACTTTAAAGCCAAAGCCTTCCCTTAAAGAAAGCACCTGCTATATACAATCCAGCTACCTGGACAGCACTGGCCAAGCAATTAGAGGACGTAGGGTTTGAGTCTTGGCTTTACCGTTTACTAGCTATGATCTTGGGCACATGGAAAGAACTCAGTGTTTCCACCTATGAAATAGAGCCATCTCTTTTGAATGGCAGTTTCTATGGTAGCAGATGAATAGGTTAAATGTTAGCCCTCCTTTTCATTGGGTCATTTTAAGGAGTAAAGGGGCGTGTATGAGGAACAGGCTGGCGCTGGCCTCTAGTCAATGCTCTAAAAAGAGGATCACTTTCAGTGCTTGTTGTCAAGAATCAGCCAGGGTCTGATGATCAGTGACCATGAAGGCTCTGACCACCCAGGGCTCCCTCTGCCATCTTGTATTAAGGGCCTAGCTCATCAGCTGGGTGGTAGCCTACTAGAGATTCATTTTTCCAGCTGTGAAAGCCTCTCTGTTTAAGAGGTCCCATCTAGCCCCCATCCCTATGATTGAACTTGAGAGACTGTGTTGGCTTAACACCCACAATGAAGTAGCTCCCATAAAACCCAGAAAGCAGGAGGCCTGTGCCAGGGGATCTTGCTCACTACTGCAATTGAGCTGGACATTCATAATTTTGGTTTAACCAAAAGAACCTCGGGTTTCTCAGTCCCGTTCGGCTGACACCTCAGAGGCCTCCCAGACTGGGGTTGCCTCCAGGCCTCACCCCAGGCAGCCCTCGGGGGTGTGCTGAGCCCTGTTCCCAGCTACTGTTAAGAGCAGCAAGCTGCCTCGAAGTCACTGCTGAGTCTCAGGGAGAGTAGCATCTGCTCCCTCCTTCCTCATGTCTTCCCCTCACCCCGAGCTCAGTTCAGTCTCTCTTCTCCTTCCTTCACTCTGCCTCTCTCAGTGTCTAAGTTGACCAAGCCTTGTTCTCTGGTCTTCTCTGGCTGCATTTGTGTTGGCCCCATTTCCTGCTTCTCAGTTTCTCTCTCTTTCCTCTACTCTCCCATGCTTTTTCTCCCTCTGACTACGCCTCACAGAGTTTCATCATGGCTTCCTGCCTCTAGCGTCAGGGCGGCTCCCTGGCAGCTACCCCTGCTACCTGCATCAGTGTGGTCCCTGCCTTTAGACGTCTCCTTCTGTGCAACATTTACTGTTCCTCTCAGGCTCTCTCAGACAGCCCCGGCTCCTTTACTTTCTCTCCCCTGTCTCAAGCTTTCATGCAAGGCTGTTTCCTCCTCTGGAAGGCTCAGTCTGAGGCCTTTGCAGGCCATCTTCCTGAACAGCCACATTCAAGTGACGATGGCCAGGGACTAGGACCCATCCTCACAGTACAGCTTCCTAGTCAAGTGTGCTCACCTGCTTTGGAGAGGCCTTTCCTGGAGGATTTCCATGTAATTCCCCCAACCTAGCTGGCTGTGAGCTGGTCTTCCCCATCATCACCAGAGAAGCTGAGAATAAGATGCAATTAGTTCAAATTCCCGTTTTACAGAGGCGGAAACAGAAGTTCAGAGAGGTGGGTCTTTAGAACCCAGGTCACATGGAGCAGCCGCGTCAGCTGGGTGAATGCATCTGGGGCCTCTGTTCTTCATCCGCAAAGTGGGGCTATCTGGAGGGAGGTGGGAGGGTGAAACCAGCTCCACCAAGCCCAGATGGTGGTCCGCAGTGAACACCAGGCAGTCGGTGCTGTGTTCATCTCTGGGCATGATGCTATCGCCTGTGTCACAGACAGTGGTACAAACACAGGCTCCTGACTTTTTCCCCAAGACAGGCTTTTTGCAAACTAGTCTCCGTCACCTGATCTGGTGAGAACACCCCATTGAGTCCTCATTCCTGAAAACACCTCTCAGAGTTCCCCCATCCTGCCCTGCCATAGCAGCCCTCAGACCAGAGGCCATTTCAAAGGGTTTCCCCATCCTCCTCACCACGGTCACAATAGCTCGCTCCCCACGGACCCTGAGCCGACAGAAGAAAGCGCAGGCAGGAGATCAAACGTGAGCTCTGTGGAAGACAGAAGAGACAGCATAAGAGGCGAGATGGAGCGGCAAGAGTAATGACTCCCATCCAAGTTGCTTCCCAGAAACCCGCAGCTCTGTGAAGTCCGCTTTCCTTTAATAAAATGCACTGTTATTAATGACCCAAGTGGAAGCTTTCTGGGCAAGACAATGATGAGGTCCCTGGTGGCCTCTGTGGGGCCTTATGCATGGGAAAGTGGTGCAGAGGATGCTTCCACATGCCAAGGGCCAGCAGGCACGTCAAAGGAGTTGGAGGGCCGATCTTGTCTGAAGGAATGCTCATGAGCACCACTGGCCTCTGGGGCTGCTACAACACTCTTGGGCCATCAGGGTCTGTGTTGCTGCTGCTCTCCAGCCAGTTCATGCATTCAGGAAGCATTGGCCAAGGGCCTGCTCTGTGCTGGACCCTGTGTGGGGTGCAAAGGCTAAACCGCACACATTCTTGCCCCAGCAAAGCTGGCAGTTGAACTTGAAATCCTTGTTATATTATTTTATTTTATGTGTATGGATATCTTGCCTGCATGTGTATCTGTGCACCACATGTGTGTCTGATTCCCTTAGAGGTCAGAAGAGGGCATTGGATCCCCTGGAGCTGGAGTTATAGATGGTTGTGAGCCGCCATGTGGGTGCTGGGAAGCTGAGAATTGGTCCCACATCCTTAGGAAGAGCAGCCAGTGCTCTTAACCACTGAGCCATTTCTTCAGCTCCTGAGAAATCATTTCAAAATCTGTGTGTGTGTGTGTGTGTGTGTGTGTGTGTGTGTGTGTGTGTGTGTGTGTGTGTGTGTGTGTGTGTTTAGAGGTGATGTTTGCGTGTGTGTGCACCTATGTGTGCAAAGGTATGAAGACTGGAGGTCACCTTCGGGGATCATTCCTCAGGAGTGTCCATCTTATTTTTTGAGGCAGGGTCTCTCAATGGGGCCCAAGGCGCACTGATTAGACTAGACTACTTAGCTAGTGAGTCCCAGGGATGCATTTGTCTCTGCCTTTACACTGCTGGGATCGCAAGTGCACACGGCCATGCCCGGCTCTTTATGTGAGTGTTGGAAAGTGAATTCAGGTCCCAGCACTTGTGCAGCAAGTGCCTTCCCAACTGAGCCATCTCTCCAGGCCGGAAATCAGACCAAGAAGCAGGAGCTAAATTGTTCAGTGGCCTGGAAGACCCGGTTTAGACTTTGATACTACTCTTAGCACCCATCATTATCATCGAGTGTGTCTCCTGAACTCCCCCGAGCCACAGGTCATATAGAAGGTCACTTAATACCTATCTGGCTACAGCAAACCTTTGGCCATGATCCCTCTACCCATTCCTACCAACCAACAAGTCGAAGGCCTGTCAAATCACGTGTCTCTGCTGCTGGCTGGCGATCTGGGGCAAATGACTCCTCTGGGTCATAAGAAATGTCATGTGGAGAGAGAGCTCTGCCACAAGCCCTAGTCCTCATGCTTTGAAGGTGGGATCCAACTCTACTTAGACTTCCAGCAATCTTGGCACCAGCTGGGAGCTTCTCTGACAGCAGAAGAGCCCTGGAGAGTAGGCATGGTGCTACCAGGGACTCACATTTAATCTAGGAGATGACTTTTCTCTCTCCACCTCCTCCAGGGGCAGAACTAGAGTACACACCCCTCCTCTGAGCCCAAGGGTCTCCTGTGTGGTAGGGCAGTGGCAGGCAGAGCTGGTATGAAGTTGGCTCAGGTAGTTGGGCGGGGGCTTGGAAATCACATTTGCTTTGTGCAAGGTGTGTGTATGCCTGTTGACGGGTGAGGAAATGGAAGTCCAGAGAGCTTGGGTGTTTGACAAGATGGCAGACCCAGAAGTGCAGCTGCACAGGCCTCTGAGTACTAGTCGGAAGAAGAGGGAAAGGGAGAGAGGAGGAAGGGGGGAATATAATGAGGAGGGGAAAGAGGGAAGTGGGGATGGGGAGAGGAGAGATTTGGCTTTCAATGGCTGGGTTTCATGCAAATCCCTAGGGTTCTAGAACTCTCTGCAGAATCAATATTAGACAGTCAGGATCCATGACAAGGCCCAGGGGCTCTGACTCACCTCACATCATATGCAAACCTTTGAGTGTGCAGGTAGGAGTTAGTCACAGGAGAAACAGGGCTGCTAATGAGAGCCTCCTGAGGTGATGGGCTCCAGAGCCGCTCAGCATGGACAGCTTGGAGACCTCAGAATTTGCTGTGAACTCTGACTGTGGATGACTGAGTCTAAGCACAGAAGACCCTTCATTCACTTACTTATAGCAGAAGCTTTTACCTTTGTAAGGGGCCACTGGTGACCTCAGGGCAGAGCAAAAACATGAATGTAAGGGCCCCTGTATTCCATCTGGTGAAGGAACTTCCCATATCCACATGAGGTTCATGTCAGTAATTCAGGGACCATATGACTAAGGGATTCCCCAAACATAGCCTATCGCTGTTGCCCTTGGTTACCCTCCAAGAGGTGGAAGGTAAGTTAAGTCCCTGCCTCAGTCAGTGTCCTATTGCTGTTAAGAGACATCGTGACCATGGCGACTCTTATAAAAGAAAGCATTTAATTGGGGGGTGCTTGCAGTTTCAGAGGTTTAGTCCATTATCATTATGGGGAGCATGGTGGTCTGCAAGCAGACATGATGTTGAAGAAGTAGCTAAGAGTTCTATATCTGGATCTGGAGACAGCAGGAAGAGAGAGACACTGGGGCTGGCTTGAGCTCTTGAAACCCCAAAGCCTACCCCCAGTGACACTCTTCCTCCAACAAGGTCACATCTACTCCAACAAGGCCACACCTCCTAATCCCTCTCAAATAGTGCCACTCCCTGATGACCAAGCACTCCAAATGTATGAGCCTATGAGGACCATTCTTATTCAAATCACCACAGTCTCTATTGCTGAAGACATTGTGCACTTTAAAAATAGGGCCCAGAGACCCCTGAATTGGAAATGACCTGAATGCCCCTTCCCTAGTTTTCATGGTATCAGAAGGCACCATGCGAGCCTTCAAAGGCAGGAAGCAACCAACAGCTCCACCCAGCTTTGATGCCTATGAAGCATATCAATGACCAGCATGGCATGATAACCCTAGGGTGCAATAGTGGTACACAGACCTGGGCAACTGCTCTCTTATTGGACTTAAGACCAGCTTGCTCAACTAGAGGGAGACCGTGACTGGCACTGGAAACCAGCTAACTACTCAGTGCTGGTGAAGTCATGTTTATTGGAGGAGAATCTACAACCACTAATTTACTAAACCAGCACAGTCCCAAACAAGGATCTATTAACGTTTGTCTTTATATCCACAGATAAAAGTAGTCTTCATCCATCATCAAGAAACCTCTTTGCAACAGATAAAGACCACTACCCAAAACACAACCAATGATGTATCCCAATAGATACATCTACAAAATACTCCCATACCAGACACAGGGAACATTGTGGAAGAGGGGGAGGAACAACTGTAAGAACCAGGAGATCACAGAGTTTGCTATGAGACTGTGTCTCCTAGTGACATCAGAATCTTCATGTGTAAAGCCTCATCAACATGACCACCCAAATGTGAGCTGAACAAGGAAGACACCAATGGACACGACAAACAGCACAGGAGAAAAGCCCACCAGGCCTCAACCTTATACAAAGAACCACAGGCAACTGAGCAGAGCTGGAAACGGGAGAGGTGGCCCTCCCCAGGGAGGTTCTCCAGTGCCAAGGGGTCAGCCCTGATAAAATACAGACAAATAATGTTATATGGTCTCAGCAAGTTATATTTTGGAACATATGTGTATATGCAAATACATATATGCATGCAATAACAATTGATGAAAAAAGGGGAGTGGGGAGGGGTATATGGGAGGGTTTAGAAGAAGGAAATGGAAGGGAGATTTGTAATTAAGATGCAATCTCAAAAATAAAGAAGCAAATGAACAAAAAATAATTCGTACCTTCAAGGATCCTTTTCCTCAGGCCTCCTTCTACTCTCCCTCATGTCTGTCCCCGCCCCGCCCCCCTTGTGCTTTCTACACGTGAGCTTTGGGACGGTGGGAGCTGCTGCTCTGTCCCTGACCTTCCTGGTCACAGTAGGCCTTAGAAATAATTAGGAACAGCCCAGAGACCTCTCCCCAAGGCCTGCATCCCAAAGGGTCCCGGACTGGGGGAGGGGCGGGAGCCACGGAGATAGAACAAAGGCCTGAAGTGAACGGACAGAAGATGAAGCAATAAGGCCCCAGAAGGCCCCGACCCAGCCTTGATGTCCCAGCATGGGGTTTGGCCTCCCAGCTGTGGTCAGGGGGCGGGTGCCAGCCGGGCACGGCTTGCTCCGGTGAGAGCCAGCAGCTGCCAGCCAACTTTCCATGACATCAGAGCCCAGTTGAGCCAGGCCTGTCGGGGTGGGGAGGTAGCTCCACACCCTGGTTCCTCCAGCCTACTGAGGGCCCTGGGCTGGGGTGAGATGACCCTGGGTTGGGGGAGCCTGTCTTTATGGATACCCACCAACAGCCCCAAGAACAGTCACTCACTGCATCCTTAAAGGGCAAACAGCCCCGGCTTCCACCAGCAGCGGGATGGCTGAGTGATTCTGTGCTTGCCTGTGCAGTGGAGAGTCATCTTCCCCATGATGCTCACAAGCTCTTAGCAGAGACTCCAATGCTAAGTGAAGGAAGAGCTAGGCAGAAAGGGTGGACATGTAAGAGCTCATGCACCCACAGTTCATACTCAGTTTGCATGTGAGTTTCTTTTTTCTTTTCTTTTTTTTTTTTTTTTTGGTTTTTCAAGACAGGGTTTCTCTGTGTAGCTTTGCGCCTTTCCTGGAACTCGCCTTGTAGACCAGGCTAGCCCCGAACTCACAGAGATCCGCCTGCCTCTGCCTCCCGAGTTCTGGGATTAAAGGCGTGTACCACTACTGCCTGGCTGCATGTGAGTTTCTTTAAGAACCCTTCAAGGAAGCTGCCAAGCCCTGTGAACTCTGACCTGGCTGCCCCCTCAAGCCCTACCTTACCTAGTTCCACATAGCCACAAAGGTCACTATTAGAAGCTGAATATGCCATGGCCTCCTGCTAGCCTGGTTGTCTTGTTTCCTGACACCTCCCCCAACTCATACACACTCCGTCTTCATCCTCGTTCAGCTGGACAGAAGTGAAACGTGGACACATTCGCAGGGCTCAGCACAGCACATGATCCTGGTCAAGATTTGAACTCACGGCCTCAGTGCTGCAAAGCCCATAGTCTTTGTATGGTTGTCGGGCCTGGTGACAAACACATTTGCCTGCTGAGTGAGCCATCTTGTCACCCAAAGCCCACATTCTTAACCACTTCTACAAGAACTTGGGAGGAAGAGAGATGGGCAGGAAACAGCGGTGGCCTGGAACTCGGGACTCTGGGGGATGGGCGGAGGCTTAATGATCTTATTGTTTTCTTTAGCGCTTCCAGCTTTTCTCCAATGCACATGTATTTGATTTACAATCAGAGAAAAACAAACAGTACAATATTTTTTTTTTAAATAAAAGGTCAGCAAACAGCCCTGATGGAGCTCATGTTCTCCCAGAACCCCATCAGCCCCCACCCCCTTAGGAGAAGCCAGGGGCCAAGCCTACCCATCCTTTAGGCTGCCCAAGAGGTGGCCCCACCCCATCCTCAGAAGCTCCCGCTGACAAGGAGGGAATTCTGGGCCACCTGCAGGGCCCCTCCTCCCACGTTTCGCAAATGGAAATAGGGAGCAGGCTTTCCAGCTCACCTCTCCTGTCTCCAGGCCAGCTCTTCATCCAGCCCAGCCTCACTCCCTATGGTGCCCCAGACCTGAGACCAGCCGCACAGCCCACCCCAAAGATCGTGCACATGATTCCATTTTGCATTATGCATCCCAAATGGTCTGCCCCTCACTGGCGAGGCTTGTAGCAAATTACTGCTGGTGAAAACAGGAGGCCCGGGGTTTGGAAGCCAGATGAAGCTTTTACTTTTCCTGATGGTGGGGGCTGGAGATGAGTCGTAGGAAGCATCCTGAGAAGAGGAGCCTGGATGGGTCTCCTGGTGCTTTCCCTTTCCAGACACATGTTGAGCATCTCCTGTGTCTGGGCAGTGTCTGGGGAGCAGGAATGGGCAATGGTGACACAGTCTCTGGGCATATAGAACTGGCATAAGCCAGAGAGAGAAGTGAGGCAGAGCAGGGGGAGGGGCAGTGGACGGAGGGACCGTAGAAGCAGGAGGAGGCAGAGTGGGGATTTTAAAGGGGGTAACATTCACACTGGGATAGATTTACCCTTGGCCCTAAAAAGACACCAGTGTGTTCAGGGAACCAAGGAAACCCAAGCCACTTAGAACCTCCTGCGTGTGATCATTAGGAAGCCTGAAAAATACCAAACAGGAGGGAGACTCAGACTCACTGGAACCCCTGGAGATTGTACACTCCTCTGGTGGGGCCCAGCATGATCTCCTGGAGCTAGACATTGAAACTCATGACTCAGAATGTCCAGGTTCTAGAGAGAAACTGAGCAACGCTACAGCTGTGCTCAGGCATTTCCCAGCAGCTCAGGTTAGAAGTGTAAAATGATAAGCAGGCCAATTACCACCCATGGATGGATTGATGGGGCCAGTTCAAAGTAGAATATTCTATAGACATCAAAATAAGTGGCCCACAAGGATAACACAGCATCATGCATGGTCCTCGTGATATAAATGTAAGTTCCAAGATAATGCATTGTAATGTCATAATCACATTCACTTATTCATACGTATTTATTTCTGTGTGTATGTGGGTGTGCTCATATCATAGCACACATGAGGATGTCAGAGGACAACAACTTGCAGGAGTCAATTCTTTCCTTCCATCATGTGAGTCCCAGGTCAGGATACTTGTCAACAAGCAGCTTTCCCTGCTCAGCCAGTGGTTCCCAACCTGGAGGTTGAATGACCCTTTTACGGTGCTCGAATATCAGATATCCTGCATATTGAATACTTATATTATGTTTCATAATGGTAGCAAAATTATAGTTATGAAGTAGCAATGGAAATAATTCTATGGCTGAGGGTTACCACAACATGAGGAACTGTATTAAAGGGTCACAGCATTAGGAAGGTTGAGAACCACCGTGCTAAGCCATCTTACCACATGTAATCATATGTATAAAAATAAGGGCATTAACTGCAAATATAGACAAGAGGCTGGGGAGAAAGGTCAATAGGTAAAGTGCTTGCTGCACAAGTGTTAGGGCATGAGTTTAGATGCCAGCATCCCTATCAACGCCCCGAGTGGTAAAGTTAGCACTGGGTGCAAGAGATGGGAGGATCCCTGGGTGCACTGGACAGCCAGTCTAGCTGAAAGTAAGAGACCCTGACTCAAAAACTATGATGAAGAGAGAGGAAACTACCCTGACATCAACCTCTAGCCTCATCTCTCTCTCTCTCTCTCTCTCTCTCTCTCTCTCTCTCTCTCTCTCTCTCTCTCTCTCTCCCTCTGTGTGTGTGTCTGTCTCTCTCTGTCTCTGTCTCTCTCTCTCTCTCTTACACACACACACACACACACACACACACACAAACTTGTGCACAGAGCTCATTGGGCCAGGCTATAGGTAAGTGTATAGGGGCAGGCTGACAGTGAACTGCTGTGCCTAGCTACCCGAGAATTTCTGTCCCATGGTTGAGTGGCAGATTTCCCATCCATCAGGCTGCTCATCATGAGCATCAACTGAGTGTTGACAAAACTGTGTACCACTAGGACATGATGGAAGTTGCTGTTTCTGTGATAGCTTTGATGAATGTTCTGGAAAGAACTTAAAGGAAAAAAATGGAAACAGAAGTTGCAAAAGCTCAGAATCCTGCTCCTAGATTATTTCTAAATGCCTATCATTCTCCCAATACTTTAAAGACACACAGACACCCGGTGATGTGCTGTCTGCAGATGCTAAGGAATTAATCTGCCTGCCCCAGACAGTCAGGCCTCTGCAGCCACTTGAGACCCCATTGTCCCCAGGGAAGATATAAAGCATTTTGCTTTTGGTGCATCCCCTTTGTCCTGACTCTGAACACATGACATCTAAGCTTCTTTCTAGAAAGATTTCTGTGTAGGAAGCACTTACTGTGTGTCATCAGGCCTACTGTGTGCTTTATGCTCAGTTCTCACCAGACTTTCTTTAGTTACTACTCAGTGCATTTTCCAGACACAGGAACTGAAGTTGGGATTTTCAGAGATAGTGTCGATGACAGCTGTGAAGGGGGCTATAATCATGTCTCTCCCCACATAAAACTGTCAGATTTCAGTCCTTGGGACAGTAGGCCTGGGCTGCAGTCCCCTTCTGCCTCCTTGATTACACATGGATGTGGTGTTTCTTATCTGCCTCCTTCCTTAGCTTGTGCATTCTCTCCCCTTGACCATCTCAGGTTCCACTTTGGAAAATCAAATTCACAACCACCCAAAATTGAAGGACCAGCATCTCCTAAAACAGCACCCTCAACCCCGGTATCAGAAACAGGGCAGGGAAAGCAAATGCCCCACACTTATATATGGGATGCTCGGTGCCTGGTTTAGAGTTGGGCCAAGCTAAAGTTCTAGGAGCTGCAAGAGCTTGCCTACCCCTACCTCCTCTCTAAAAGGACAGTGGTGTGTAGAGAATGAGTGGCACTTAGGCTGGACCTGGGACAAGGAGAACAAAAGGGACCCAATCTCTCAGGCAGTCATCACAGCCGCTCTGAAGTTCTGGCGACGCCCTCCACCCCACTTTACAGATTGGGATACTGAGAGTAAAGGACACAGGCTGAGTGTGCTGTCCCTGTGTCTGGAGGTCTTCGCTGGCTCTCCAACCTTACTGTAGTGGTTACTCTCAGAACCAGCAGCCTGGAAAACAAGGCTTCTGCTTCTTTCTCGTGGGGGAATACTCCTTTTAACAAAATGGGCTGGTATGTGGCAGAGAGGAAGAACACAAATTCCTTGGAACCTGTGGTCACTGGGCATCTGGTGCGGGAGGAGAGGTAGGACAGGGGAGCTGAGCACTAGCCATGCAGCCTGATGGTGACAGTTCTGGGCTCCAGGCACAGCTTCATAAGTGGTCTTCCTTGGCACCTCCACGCCTCAGTTTCCTCGTTTATAAAATAGGGGGTCATAATGGTACCTAGTTCACAGGATTCTTGAAGGGTTAAATGTGTTTCTTATGTAATGGGCACTCTCCTCCCCGAATCACCTTTCAAAAGATCCAGAATCTTCCTTGGTCCTTGGCCAGGAAAAAGAATTGAAAGACCCAAAGGTGCCCTGCCTTGTGGTGGGTGGGCACAGAGGATGGACCCTTTTCTGTAGTTTCAAATGTGGGTCCCCAGGGGGAGCACAGTTGGCTCCACCATGGGCCACATCTCAGGTCCATTCCTTTGCTCATTGTCAGCTACAAAAGAAACGAGAAAAGGGGTCCCCCCCCCCCCCCGCTCCACTAGAGCTCTCCCCAATCCCTGCTTTCTGTCTGTCTCTCCCATGCTCCAGGTCACCAGGCACTGGGAGGCTTTCGGGTTGGAGCACAGAGTACTGTTTCAGAGGCAGGCCCTGCTCAGGTTCCCTAGAAGACACCCCACTAGCAGTCCTTAGCACCCCAAAGGAAGAAAATTTATACCAACTCAGTCCAGGCCCAGCAGCCCAGCAGCCCCCCAAAGTTGGTGGGTCACGCATATGCAAAAGGTGGTCTCAGAGGTCTCACCCCTGCCCTCCACCAGATCCAAACACTGCAGGATAGCATAGCTTTCCTCCTGTTCCTTCAGGAGTGACAGAACCCCTTCCCCCTCCAGCCAGCTGCGTGTGGTAAATGCTTGTGCAACTTGGCAAGTCAGCTCGGGCCAGCATGGTTCTCGTGGTGGAGCTGAGCTCAGAACAGCTGAGCTCCGCCAAGAAAGCAAGCCTTGCCTACAGAAGCCAAGACCTGGAGGCTGGGGAGGGGTGGCCCAAGTAGGGAGCTCCCTCCCTGGGCTGCTCTTGGGCCAGATGGTGGGGAAGGGTCTCTCAGCCAGTCAGGATCACAGTCCCCCACTGCTGGATGGCATTTCAAAGCTGAGACCAGGAGGGGGGTTTGCCCTCACTGGGACTGCTTCATTAGCGGTTTGCATTGTGGAAAGCTCTTCATGGAAGCCAGAATTGCAGCAACACGGGCCTTTCATCCAGGGTGGGCATGGGGACTCTGGCCAGGAGCCCCCAATGGAGAATGATCTGTACCTCCAAAGTCTCTTGTCCTTTCAGATGTGGGTCATCTCATGCCCCATAGGAGGTCTCCTCTACCTAGACCACCAGCTCAGGGTCAGGAGGCCTCCAAGAAGATGCTTGCCTCCTCTCCATGTCCACCCATCTTCCTCAGCTTCTCCCAAGTAAAATCCAAAGTGGGGGCCTTTGTGGACCCTGGAGATACTAGTGCTAAATGTAACCTTTGACCTGTCAGTCTCAGAAGAGATGCTCTCTGTTGAAGCTACTGTGCTGCTTCCATTCCCTTACTCAGAAGCGAGGGGGTGAAGCTTGGCAGTGGCTTTCCGGGGTGCCTTGGACCACGGACATCCCCCAGGTGGTAACCTGGGGGGGCTGTCCTGGGACTTTCTCCTTTTCAGATGCTCTCTCTCTCTCCTTGGCCCCATCACCCTCACCTAGGTTGCCCTGGTATTGCCATGCCCCCACTGACTGTGTCTTCTCTCCCTGAGTGCCCTCTGTCCCACACTGTGGTCACACCACTTGCCTCAAGGCAACTTGACTGACCTTCCAAGCTGTACTCTGATGGTGACCTCACCCTCGAGGGGCCACTGCTACAGACACCCAAATCCATACGTAGAGATGGGGATTTGGGATTGATTAGGAATAGATGAGGTCATGAGGATGGGCCCGAGGATGGAAAGATTAGTGCCCTTATGAAGAGAGGCCAAAGGACTTGCTTCCTTCTCTACCATGTGAGGACGCAGAGAGAAGATGGGCATCTCCAAGCCAGAGTAGAGACTTCACTGGAACCTACTCGGCCAGTATTTTCATCTTGAACTTCTGAGCTTCTCCCAGAACTAGGAGAAATAACTATCTCTTTCCCAAGCCACCTACTCGGCCTGTAGTATTTTGTCATGGCAACCTGTGCTATTCAGCTTTCCATTGCTATAACAGACAACTGAGAGAAATCAACTGAAGGAGAGAAAGAGTTGATTTGGGCTCATGTCCCCCATTACTTTGAGATGGAGAACACACCATGGTTGGAGCACTCAGTGGAGTAATGCCATTAACATCGTGGCAGGGAAATGTGAAGGGGAAAGGGACAGGGGTCCCATCATTCCTTAAGTGGCATGCCCTCAGTGACAGAAGATTGTAGGCAGATTTTTCAGTCCTACCTGCAAGCTCCCAAATAACCACACAGAGACTTCTTATTAATTATGAAAGCTTGACCAATAGCTTAGGCTTGTTACTAACTAGTTCTTACAACTTAAATTAACCCATTTTTATCAATCTACTTTTTGTCTCCTACTTTATTACCTTTTCTCTGTACTGCCCATGCTCCTTCCTCTCCACCTGGCTGGTGACTCCCCCCTTCTTCTTCCCAGCATCCTGTGTGCCTGAAAGTCCTGCCTAGCTATTGGCCATTCAGCTTTTTATTAAACCAATCTGAGTTACAAATCTTCACAATGTACAAAAAGATTATCCCACAACAGAAGACCTCACAATCAGGCCTCACCTCTTCAAGTTTCCACGGCCTCCTGATAGCACCAAATGGGGCACTCACCTTTAGCTTACCAATCTTTGGAGGGGGGAACATTCCAGATTCAAATGACATCACAGTCTGAGATGACCCACATATCTGCCAATCCATTGCTCTCCCTGTCACGAGGTACTTGGTTCCAGCTCTGTGGGATACAGATGTGTCACTCACACACTGCTATATAACGTCCTGTTTCTGGCAGATACTCCTAAAACAGAGCTCAGTGACTTTCATCTCATGCTAGGACACTATTGAAATCCCATGCCTTGAACATGAGCTGGGCCCAAAGATTTCCTCCTGGCCACCTCTCACCAGGGATAAGAGATCATTTCTAATATTAGGCAACTGAGGACTGGGTCTTGCTCACACTCTGAAGCTGGTCCTGTAATAATGAGTCCCAGAGGTCCTGGGGCTCCTCTGTGGCATTGGCTGCACAGCACCAAGTAGACCAGTTGTTTGTGGGGACCTGGGATCTTCAGTTTAACAGTATGGAGTATCTGAGGGATATCACCAGGAAATTTCAGAACTCCCAGGATGAAGAATCCCTAAAATCATTTAGAAATAGATAGGCATGGAAAGAACCAGAATTGAGACAAACTTCTGAAGAGCACCCCAAATCTCCATGAAACACCAGAGAACTGATCAAAAACTTCTAGGGAAGGGTATCTCCAAATGCAGTGTTAAATATCCCTGCAAATCCGCAACAGAGTATGGAGATGGGCCAGTGACTTTTTTTGACTTGCAAATTCTTTTAAGACTGTCTGCCATGCAACCTTTCCAAAAAGGCTACTGAAGGATGTGCTCCACAAAGGGAGGTCAGAAACCAGGACACTGCAGACCGTAGTCTGTGGGTCAAACAGAGCCCAGCAGCTATTTTATCAATGAAGTTTTGTCAGACAATTGTGCTCCTTCGCTTGTAGTTTGAAAATAGCTGCTTTCCCACTGCAGTGATTGTTTCCAGAGACCGCAATGCCAGCAGACCCCCAAACACTTACTGTCTGACCTTTTGCAAAAACACCACAGAAGATCACCATAAACCAAGAAAACAGGACTAGGCTCCAACAAGATGGGGGAGATGAAAGTTTCTAGAATGTCAGTTGTACCTCCCCCCAAATTAACAAACACCCAACTGAAGCATGAGATGGTGGATCTCTAGGTGCTCACCTCTTAAGAAATTTTAAATATTAGATGCCGGAACAGTCCATCCTTGCAGGAGTGCTAAAGGAAAAGTTGACAATGGGCACATAGAAAACTAAAGTAGTGAGCACAAGATGCAACTGAGTGACTTCCAGATCATCACAGGAGAAGCCAGACGCTTCCACAAAAAAGCCAACTGCTCTCTTTGAACAGTGTTTCCAGTCAAGGACCTAGAGAGCTGAATTAGACAATCGGGGCTGAAGAGGTGGCTCAGCGGTTAAGAGCCCTGACAGCCTTCCAGAGATCCAGGTTTGATTCTCAGAACCCACATGGCAGCTCACAACCATGTACAACTCCAGTTCCAAGGAATCTTATTCCTTCTTCTGGCCTCCATGGGCACCAGGCACACACGTGGAGCACAGATATACGTGCAGGTAAAACACCCATACACATAAAATAAAAACTTCACATTTTTAAAAAAACTGGACAACCATTCAGACAGTGAAACAGAACACAAAGACCCCATGGGTGCATACACACACACACACACACACACACACACACACACACACACACACACACACACATACACATATGCACATATAACACACACACACACACACATACACATATGCACATATAACACACACACACACTCACGCATGCACGCACGCGGAACAGTAACTGTCAGGCTAAGATGATTCAGTGGGTAATAGCCATGCTGCACCAACATGAGTGGCTGAGTTCAGATCCGCAGCACGCACATAAAAAGCCAGGTGTGACTGCACATGCCTGTAACCCGGGTGCTGCCAGCTGAACTCAGGGTCAGGCGGAGACCCGTCTCAAAGAATTAAGGCAGATTATTAAAGCAGGGCATTTGATGTCCTCCTCTGGCTTCTGCACATGCACACATGAGTGTGTACACACACACACACACACACACACACACACACACACACACACATGAACATAAACCACACACACATATATATACATATGCACATATACCACACACACATACACACACATACACATATGAGCATAAACCACACATACATATTGTACATACACATATACACATATACCACACACACGTACATTTACCATATACATGTGCACATAACCACACATGTATACACACATATGCATGCACATATACTTATATGCACATGCACCACACAGATACATATGTGCACATATACCACACACATACTTATTGTACACACGTATGCACATACACCACACACACATGCACACACAGCAGTGCTTTCCCTGGAAGGACCATGGATGACATACTAATGGAAAGGTCAAGAACTTCTAATACAGAACCTCATGTAGGAATGTAACTTAGAGAGAAACAGTACAGAGCAGCTAACAGAGGCAGTGGAGGACCAGCTCTGCTGAGTTTTGATAGAAGTTTTATTGTGTTATTTGATTTTTAGAGTCAGGACACATGTTTCTTTAATAAAGTAGATAATACATTTCCAAAAGTTAGATCATTCCTCACTGTCAGATGCCAGGAAGTAGCCGGGATGGTGATGCATGCCTGTAATTCTGGGTGGAGGCAAGAGGCCTGCAAGTTCAAGGCCAACCTGGGTTCCACGGACAGTTCTCGTCTTACACAAAACAAAATACCATGAAGAAACGGAATCCGGGTAACGGAGGCAGCTGCACGGTTCTGCTTGAGATGGTCACCAGGTGAGTTTTCGGGAGAGATGATTTTGAACCTGGGCCTTCATAGAAAGAATCAGCCATGCAAGGGAAGAAAGATGCCGTTCAGAGAGGGTGCTGCGGGGCGAAGGACATCAGAGAGCTGAGTGGATGCTGAAAGGACAGAGAGGCCAAGTGTGAGGTGTTCAGAGAGCAAGGAGGGGCTTTATGGGATGTGGGAAGAAGAAGAAGAAGCAGGAGACAGACAGGCAATGTGGGCTAGCAGAAGGGGTGGAAGGAAGGGATGGCCATCAGAAGGAAGGAAGGAAGGGACGGCCAGCAGAAGGGGTATCTGAGCTGGGAAGGCCAGGGGGAAGTTCATCTCAGAGGTGCTGTGAGAAGCCGGGGGCTGGGGTAGGTCAGACAGCAGGGGAACATCAAGAAGACCCCGCAGGGAGCCAGAGGATGAAGTCCCAGCCTCCCTGATAGAAAGCAGACGGACTCACCGACGGCCCCGACAAGGTGTCATCCGTCACTTTCTCTGCAGTCCTGGTCCACTTTCCAAGAGACTGCTTGTCTTCTCTCCATCTTTCATGTCACTCTCTCAACACTGTGAGATCGGAAATGTAATTAGAAACACGACTGGCTTGCCCATGCACCAACCTCTCCATCCCTCCCTTTCTTCTGACAACCTTCACTGTAGAGCTAGCTCCCGGATGGGCCCTACGCACAGCCTTGCTGAGAAGCTACAGTCCTGATCGCTTCTCTCCCGCCTGAGTCTCCAGCCTGAGTCCCCAGCCCTGTTTCCAAGCTCCATACTGCTCCCCTAGAAGGGCGGTCCACCACTTAGAGAGAAGTGAGTTCAGGAGATGTACACAGCTTCATCACCCCTGACTAGGGGACCCCCTGCCTCCTTCTGCCAATCCTGTCGAGGCGTGTGCTGAAGCCAGCATCTAGTCCAGGAGGAGCTCAACAGGCTGTCTGGCAAGAATAAATCCCTGCCTTTGTCTTGTATTTAGAAATGGGCTGCCAAATGTATTTTGTATTATAGTGTAAATGTGTGTCAGAAGTTTCTCTCATGTCTAAGAAAGCCTTTCTTATCTATCCAGTCCAGAGAAACTTTTCCTTTCCTTGAACTCAGAATTCTCGAATGAAACAGTATCTATAATATTCTTATACAATTGATTTACACTCTCTATCCCTCCACAAATGTCAGTAAAGATAGAATGAAACAACCCCCTTTTTCTCAATAAGATGCAAAAGCCCTGGGGCTGGAGAGATGGCTCAGTGGTTAAGAGCACTGACTGTTCTTCCAGAGGTCCTGAGTTCAACTCCCAGAAACCACATAGTGGCTCTCAACCATCTATAATGAGATCTGGCGCTTATAATAAATAGCTAAATCTAAAAAAAAAAAAAAAAAAAAAAAAAAAAAAAAGATGCAAAAGCCCTTCAAATACGGGGAGCACAGCTTGTGCTTTATCACAATTCCCAGTTGAAATTAGAAGACTTGGGTTCAGATCAGACCTTTGCCACGTACTGGCTGTGTGATCTTGGGGAAGTGACTTCTCCTCTCTGTGTGTTTCCTCAAAGGCATAGAAGCAGGCTATTCACTTCCTGGGTTCTACCAGGCAGTGACCATGGGGGGCTTTGTAAATCATCAAAGGCTCACCAGACGCTAACTGACTCATTATGATCAGTTAGCCAGTATTCAGGTTGCTGAGCATTTAAAGCATTTATATAAAGAGCTTCCAACCACCTTAGGGATGAGATTTCACCACTGAGCCTGCCCTGGCCTCCCACTCACTCACACCACCCAAGGAGAGTGGTCTAGAAAGAGGGAAGAGTTGGGGAAACCGAGGTCCTTAGGGAGTCCTTTGGCCTTGGCCATGGGGCGGAGCTGGGAGTGGTACCCAGACATCCCGACTGCCCAGGCGGGGCCAGCAGGGAAAGGGCTGCTTGATGTGGCTTAGGCATTGTTCAGTCTGGGCTTCTGTTGTCTGGGGCTTTGTGTTCTTCTTTTCTGTGATCCCCTTAGCAGGGGTGAGGAGGCCTGAGCAGTCAGTGGCGATATTTAGAGGCTGTCTGGGGTCTCAGAAAGCCCCATCCAGGTCATGCTGACTTCTCCCTAAGAGGGACAAGGGCAGATTAGGGGATAGATTTTGACTAGAAGCCTCCCAGAGAATGACCCCTTCCCCAGAGGGGCTACCTCAAGCCCTAGGTGCTTCACGGAGTGTCAATAATCAGTGTATCATGGGGTGGAGCCTGTTGCCAGCTTCTAGCCCCAAATGCTCCTTCAGAAGCAGTATTAATTCATGTTTTGTAGATATGAAGATTCCAGAGTGGGATTTAAACAAAAAACTTAAAGATTGAGAAAACTGAAACCTCCCAGCGTGTGCTTGTTAAGCAGGAGACTTCTCAGACCCTCTGTGTGATATTCTGACTGTCCACACAGGCTACTGAGTCAGGGGTTATTCACAGTTATTAGTATAATCTTTGTGTCCGTGAGGATCTAAATTCCCTTTGGAGTCTGCACCCAGTGGATAGAGGAGAGACCAGACAGGGAGGGAGTGTGGGGGGCTATGAAGGAGGCAGTGAGGGGCGTGGGGAGGGAAGCTATTAGGTCTGGATTAAAACTCGTTCCGACTCCCTCGTGGGAGCCTTGGGTTGTAACCCATTCATGTTGCTCACCCTTTGCCCTTCTTCCTGTTACCACAGTGACTAGATGTTTGGGGTGAATGAATATTGAGCTCACAGTCAGGCCTTTAGTCCTGTCCCCCAAGTGGTTGCTGTTGCCCTACTCAGCTAAGACCCAAGAAGTAAAACATTATTTAACATTCCTTTCAAATCCACTTTTGGGATGGTAAGACGGTCCCACTGGTAAGCATGCTGGTTGCCAAGACTGACAACCTGAGTTTGATCCTGGGGACCCGCACGGTGAAAGGAAAGAACCCATTCCCGGAAGTTACTCTCCGACTTTCACATACACAACATAGCATGTGCCCCACCCCATCCCCTGTAAACAAATAAATCAACATGAAGAAGACTAGGAGGAGGAGGAGGTGGTGGTGGTAGTTTGGATGTGCCTCCTAAAACAAAACTTTAAAAACAATAAAATGAGGCCGGGCGGTGGTGGCTCACGCCTTTAATCCCAGCACTCGGGAGGCAGAGGCAGGCGGATCTCTGCGAGTTCGAGGCCAGCCTGGGCTACAGAGTGAGTTCCAGGAAAGGCGCAAAGCTACACAGAGAAACCCTGTCTCAAAAAACCTAAAAAAAAAAAAAAAAAAAAAACAATAAAATGAACTTGAAGTTTATTAATACCAATATCTCTTTAGAGTTTATCCTAAGCAATATCTACAAAATCAGAGGCTGGAGTTATTTTTCCCCAAGTCTGCTTAAATCCAGGCATAAACTGGTTTTCTCCATTCGTCCGTGTGCCATTCAATGTGGCCCTAACCAGTCTCTGGTGAATCGCCCCCCATCCTCCAGCCAGCATCCTCTGGACCACTTGGTCATTCCAGAGACCCCAGTCAGACAGAACTGGGTCTCCCAGGTTCTTCCCTGGTCCCGGCCTCTGTATGAGCATTGCCCCGACCAATCATAGGCAAAGCTTCTTCACAGGCTCCTGGAGGTGGCCACATTCTCCACCACTTAGAAAGACTTAAAAATCCCAGTCAGGTTAGCTTTCTCAATGTTGTAACAAAATAGCCAGCCTGGACCATTTAAAGGAGACAAGGCTCCGTTAGTTCAGTTTCCAGGTATGAGTCCCTCACTGCAGGGAGGGTATGGCGGGGCACAGTCGGTCACTTCCTGGTGGAGAGGAGTGGGGGGGGGGAGGGAGAGAGAGAGAGAGAGAGAGAGAGAGAGAGAGAGAGAGAGAGAGAGAGAGAGAGAGAGAGAGAGAGAGAGAGAGAACATGCTTGTATGCTTGTGCTCAGTCGGCTTCTTCCTTTCCCTGTTTTACTACATCCAGCCCCAGCTGAGCCTTTGGGATATTTGGGATGGCACTGGCCACATTCAGCAGCCAGCTTTCCCCTTCCTAGAAACACCTTCACAGGCCCAGTCAGTGGGATGTTTACTGTTCTCCCAGATGCTTCTCAAACCAGTGAACTTGACAATCAAGATTACTCCTGCCTGATTTCTCCCCAGTCCCACATCTGGCAGGTGTCAGAGCTCTTCCCCCACATAAGCCTTCCTTTTTAAAACTGAAGTTGATTTTTGTGTATGTGTATTTATTTAGTGTGTGCATGTGTGTGCATCTGCGTGTGCGCACGCGCGTGTGCATATATGCATGCTTCTGTAGGCATCCCATAGTAACCATGTGGAGGTCAGAGAAAAATTTGCTGGACTCCATTCTCTCCTTCTACTATGTGGGTCCTGGAAACTGAACTCAGCTTGTCAGGCTTGGTGGCAAATGCCTTTTCCCACTGATCCATATCTCTGGCCCCCAAACGGAAGTTTTTGAAAGTACCCTAGGCCACAACACCTCCCTTGGGCAGAGCTCGGATCCTTCTCTGCCTACCTCTCTCAGGCTCTCACACGGCAGGTGGGGAGAGCCACGGAGGTTCCCCCTATTTGGAAGACAGGAAAGAAAGGTAACTCTGCTCCCGTTTCAGATCTGTGTGTTGCAGGAGACCCAGAGGAGGAGCAGTCAGGAACTGACAGATGATGAGGCCTCATCCCTGCCCACCAAACGCCAGCCCAGGGCCCGTTCCTGTCCCTAGGGCACCGCAAGACTAGCCACAAGCTTTGCAGTGGGGAGCCTGGCTTTCCTCTCCAGGAAATGAAATGACCTCCTTTCTCTTCCCACCCCGGTCTTTTCCTGAGGCCTGCTCTAAGCCCCCTACCATAGGAAACAGGATTTACAAGCCAGCTGCTGTAATCCCTTCAAAATGAGCTCTGGGGCCATAGGGACTCTCAGGGCGTTTCATTTCTTCAAAACAATATTCCTGGCTCAAAAGCTAAGATTTCACCATTCTCAGGGGAAGTCTTGGGAGACAGAGGGTGGCCCAGGGGCCTGGGGTTCCCTTGGGTGTGAGAGAACACACCCCTTATTTTTTTCCATGCCTCCTGGACTGACTTCTTTGGACAAGCCGACTGCCTGTCCTGAGTGCATGCCTCTTTCCTGTCGGACCCCCACCCTGAATAAATATCCCTTTCTCCAAACCACTTCATCTGCTCTTGAAAAGGAAGCTTCAGCTAAAGGTATTACTCTTGGTTGTGCTTGCCTAACATTCCCAAGGCTCTGGGTTCCAACCCCAGCAATCCCTACTCCCTAAAAGAAGAAAGTTCAAATAGAACCCATGGGTTTACTTACTGAAGTGGCCTCCAAGGGGTTAACAACCAATAGAATATCCTTTCTCCAAATTTGCCCAGATCGGGGCATGGGAGGTGTGAAATCCCAAAGTGATGGCATCTCCTCTAACAGTGAGATGTGGAGGGACAGGTGCAGAAAGGTGCCTGGGGACCCGGGAAGGGGTGGGCCACTTAAACACCATGAAGCCTCTCTTAGAGCCTGTGGAGCAGTTTCCCAGGAAGTCAAACTCTGGGTCAGGCCTGAGTTTACCAAGCTGTCCCACTGTCTAGCTACATTAGCAGACTCAGTTTGCCGGGGCCTTCCCTGGTGTTAGTGCCTCATGAGAAACCCCTCAATCACGAGTAACCAGAGATGGTTGGTCACCTTAAGCCACACACCACTACACCATGGCCTTGACTTCCCTGATCCCCTCATCTATACCCACTACAGAGATGATTGGCAGGTTTGAGTAAGGGGGATCTGTGGTTTTTGTACATGTTGAGTGACGTATGTGTGTGTGTGTGCACGTGTGTTTATGTGTATGTGGATATGCATGTATGCACATATATGTGGAATCCAGAGGTCAACTTCAGGACTCTTTCCTTCTCGTTTTTTTGAGATAAGGTCTCTTGCTGTCTTAGAGCTCATCAGTTTGGCCAGCCTGGCTGGCCAGTGAGGCCCAGAGATCTATCCATCTCACTTCTCATGCTGGGATTACCAGCACATACCACTGTGCCTGGCTTTTTCATGTGCATTCTGGAAATCAAACTCTGGTATTGTTGCTTGCTCAGCACTTAACCAGCTGAGCTATCTCCCCAAAGCAGCCATGAATGAGACATTGCCTAAGAGGACCCACGCATGTCCTAACAAAACTTTATGTAGAAAGATAGGTGGGCTGCAAGTCGCTGGCCCGTGGAAAAGACCACACTGTGACCTTGATCACACATCACCATCAACTTCATCACCTCTACCCTGGCCATCAACAAGAACAAGAATGCAGAGACTGCACACACAGAGCTGGGTTTCTCCCCACGCCCTACACGACATGCGTATCCCTAAGGACCCTGGGGCAAACATGCCGGACCAATCGTCAGAAAAGTCATGCTGTCTTCAAGCCACACAGGGCCTTCCAGGATCCTAAGGGTACCATACCCTCCGTCCCCAGTGCATCCCAAACCCAGATGGGCTAAAGGGGCTGGATTCCAGTAAAGTTTTTCAGAGAGGAAATAAAATAAAAACCCAGCAACCTTCCCCAAAAAGCCTCAGTCATCGTCTTTAGACAAATCTACTGCTTTGTCCTAGGCAAACCCCATCTCAGAGGATAAAGGCTGAGCCTCAGAGTCTGCAGCTTCTTCACTTATACCCTGGGCTACAGTAGCTGGGGATCTGAGGGTACGGAAGTTGTGACATAGTCCCATGATGGGGAAGGGATGAGGACTTTCACCATCACCGTCCCCTCAAAGGTCTCACTAAGTACTGAGTGGTCAGGTCTAGGGAGCTTCCATCTGTCTGCTTTTCATGGGTCTCACATACTCCTCAGCCCTAAGGGATAGGAAAGGCATGGGAGATGGTCTGGGGACACTTGGGTCTCAGGTCCTGACTTCACGGAGGAAGCCACTTCTCATCCTACTTTGTGTCTATCATGGTCCCCAGGGACTCTCCTGTTGGTACCTGTACAACTCACTCCTGCTATTTATTAAGCCCATTCAGCATGAGAGCTAGACAGAGACATCTCCTCACTAAAAAGGTCTACAGGAGGCATAGCATGGGTGGAGACCAGGAGTCCAGGCAGTCAGGACTGCTATGCCCAGGCCGTCTGATGCCTCCTTGAGGGGGTAAAAGGATTGTCTATAATCCTAGCCATATCCAGGGTGGGTGATCACGTGTGCCTGTCTGTGTGGTATGAGCACATGTGGATGCTGTGGATGGATGTCAGCTGGGGTGTGCAGACAGTGTCCCATGTCTACGTAGGAATATGTGTCACAGATGGGGAACATTGTGTGGTTCTCTGGAGTGGTGTATCTGTTAATTTTCTCACTGCTGCGACAATATAGCTGGAAAAAGCCCCTGAGGGAAAGGCTCGTTTTGGCTCACAGTTCCAGGGTGCAGCCCATCGTGATCCAGAAGTCACCGTGGCTGGAGCATGAGGCAGCTGGTCACACGGCATCCTCAGTTCAGGAAGCAGAGAGCAACCAATGTTGGTACCCAGGTCACTTCCACCTTGCCTTCAGTCTGGGACCCCAGCCCCTGGGAAGGTGCTGCCCACATTCAGGTCCTCCCTCCTTGGTTAAATCTTTCTGGAAACTCTCTCACAGACGTAGTCACAGGTGTGTTTCCGTGGCGATTCCAGTGCAATTCAGTTGATAATCAAGAGCGGTGAGCACAGGTGGGATGCTTTCCAACATTCACACGTGTGCCCCTCTGAGCCAAGTGGTGGGAGAACCCATCTATCGCCTGTCTACAGAGAGATGTATGTCGGGCCTGTCCTGTTATGGGCCTGTATCCAGGCCTGTCTGCGTGGGTCTGTCCTGGTTGAGAGAAGAACACCTATGCCATTGTCAAAGGAACAAAGCAAAGCTCTGGCTTTGAAGTCTTCCGGTTCGTGACCCACAGGCATCCCGTCCAAGCCTGATGTCTTCCTCTCTCATCCAGAGACTATTGGAGAGGCAGAGGAAGGCTCTGTCTCAGCCGTGTAAGAAGAGCAACAGCAAGACCACATCAGCCTGCTGAGAGGGAAAGAACTGAGAACCTGCATGCCAGGCATGGCCACGCACAGGCAACGCAGACCTGCAGCTGTCCCTGTACGGGCACTGTTTCCTCCCACAGGCGACCTGCCAGCCCACGATCGCCCCGGCAGCCTCACTTCCCATCCTTCCTGCACCTGCACTGTCGCAACAGAACTGCAGCACAGCATGTTTCACCTCCTCTCAAATCCGGGTTTGAGTGAGACTCTGGACCAGCCAACAGACATGGTGAAGGTGTCGTGTCAGGGCCCGGACCAGGCCTCGAGCAGCTTTGCGTGTTCCACTTGCTCCCTTGAAACATCCCTGCCCTGGCAAGTGCAAGATGTGGTTGACCGCCGGGCAGTGGTGGTGCACACCTTTAATCCCAGCACTCGGGAGGCAGAGCCAGGAAGATCTCTGAGTTCAAGGCCAGCCTGGGCTACAGAGCGAGATCCAGGAAAGGCACAAAGCTACACAGAGAAACCCTGTCTCGAAAAACAAAACAAAAAAAAGATGTGGTTGAGCATCAGGCTGGTGTGTGTGTGTGTGTGTGTGTGTGTGTGTGTGTGTGTGTGTGTGTGTGTGTGTGTGTTGGTGTCCATAGATCCCAAACATCTGTGACTACAGCCCCAAATGAGGCTACTTCACACCAGCTCATGGTGGGCTGGCCAACATATACCATGACAGAATGTAACCCCTGTCCACAGGGCTTCCCACTGACTCTGCAACTTCTCTAGATGCGGGGGTGAGGCAGAACCACCCGTGAGTAATAGTTGCTGCTTACTCTAGCTGGCCCTGACCTGAGCTGTGGGCTGTTTCTAGGGTTATAGTTGCTGCCATGCATCATCCTCCCCCATCACAGGTGAAGAGGTTGAGAGGGAAAACTTCCTGAAGTCTCACAGCTTAGATGACCACAGAGCAGCAATCAAGCTTGCACAGTCTGGGTCCGGGGCACAGGGAAACTTTGATCTACTTGAACCATAATAAATGGCCCAGACTTCTGGATGTGAGTGGTGGTGTTCAACAACAGACATCGGTTTTCTTTCTATTCTGGAAGACAGAGGCCTAAGCCAAGGCACCAGCAAGAGTGGTACTCAGCAATGCCCTTCTTCCTGGCCTTAGATGACAGCCTTGTCACTGTGCTTCCCTGTGGCCTTTCCTGGGGGAGGGGCAGTTGGGTTAAGAGAGAGGTAGGAGAGAAAAATACCTCTCTCACAGAGTCACTCTCTATGTGGCTGGAGATGGCCTGGAACTTCTGATTTTCCCATCTCCCCGCTCCTGAGTGCTGGAATTACAGGTATGTACCACCATGCCCGGTTGGTGTGGCTGGAGATTGAACCCAGGGCTTTATCATGCTAAGTGAACACTGTGCCAGCTGAGCTACATCCCCAACCTACTCCTCTCTTTTCTTATAAGGACACCCATCCTATTGGGTTAAAACCCCACCCTCATCCCTTCCTCTAACCTTGAGCCCATCTCCATCTCATGAAAGTCAAGGCTTCAACAACCTGGACTGAAGGAGGCAAGGCCCCAGTCAGTATATAGCCAGCCATTTTAGCCTAGCCAAGGCTCCTTTAACACCATGGACCGCAGGGACACCCACAGGCACAGTTACTGCTCTCTTACAGATTGAAGCCTGAGGTTCAGAACTGGGCTGGAGTTTGGGTCACAAGTAATCCTCCACAGCCCCCTCCCCTTCCCAGAAAGGCCTTGAGGACCCGCCTGTTCTCACTGCATCCTTGAAGCTCCAAGATTGGGGAGGAGCAGAGGGAATCATGACCACAGAGGGTTCTTCCCCGAGGCATGTTCTAGTTTCCCAGAAAAGCTAAGCCCCCATTGCCCATGGTATAATCTCTGTCACCAGCCCTGTCTCCCACTCTGGGGTGGCTTCCTGAGCTACCTCCTAAGCAGATGCTACTCACAGGAAGCCCTTCTCCGCATTCGCCCCTGTGGGATCCATACAGAGCTAGGGCCCCTCCGAACAGCACACACTTCTGGAAGCCTGGAAGGACCTGAACCAGACTTGCATCTCCAAGCTGGCTCTGAGAATCTTAGAGACAAAGTCTGACGCGGCCTTTGGAAGATCTGTGAGATTCACCGTAGCTGTCCCCTAACGAGCTTTGGCTCGGGTCTGGGTCATTCCTTGTTTGGGGTGTCCCCCATGTGGTCACGTGAAATCAAAAGCAAGGCTGACAGTAAGCAGGCAGCCCCTGATTAGACCCATGATGCTTCAGACTCCCCTCCACGTGTCCAGAGCCTCTTCACAGAGCTGTGAATCAGACCACATCTGGATGGTACCCTTATTGACCCACCAGGACCTCATAGACACAAGACTTGCAGTTTCTGAACTGGAAAAAAGAAAGTTCCAGGGGCTCCTCTGACCATCACCCAACAAATGAGGGCCTTTCCACTGCCAGAAAGCCTCTCAGAACTTGCCAGCTACAGAAACCTGCTGATCCCGCGCTCACCCCCACCTCCACCCCGGGCCTGCTTGTGGCAGCCTCTATTCACGCGGACACTTTGTGGCGGCCAGCTTCTCTCCGTCCTGCCAAGGATGGCTGGTAGATTCCTCCTAACTTAGTTTCTCAGCCCATGGCCCTTTCCCTAACATCATAAATTTAAAAATGTTCTTTTATTGAGAGAGAGGAGGGGTGGGAGAGGAATAAGGGGGGGGGGAAGGGGTAACTATAAACAAAGAATAAAAGTTGTTTAATGGACAGCGTAATGAGGCCTCGAGGAACGGGCCTGGCATTGATTTCCCTGACATTTCACCTATTAAATTAAGAGCTTCATAAGGAAGAGCTCGGATTTTCCTCCTTCTTCTTCTTTTCAATCAATTAAGATTCTTTACTAAAGAACAAAGCTGCTATTGTCTGAGTTCAGAGGAGCCAAGTGACTCTTGAGGGGGCAGGGAGCCTGGAGGTACAGGATATCTCTTAATTTGGGGGACCTGGTAGTAAGGTCCAGACCAAGACTCTACCTATGAGCCTCTTCTGAAGGGGTGTGTTGGGCCACCTGGTTCTGTCCCCCAAAATCAAGGCTAGGGCCAGGACTAGTGGGGGAATCCCTTGGGCAGCATTGCCGTGAGGATTCAGACAGGTCCACTGTGTGGCGAGCCTCTGGTCACAGATCTTGACCTGTAATGTCGTCAGGTGGGCAGTGGGATCCCATTTAGCAAATAAGGAAACTAAGGTGCCCAGAGGTCTGCTTTTGCTGGAGACCATGTCTTATGTCTCAGTGGCCAAGTCAGAACCTCTCCCTAGTCCTCCGGTTCCCAAAGCCCACGGGGGATGCTGCGTCTGTCAGCACTGTCCCCAGTCCCAGGGCAGCGTGGGTTGCCAGTCTGTAATGGCAATGACCTGTTGCAGAGAGCTGCCACAGAGTCCCTGTCCTACCAAAGGCCCCATCCATTGCCATATAAATCTTGTCCTCGGTGCCGCCCTAAGTAGGTGTGAACAGTCACTAACTTCTTAAAAAACATATCCTGACAGAGAGGAAATAGAAAATGGAAGTCACAGTGTCCCCCTGGGGGCATTACCCACCTGTGGCAGATCATGAGCCCATTAGCATGGCTTAGCTACTCCTGCCAGTAGGCGGGCTCAGGTCCTCTGGCAGACTTGCAGCTTCCATGCCTAATAAATAACCCAGGTGGTCTCTCTCCCCTAGTGAGGCCCTCCCTTTGAGTAATAGTATCCAACAAGATAAGAGCTGCTGGGTACTGAGAGGCCTACTGTGAGCCAGCCCAGGGACCAATCATCTCCCTTACCTGGTGTCATTGCTAAAGCCACCGTTTTCACTTTATACAGGGGGAAACTGAGTCACAGAGAGGTTAAAAAGGCCCGAGGTTACACAGGCAATGCATCTATTCTAAGGCTGTGTGCCTGCAGAACCCATGCTGTTTCCATTGCCTGGCCCGTACAGGGCCAGCAAGAACCTAAATGTGCCCTGTCCTGATGCCATGTGGGGCTTGGCTGGGTCTGCCCCTTTAAACTCATCAGGAGAAAGCAGTCCGCATCGCAGGCACCATCGGTGGTACCAGCATCCCTATCTTCCTTCCAGGAACTGTCCAGCCTTGAGTCCGAGCAGAGGAGGTGGACATTTACCTGCCCGACACATCTTGGCCCGTTGAGATGGAGGCCATGGAGCACTTGCAGCAGCCACAGACACTCAGACACAGTCGCAGTCATAACAGGGAGGGTTCTGGAGGGCAGGTGGCCCTGCACTGGATTAGACTTGGCCTCTGGACACCAAGGTGACACGAGGCTGGTTGTTCCCTGAGGTGGACAGCTGTGGTTGAACCTCAGGATCCCATAGCTCCTGGGGGACAGCCTCAGTGCCCAGATGACAGAAGAGGGCACATCATCTGTGTCTGTATCTTCTAGCACGTGCCATCCAGTCCAAAGTGAACGAACCAGACCAAGAACTCGGCACGGAATCCAGGCAAAGAAATCGGTGCCTTTGCAAGTTTGAGCTATGCCGATGGAGGCAGAGCATCTCCTACTCAGGACCCCAAGACCACATACACATCCTCTGTTCGCAGTGGCTCCTTGCACCGTGTGGAGAAGCCGCGCTCTACGGAGGAGAGCAGACCTAAAGCTGGGAAGAGACAGTGAAACACGCTATGAAGGAGCCAGGACAGTTTCCTTTTCGCTTCGTCCAGCTTGTGTTCAGCTGCTGCCCCTTGCCAGGAGGAGTTGTGGTGATACATTTCATCCTCTCAGCTAAAGAAGGGTTGGATTCTGGAACCACCCAGGTTCTGATCTCCTTGACAGTTTCACAAGGGTTGGATTCTGGTACCACCCAGGTTCTCATCTCCTTGACAGCTTCCATCCCACCCTGTGGGCCATCTCCAACAACTCCCCATTCACTGCCTCCTGGTTTCCATGAACTCAGAGCTCTCTGTGTGTAGCCCGGTCCTCCCAGGGCTGCTTCCCCCTTCCGCACACCTGGCCGTGGTGCTGCAGAGAAAAACAGACCGGTAGTGAAGGAAGGGCTTCTGGACCCGGAGGCTAGGAAATCCAGTCAGGACAAGGAATAGCCAGATTTGGCTACTTTGGGGAAGTATTTTTCTTTTAGACAATTATAAAATCTTAAAATGCCAACATAACAAAGGTTTGTGCTTATTTCTCCAACTGTGAACTTTGCCAAAGGATGGGCTTTTCATCCATTCAGTTCACCTACTTCTTTCAGGATGGAGAAAGTCTGAAAGGCAAATATTGGGGTGACCTGGGGCATGGGGCAAAGATGAAGCACAGAACAGCTCTGGGAAGAAAGGGTGTGGTCCTCATCACCTCCCCTCCCCCACCCTACCAGACACATGAGGTACCAGGGAGGCCAGGCATTCAGGTCTCCTCTCTCCTACATCACAGCTCCTGCCTCGGTGTGCATAGGTGTTGCCTATGGGCAACCCTCTCCCCTCAGTCCCCAGCAGCCTCTTCCCCCAGGTTTCCTCTTCCTGCTTCTGCTCCCTGTTATTCAGAACATGGCCTCAGCACAGCTCCAAGGCATAGTCAGAGCTCCTGGTCCAAACCAGCTCCAGCAGTGGCTCTGTCTAGGGTGGGTGCAAACACGGACTCAATTCCAGCAACAAGCTAGAAGAAATACTTACTCACTGGGGCTCACAAGAAGGATGTCTACAGAGCGACAGACAGACAGGAAAGACTTTTGTCTCTTCTTTTACTGCCATGTCTGTCTAAGGTGCCTGACATGGCTACCTCCAGCTGACACCATGGGAGGACTCATCTAGAGAGGAAGCCGCTGACACTCTGAGGATGCACAACTTGCTCACTGGCCTCCAAACCCTGTCCTGCCTCAGGGCCTTTGCACATGCACGTGCAGTTCCCCTTGCAAAGACCTTTTCCCCTGAGCTCACCTGGCCTGAGCCTCTACCTATCTACCTAACCCAAGTCTCTGCTCAAATACTTGCTCCTTGGATTTCTCCAACTCCTCCCCTTCACCACACTCTAGCTCTATTGTGGTGTTGCTGTTGTTGTTTGGGGGGTGTCTGTTTGTTTGTTTGATAAGGGAATCACGGCTCTTAATTGCATTATGTTATACAGTTGAGTGTTGCCTGATGATGGGGCTACATTCTGAGAAATATGTGACTAGGTGATTTTGTCATTGTACAAACACCATAGAGAGAAGCTATGGAAATCTAACTAGTAGAAAGATACAGCCCAACGACACCCAAGAGATTCTGATGATACTGCCATCTATGCAGCCTGCCATTGGCCAGGCCACTGCCATGTGGCACACAGCTGGTATAACCCCTTACATTGTGTGTTTAATATCTGCATGCACTGTGTTCATATATAACATAAGTCATAAGTATTTATGTATATTATTACATAGCATATTATGCGCTTTACTATATAGTGTGTGTATATGTTATATATACACAACATGTGTACGTACATACATACACACAGCATATATCATATACATGTATACATAAAACAGCATGTATGTGTGTGTTTACCAGTCTTTCATACAAGTCTGTTGGTTCCATAAGGTAGGGACTTTTTCATTAACTGTAACAACAGCTCTCATGAGCATTCATGGCTCATAGAAGGTACCCAGTGGTGCATGGAGGACTGTATAGGCAAGAAGGAATTATTTCCTTTTTCTTGGTGATGCCCTGGGACTTCTCAGCAGGAGTGCATGTCGCTGGTAGAGATGCATATTCCTTCTTCAGCAGGTTTGAAGCTGGTGGTGTGGGGTTCTGGCCCCTGGCAGCTCCAAGCTTCTGTCCCATGCCCTCACTCTCAGCTGAATCTCGCTGCCGGACTCCAGTGGTGACAGTCCCACGTCTGTTCCCGAGCATCATGGCAGAGAAACCGGAAGCATGGACTTAGTGTCAGCAAACCTGGGCTTATCCTGCCCCTCTCTAGCTGAAAGTCTTCAGCGAGTTCCTCGGTCTCCCTTTTTCTGGGAGAGAATTCACCCACCATCTTGTGGACTCACAAACAAGCAGTAAGATAACAACAGGGTTGCAGAGTCAGGTGGATCGAGGTCAAAGCCCCAGCATGGATGACAGACTAATTCTGCTTCTTAAGGCCCACATCCATCACAAGCAGATCATGATACTGGCTTTGATGGATTAAATGAGGTATGTATGATCGCTTAGCACTGGGAGAGATACCTAGCAGTTGTCTATAGGTGCAACCATTAGCCTTCCCTTCCACGAGGTTGAGACCACAAGACCCAAGAAGCCACTGGGGGAAGGGGCTGAAGAGGTATGCAGGGGTCCCCTTCTGTAGGGCAGGTGAAAGTGTTTGGTTCATTTCTCACCCTCCATAAGCATATTACCTAGGTGGGGAGCATATCGACTTCCTTGGTACTGACCTTCCAAAATTTCAGTCCCAGGTCTGACCCCTTCACCGCCCACAGGAAGTAACATAGGCCTTGGGTTCATCTCTCCACCCAGCTGGATTTCCACTGAAGGCATTAGGCCTGCTAATCGCCTGTAATCACCTTGTTTGAATTAGCATAGCAAGAGCTTCCGACTGAACGGTCTGTGATTCCTAATAACCCTTGGTGGTTTTAATTACGGCCCCTGGAATGCACGGCCCCTGGCCCCAGCTTTAATAGGGAAAGGTCCTGGAAACCGCAGGATGGGCGTGATTCCTGACTTCCCCTTACAGACCCGGAGTGAGGAGAGGGCATCTGACTGCTCCATACAATTCTTACCTCTCCTTTGGCTCTATTTCTAAACTCATCACAGGACAGAGGGGCTAACCCTGCCCCACCCATCCCCATCCCTACTTTGGTCCATCTGCTTCTAGACACCAGTGAGCTGTTCTCTGTCCCTTCCCACTTGACCTCAGACCCTGCTGCCTTCTTTGGAATGAGACTGGATCCCCTCACTGTGTACCAAAGCTGATGGCTTTCTTATCAGCATCTCCCAACTCAACAGCAGAGGAGACCTCACGGAAAGCCGGCAGCCGGCTCGAGGGTGCTCTGCAGAGCAGTGCTTCTCCGCCTTAAATGTGCAGATCATGTCCAGATGAAGACTTGGATTTGATGACTCTGGGATGGAGCTGGTCACCCTCCTTTCCAACCAGCTCTCAGACTATGCCTGGAGTAGCAAGCTGCCACAGTGTCAGACAAAGGCAAAAGCAGCAGCGTGCTCTCCCGTCCTGCCTGGCACAGGCTGGGTCCTGCACTATCCTCATTCTTACTTCATCCCTAGCCAAAAGCACACACCATTCTGGGACAGAGCCACGGGTGTCCCAAGACCCTCACCTGAGGAGGCACTGGGAGCCTTCTGGCTCAACTGTGAACAGAGGAAGGTTGGAGTTTGGGAACCCCCCCACTCAACAGGCTCCAAGCTTGGGAGCATGGGCATGGATGGAGATAGACAGGGAAACAGGACCGAACCAATGTCTCTGTCCTAGGAGAGACAGACGCAGCATTTTAAGCTCTGGCTTATTCTAGCCTCTTGACCTCCTGTCCTGTCCTCCATGTACAGGGTCTTAATGGCTCGGCAGAGTCCCCCACCCCTCGCAGATTAGCCCTGAGGAAGAGGTCGAGGAGGCCTCATCTGTCCAGCAGTGCCCCATAGAGGAGGCTGAAGTGAACATGTGCTAGCTGAAGACAGACGTGTGGGAGCCCTTGATGCCTCACCCCTGCACCCAGAGACCCTCACACCCCTCCTCTCACTGAGGGTGCTATGGAGACTTTTTCTCTGAGAAGCCTTTTCTGATTCTGTTACAGACCTCAGTACCTAGAGATAATTGAGACTGAGGGTCTCCATGATCGAGGATGGGTTCTAACTTATGTATGTTGCCAGAACGAATCCTATCAAGGTGAAACCCTGAATATCCCCACCCCTAGTCAGGGAAGGCTAGCACATAACCTTGGGGTTTCATAGCAGAGCTGTTTCTAATTAATACAAAAACACTTATTAAGCACCCACCCAGCATGATGCAAGCCTTGTGGCAGGTGCTAGGTGCTGGGTACTGGGACCAGGAGAAAATAGGGATGGCTCATCCCTGTGTCCTACATAGCTCACTGTTTGAGCTCACGGATTCATGAGTAGCACAAGGTTATGCCCCAAATAAAGTTAGGGAGTTGGAGGGCCCAAGTATCCCTGGAAAATGACACCTGGAGGCCACCCTGCCCCAAGCTAACCACTTGTCTCTAAAGAGAATGGCTAGAAGGAATTGTCCCCTATGCAGGTGTCAAGTCCCTTGTCCCTAGCCTGGAGGAGTGCATGGACAGGGACAGAGCCGTACTGTTCCCGGGGCAGGGCTGACCCTCTGACCTCAGGGCCAAGGAGAACTCTGTCCACACAGAGCTAGCTCCAGCTGCCCAGCTGTGGCCCACCCCACTGCAAGGTCCCAATTAGCTCATTTCCCCAGCCCTGTGGGCCCTGCAGCCCCTCTTCACCTCTGCCCTGCCCCCAACCCACTCCAGTTAGCAGTTCAAGGTTCACTGTGGTGTCAGAGTGGGGACAGGGACAAGCCCAACCCCCACGTCCTTAAATGAAACCGTCCCTTCATGGTAGCTCTGATCTGGAGACTTCAGTGTCCTTGTGTATCCAGCCTGGACTCTGCCTTGGAGGGGCAGGCTGGGGACTCAGTGGCCCAGTTTCAAACTCTTGTCTCTGGGACTTCACAGCAGCTGTGTGACCTGGAGCTCGTGAGTTACCCTCTCTGACCCTCTGTTCCTTCCCTGGTGGAAACCCTAACACCTGTTTCACTTGGCAGTTATGCGGTTTGGGTGAGATATGCCCGTGAGACTAGGGACACGGGGCCTGTGAAGGCAACCTCTCAGCTCCAGCCCCTCTGCTCTGCTCACACGTTCTTCAGAGGAGAGACCCCACAAGGGCAGATGCAGGAGCTGCTCAGCTTTGTACATGTGGAGTTTGGCCGGCGTTAGGATGCAGAGCAAGGGAACTCTGTCTCACATGACTCAGGATCTGTCATAGGCTCCATCGCTTGTCCTGGGCCCAGGGCTCTCTGGAAGCAAAGGGACCTCTCATTTCGTTGAGAAGAGGGAACCAAGGAAGAGGCAGTAAACTATGATCTAAGTACCTAAGTGGATCGTGGGAGAGTTGTCAGAGGAGAGTGGATGAGGCCTTGCCTGTCTGGGAGCTTCCACTGGAGAAGGGTAATGTCAACCACACAGCATACATGCTGACACAGATGGGCTAGGGACTGTGGGGAGGGGATGCCAGCACACCAGAGACAACCGGCCCAGCGGGTGGGCTAAGGGCGGAGGCTCATGTTTGAGCTTCCTACCTTCATTCCCACACCTAGGGCTCAGCATAGTGCCTGAGCTTGTTAGACTCAGCGCATGCTGCTGTGGATTCACCCTAGGGCTCAGCAGAGTGACTGAGCTGGTTAGACTCAGCGCATGCTGCTGTGGATTCACCCTAGGGCTCAGCAGAGTGACTGAGCTGGTTAGACTCAGCGCATGCTCCTGTGGATTCACCCTAGGGCTCAGCACAGTGACTGAGCTGGTTAGACTCAGCGCATGCTCCTGTGGATTCATCCTAGGGCTCAGCACAGTGACTGAGCTGGTTAGACTCAGCGCATGCTGCTGTGGATTCATCCTAGGGCTCAGCACAGTGACTGAGCTGGTTAGACTTAGCGCATGCTGCTGTGGATTCACCCTAGGGCTCAGCACAGTGACTGAGCTGGTTAGACTCAGCGCATGCTCCTGTGGATTCATCCTAGGGCTCAGCACAGTGCCTGAGTTAGTTAGACTCTGCACATGTTCCTGAGGCTTCACTTCACAGCACAGAACCTCCTAAGGAAGGAGCTGTGCTGATCTCTGGGTTATAGGTGAGGAAATGGGGATGCAGATGTGTGGGGCCATTTACCCACGTCCCCATCGTAGGCATGGGTGAAGATGAAATATAAACCCAGAAAGGCCTACGTCCTCTTTTCCAGGAGGCCTTGTCTCTTATTATTGTCTACAGTATGCTGCCTCCTGTTTGCCCAAACCTAACCTGAAGTGAGGGAGAGAGGAGGAGATGGCCCCCTAGGCTCTCTCACTGGGTGATGGGATGGACTGATCGGCGGGTCCATTGATTCCTTAAGCGAGGCAGTGCTGGGGATGGCATTCGGCAAAGCCAAGCACATGCCATGCCAGGCATGTGTCCGACCTGATGACTCCAACCAGAAGGGTCCTAGAGGGAAAGGTCATCTGTAAAGAACGACTCTGCTCACCTGATGGACTCACCGTTTTGTTAAAGGGGTCACCACTGAAAGGACAGATGAGAAGTCAGGTTAGAAACAGTTTTAACCGCCCCCTCCGCGCGCGTGCGTGCGTGCGTGCGTGCGTGCGTGCGTGCGTGTGTGTGTGTGTGTGTGTGTGTGTGTGTCAGAGAACAACTTGCAGGACTTATTTCTCTTCTTTCACAGGGATGGACCGCAGGGCTTGGGGCTTGGGGCTGGGTGGCAGGCATTTGTACCCACTGCGCCATCTGGCTGCTCCCAGGAAACATTTTGTTATTTTGTTAACTGCTTCTCTGGCCTGCGAGCTGGGAAGACAGGCTCGGAAGAGACACTAGTCTTCAGGAAGGCCACATCCCTGGGTAAAGAGACAAGGCACAGAGTTCACAAAGTCAAATAATACCATCAGAGATAAGGGGCAATTTGGTTAAAAGTTGTCGCCCTGTTGATTATCAGTCTGCAGCTGCCCAAACTGATGGTGTAAGGGCTGAAGTCATCACTGTCCTCCAGGGATGGTAGAAGGAGAAGGGTTTTCCTGGGAGGAAGGAGGTAGCTGGGTCATGAAAATGGGGAAATTTGATTAGACAGGGCCGCTGGCGGTGGCCGAGGCGGAAGGGCCTGTAGCCTTCTGCTGCCCTTGAAACCAATCCCTTTGAGCAGAGAGCAACCCACATCAGCTCTCCCAAGAACGAGAGTTTTTTTATTAGGGAAAAAAAAAGAAATCTAATTTGGGGTCACTGGATGAGGTGAAGGCTAGGAAGGCAATGAGTGACCTGGGCTGGCTCCCCCAAAATTACTTGTCCACCTAGAAAGTGACAGATGCATTTGGATACCAAGAAAGTGGCCCCCATTGGCAGAAAGGTTGAGCAGACGACCCCTTGGCCTGCCATGAAGAGAATTTTTCCATCCTCTTAATATTCTCCAGAAGGCCTGGTCACATGGGATAGAGATGCCATAAGAGGCCCAGAAGACTCCAGGGGGGACTTTTCCACTTGGAAAAGCTAAAAGCCTAGAAGGTGGGAAGCATTGTGACCCTCCTCAGCACCCGCAGAGTGTGTGTAGCCCACTCTTGTCATCCAAGGACCGCTCAGGTTGTAACTCTTGTCGTGGCTGGAGCCCTCCAACGGTGCTCAGCATCGAGGTCACTCAGCCAAGGTGACTTTCCCTCCGCCAAGGTCACTAGCTCACTAGCTGGTGGCCACCCCTCTCTCCTCAGCCTGATGTGAAGGACAGAGGTGAAAGACACCAGCCTAGAGGTTTCCTATAATATACAGAGAACTGGGGACCGCAGATCTGCTGGTCCTCTGCCCTGCTGGTCCTCTGCCCTGCGTGTCCCATCTCTGTGGGCATCAGCCCCAGTGAGGCAGCAGGCCGGCCTGCACAGAGCGGCGTTTAAGTCAAATGCTCACATATCAGTTTTGATTTCAACTGGAATCGCCTCCCTCGGCTGCATTTCAAAAGACAGCGTTACTAATGAGAAACACACAAGTTCTAGAAATGAAGTTAACTTCTTAAAAAAAAAAAAAAAAGAGGGAGGGGGAGCTTTTCTGTGGCTCTGTTGATATATATTAGAACCACATTGTCTTCGGCAAGAACAGCCGTTCTGCTTCTGAGCAGGAATACGGGAGGCCTTGTGCGCTGGAAGATGTGGGGAGCCGGCGCCCAGGCCTATCATATCTCTTTAGACTTGGAGGGCTTTCTGCTTTGTATTTTTTTCGAGGGGGGAGCGGGCGGTGCTGGGAACTTGCGTCCTCTGTGTGAAAGAGGGGGAAAGGAGGGAGTGCTGAAATGGGCAGAAATAGATTTTTGAGTGTGAAGGGACAGTGGGTTTTTTAAGCAGTTGTCGCACGCTGTTTTCCAGAGGAGCAGGAGGTGTGAACAGGAAGACCGATTTGGCTTATAGCCTTTCCCGACACTAGCTTCCATTCCCAGGCTCTGTGCTCCTGAGAGCTCCCGAAACACCTTCTCAGGCCCTGGGATGATCAGAGAATCCTCTGTGCTCTGTCTAGAAGTGGTGCTTGACTTGGGGTGGCCTTGTTACCTGGGAGATACTCAGTCCAGGCAGCTTTAGCATCTGGCTTTCTTGGAAGACTCAGTGAGAGCACCCTTCAGCAGATGACCGTCCTTACAGAATGTCAGGGCGGGTAGGGAGCCGTCCACCAACTTCTCATCTAGATGCGTCACCCTCTACTTAAGTCCAAGGGGAGCAGAACTAGGCTTAGAGGAAGATGGCCTTCCTGATTCTGGAGGTGATTGGCAGGAGAGTATATCCAAGTATTTCACAGCCTGACTCTTCCCATAACCCCTTAGTGCAGACTCCTGACTGTCTGCTTCCTGCCCACTCCAGGGCTCTTCTCCAGAAAGCCCTTGCAAGGCACTTCTGGAAAGTTCTCTAATTCCCATTTAGTATTGCTTTCTCCTTTCTGGGACTAGGATTACTTGACCTTCTCCTAAGAAAGCTGGAAAAGATGACCTCACAGTCCCTTTCAGAGTAGGTGGCTCTCCAGCCCTGTGAAGGACTAAGACTGCCTATGGCCTGACAAAGATACCCAAAAAGGGACATCCGGAGGCAGGGCTTCCCATGTGAGGCCCCCGGGCAACCTACAGCTTGCAACATCTTCAGAGCTCTCTAATACAGCCAGGCACCTAGAAACCATGATGGAGCAAGAGACAGTGGGTTAGCCCTGCTCAGGGAGCTTACAGGGGGCTCAAGCAGCATTTGTGTGGCCAGATGTAACTTCATCCTTAAGAGAAACCAAGGGTCCCATGAGAATGAAGGGGACTCTACTTGTTTACCAGGCACACTACAAGGACCCCTTTCTCTTCAAAGAGATAAAGGCTGTTGCTGATGGAGTCTTGTTCAGTGGCTAGATGAGCATTTCCATGTTTGTTCCTATAACTTTTTCCAGCAAACGGGATGTCACTTTTCACAGAAGCCACCTAAAGACCAATGTCCTGCTCCATGACCCTCCACTCAGTTTCTCCACTCTGCCCTCTAGACTACACCTCTCTCACGATGTTCAGCTTTTAAGAGTTTCTGGGCATCTAGAAGGAAGTAGGGAGGGCTGACCTGCAACCATGGAATTCTTCCGTTACAGTCAGAAGTAGAGACTCAGCCCCAATTCTTTTTCAGCCAAGCAGTTTAAGGCCTCAACCCAGCTGTGAACTAGAGGTGTGTCCTTGGCAGGGGTTCTGGGAGGGCAGGTTTTGGCTCTGGCCCCCTCTGATGAGGAGGAGAACTAGACGGGATACTTCAGCAGCTGAAGAGGCAAGTTAGAAATTGTCCCCCAAGTTCATCCCAACCTTACCATCTCGGTGGGTTCTTGTGCCCCAGTTATCCAGCAAATGCCATCTCTCGATGAACTGGGAAGCCACTGTAACAGCTACCCCGGTTGAAGGCAGGACACCAGGATGCTTGGGCCCCAAGACCTCAAGACCACAGCTGCCCCACAGGGCATCTTCTCAGAGTTGAGGTCTTGAGGTCTGCCACTCTCAAGAAGCCTAAGTCAACAAGGTCTGTATTAGTCATCTCCTCAGCAGCTGTCCCCAGCCTGGCCCCTCTGCATCTGGGGACTTGTTTCCAGCTAAAGCCAGACCCTGACCCAACAAGCCCCCAACCCTTGCAGTCACCTTGAACGCCAAATGTTTTTTTCATTAGCGTCCGACTCTTCTGCTCCCCTCCCAGCCCCCCAAAGAGGCCCTCAAGCTAGCGCTTCCTCTTGCTGTCTCTGCAACCTTATAATATCCCCAGGCAGCTGGAAGGGGAAGGCAGTGATCTCAGCCGACAGCCATGCACAGCGGCCAGCCGCCCACCAGACCCTCCCCTGTGAAGTTCCCTGCCTTCCTTTCGCCCACAGTGGGGCAGCATGGTCCTCCTGAGGCCTCGATTCCAGGACAAGCTCCCACTCAGGAAAAGCAAGCCACCCTTGAGTTTGCCTGGTTCGTTCTCAGATGTGTCCTCATCCCCATCTGACAGATGGGGAAACTGAGAGATACTCTCGGCTCCTTCCTCTCCTGAGAGCAGAGGGGACTGACGCTGCTCCTGAGGCCGCAGAGCCTTCCTGTCCCATGTGTTCCTCACCAGCTCTTCCAGCTGTGCTGACCCAGGGCTTCTCCCGCCTCTGCCTCACCTCTGTCTTCCCCACTCTTTCCTCTGAAAGTGCTGACTTGGGCCACAAGGGAAGCTTCACTCTGGAGGAAACTGACAAGATCATGACCCGTGGAGTTACAGGGAAACACATGTGATTAGAAAGATTGGGACTAATTTGGCTTTGGGGTGCTCTCATCTTAGTTCAGGTCCTGGCTCTTCTGCTTGCTGGCTAGGCAGCCCTTCACAGGTATTTTCTCAGAATGTGGGTGTCCTCTTCCCGCCAAGGGGGCTGTTAGGGAAAGTGCCTACAGCCAAGGATTGGGGGGGAACTGAGAGCTGTGAGTGCTTGGGGAAGGCTTGCTACAAAGTAAAAGGAGCAGAGAACTCTGTCTGTCTCTGTCTCTGTCTCTCTCTCTCTCTCTCTCTCTCTCTCTCTCTCTCTCTCTCTCTCTCTCTCGTGTGTGTGTGTGTGTGTGTGTGTGTGTGTGTGTGTGTGTGTGTGTGTGTGTGTGTGTTTTGTGTGTGTGTGATTATGGGTACACTTATGCCGTGGAACTCAGAGGACAGAATCAGGTGTTGGTCCTCACCTTCTGCCTTATTCGAGACAGGGTTTCTTGTTCACTGCTGTGTACACCAGGCTCCCTGGCCCTTGGGTTTCTGGGGATTCTGTTGTCTTAGGAGAGCTGGGTTAACACATATGCACTTTATGTAGGTTCTGTGGGTTCAAACTCAGGCCATCCCGCTTACGACACAAACACTCTACACACAGAGACTCCTCAACTCCATTTTTAAAAAATTCAGTCTTCTGCCTTACGATGTGAGAGTTAGAAGGAATGGAGATATAGACTGCTACACAACTCCTCACGTATAGTAAGGCTTAGCATGTAGCACCGGTTAGGAAAGGAATCTTTCGTTCTCTTGATACTTGGTGCTGATGGCCATCAGTGCCACAGGCTTCTCCCCAATGCAAGAGGAAGCTCATATGGTACCTTAGAACCACACTGCCCAACAACAGGCCACAGGCCACATCAGCTGCTCCAATGAAAACTCAGCAAACTTGGGCTGCAGAGATGGTTCAGGGTTCGGAGCTTTGGCAGAGGACCTTGCCCAGTCCTCAGCATCAACACAGTGGCTCACAAGCATCTGTTAACTCCAGTTCCAGGTGACCCCATGCCTCTGGCCCCTGACAGTGACTGCACTCACGTACACAAACCCACACACAGACAGGTAATTACAAATAATAAAAAATAAATCATTTTTAAAAAGAATATCCAGTGAAATTTAAATTTTTGATTGCATTCCCATGTGGCCAGTAGCCCATGAGGCCAGGGGCTCTGTGACCAGACACCACAGACCAATACTCAAGCACTGGCCCAAACACTGGATTCACAGCTTAGTTTTGTAAGCCTTGCAATTCTGGGCAAGTTCCTACCTTTTCATTTGCCCCAGTTTCTCTGTCTGAAAATAGGGGCAATGATGATACATGCTCCATAAGAGTTGTTAAGAAGATTAACCGAATTAATATCAACCGTGTATTCCCACAACATGGATCAGATCACTGCCTGCTTAATAAATAAAATAAGACGATATTTCATGACATTTGGCTTGTGTATGAAGTCAGGAAGAATGTCCCCACCCCGCCCACACCACACTTCTTATCATATCCTAGATTCCATACTAAATGAGTTACCATAATTTAAGGAAGGACAGAAGGACCTGTGTCAGAAATCAGAGGTATGGAAGACAGAGCAACTGAACCCCTGCTCTTATGCAGAGCTATCTGATGGCCAAGGTTAGTAGAGAAGCAGCAGATGGTTCCACTCTTGTCTGATGATCAGATGAGCTCCCCTGCTCTCTCTCACCCAAGATCTGATTCAAAGCAAGATTTCGATACATGTGTGCTTCGAGGCAGATTTTGCAAAATTCTGTGATGAACCCTGACCAGGAAAATTCCTACATGCTTAAGTTGCTACCCACATTTGAGATACAAACCCCACTGCCAGGAGCCTCTTCTCCTCCTGTGTTCTCTGCCTCAAACGTGCTCCATGTTCTCATGCCGCAGAATATTCTTAGAACTTCTGAAGGGTTTCCACCCGGCCTTGACCCTCACCCCTCAGCTCCTGTGCTTCAGCTATCTGTACCTGCCAGAGACTTGCCCTCTTCACCACAGGGTCCCATCATGTTGCCCAATTCACAGACAGAGAGATGAAGCCACAGATGATCAATTTCATTACCCCTAGCTGGGAGCAGAGCCAACCTTGGCCTTGCTCAAGCCTTGTCCATCATCCGCCTGAGTGTGGGCACTGGGCTGTGGGCAAGACGGGTAGAAAGGAGCCTGGGGAGGCCCAGGATGTGGCTGTTAACAAGAGTGGCCTCAGTCTAATGCCATCCCACCCAGCAATACAGGACATCTGCCAGCCTGCCTGTCTCACCAAAACCACATCTTTTTCCTAGTTACCCCACCCCCCAAGGAGAGGCGGGGAGGCTGGCAGCCTAGGGATGCAAGAACAAGACCTGGCTCTGAAACTGGGGTATTGAAATCAAGGTTGAGAGGCCCTGCAGGAACGGCTTGGCCCAGGTGACACTATGACACGGTAGATGAGTATAGCTCTCAATCATGGGTGAGCAGCCCTCGGGGGTCTCCATCCTCCCTGGGGCCCATCCCTGTGGCCACAGCTAAGCTCCATCCAACAGGAGGAGAGAGCGCATAGCGACAGGCCAGACCAGAAAGGGAACTGTCGACGTTCAAAAGCCTCAAGGCCCAAAGCAAGGAAACTCTGACACCGAGACTGAGTGATGAGTAGAGAGCTGATGTGGACTTTGGTGATGTGCTGGGGTTTGCTGAAGCCCTAATCCCAGCGTGACAGAGAGAGACTATATTTAGAGACAGGCCCTTTAAAGGGACAGTTCACATCACTGGTGTTTTTCCTAAAAGAGAAGGTGGGAGAGCCGGGTATAAGGCATGCCTGTGATCCCAGCACTGGGAGGTTGGGGCAGGAGGATCAGGAGTTCAAGGCCAGTCTTGGCTACGAGAGACCTGTCTCCAACAAACAAACAACAAACAAACAAACAAAAGAGAAGGGGTAGAGACCCACACAGGTACTAAGCAGTGACTAGGTGAAGCCTTAGGGGGAGACATCATCTGCAAGAAGACAGGACTTGAAGCTAACACCACCACTCCCTGGATCCTGGGCTTCTAGCTTCTGGAGCTGGAGTTTCTGTGATGAAAGCACCAGGTAGTGGTGGTGGGTGGGGTAGCCTGTGCAGCTCCCCAAAACTAAACCACACCTCCAAACCAAGTCTGCCCACGGCTAAGATGGGAATGAAGTGCACACTGGGGCCACTCACTCCTCACTGCTGTCCTCCCGACCCTGCCAGTTATAGCTTGGGCATGGTTTGCCAGTGAGAAACCTGAGGACCCCTCTGGAGGGCAGCTCCTCGGAGCTGAGTTAAGTAACATGTGATCTCCCAGCCGAGAGGACCATGACATGGAGTCACAAATATGTAGCAGAAGCGAGGGGTGGTCGACTCAGCCAGATATCTCAGCACAACTCAGGATGCTGGCTGAAAATGGGAAGCTGGATGGGTCTGGGGCACACGTACACATAAGCACACAAGCAGGTGTGTGGTTTCTTTAGTCAGAAGACACCAACATCAGCCGTGTGGTGGTTTGAATAGGAATGGCCCCCATAGACTCACGTGTTTGAATGCTTGGTCCATAGGGAGTGGCACTACTAGGAGGTGTGGCCTTGTGGGAGGCAGGCTTTGAGGTCTCATATGCCCAAGCTGTGCCCATTGTGACACAGTCTCCCTTTGCTATCTGCGGATCAAGATATAGAATTCTCAGCTCCTTCTCCAGCACCATGTCTGCCTGCACACTGCCATGTCTCCCACCATGATGATAATGGGCTAAAACTCTGAAACTGTAGGCCATCCCCCAGTTAAATGTTTTCCCGTATAAGAGTTGCCACGGTCACGGTCTCTTTACAGCAATAGAAACCCTCACTAAGATAGGCCGGGTGGCTGTGAGACTACAGGGTCAAGGGGAAGATGCCTAGGTAGGTATCCATGAGTTCTGGGCAGTCACTAGGGCCCTCCTTCAGGCTCCCAGAAAAGACCCCAAAGGCCGGTGAAGAAGGATGAGAGAAGATGCCAGAAAGTGTTAAGATTGAAAATGGCAAGGTAGGTCGGCACAAGACCTAGTAGACAAAAGAATGCCCTATCCACAGCTGAGCATTTCTCTAGAATTCCCCAACACCTCAAAAGCTTGGCAACCCCCCACCCTACATGCTAAGCAGCACAATTCCTGTGTGCCAGGCACTCTGCTGGGAGCCTCACATCCCTGGAGCAGATAACCATCTCTGTTATAAGGATAAAGTGAGCACAGAGAGGGGGATCATTTGCCTTAGAACACACAGAGTATCTACAAGCACATAGGACCTCAACCCCTGATGTCTGGGGCTGGAGCCTCCTTCCTACCTATTCTCCTGCACCCGGGGAGAGATTATCATGGATGTGGATGCTGCATTGGTCCTTGACCACATAAGTTATAAGTCATATAAGCACACAGGCAACCCATCACTGTCAGGGGATGGTCCCTAGCATGCTTCTAGGGTCTCACCTCCCAGAGGAAGTACTAAGGAGACACCCACTCATTTGCCTAGGGAAGCATCTATCCATATGGTCATCATAGAGAAGCACAGGACTTCTTTTAAATGATAAAATAACCTGAGAGAGCACAGGTAATGTCCACATGATGATAGGGTTGTGTGTGTGCTTCCACGAATCTCTTGGGATAGTCCCCTCCCCATTCACTCTCTTCTTAGTAACAGGATTGTGACATTTCTTGGGGGCACAGCATCCTGCCCTCAAGGTGAGTGGCACCATCCAAATGGACAGCTCAGATGTAAGGGGGTCCAAGGAGAAAGCTGTTTGTTCCAGCCTTTACCACTTTCTGAGCAGGTGTGTGTGCCAATACTGCTGTCTTCAACTGGCATAGCGTTCTGGTTCCTTCCACCTTCCAATACGGTCTCCGTACCAGTGACTTTCCAGGGGTCTCCAGACTTTCCCTGCTGGTTGGGGATTGCTAGGACATCCAACTTTAGGAACTGGCCATCTACTGGTTTCTCAGCCTCTCCAGTGTGCAGATGGTCATTGGTGGACTAGTCAGCCCCTATTGGCTATAAACCACTCCAGTCAATTCCTGTTACAATGCAGTTTAAATCCTATGGGTTCTGTTCTTCTAGACAGCCCCTTCTTACACAGGGATCATTTGCAATGCTCTCCGGAGACCCTTGGGCCCCTTCCCCGGTGGACCACACTCCCATCCTATTCTAGAGGGGACTACTCTAATGACTTTCAACCCACCCATCGACTACCTGTCAGACCAAGTGCTCTGCTCAGAGTCACCTCCACACCTCACTCTAGAATATGTGACATGGGCCTGACCAATCATAGCATCACGTCCCCCCTAATCGCTTGGACTGGCACAGGGTTGGCCCGTACAGAGCAGAGCCACAAAACTGGCTGTGACAGTCATGTCTTGGTCCTGTGCCGTGGGTAGAGCATGAAGTGGGAATACCCAGAGCTATAGATGTACCATGTGGAGCCTGGAAATAGTGGGCAGTCACCAAGGCAAGAGGATGGGGAAGAACTGAGTCCTGAGGGCCGCTGGAGACCCTAGATACAGATGCAGTTACAGAGCCAATGACGTCCTTCACTGAGGCTGTCCTGTTCCAGAAGTGACCGATGGGCACAAGCACACACACCACAAAGTCAGGAAGAGATGGCAAGTCCAAATTCAATTACCACTCTTCCCATTGAAAAAGCTTCGAAGCTTTCTTTGTTCTTATGAACCAAAAAGCTGAGCAGTCTACACAGTCCTAACTCCGGATGCTCCTGCAGCTTCTGAAGCTTCATCTGCCCCTTGTGCTGTAGGCCATTTCCTCTTGTTTAAACGCTCTCACCTTCTGTCTCCACACATGTAACAGGACTCCAAGCATCTTCACGCCTTCAGCAAAGCTTTCGAAGTCTTCCTCATCAAGGCCTTTCTGCCAAACCGGGTGCCTTTGTCTCAGTCATTTTTTTTTTTATCTAAAATACAGACAATTTTCACAGTCTTGCAAAGACTCTATCTATTCCCTGTGAGCTCACAAGGACACAACTGACATCTGCATCACTGTTGTGCCTAAAACAGGGCCTGGCACTCAGTAGGGTGGGGAGCCAGTCAATTCTGCAGGTGCCTAGGAGGAAGGGACACAATAGCTTTTTTCCTCCAGTGCTCTGTCTTTTCAGGAGTGCCTGTTTCTTTTGGAAGCAGGGGAAAAAATGAAAGGTTAATTTTTAAAGAATGCAAAATAACAGTACATGGGAAAGACCCTCATGGCTTTCTGTATGTGTGTGGAGGGCAGGGGTATGGGAGGGAAAAGGAGAGAGAACTAATTCATTGAGTGGACAGAGTCATTCTCCCCTAAGTTCTGTTCCCATGAATTGTCCAGAAGCTCCTGGGGTCTGCTGTGCTGTATCTCTGCAGGACCTCCTTCAGAAATGCCATAAAGTAGTCAATGAGCACAGACTTCTAGAAAGACTCAAAAGGAGGTTAGCTTCCTGCCTGGGGACTTTCCAGAGGCTAGAGCACCTGACGTGATTTTTCTGCATGTGAACAGGAAGTCATGTCTTCAGCTAGAAAAATAATTCCCGAATTACCTGATGATGGGGGAAACTGGGTAATCTCCGTAGCTTCTTGGGAGTGCCAGGATGTGCAGGTGCTTGGAGAGAACGGCAAAAGTCCAGCACTGGGGTCCTCATGACTCACATGCTCTGCAATCTTGTGTGTGTGTGTGTGTGTGTGTGTGTGTGTGTGTGTGTGTGTGTGCACTCATGTGCATGCACATTTGTTCTTTTGTGCATGTGTGTACATGTGTGTGAAGATCAGATATCAACACCAACTGTCTTCCTTGATCGATCTCTGCCTTATTGTTTGAGATAGCATCTCTCACTGAACTGGAGCTCCAGGAATTTGACTGTCGGTGTCCCCCCTCCCCCACCCAAGCACCAGGGTTACAGACACGCCGCCATGCCTGGTTTTATGTGGGTACTGGACATTGAACTCAGGTCCTCATGCTTTGTTGCCAGCTGAGTCGCACACAAATGCCACACCCTTGCTCTATGATCTTGGCCAAGTTCCTCTGGCTCTCTGAGCCTTAGTTTTTCTAGGCACCAAACAGGAGTGGCTGAGCTCATAGCTTAGTAGTAGGGCTCTTGCCTAGCATGCTTAAGGTCCATCTCCAGCACCAAAAAAAAAGATGGAATGAAGGGGAAAAGGGAGGAGAGAAGGAGGGGAGGAGGAGAGACAAAGGGAAGGAAGGAGGCAAGGAAGGCAGGAAGGAAGGGAACCGAAGGGAAGATGTGGCCAAGACCAGACGTGTCCACATGCCTGCAGATTTCTCTCCTTTTCCCTCCCATACCCCTGCCCTCCACACACATTTCTCTCTTTGCACTTCTGTGCAAAGGCCTAAGCCTGTCATTGTGCCTAGGATACAGTGTGCCTGTGGCCACAACCCGGCCCATGCAGCTTGTGGTTCTAGGGGGAAATAAACACTAAGGCAACCACGTCACAGATCACCTGTAGCTCTGGTAGAGGTTCCACAGAACCCCCTCCCCTGACTGACCTGAACAAGGCATGCCAGAAGCATTTAGCTGAATATCTAAAAGGTGAGGAAACTTGGGGGAAGGAACCTTCCAGAGAAAAGGTACAACATGTGCAAAGGCCCTGTGCCTGAAGCCTGCACCTTTGGGAGCAGAAGGAAAGGCAAGTAGCTAGAAGCAAATGTAAGGGACAACTGGAAGATATCGAGAGGGTGGGGTGGCAGCGTGTGGTGTCAGGGTGGGGTGGGGACATTAGCCTGGGCTCAGGTGGCCATGTGGCCTCTGAGAGGGATTTAAAGAAATTGGTCTTATTTGAGAGAAATGTGAAGACCTCAGAAGGTATAAAGCTGGGATTGGCATACACACATTCAGTAGCATTTATTGAGCCCCTGCTGTGTACAGCCATACTCCCAGACCCTGAGGATAAACAGTTTAAAAAACAGATACAACCCAGTGCCTCTCCTAAAATTCACATCCATTGACAGCAGGAAACAGAAATGAAATGGGAAAGTTGTCACATGCAGCCACAAGCAGATCCAGACTTTGGTGGATCTGTCATCCTGAGGATTGTGGCTGGGTGAGGGGACAGAGCTGAGGCCTAACAGGGGTATGGGAAGTCCAGCACTTGGAGTGCCAGGGAGGTCACCTTTTCCACAGCCCCAGGCACTCTACTCCCAAGTGCCCATCACTCAGGATCAGGATCCCTCCTGAGCCAGTTGTGACAGTCTAACTTGATGTGACACTGGCCATTTGGGTCTTCCAAGGCCAGAGCCATTACGAAGAATTTCTACTGTCCCGTTCCAGATGAGGAACGGTTCCCAAGATTCAAGGTCACAGGCTGGCTCAGTGGAAAAAGTATTTGCCCTCCAATGCATGGGGACTTGGGTTCAATCCCCAGCAACCACCTGGAAAAAAGAAAAAAGCCAGGCGTGGTAGCATGTGCTTGCAATCCAGTCCTGGAGAAACAGAGACAGGAGGATTCCTGGGTTCACTACCCAGCCAGCCTAGCCTGCTTGGAGAGTTCCAGGCCAAAGAGAGAGATCTTTTCTCAAAAGACAAGATGGACAGATCCTGAAGAATAACACTCCAGTTTGACCTCTGATACCAGCTTCGCCCCCGCCCCTCCTCCTCCACACACACAATGCCACAAACATGCCCATTAGCACACAAAGATTCAGGATGGTCATGAACCATGGAAGCTAGAGAACATCAGTCTTCATACTAAATCCACGAACACATTTAGCAGCAGAAGACATGGTTCTCCACAGAGCCGGAGGTCTGGAATTTTGTCCCAGCACTGTAAGCTGTGTGATCTGGAGCATATTAATTGACTTCTCTGAGCCTCAGTTTCCTCTTCCATAAAATGGGCTGCTAATGGTAATAGTGCCACCTCCCAGAGTGGCAGTGAGGATTACATAGTCAGAACAGAACAGTGGGTCAAGGCCAAGATTATTTACAGACTCCAACCGAAGGCGACTCATAAGGACAATATCACTGAGGGATTTAAACCATGGTGGGAAGTCCAGAACATGTGGGCGCTCTACCAAGGCCTCAAGTTCCAGCATGCTGGTCCAAAATTAAACCCCAGAGTCTGTGGGAACTCCTCCTGACAGGAAGGCCAGACTGCTCTCACCCCAGGAGGGTGGAAATGGACTTGGTCAGTTCAGAGCAGGAGGTGACAGGCCTCAGCAGGCCAGGGAACACCCTGGGGAAATGACCCAAGGCTAGTGTCTTGAAAGACAACTGTGCCCAAAGGGAAGGACTCCTTCTGGGCAACTCAGGGCAGAGCTGGCCTCCAACTCAGAGCTCAGATGTGGGGAACAGAGTCGTGTTCACAGAGACAGTCATGAGGCTGCTCTCTGTTGAAAATTGTGAGTGTTGGGGCCAGGCCCTGTTCTAACTCAGGGAGATTGGCTCGGGCAAGGCACAGTCCTGTCGGGGCTGTGCTCAAGGGCACTGATGAATTCTGACCTCCTCTGTGACCCGGTGGTACCATGGCCCCTTTCATCCTCATAGAAACCTAAGGAAGAGCCCAGAAAAGGACTCTGCCCCAAGTTACACAGCAGGTGTGTGACAGGCATGGGCCTCCAAGCCTTACCTCAGGCTCTCCCGTCACTCAGCCCCGAAACCACCCCCCAACATCTATGACGATGAAATATGGGCACACTCTTCGATAAACCATTTAAGGGACAAGAAAACACCCACTCCCCAAACAGCCCGTGCCCACCTCGCAGGCCTTAGCCACTCATTCAAGGCCTTGGCTGGAGACCAGCCACACAGAGAACGGCACACCCCCTGGCTGTCTCTCCCTCAGCCCACAGGGACCAAGCATAGGCTCAGTACGGAGCCACCTGGCCACCGCTGCCATCAACATTCAAATCAAACCCAACCATGAAGCCAAAACCACAGTGATTTTCAGAAATGTGAAGTGTGCACAAGCCTGGTTGCCCAGAGGCAACGCCAGCCAGCACATGAAAAACACCCCCAGGGTCCACACTCAAGCATTTGTTCCCAGAGCCGTGTGGGCCAGACCCAGCTTCTACCTCCAAGTTCTTTCCACAGTTTAGACCTTTGAATGGGAGATGGGGTAGCAAGTGGGAACAAGGCCTCTCACAGCTCAGGGCCCTGTGACAGATTCCCAGTGGAAATGGGGACCACTGAGTTCCCGCCAAGGAGGGCTGGAACTAAAGAGCCACCTTCCCTGCCAGGCATGTGTCAGCCTCCGAGAAGCCCAGTGGAGGAGGTGGGGCCTGGGCCACCATCTCAAGACCCTGTTTCCTGTCTTCCTGCAGCCAAGGCTTTTCCCCTGTGGGTAGATGGGAAGAACAGCACTGGGAGCCTCCTCAGGCAGCATGAGGCCTCTGCCTTGTGGACATCCGCAGTGGTCTGGAAGCCTGGAGAGGTCATGGAAGCCAGCAATGGGAGAGGTCCGGCCAGGACCACAGATGCATCTGAGGTTCTTGATGGATGGTGACTTGAAACTATAACTGCTCAGCAAGGCAGTGAGTCTGTCTGCCAGTCACACCGGGCTGGACCTGGATAGGGGATGAGAGAGGACCAGAAACCAAAGCATCTGGATATAGCCCTTATTGACCCAGAGGCTGAGTGCCTGACAGATGAACCCTGGTGTGTGGAAAAAGTTGTCAGCTGTGAAATTCACTGAGTTTTCAAAACAATAATGCATCTGCCTCATTGACCTACCCCTGAGCTCCTGGTTGAAAGCTGTGTGTGCCCTGGGTCCTGTAGCTAGAGTTTTCCTGCCTGGCCCACAGTCAGGACAAACCTCTGTCACCCGCCAGTCCCACAGCCAAGTAAACACAGAGACTTATATTGCTTACAAACTGTATGGCCGTGGCAGGCTTTTTGCTAACTGTTCTTATAGCTTAAATTAATCCATTTCTATAAATCTATACCTTGCCACGTGGCTCATGACTTACTGGCATCTTCACATGCTGTTTGTCATGGTGGCGGCTGGCAGTGTCTCCTGACTCAACCTTCCACTTCCCAGAATTCTTCTCCTCCTTGTCTCGCCTATACTTCCTCCTGCCTAACTACTGGCCAATCAGTGTTTTATTTACTAACCAATCAGAGCAAAACATTTGCCATACAGAACATCCCACAGCAGGATCCTGAACCTGGAGACTGGTCAGGGCTTTTCCCTTCCATGAGGAACCAGGCTGCCTCCCCACAGAGGCCTAGTGCGGAGGCTAGAGAGCTGAGTGGGATGGGGAGGCACTAGGGCTCGGAGGAGCGGAGCACTGAGAAAGGATCTCCCAGTGCATAGAATGAGGCACAAACCTGCCCTCTCAGCTCCCAGGATGGAGAGAAGATAGATAATGGAGGCTTAGATTCATCAAAACTCCAGGAGGGAGCAGAGCTGGCAGCCCACAGCAGAGCACCTGCCAGCTTAGGTCACCTCAGTGCAGGCTCAACCTTTCTCTGGGACAATAAACCATTCTCTTGGTGAGAAAACCTTCCAGAAAGGCCCTGGCATACAGCAGGCAGCATGGAGCAGGCCATAGAGACCCAGAATGAGCCAACGTGAAGTCCTCACTGTATCCTTGTGTGGCTTTGACACATGGCTTAACCACTCAGGTCTCAGTGTGCCTGTCTGCCCAACAGGCTGAACGAAGTCCATTTTGCAGTGGGTGCTCTGAATAATTTGAGTCTTGCCTAGAGTGGTTGGCAACCCTATGCTACCTAGAAGGGCACTACATGCTGAACTCCAAAGAAGCAGGGCACCCCACACCGGCCTTTAGGGTACATTTTCCAGTGACCTCTTTTTGCTGGTCGAGCACCTCTGCTGGAGAACTTGTATGGACTGTAGAGTCCCATGACAGTTCCATTTTCAAAGCTTCCACAATCCAAATGTCAACACCAATCGAAACAATATGTTTATTTCAGCCCTCCTGACAGACCCGATTAATTTGCACAGGCTCAAAGCCCATTCTGGGGTTGTAATGTCTCAATTTTACAGATGAGAGGAGGGAGGGAGAGGAGCCAAAGCCTCCTTTGCTTGCTTGACTTGGGAAGCGCTGAGGGAGGAGGCCCCTGGGCAGATGGGAGGCTCACCTGCCTGCGCCTTGGCACGGTGTGGCCCAGCTGCTGGGGCCAGCACTCAAGGTCTGCTCTCTCCTGCATCTCGACACTTCACAGCTATCTTCTCCCTCTGCTTTTAGGGGTCACCCATTTCTCTGCCTAATGGGGTTAGCAGAGCCAGCAGGCAGGTGGGGGGCGGGCATCATCCAGGAAGACAAAAACCAACTAGAAAGATGAAATTTCTCTGGAGCCCCTGGGTTCATGTGGACCCCAGATGAGCCGGGACCTGGATGTGTGGCTGGAAGGAGGGACCGTGATGTCTTCAGTCCAGGCATAGGGCCTGGCTGGCTGGTGGAGCACACAGCCAGCCCCAGACTTCCTGGCATGTGTTAGGCATTAAGTGGGTGCTCTGGACCATCTGGAATCTTCCAGCTCAGCAAGGTAGGCATGGCCATGGCATTGCCATGGTCCTCGTGTCGTGAAGGAGGAAACTGAAGTTTGCCTGAGGTCAGCACGCGCGCCGTGGTTTACATTTGGAGGCGGTGGGTCTGAAGGTCCCAAGTTCGCCTGGCCCTCAGACTCAACCAACAGAAAAGTGCAGCTCCCTATTTAAGATGGAAGGGGCATCCAGTTCCCCTGGGTGGCAGCAGAGGGGACATGGCAGCCTGAACACATTCTTGCATTATGTTATCTAACCTGATATGGCTGGAAAAATCTCACCACCACTTCCCTTCACTAAAGCAACATCCTATGACTACCATGAGATCCATCAAACACGCGTCAGAGTCTGGATGTCACTGGCTTGTCCTGGGTCCTGAAGATCTAGGGACAGGAAGAAAGTATTGCCATCACCCAGTCACCCCTCCCATTTAGGACATCCCTGCCTCAAGTATCCCATCCCAGACACCAGGCTCGGCCAGTAGACACTAAGTCATGTTGACCTAGGAAAGAAGGCCTAACACAATAGACATGAAGGCCAAGGCTTGGCTGATGGGGGATGGGCAGCTTCCCCTTCACACACAGCTACTGTCAGCTTATCTCATTGACTGCTCAGTGCTCTCTGCACCTACACCAAGGGGTCACAGCATCCTCTCCCATCAGGAGAAGGTTCGGCAAAGCTCTGTGAAAAACATGGGCTGGATGCCCCAGTGCCCATGAGTCCTACCAAGGGAAGAGAGGCTCCTGAGGGCAGAGAGTTGCCAGATCTACCCACTCCCACGGGGAAGACTCCAGACCCTGTCCTGAGTCCACTGGACAGCCTCTCCCTCGCAGTTTCCTGGGGAGCTCCCACTCATAGGCAGGCGAGGCCAAGAACTGAAAGACACTTCTAAAAGGTGTTTTGTTTTGTTTTCTCTCTGGCTTCCCTGACACTTAAGCCAGGCTCAGCTGTCTGCTGGCAACACAGGCCAGCAGAGCAGCTTTTGTCTTTCCTCAGGATCTGGGTATTTGAGTCAGATTGATCCTGAGCCTCCAGGGGAGACAGCAGTCGGGTCCGCAGCCAGCCTATGTCAGGCACCAAGTTCCATGTCCTCTGACTATTGGATTCAGGAAGGGGACTTCTACCTGAAACACATCCCATCCTCAGAGAAGGCTCTGACACCAGAAGCACCGCTTTGTGGACCTCAGAGACTCCGTTTCTGCAACAACAGGTCCTCCAAAGAAGGTTCCAGAACCCAGAGTGCTCCCACAGAGCCTTTCTGGGTGAAATGGGTCTCTGAGAAGAGCAGTACTCAGGTCCCAAAGGTTCTTGCAATAACACTTGCCCAGCCTCCACCCCTACGCACCCCGCTCAGCCTGTGAATAGTTCACATTCCTCCGAATGGCCAGTCCCTATTTCAGCTAAAATGCAACTGAAGACTCAAGTCTCCCCAAGCCACTACTTCTACCTCAGGACAGTGAGGAAGCAGAGACAGCCATCCCCTAGCCATCCCCTGGCTTCCACTGGCCTCTCACATTACTGGGGGTGATGGCAGTGGTCTGTAAGTACTATTAAAAATTATCCAAAAACTATTAACGCTACCTGGGCATTGCTTTTTTGTAACTGAAGAAAGTTGAGTTCAGGTCTAGGGAGATGCAAGGCAAGCGACTCCAGGCTCGCCATCAGCCTTCACAGCAGCCGTGTGTGGTTCTGTTGCCGAACGTGAATGGAAAAGCACTTGGCTGTGGCGTGGGGGCTCGGGTCTGTTCTAAGATGCATACACAATTCATAATGATGCGTTTGATTAATGGTGAATGAGCATGGAATTTGGAGGGCCAGCCCATGTGACGGCCACATTAACACCAGATGAAATTGTCGTGTGGGGTGGTGGGACAAAAAAAAAAAACAAGAGCCGAGTGACAGTGACTGTGCCACTAGCCACAGGCAGCATGGGAGATGGAGAGCAATCTCTTGACTTGTGTGTGTGTGTGTGTGTGTGTGTGTGTGTGTGTGTGTGTGTGTGTGTGTTTGTGTTGCACACAGAGAACAGAGGTTGATTTGTTGGGGGTCTTCTTCAATCTCTTTCCACCTTTTTTTTTTGAGGCAGGGTCTCTCACTGACCCTGGAGCTTAGCGATTCAGCTCATCTGGCTGACCAGGGAGCACCAGAGATCTTCATCTCTCTACCTCCCCAGTGCTGAGATCATGGAAGCGCATCACTGCTGCTTCCAACTCTTCACATGGGTGCTGGGAGTCCACATTTGGGTCTTGGTGCTTGAATCACAAGCATTTTAACAACTGGGCTACCTCCCAGGCCTTTCTATAATTTCTCTCTTTGTGAGTAAGGAGGTGAGGAAGAATCCTGACATGCCAAAACAAGAGGGTAATGAAAACTGACTCCTCCCCTGCACTGTGCACATGGGCTGGTGAGTCCATAAACACAAAGGGATCAGACTGGGGATGTGGCCTTTTGTGGTTCTCTGACAAGCTCAGCTATGGCTGATGGGCAGGAGAGCACGTTTTAAAAGGAAAGAGCTCTTAAAGCAGTTGGGTGTTTTCAAGCAGTGCCGAAAGGCAGAGTCTCTGTGAGCAGTGACCGCGGGGCAGGGGCAGCGGGAGGCAGCCTGTCCTGTGAAAGGCAGGCCCAGCGCAGCCTGCCAGCCAGAGGTCAGCATTTTCAACCCCTGAGCTTGGCTGAGTGTGGTGTCTCCAACTCCAGCCCCTTCGAGTCTTATTGAAAACATTATCTTTTCCATCAATATTACCTGTAAGTTCTTTATTAGCAAACTCCCTGGCCAAAGTTGACATATTTACAACACGCCGTAAACTTTACGTATCTGCAACAATATTAAAGGCGAGCGGGAGACAGCCCCCACTCAGTGACCACGACAAATCATCGCATCTTAAAATGATCAAGCTGAGGGCTAATCGTCCTGACGAGAAGGACTCCCATCCTATCTACCAGCCAGAAGGAGCATTAAGGAAGATGGGAAAAGTATGTTTGAGGATTGAAAACATAAGAATACATATTTTTAAAGGTCGGGGTGGGGAGAGAAGAAAAGAACGCTGAACGATAGGGCTGTCTAGGCTGTAGCCGAAACCTGATCTTGAGATGGAATGGTTAACATTCGGGGTTGTTTGGGGAGAATTGCTCCAAGCTGTTTTCATTCAAAATGTATAGATTTAAGGTAAGAAGCGCTGTGTAGGCTGTGCAGGTCATAACCACTTTGGAAATGAGCCCCTTACTCCTTCTCAGCTGACGAAGGTAGGGACCGGGTTGTGTTGTTTCTTCTCTAACCGTGTGAAAGTGTGTGAGGACAACACTTGCCTCGGTCTTTCCGTCACTCTGATAAGCATACCCTACTTTGGCTTGTGTCTTTCTTGTTCTTTTTGTTTCTTTTTCAATCGTTTTTCCCTCTTTTTGCCTTTGAGCAAACAAAGCATTTCTACAGGACCCCTGACTGCCATAGCCCACCACTCCTCCAGGAAAAAAAAAAAAAAAAAAGTAACGCTTTGTTGGAATGTTCTCTTTTCTCCTTTGGGGAAAAGACTATATACGTATGTATATAATGTGAGCTGGAGTTTCTCCCAAAAAAAAAAGACACTTAGGCAAGAGCCCCAGTCTCCAAATCTCCTGGATGTTTTGATGAACTAGGAATCAATTCATATTTACTTGGGAAGAATCAAATCAGTGCTCTTTGGTGAAGTATTCAGTGTGGGGCTATTATTTGGTGTAACTAGAGAGGGAGCTGAGTACCCACTGGAGGCTCCTGACTCCATTTTTAAAGAAGTTTCTCTCCCAAAACTCTGGTCTTTAACCATTTCTCTCAAGGGAATAGGGTTTAAAAAAGAGAGAGAGGGAATGTTTCCATCTCTAAGAAATCATAAGTATGATTTCAGTAGAAAATATCAAAGGTGTCTTGGGAAGGCAATGAAGGCAATTCCACTATAACACAGTTTTAAGAAGGGCGGTTGGACCCTGCATTTGAACTTTCTAGACTTTGGAAACTTAGATTAATAACCAGATTCCCTGGGGCTGCTCATTTGCAGGACTCTGATCCACCATCAGCGTTTTTAAACCTCTTCAAAATATCTGCATTCTTGCCTTGCTTGATAAATGGATGGTCACATGCCTTTACCACTTATTTTAAAAGAGGGGGAGCAGGGATTGAATATTTTTCTAAAGTCTGTCTTCAGGTGAAAACTTTTAGTAAAGAAATCTCTATTAAGAGCTGTTTAAAGACAGTGGTTGGAAAAGATTAAAACACAAATTGGTGACAATAAGATGTCATCAGATTCTTAGGCTCTTCCATCCAGAGAGCCATCAAAGCCGCCCCATCTGTTAACAGGCTTTTTCTATATCTTTCGTATGCGGCTTCAATTTAATTTTTATCAACAATGACAGTCACAATCTCCAAATATTTGTGTCAGGGGCAGGAAAGGGATACGTTCCCAAAAATACTCCGAAAATTATATACTGATGTCAACACCACACGTAAGAGCTGTTATGTTTTTGTGGTTTTTCTTTTGTGAAAACATCTCTTCCACGGGTGGGTTTTTTTTGTCCACGCACATCTATAAGATCACTTCTTTCTTGCGGTAATGGGCACCACAGATTTTGGCTCCAGCATCGGCAGTATTCTTTAATTTGTTCTTTCAACCTCGGTAGAACCGCAGTATTTCTTTTTCTTCGGTTGGTCTGTGCTAGAAATGAATCCCACAACTCCAGAGCCCCAGCGTGTCCTATCCCATAACAACACAAGATGTGCAAAATGTGCTTAGGATTGAAAATCGCATTTTGAAAATCCAAGCAGCTCTCTTTCTAGACCTCGGCTAAGCGGCTTATTGAACAAATCCAGGTATTGCTGAATCATCTCTAGGGTTTAAATAAAATGATAGAATGATTTTTTTTAAAGAAAAAAAAAGCGTGATGTACTATTCATTACATTTCATTAGTTAAACCTCAAAAAAGTAAACATTTTCTCCCCTCTGCTCACCCACTGCCCGTTTCAGATTTTAATGCGATGATACGTTTTTTTTTTTTCTTTTCGGTATCTCCAATATTTATATTTCAGAACTTAAATATCTTTATTTAAACCATACAGTCTCACTCTCCAAACCCTGGATTTTTAATATTTTGGCGACTGAGATCTGGCGTGTGTGAAGCTTTGCCTCTCCGCAGAAGTCTCTCGTTATCCGAAATAGGAAAACAAAGGAGGGGTGGATGGCTTCTAAGCCGCCCAGCGCTGGCTGCTAGCACAGCGCACACACACACACAGCACACACACACGCTACGGCGACCCCTTCCTTCTCTGCCCCGGGGACAATTGCTTTCTTAATAATAAATAGGGAGAATGTAAAATGTTTTCTTTAAATTAAAAATCGAAACGAATTGTTTTAATGAATATCTCTGGTTATGAGGGTAACGCACGCCTTCGTGTGTATACTTTCTGAAGAAAAATTTCCTGTGCGGTTTTCCCTACGAGATCAAAAGGAACTAATTAACTTTTCTATAAGGTAAACAAAACCTTAACTTGAAATATCCCCATGAAGTATGTGGGAAGTGAGCTTTTGGGTGAGTGGAACAGGGGAGGAGGGAGGGAGGAGCGGGGAGAGAGACCGACCCACTGAGAGGGAGCGGGGGTTTAATTTTCTACTCGGATCTTCTCGTGCACAGAAGATATTGGGAAGCCCTTCCTCAGAGTCAGACTTCTTCGTTCTCTGCAACCCTGCCACCCCACCCCACCCCACCCCCCACCCCGTTCCCAAAGTGATATTTAAATCAAAGGCAGAGACATTGCCAAATCAAAACCCTCGTCAGATTAATGGGGTATTATTCTGCAGCTAGCAAATGTCTTTTCTGAGTCCCTTTAAGAAGAGCTGGGTGTGTGGATGAGCTTAGGGGAGAGTGTGGGAAAGGGAAGGCTCTGGGAGGGAGGAGGGAGAAGATCTTTAAGAGGACAGAGTGCAGCCATCCCACCCCCAGCCCCAGTGACTGGGGTCAAGGGGCCAGCCACCCGCCCAGCCCCAGGACTTGGCTCATTTTCTCAGGTTTCTGGGACGGATGCCCAGGAAGAGGAAGTAATCCCCAGGGACGGTGAGGGTCTTGGGGGCTGTGCTTCTCTGGGGTGCTGACCCTTGGGTGGGAAGGCAATGAGAACCCTGCCTGCCCCTCCCAGGAGGAGCAGCTGCCACCAAGGCCAGTCCCTCCCAGGACAGGGAGTTCTTGGCCTGCTGGGGCAGCAGTGCGGCATGGGGCCAGAGCCCTCTCACAGGGCCTCTTCTGCCTGGCCGATGTAGACAGACTATCCGCCTGCAGCACAGAGGTGGGAGGAGAGTAGCTGGTACAGAGGAGAGGTTCCCAGGACCAGGGCACAAAAGTAGGCCACTGTTACAGGTCCAGACACCCTCCTCACACTATGCCTGCCCTCAGCCTCCAGCCCCCAGATCTCCCCATAGCATAGGCCTAGGTCACCTGCCATGCTCTGGAAGACACCCTCTGAGGGCACAACACTACTGATAACAGCTGACAAGTATTTGGTGTCCCTGGTTGCCAGGCTCTGTACTCGCCGAGAACATAATCACATCAGGTGCTGCTACTAACCACATTTAATAAAAGAAGAAACCGAGGCAGAGTCAATCTGCCCAAGGGTACCTAGGCAAGGTCACTAGTCAATGGATACCGAGTGAACTCTGTGGGGAGAGTCTCAGCTCACCCAAGTGACACAATTGCTTCAATCCCGCGGTGTGTCACAATGAGAGTAGGGTAAAGGAACCCACACAATTTCATGCACTCATCCACCCAACACCTAAGCCTGTAGCTATTCCACAGCTGTGTCACCTAGTGGGATCCAGCGGCTCCCCTGCACACCATCTGTCTCAGTCACATGGCATCCAGAGGCTGTCTTTGGAAGGACAGGAGGGCGGGCTTGTGTTGACGATGTGCATTGCTGGTATCCATGTTGTCCATGCTGTACCCTTTGAAAGAGGCCATGACCAACGCCATCTTTCCGGGACGACACGCCAGGCAGCATATAAAAACAAAAACAAAATCTGAATGCCCCAAATCGATCCCTTTTGCTTTGAATAATAATTAAATATTCACAAGAAAAATAAAGAGAGAGTGGAGCTAGCAATAATTGCTATGCTAGATTCAGGAGCAAGCCCAGCAGTGGTTTCTCCTGGAGCGCATATCACCACATCCGGGCTGTGTGAGTCTGGGTAGGTTGCTTCACCTCTCTGACTTGCTCGTTCATCTCTTAAAGAGACAATACCAGCCACCTCTCATGGAATAAAGTGTGCTCAAATCCTAGTGGTCAGTCCTCACAAAAGTTGAGGAAAAACTTTCATTGTTTCAGCTCACTCCTATTGGGCATATTTAATTATTATAAGAATTGCCACAGCCAAATCTCAGGCATTTTTTAAAAATAGTTTGGAGTCAACTCCTGCTCCTTGCTGCTTGTAGACCCTGTCTCCTAAGACCTGGCTCTGACTTTGTTGGGTTAGTGGAAAATTCCCTGCCTCCACAAACAACTGTTCTCATGCAGTGCTCGGTCCTGAGGCCCCCACATGGTCACTTCTGTCAGTGGACACTTTCTGAGCGCCTGCTTGCATTCTGGTTACTGTGCAAATGGTGGGAAGCCATATGTAACAGAGGCAAGGGTGCATGTTCTAAAGAGGGCTGGGTAGCAAGGTGATGGAAGCTGTCGGTTTCCTTAGTGAATCATGCTGTGAGCATGTGAGCAAACCCACCTCGCTGCTTGACTGGCCTTAGACAAATCCCGTTGCCTCTCTAAGCCTCTAGTTTCCAATACAATATAGAAGGCCTCATGAGACAGTCTCTGGGCTGGAAGTTCAGTGGCTCCAGGGATGCCAAGGACATGACTTTGGTTGTAAAGGGACGAGCTGAGCACAGGAGACTCCAGAGGGTCTGCCTGTGATGACCTGGGCTCCTGCTGGAATGAAATGCCATCCATGAGAGGCTAGGTGCTCATGGACATGTTGACATTTCCTAGGCATTCCGTCTACTCCATTTAAGACATGCTGAGTGCAGGAGACCCAGAACCCCAGGTGTCATTCTTGAAAACTGTTTCATTCTGTGTCTCCACTGAGGTGGTGGGAAGACACACACTCAAAATGCATGTTCGACAGGCCTTCTAGAGGTGATTAGGGTTAGATGAGACCATGAGGGTAGGGCTCCCATGAAGACATTAGTAGCTTTGTAAGAATGAGTAAAGGCGTTCCAGCTGGATGTCTGCACTGTCTTGTCACAGATGATGGCCTCCATCATGTTACGATGCAACCAGAAAGCCCTCCTGGGTCACCAATGCCATGCCACAAACACCACAACCTCCAGATTATGATCTGAACAACATTCTCTGCTTCCTAAATCTCCAGGTTATGGTGGTACTCAGTCACAGCAACAGAGCTGAGATGACAGAGGCTGTAGTAGCCTGGGTTAGCCCAACCTGAAGTCTACTAGTCATGATCCTGACCCGACCCTGTTTGTGTAAGAGGGGACCCACAGACTCCCCACACCCTGAAGTCTGCCCCACTCTGACTTCACCATTTCTCTCCCGTTTCATTTGGATGCTGGTCTTCACCTCCTAGCTTCGGCTTGTGGTCTAGCCTGGGAATATGCAGTGTGTTCCATCTCCCAGCAATAAAGCATATGCTCCTACCTCCAGGGTTCCAGTGGTTTCTAATGCAATGAGCTCCACATAGAAATATAAGCAGAGGCATCTTGCCCTCTGTACCTACACACGGACGTATGTGCCTGTACATCTGCCCCAAAGACAGTGGGGACTGTGTAAGTATTTGCAATGTAAAGTTGAAGTGTGTGTGTGTGTGTGTGTGTGTGTGTGTGTGTGTGTGTGTGTGTGTGTGTGTATTGTGTGTGTATGTGTGTGTGTATATTCGTGTGTGTGTGTGTGTGTGTGTGTGTGTACATGTGCCCACATCTGTTACGTATATATGAACATTCAATGTGCGTGGAGAGACAGATGCATATGGTTTTATATAGAAGATCGGGGACCAGTTTGTGGGAGTGTGCATACACACATAACTTGATTTCCAGTTGGCATCGGGCAAGCGGCTGGCATCTGGTGTGAACTAACTTCATTGAACTGGTAGAAACATAGCATCTGTACATACAGTGAAAACTAAATTTGGAATTTTTTTCTCCATTTCTTTAAAATGCTGTATACACAACTTGTGGTGCTTTTAAGGAAGAATAGGGCTGGATGTAACGACGGTTAGAGGTTTTACCTAGTGCCCACGAAGCGCTAGATTCTGTCTCCAGCATGGCATAAACTGAGTACAAAATGCGGTGGCACACCCCTGTGATCCCAGAACTAAGGAGGTAGAGGCAGGAAGATCAGAGGTTCTGTGAAGGGGGTTTGAAGCCAGCTTGGGATAGAGGACTCTCCTTCAAAGGAGAGAGGGAGAGAGAGACAGAAACAGAGAATATTATATAAAATGACTTACTGTCAATCTAATTAACTTAGAATTTTCAAAGTCAACCATAAAAAAAATAGCATGGGCCTGTCAGTCTCCCAACTTTGGAGAATTTTTTGGTTTTGTTAGGATTTTTTTGTTGTTGCTGGTGGTGGTGGTGGTGGTGGTGGTGGTGGTGGTGGTGGTGGTGGTGGTAGTGGTGGTGGTTTCCCAGTTGGCTTTTTTTGTTTTGTTTTGTTTTGTTTGTTTTTTGGGGTTTTTTTTTTGTGGTCTTGGGGGAAAAAGACACTGTTTCTCTGTATAGCCCTGCCTGTCCTGCGACTCGATTTGTAGACCTGATGGCTTCTCACTCAGAGATCTGCCTGCATCTGCTTCCAGGGTGCAGGGATTAAAAGAGTACCCATCATTCCCAATGAATTCAAGTATTTGAACACTCCAGGTCAAATCCTGCTGCCGCTTACAGAAGTGCTAGTGTTTGAGGCATCATTACAAGTGACCCTGAAAACACCGTGTGACCTAGGTGTTCAAGCTGATGCTTTGAGAGGCTAGTGGCCTGCCCAGCAATCTGTTCCCAAGTATCAAAGTGCATTCAGTGGCTCCCAACAGCTGCCATACCGTGCTCCCCAGATTGGGGATACAAACAAAATCAGTGTTTTCTCACATGGTCCTGTGTAGCCAAGATGACAATGCTCTCTCGCAGAAGACCGAGGCCTTCTCTGCCCCTGGTGGCTTCTGATGGGGGTCAACCACTTGTTGACCCGTAGCTGCACCCCTGCAGCCAGCCTCACTGGCTCTTCCCATCGGATTAGAACCCATTTCTGTCCCATCTAGCCTAGTGTTAACAAGTCATGTCTGCAAGGACGATCTCCAAATGAACTAACTCATGGTCTCAAGCTGCAGGGTGGATGTGGGTTTGGGCAGAGCACTAGTCAAACCAGTTGAGTTGGGCTGAATAAACCAGGTCTTTAGGGCCCCAACTTCCCCACTTCTGGTACAGTCAAGACCCAGGTCCTCATTTTCAAGGCTTGGGGGTCACCATGTGCCCTTGAGCTGTCCCTCCCTCTGGGGAGAGCACAAGCCACAGCTCCCCACCCTTGAGACTATGGGCTGCATGGGGGGAGTGTTTACGTGTGTCAGAGCTCCAGCCGGGGACCAGGATATAGGCCATGCAGTGGCGGTTGACACCGACGGATTTCCTGAGACTTCTACCACCGTGTCCCTCTTGGGCTACTGGTTTTCAGGCCCCTGGAGACCTATTCCCCACCCGTCATCTTTCCTCTTCCCTTTCCAGCTGTCTCCTGACCCCAGATATTCACTCCCCTCTGCTCAGGACCACACTTGGGGAGCTGCAGAAGCGGCCCTTTAATTTTTGGAGTCGGGGCACCAGAGCTGAGTGGCAGTTACGGACAGGCACTTCACACACTTCTAGGGAACACCAGTAGTTCCACCACTGCTGGCACTTAGGAAAGAGGAAGAGAAGAGAGCAGACATCACGGCCTAGAGAGCTAAAGGAGGGCTTTTTCTCCCTAAAAGGAGTCAGGAAGTGGACAGCTACTGGCCACTAGTGGGCCCATTCTGTCCCCGGGCGACCTGTAATATCTGTGTCCCTCACGTGTGTTGTTACTCTCACTGCTCCAGCCTTGCAGTTGGGTGCCCTGGGGGTTCTCTGAATCCTCTGGTTCTCCTCTTCTGAAACCAGGCCAAAGCATCAACTCTCCCTCATACAGCAGGAAAAAAAAAAAAAAAGCAAGCAAGTTCCTGCAGGAATCGACCCAAACAACAAGTGCATGGTAATGCCCATATGCCCAAGTCCGCATCACTGTCCCAGATGCCTATCTCTGGGCAGACTAAGGACTGAGACACATTCCTGTTGAGAGCTGTCATGGTTACCCTTTGATGGGCTTGGTGGTGAAGAACCAGATGTTCAGACTCAGGACACAATGCAGCCCATGGACCTTACCACTGCCGTATGTGATCTATGTGACTTGGGCCCACAGCTGACCTCAGGTCTTCATTTTCCCATCCATAGAGTGGGCTTCTCCCTCCACAGACTGGTCCAGATGGGAAGAGAAAGTAGCTGCTGTTGTCACTGTCATGCCTCTTGCGGGGAACTTCCTTTTCCTCATCTGTGAAGTGGAAAGGGGCTGATTCCCCATGGAGATCACCAAGTGATGGTTCACGTCACTCGCTGTTCACCCTAGGAGGGAGAGGACAGGCATCTCCATGCAGTGTCTCGGGGGAGTGTGAACTCTTGCTAGGAACTTGAGAGGTGCTCTCTCGACTCTACTCCTCTGGCAGCAGCCCTTTCTGCTGGGATGTCTCAGGGACCTAAGATTGGACTTGCTCTCCGGAAGGAGCTGAGGAACGTGGGGGAGGAGAGGAAGCGGGCCTCTGAGGGGCCGGCCCTCATAAATTCATTGGCGAGTAATTTATGGCAGCCCTGTGTAGCACCTAGTGCCTGCCCGTGCGAGAGGTTAATAGGAAGGTTAAGGGCCACAGGCCGGCTGATTTATGAGTCTGGCTAGTGCTTTCATCCTGGCCCAGGATCTGGCTCCTGAGGTGTCCTGGGGGAGAGGGAGAAGAGTTGGCCAGGTGGAGGGGGCAGGGAGAGAAGAAGGGTCAGAGGAGAAGGCCATAAGAAACCAGAAACCTGTGCAAAGATGGGAAGGCTCTTGGACAGTATCTACACTCCCAGCCAGTGGCAGTGTGATTTGCCCACTTGGAGGCTCCAGAGGCTCGTCCTACATGTGACCCCCTTCAGTGGGTTTCTGGAGGGTTTTGTCCACCGGCAAAACCAGAAAACAAAAGTGAGCAAACGTATTCTATGTAGAAACTGGTTGTGGTCATGCTTGCTGAGATTAAGGCGATGGCGGGCTGGCAGCAACAGAGTGATGTGACAATCCACAGAAGGCCATGAGGGGAAAGAAATGGAGTTGGCTCCTAGCTAGACAACTAACTTCCTGGCTGCCCCTTCTGAGTGTCTGATTCCTTCCCTGTGATGCCCACACCAAGGATCACTTCCTGTCTAAGGACATCTGCCATGTCCTCCCAGCAGCTCCCTGAGACACAGAAGAGTCCAAGGTCTGAAGGGTCCAGGTAGCCATTTAAAGTGAAACCCAAAGAGTGACAAGCAGTGAGGATAGCCACGAATCACCTCGTGACACTGGAGAAATGACAGGGAGTGATCCCTTGGGCTGGAACCCAAACGGCTTCCCAAAAGAAGTTTGTCAATTCATTTCGGGAAGATGAAGTTCGAGGAAGACCAGAAGCAGAGATGACTTTGGTGACAACCATACTGGCAGCTGGTGGCCCCACAGTTCCGAACATCAGACCCAGAGGCTCCAGCTGGGTCACAGGGACGATGGTTACGATGGAAGAGGAAGACCTCATGCGGCCAGTAGGCTGGTGCCCGCAGAGTGCTCCCACTCAGCGTTTAGTCCTCACAGCTGGGGGCTGGAGCCGTGGGAAGCACAGCTGGCCAAGTATGAACAGAGAGCAATGCGGACACCTTTCTCCCATCAGGCCTGGTGGCCTTTCTCTGTGTCCAGTGCCTCAACCGAGGGTGCTATGGGCATGGTTGCTTGTTCCCCGAGGGCCTCAGAGCTTCCCGTTCTGGGAATCATGGCACGCTAGTTTCATTCCGTTTCTGTGATCAAACACCCCTTCCAAAGGGAAGTTAGGGAAGGGTTTCAGCTCACGATTCCGGGTGACAGTGCTTCGCTGTAGGGAAGTCACAAAGGGAGGAGCTAGAGACAGCTGTTCACATCCCACCCACAGTCAAGAGCAGACAAAATGAGTGAATGCACACGCAGGACTCAGCCAGCTTTACTTTTGCCCAGTTCAGGATTCAAAACCAGAGAACAGCGCTGCCCGCTTTGAAGCTGGGTCTTCCCATGTCAGTTTTGTTAATTAAGACAACCATCTAGGCAACCCCTCATTAAACCTCCCTTCCCAAGTGATGCTAGGCTGTGTCAAGTTGACAACCAAAACTAACCATTATGCGCACGAAGGAGAGACAGTGGACAGGCCAGCACTACCCCCACTGGACACATTTCCAAAGCTTCCCACACTCTCTGAGACTATCTGCCCCTTCCCTCACTTCCTTCGACTTTCTGTCCCTCTCTAAACCAAATATCCCCTGATGCCACTTTGTGTACTTTCCCCACGGAACCCTTCCATCCACATCCTACTCCACCCGTGAATGCCAAGTCCTCAAAAGTGGGACGAGGGGAGTTTTTTTTCTGTTTCAACCCTGTGAAGTCCCTCAGTGTCATCCCAACCCAACTCCTGAGAGAAAAGTGATCTCAGTTCTGGGCTGGAGATATCAGTCCAACGGCACCTTCCTTTAAAATGACCTCCTCCATGAACACCTGGGCAGTCACTAGCAGACATTCAGAGACATGCAGCCATATAAGTTGACCCTTGAAAGCCAAGCCAGCTCACACCCTTGTAGACAACTACAACCTACAAGGTACTGGCCCGGTATCCACAGTAGCCTGAAATTACACAAGAATTCATTGCAGACTCGGTAACATCTTCTAGAACAGCAGGGAGCCCTTCTGAGGCTCCATCCTCTGCTCCCCAGCCCTGTGATGGGGAGCAATCATGATTGCTCACTGACAGGACTTAGAATCACCATGGAAATGAACCTCGGGATGTGTCTATGAAGGAGTATCTAAACTAGGTTCATTGAAGAGCAAAGATCTACACCAGAAGTGGGCAACAGCATCCCATGGGCCATGGTGCCAGACTGGATAAAAAAAAGAGACAGGGAGCTGAGTACCAGCCTTCATCCCCTCTGCTTCCTGACTGTGGATACAATCCAGCCCCCCACTCATGTTGCCTTCCCCACATGATAGACTGTCTGCCTTACCTGTGAGTGAGCAAAAGCCTCCCTTCAGATGATTCTGTTAGGCGTTTTGTCACGGAAATGAGAAACAACTAAGGCACCCTGTGACCTGGCCTGATCTCCTCTCTTTTGCACTGTCGCATCCTTCCCACAGGCTCTGCAGCAGGTCCTACAGAGATGCATCCTCTTGAGTGGCTTCTCTGCCTTTGCTCTCCTTCTATGATGACCCTGACCCATGGTGGGTGGCTGGGAGAAGTGGTGAGGTGATGTGATATTGGGTCTTGGTATGCTACACACATCCATTGTGTTTCCCTGATAGTTTGGCTTAAAGTCAATCTTGCCAATTCCTGGCCTTCAAGACAACCACATCTTCTACCTTCCTTTTGCCCTCTAGACTTCAAGGTCTGGTGAGAACAGAGTCCCAGTGAGGGCATATGTCCCTGGCTATGGGAGCCCAGACATTCACTCAGATTCCCTGAACAACCACGTGCCTGTGAGATGGGATGGGTACAGCCCACCCGGCCAAATCCAGACTTGAATGCCTGCCCTACCATCTCACCACTGTGTGTCTTTAGGCAAGTGTTTAGTGTTTCTCAGACTAGATCTCTTCAGTATAAGACGGTACACGATAACAATATTTTATATGCTGTAGAAAAAATTAAAGAAGAGACTGTAGAGTCGTGGATGTAGATATTTGGGAAATGTTTATTTAAACCCCAGAAGGGCTGCCAGTTTCCAACAGACTCTTCACCCTAAGAAAGGCAAGTGTCAAGATGTGGCCCTATGAGGCAGGCAGGGGATGGCATCACATGACATTGGAATCCCAGCTCTGCCCATTCTGACTCTGCATCCTTTGTCAAGGTTCCTAGCCTCTGCCCTGCCTCAGTTGCTTCATCTATGAATATTATCCACAATACAGCCAAAACCTGAGCATGGGCTGCTGAACACCTTCCCTGTGCCAGACCCTTCAGAGGCCCTGGATCTGGAGCCCAAACACATGCAGGGCCCCCTGCATCATCATGGGGGCTGGGGTGGGTGACAGGCAGCAGGCAGATGAGCTATATCCCCAAGGCTGATAACAGTTCAGAAATGAGGTGGTGTCAGCAAGTCTCTGCAGAGGGACTCCCTTGGATTGGGTGGCTCAGAACAGGGACTCTCTGGAGCAGGTCCAGAGCTGGTTGAGGTTGCTCATTAAATGGTACTAACTATTGATTGCTTTAACTATGAGGACATAGGGCTGACTCAGAATGGGGTTTGGAAAAGAGCGGGAGGTTTCTTTGACCCAGCAGATCTTGAAGCCTGAGGAAGGGCTAGCTGGATGCCTGAGGGCTGGCACAACTGGGGCAAAGGTCTGCCTTGCTGGGCAGCCATGCTGTTTCTGGAAGCTCCTGGGCCCTCTCCTCCCCCAGCCCCATCAGGCTTTCATTTCCTTCTGGTGGAGGCTGAGCGCCAGCGCCCTGCTGCCGGCGTGGACTGCACATCAGAGATCAGGACCATTTGCTGAGGGTTTCACGGGGTGTAAAGTGCTCGGCACCCATTAAAGCAAGAGGGGCTGTGGGGTGGAGGCTGAGATCCTCCCTAAAAGGCTCAGAAACACTTCAGAAAGAGCCAAGACCAGCCCTGATCCTGACTTTGCCCTGGAACTATTTATCTCAGCTTTAAAATGCCACAGGCTGGGCTGAAAGCTTGTAAAAGGGAAAATGCAGAGCATCTCCTCATCGAGGAAGAGTGAAGGGTCTCCCTGGGAGCCCTGGGATGAGTAATGCAGTTTCCCACAAGCCCATTCATCTAGAGCCACGATTGGGCACTGCTTGTATGCAGATCCCATGAGAGACAGCTGAGCATCATATACAGAAGCTGCTTGTCAGGTACTGGGGAGAGAGGGGTATGGAAGAAACATTCTCAAGTACTCAGAACTTTTCATCACCTCCTTCAATCTCACTACAAGGCACCAAGGCCAGCATCCTCCTCTATGAAAACAGATCTGCACAATTAAAGGAAGAATGGCTTTCATTCATGGAAAAGGCAGACCAGCTTGAGTGAGGCCAGTCCTTCCTTCTGGAGAAAGCCACACAGTGGAGATTCTAGAGGAAGCCCCCCAGCCCCCACCAAGCCTGCTCACCATGCCCAGGGGAAGAGTTGAATGAGTGTATGATCAGGGTTCCTCCTACACTAAGCATGGCCACGAACTTCCTGAAGTAAACTCTCATCCTGGACCATCATCACAGAAAAGTGACGCTGCACCCTGCTGAGAGGCACAGCACAACCGTATCTGTTCCAGAGCCCTTCCCACTCTCTGCCCCTGTGCCCCACGATCGCTGAGTCAAATGCCGCTCTCTTGTGAGAGGCCCTCTGCAGTTTGCAAGAGAATTTTCCAGGCCTGGGATTTGATTCAAAGACTCTCAGGAGGGCCTGTGAGATGGAAGGCCGGAGAGCTTTGGGGAGATCCCTACTGAAGGATGAGAAAACCGAGCTCCCCCCCTCAATCATGAATTAGGACCCTCATTCCCACCTCCTGGAAAGCAGCTCTTACCATTGTGACATCCAGGAATAGCAGTCCTTGTTCCCTTTCTACTGAGAAGCAAAGAAATGGACCAGAGTACCCAAATGGCCCTCTTCTTGCCGGTGCCCTCCATGTCAGATGAGACGACGGCACCTGTGTGTGAGGGGGACCTGTGAACTGCCCTCCCTCTGATTTTGAAATATTTGGAGCCCAACTCCTTTGTGGTTTTTATTTATTTATTTTTTTTTTTTTTTGGTTTTTCGAGACAGGGTTTCTCTGTGTAGTTTTGCGCCTTTCCTGGGTCTCGCTCTGTAGACCAGGCTGGCCTTGAACTCACAGAGATCCGCCTGCCTCTGCCTCCCGAGTGCTGGGATTAAAGGCGTGTGCCACCACCGCCGCCCGGCACCTTTGTGGTTTTCATGTGTATGTGTGTTCTCGTGTGTGCATGGATGCCACACATGGACACACGGAGGCCTAAAGTTGGTGTCTGAAATGCTCCTCTGTCACTCTCCCACATTTTTCACTGGAGCAGGGTCTCTCAGTCAAACCCAGAGCTTGCAGATACGGCTAGTCTTGATAACCAGCTTGCTCTGGGGATAGATACTCGGTGTCTGCCTTCCGAGGCTGGAATCACAGGCATGCTGCCGTGCCCACCCAGCATTTACATAGGTTCTGAGGAGCAGAAATCCAGTCCTCCAGTCCTCTTGCCTTCTCGAAAAGCACTTTAACCACTGAGCCATCTCCCAGTCCTGGAACCCCTTAGAAAGGGGGAAATAATTAACCACTTCCAAAATAGTTGCCATCAGGACCATAACTCAGAGATGGTGAGATGGGACTTCCCAGAGGTTCTGTTTCATTCTTTCATCCTTCCCCTTGTTCATTCATTCATGCAGCTCTGTTTGCTAGAGTGTGTTGTACCCATCCACAGTGTCACAGGTGATAAGGTTAGAGGAGGAATCCCATCTAGGGTAGGACCTCACAATGGAAAATTCCAGAAGATGAGGCCAGAACTATACTTCAGAAGCTGAAGGGAAGAATGAAAGGGCCGTTTCAAACAGAATATATGACATGGGCAAAGGGACATTCCAGAAACCCTCCGGGGGCCCATATTGACGGGGCCCAGCCAGCACCTCACAACAGCCGCTTCCTAGAGCTAGGGCCACAGCCACATCCTGATAACGTGTCACGACTTCCCCCCTCCCTTTCCAAGTGTTGGCTCCCCAGCTTGTGGGGACTTTATTAAAAACACACAGGGCATGGCTAGAAGAGGAGGTGAGGCGCTTTGGCCCCCTCTCTCCCCACTCCTCCCCACCCCGAGCCCCTACTCTGGCTGGAACATAACCATCAAAATAAACATTAAATGCAGAATGCCAAAGCTGAGTTATTACTTGTGAGGGTTCTGTGGGGGGGGAAATTTATAGCGACATTACAGTGTTTTGTTAAAAATCTCTTAATGCACCCAAATGGGAAGGTGTGTGTGTTTTTTATTAAAATGTTACACTCTATAAATCCGATCTGCAGGAAGGACACAGGTGGAGGCCTGGGGACTCCGCTGAGGAAGCTGTCATTTCTATCTTTGGAGCCATCCTGTCCCTTGGCTCTGGAAGTTGCCTCTCCCCAGCCAGTCTCTCCTCCTCCACACTGGCTCTCCTTCCCTGAAGGAAAAAAATATTTCTTCTTTTCCCTCACCATCCCAGAAGAGAAGCCACAAAGGGCGTGACAATCTTTGTGTCACTTCCCCATACCCTCAGGGTCTGTGGAAAAGTTGCAATTTTCTTAAAAGGCCTCTCTGTGAGTGGTGGAGCCCCCATGGTGCCCTTATGAAGTTTGTCTGCCGTGGGGTGAAATTTCCTGTGGGTCTGTTCTCACAGTTTTAGATTCTGGCTGATGCTGCGTTTTTCAAGGGCTTCTTTGTGAAAAAGGCGACCGGTTTGTCTCCAGCCTTCTGTTCTGGAATGCTGTTCCTCAAAATAGTATATGATATCACGGAGGCAGAATGGTGGCTTCATTCCTTTTCCCCCTTTGACCGTGGATATCTGTGTTCTTCCCCAACCCAGGGTGTCCCTCCAGCATTACGCATGATTTAAGGCCTCATGCACACGCCAGGCAAGTACTCTACCATGGAGCCGCGTCCCAAAGCCCATGCCCTTTCTTAAAAGGAGAAGACTGTAAAGGATCAGATTGACATGTAAGGGTGTTTGCTTTGCTTTCCACCTTTCAAAGGGTGATCTGAGAGATTCTTTAGTGGCATTAAAACCTTGATTTTTAAGGGCTCAGTGGTAGAGAATTTGCCTAGAATGCTCAAGCTCCTGGGTTTAATCCCCAGGAAGAAAAGGGGAAAGAGGGAGGGAGGGAGGGAGGGAGGGAGGGAGGGAGGGAGGGAGGGAGGGAGGGAGGGAGGGAAGGAGGGAGGGAGGGGAATGGGAGGAAGGCAGGCAGGTGGTGGCCAGAGATTGTCAGACTGGACAGAAGTTTGGATAGTCCTGATTATTCCCTGCAGTGACATGTTATGTACCTGTTAGGGGTTGAATGGATGGGAGAAAGACCCCTCCCTAAAAGATATGTCCAGTCCTAACCCCCAGTACCCATGGGTGTATTCTTACTTGGAAAAGGGTGTTGGTAGCTGAATTAAATGAAGTCTCACGATGAAGCTGTCTAGGTGAGACCTACTTCTGGGAGCCAAAGGCAGAGACTAGAAGAAGGAACTCACAAGGATCTGCCGCCAATAGACTGGAAAAGTCAAGATTCTCTCTAGAGTCTACAGTGCCTGCCTGCACAGTCACCTAGCTCTGAGGACCAGCAGCCCTTTCAAAGGAGAGGGGGTCCTGGGGTGCCATGCTTCCCAGCTGCAGAGCCATCCACAGAAGGGAAATCCCCCCCCCCCCGCTTTTTCCAAACAGAGTTCGTTTTGGTAGAGTTTTTAAAGGTATAGTTGGAAAAAGTGCCCTACCCTGTGGGCACTGGTGGGTAACCCTCCACAGAAGAGAATGTGTAAGCCTGCTACATAGCTTCTCTGTGTTTCAACTCCTTCTTCTTCTTCTTCTTCTTCTTCTTCTTCTTCTTCTTCTTCTTCTTCTTCTTCTTCTTCTTCTTCTTCTGGTGGGGTGGGGGGCAGTGTTTCTGTCTCCTAGGAAAGCTTTTTGGATTCGAGATCTTCAGGCTGAGAGGAAGTGGGGGCCCAGACAACCCCTGAAGCCCCAGATAAGGTTGGGTCCTTCTGAAGGACAGCAACCTTTGTCTGTCCAGGTGTTTCCAGGCAGAGAGATGCCCTGCCTCCCTCAGCGCCCCACCTCTGTGAGTCACCTGTGAAACTCAGAAAAGGCACAGAAAGCAAGCGCCACCTCCTGGGGACCCTGCTGCCCGCTGGGCTCCTCCCCGCCTTACTTCTGTCCTCGGCCCTGAGTGGAGCCCCAGGCTGTAGGTTTAACAGCTTCCTTGTGTTTGTCAGCTGCCTTTTAGGTTTTGGAAATGTGTTCTCTGTGGTTCCGGGGACCTAGGGGCCCTTGAAGAAGCTAAGGACTGGGTGGAGGGGTGTGACCTCTGGTGATTTCCACTTAGAACTTCAGCCAGGGATTTTTGATCCTGTTCTGGACAAAGGGTTGGAAAAGTGACCTCAGTCAGCTGCAAGGCCAGCTTCAGTTCAGCTCTGGCTACCAGCACAGGTCCCGTGGAAGGAGATGCCTCATATGGGATAGGAGAAGGGGTAATCAGACCACTGGAGTCCTCAGATACTGTACCAATCAAGAGGAGGTGGGAGATTCTGCGGGCAGCTAATGAGAGCAGAAGGCAGTGAAGATGTCCTTCTCCGCCGCCGCTAACTAAGCATCTGCTATAAGCCAAGCCCTGGGCTGAAGGCTGTTTGCAGTTGCTGCTATCCTGTCTCCAGGGCCTAAGGATACCCAAGAATTTCTCCCAGCATTCTCCACGGCCCTGCCCTCCCCACCACAACCCCCAGTCCTTTCCTATCACAAGCTTGGAGGTTATTTAGATCAGAATGTGCACCCGGCTGCCTCCTAGGACAGGTGCTGGGGTGGGGACCTCTTGTCTTCCAGGGCAGGCAACTGGAGGAGGGGTTGGAAGGGGGATTGAAGCAGGGAGAGCTAAGGACACACATCTCCCTTCCTTACCACCCCACCCCACCCCCCAGACTTTGAGGCCCCTGCTAGGGAAAAGGGTACCAAGGCTGAACCAGGAGCCCTGAGCTGAGGGCCAGCCTGATGTCTGACTTGAAGGTGACTTTGGGGGATGGTCTCTGAGCTCTTTGATGCTACTCCTCTAGGCAGTGGTACTTGAGGATAATCAAGAGGCTGCCTCAAGTACAGGCCTGAGTGGCATGAGGAGCTGGTGGACTTAGAAACCCTCCTCCTCCCAGGACAGACACCAAGACACATACCTTACCCCCACCCTGCACCAACTGGCAGGAAGGGCCAGATCCTGGGAATTGGAATTCCTCAGCCTTTACCCTCCTCTTTGCTTTGAAATTCTTACCCAGGATGGAGCTGTGGGTGGAAGAGGAGGAGGAATGGGGCCCATTGTTTCCCAAGCATTTAAGGGACAGGAGCCCCAGCTCATCACCTCAGGGTTCTAGAATAGCCAATGCCCTGGGGTATAAAAGAAGTAGTCACTGCTATTGGTGGAGTTATCAAGTAAGATGGGTTCAGTTATATTTAACCCTTCAGCCGTTCTGAGACGGGTACTAGTTTCATCTTCCCTGCACAGGAGGGTAAACGGAGGCCTGCAGAGGCGGTCACTCAGCAGACTTTATATGTCACAGCCAATCAGCAATAGACATGGAATGTAACTAACCCTGGATGGAAAGCTGAGGTTGTAAACTTGGTATGAATGGAAAGGCTGTGTTCTGCCTTTCCCAGGGGCCTCCTCACTGTCACAAACATACCCTTCAGCCCAGCCCTGCCTAGAAGCCCCCTCTGCACATCCCTGAAGGCAACACTGGGTCCCAGAGGGGCTTGGGACTGCAGTCAACACAGCACAGCTGCCCCTGGCTGCTCACCAACTCTCAGCTCAGGGGGAGGGTGCAGGTGGGCCAGCAAATGAGACCTTAGAAGAGAAGATCTGAGAGGCCAGGGTGACAGAGAAGGGGAACAGCAGGTCGTGCTCCATCCCTGGAGGAGAGCCCAGGAAGGTTTCACAACCATCCTCTGGTGGTTGGCTGAGAGAACGATTGGGGAAAGGAAGAGAAATGGAGCATCTTAGGATCCCTGCAGGGATCCCAAGTCACAGCCATCACATAGAAACCTGCCCCCCATAGCCTCTCCTCAGGTGAAACTTGGCCTTCTGGATTGAGGAAACTGCTAAAACCTACTCTTTGCTAGATAGAATGAAGTAGTACCCTTGACCTTGGGAGAGAATACCCCTCCCAGGCACATTCTAGCAGTCATCTGGGCAGGCCCAGGCTGGGTAGGTAGGCTCCTCTCTGCAGAGGGAAGAGAGGAATATGAAATCCTCTCTGAAGAAAACAAAGGACTGTGGAGTCTAGAAAGAGCTCTGCTTTGTCCCAGGGGGCCATCTCTGCCCCGGTGTGGACCTCAGCCTTCAGGGGTCAAAGGATTTCTTGGAAACTCCAGTGAAATTTGAAGAGAGAGACAGGAGCTTGGGAGGATGTGGGTCTCTCAGATCTCTCTGGCCGAGAACATCCCTCTTCGGGTGAAAACTGGGTTCCCATCTGCCTTCCTAAAGCCAAGTTGTGCAGCAAAGACAGATCCGCCCATTGTCCAAAACACCCCAGGAAATCATCTGAAGGCTCATTTCTGCCCCCAGGTGCCTGGGAGGTGTGTGCCCTGCATCTTCCATGGGAGAAGAAAAGAGTAGGGGCTGCTGGCCGAGCACCTTAAGGCCAGTGGTTGGCTAACACACATCGGAAAGCTACTTGAGGACTCAAATTAATTACATCCTGAGAGGGAGTCTCTAACTGACATGATTTTCATAGTGTGGACAGGCTTCCACTCCATAAACTTATTTCTGGTTCCAACAGCTTTCCTCTGAGGTCAAGAAGATTTAAGATAGTGATCCTGCAGCAGAGTGGAAACCCATTTTCCACAAGCTTTGGGCATTCTGAAAGATTCCTTGATCCAGTCCAGACCATGACTGTAGCCTATCTTAGCCTAGCTCTCTCGGGAAGGAGGATAGTGGCCTGTGCACCTGGGCTACATCTTCAGAGGGAATCCCAACAGCTTTGGAGAGCCTTTGATACCCAGAGCGCCCAGAACAGAAAGTTAGGTGCCAGAGAACAAATATGAGTAGGCAAAGTGTACATCTTGGGGCCATTGGAGCCAGCTCGTTTTTAAACCTTCATTGGTGCAGGTGTGGATTTCTTCGTTGCAGCGAAAGCTTGTGAACTGCTGATATCTGCAGTTTGCGCTGTCAAAATTTTTCTTAGCTCTCCTGGGTGACCTGCAATGTCAAGCACAGTACAAGGCAAGGGGGAGCGGGGTGCCAAGGCCTTTGGGGGGTTGTGTTTAGAATGCTGAGTAGCAAATCTGGAATGGTTAAGCATCTCATCTCCAGTGCGGTTCCAGGATTCTGGGTGGCAATGCAGTGTTCCCAGGACTTTCCTAAGCTAGGCGGGCGCCGACCTGTCCCGAGCCTCCTCTCCCAGGTCAGCGCCTAGACGACCTCGCCGCTCCTTGTCTCGGGCGCAGAAGCCTGGTGCGCTATCAGGTCGCCAAGAGCGTCGGCGGGGCCCGTCTCCTTCCAAGCGTCTCTGAGCTGTGGTTGGTCCTGGGATGGCTGCAGGGGCGCGGGGGCCAGAGCTAGAGAGATGCTTGCGAGTCGCAGCAATGCTGTGACAGAGTCTGCGACCCTAGACAGCAGGCAAACTTTGTTCCAGGTCTCTATTCACCCGTGGTAGGGGAACTCGCTTGGTCAGCGCGGGGCGGACCTCAGTTGATAGGCAGTCACCCGGTGGGGGTCGGGGGAGGTACTCCTGGTGGTCACTGGCACCGCACTGGCTCTGGATGAAGCATTTCCTAGAGTCCTGAGGGTGTGGGAGAACCGGGGCCTTTCTGTCTGGCCTACCCTCACCGGCTCATCTCCAGAAATCGCTGAGAACGCGCAGTGAGCAGTTGAGAACAGTTCAGTCCCGTTGCTGGAATCCCAAACTCAAATCCAAAATCCCAGGCTTGAGCGATTGCACACCTCTCATCTGCGCTGTGAGGAATGCAGAGATGTTAATGGAGAGGACCAGAGACCGCGTTGGCTGTTGTTGCTATGCCGATTGTCTGGGGTTTGGGTGCCAAAAAACAGTCTTCAAGAGTCCTAAGACTCTTGACCTCCGGGCTATGTGTCTTAATATTGCCACCTGAGTGTCCAAAATGTCCTTCCGTGGCCCTCAAATTCTGAGACACTTCGGAGAATCCCGCAGTTCACAGAGCAGCAATTTCCACCAAGTCGGGAAGTCTCCTTTGGCCTAGGTGGAAGCTGAGGCTTGTGACAGTCAGGTGACTTCACCTGGCTTGTGAGTAGCTGCCACATCCCTCTCACAGTTCCGGTGGCTGATTAGGCAAGCGGGAGAGCAGTGGGAGATTGAGGAAAGGTAGCAGCCTGGCCCAAAATGACGAAGAATCTGCTCTTCCCTTTGAAAGATGGGAGAGGCTGCTGTGCTTTTCCTGGATCAGGGACCCTCTAACCAACTCGGTTCTCCCCGCGGCGCCCAGTTCTGCCTCAAGAGCTCTAACCCTGAGCAAGAACCCGACAGTCGTCCTCCAGCTCCTCCCTGCATCTGTTCATTTGTTCAGTGGTCATTCAAGAGCAGCCCTGTGTGCCCTGTGCCACACTCAGCACAGAGGAGGCAGTGGCCTTGGACTCCCATTCTAGTGGAAGGACAGACAACAAACAAAGAAACAAACAATCCGTACACATGGGAAATCATGTCAGGAGCTTTCCAGGAGGGAGAAAGATTGTCTGTTCCCCCCCCACCATGCACAGTGCCTCCTGCACTAGGAAAGAGCAAGCGGCTTCCTGTGTGACTACCGGGGCGGGGGTGGGGGGGTGGGGGGGTGGGGACGGGATGAGCAGCTAGGGTGTGTGCTAGGGAAGTAAAGACCTCAAACACTGGCCTGTACAGTCCCTCCTGTTGCTGAAAAAAGAAGGAAAGACAGGAAGAAGAAAAGAGAAGAGAAGAGAAGAGAGGAGAGGAGAGGAGAGGAGAGGAGGGGAGGGGAGGGGAGGGGAGGGGAGGGGAGAAGAGAAGAGAAGAGAAGAGAAGAGAAGAGAAGAGAAGAGAAGAGAAGAGAGGAGAAGAGAGAAACACAACCTGGCATGTTAAGGGACTTCAGGAGATCTACAGAGTAATGGGGCAGGGGTCCCATCTGTGAGAGAAATACTGCATCTGGCAGCGCAGGCTAGAGCCAGAGCCAGCCTTGGTGGCTTTTACATGACCAGAGGGCTATAAGGGTGCCTTGATAGTAATGGTGATGGTGCTCAGGCTTTCCATTGGGACAGACAAGATGGCTAGATGTACAGATGGTCAAACAAATTGAGTTAATAGAGAAGAATGAACAGCTTCACTTGAGAGCATTCTTCCTGATAAGGTACGCGAAAAGGGGAAATCCAAATGAGGAGATCCCTGGCGGTTTGCGGGAAGGTTCCTGGTGGCACCATCAAAGGACCAAACATCATTGTACATTGCAGACAAACTCACAGCCACTTCCTCACTGGCTCACAAGCTCAGCCTCCTTGAACATCCATAAGCTGTGATTCAGACCGTTGAAGGCCCTCAGTAGGAGACTCCCATCATATGCCACAACCAGCGTGCTCAGGGTTCAAATTCCTGGGCCACCACCAAAAGGTTGAATTAGGCAGTAATTAAGCAGGTGGCCTGTGGTGGTGAGAGTCAGCTCAATGGGATGCATGCTGGGATGCTCCAGGGTCCAAGGGAAGCAGGAACATTGTGTAATCGCCACTGGCCCCCACCCCACTGCTGTAACTTCTTGTCACAGCCCTCCCCCTCCTAAGCCAGGAAGTGGATAGAAGGAGTAGGAAAATGGCAGTCCGCATCTGGATGCCTGAGGGCAGCTTCTAGGCTCCAGGGACTGCAGTCACTCCTACTTGCTTGAAACTCCTAGACAAAAAAATCAGTCTTTACACCCCAGGGAACTACTACATGACGATTTCATTCATTCGTTCAACACACGGTTTATGAGGATTTGCGCTGTGCCAAGACCTGTGGTGTGCAAGACAGGCCTGGTCCCTGTTTTAAGAGAACTTACTGTTCTGGGGCTGGAGGAGAGAGAGAGGGAAGTACAGCCCAGAAGAGGCAGTCATGCTATTAATTTTTGACACTTGATTTTGGAAGAGGACCCGAGCAGGCAACTAGTTGTCCTGGATTAAAGGAAATCATGGACTCCTAGGCTGCCGCTGTGCTGGAATGCTGGAAGGAATAGAGTGATGAGAGTTCTTCAGTTCCCCCCCACACACGCTAATACTCTTCAGGGAGCACCAACTACTTGAGCTATGAGCACAAAGAGTGGTCAACCACCCCTGAGGTCTGGAATGGTAAGGAGGCCGGTGGGTTTATAAAACTTGGATGAGAGGGCATGGGGTTCGGGGATGAGCTCCAAATCATGAGTCAGACAAAAGCATGGGGGTGATAGGAGATGAACCACCACCTGTCCTGAGATACCCAGGTGGGAGGGCTCCAGAAGCTCTAGGATGGGAGGAAACTTTGACCAAACAGGAACATTCAGGGCAAGGGCATGCTTATCCACCCTTTTGCCATCTGAGATTGAACAATGATTTGGATTGAGGGACTCAGTCTACCCATAGCAAAATAGGTATGCTAAGACAAGCATGTGAGGCCAAACTGATGTGACTTCTGGCAAAATAGACATTCGATAAACATGAGACTCTCTGGTGGTTAAGATCTGTTGGCCAGAGAGGGAGAGACAGACACAGGTTTCTGACCAGCCATGGGGGGATGGGTGCCATAGTGGTCCAGCGCCCCTGGCTCTGAGGAATATCTTTATTAACGAGCACTTCAAGGTAAGCCAGCGATGAAAACCAGATGTGGGATCGTGCAGTCTGCATCAAGTAAGGACCAGAGATAACAAGGGGTAGGGTGGAGTTGAGACCAAGGATAGGTGGAGTTGGAGGTAGATGCAAGTCTCCTATACTTTTTCTCTGGGTGATTCAAGCACAGAGAGTAGGCATCCATCCCATCCTTGGGTTCTGAGCATTCAGGGTCTCCCCACCCCAGCCTGCTCCAGACTCCCCTTGAGGCAAGTCTTCCATCCTCAGATTTCTCCTGCAGTTTAAGGAGGGATGCTCTAAAGAATCTGTCTGAGCTTTTCTGCAGCTGGAAGGCAGTTAACTTTTGAGGTCTCCATTGTTGACATTTGCTTCAACTTCCCAGGTCTATGGAGACTGTTTCTGCAGGGGTTCTGAGGAGGACATGTTGACTTCTCAGTGGTCCTTCCCGCTGTGTGATTTTGACCATGTGTCTGCACCTCTCTTGCAGACCGGAAAATAAGAGCATCCAATCTCCGTTAGTTGTGAGGTGCAACCAATGCTCAGTCCAGGCCAGGAGCTTGACAGGCTGGGAAAGTTCCTTCCCCTTGCTATATGCAGGTCCAGGTGTCCACATAAATCCACACCATGGGTGTGGTTATGCACGCCTGTCATCCCAGCACTCTGGGGGCAGAAACAGGATCCTGAGTTCCAGGCCAGCCTGAACTAACCAGTGAGACCCTGTTTCAAAATCAACAAAATTTGAGCCTTTTGTTTTACAATGGGGGTGGTGGATGGGCACAGTGAAGAGAGAAATACTGATTTCACTCAACAGATGACAGAGACAATTTATCCTGCAAGGTTGGGCAGGAAGGATGTCTCTTAAGGCCCTATCCTCAACCTGACTTTGAGGACCACCACCCACCCACCCACCCCCATCCTGGCAAGTAAGAGGCTGGAGGGCTGGGAGCCTAGGTGCTCTCCGCTCTAGAAGCCAGGTTAGTGTAGGGTCTCTCGAGTGACTGAGCCAACACAGACCTCACAGCAACCGATGCCAGAACCCTTACAGGGCAGGGAAATAGTTAAGACGTAAAAAGTGTCGTCTCCGGACCACTATGAGAATCTGTTGTGTGTGAATTACTGGGAAGAAGCGGGAATGGGAAGGCAGGATTGAAAGTCAGGTTAAGGTCCCGGAAGGCAGGCCCCTGGCTGAGCCGCCAAGTTCACCAAGAAGCATTCAAAGGATTCGCCAGACCAGCGGCTCATCTGACTCCGAAAGTCAAAACCTCTTACAGTTCTTTTTAACCTGTCAATAAAATTTTCATTCCCCTTACTCTAGGCCCTAGATGAGACCGCTCGTCAATTCTCAGCCCAGCTTCGGAAGCCCTGGGGGTCGCTGCACCTCCCCACTCTAGCCTAAAATCCAAAGGCCCTGAGGCTTCTCCAGGTCGAATAGCCTCTAGCCAGTGAGTGGCATCTCTAGTGAGTGAAAAGGAGGGGCTGGGGAGGGAGGAAGGAGTTCTGGGAGAGGAGGAGAGGAAGGAGGGGAGCAGGAAGGAGCGAGTCAAGGGGGGAAAAATCACTTTTTTTTTTTCTGCTTCAAAACCTTAAAGAGGGTTTGGGAGATCTGGTAAACTTTGCGAAGCATCCGAATCTTTTTACAGCTCTTGGTTCTTTCTCTGGGCCAGCTGTGCGGAGCGAGGTGGGGGTGGAGAAAGAGAGAGAGGAGAGAGGGGAGAGAAAGAGGAGAGCGAGAGAAAGAGAGAGGGGGAGAGGAAGAGAGAGGGAGAGGGAGAGGGAGAGGGAGAGGGAGAGAGAGAGAGAGAGAGAGAGAGAGAGAGAGAGAGAGAGAGAGAGAGAGAGAGAGAGAGAGAGAGAGAGAGAGAGAGAGAGAGAGAGGTGGAGGGAGGAGAGAGAGGCAGCCAGCAGGCCGGGCGCGGAGTACTGCCACCTCCTCCTCGCCTCCCCAACTCCCAGCCAAGGCGCGCGGTGGCGTCCTCGCGCCCTCGCCGGCGCCCCCGCCCGTCGCCCGCGCAGGCCAGGCATGAACGCTGAGACTTGCGTCTCTTACTGCGAGTCGCCGGCCGCTGCCATGGACGCCTATTACAGCCCGGTGCCGCAGAGCCGGGAAGGTTCGTCGCCTTTTAGGGGATTCCCAGGAGGCGACAAGTTCGGTACAACTTTTCTGTCGGCCGCTGCCAAAGGACAGGGATTCGGGGACGCCAAGAACCGGGCCCGCTACGGCGCGGGGCAGCAGGACCTGGCGGCACCGCTGGAGAGCAGCGCCGGGGCGCGGGGCTCCTTTAACAAGTTCCAGCCGCAGCCACCCACTCCGCAGCCGCCGCCTGCTCCGCCCGCGCCGCCGGCGCATCTCTACTTGCAGCGGGGCGCCTGCAAAACACCCCCTGACGGCAGCCTCAAGCTTCAGGAAAGCAGCAGTGGCCACAACGCGGCCTTGCAGGTCCCCTGCTACGGTGAGTGCACGTGCGGGGCACCGGGCCCGGGGACCCTGGGGTCCGCGGCTGGCGGGAGGCTGGAGGTGGAGGCTGGAGGAACTCCCGGTCTGCCCCGAGGCTCGAGCGCTTCGAGGACATCTCTACGTCCTGCTGCGTCCCCAGCCCGCGCCCGGGCTCGAGCGCTGTGGTTTTTCCACTGACTTTGGCGTCGCTTCCTGGGTTTCTCCTCTGTTCACCCCAACGTCTCGCTTTGCGCTGTCCCGCGGGGCCGGATTTGAAGCGGATGCTTCGTCCGGGTTCCCGGCGGGAGGCTGCTAGAAGTTTCTCCCGCTGCTTTGGGCGAGCGGCTCGGGAGCCGCTGAGGCCTGGCTTCCCCGCCGCTGGCAGCCTCCCCGCACCGTGCCGCAGGTAAGAAGCCGCAGGTGTCCGGCGCGCGGGGAAGTCCTGGGCGCAGTCCCCGAGCCTTCGCTAGAAGCCACCGCACCGCGTCGCGTGCGACGCTCGTGCGGGGTCTGGGTCCAGAGAACCTGGCGCACCAGAAAACCTGAATCCCGGTCCGGGGTGGGGAGCGCGGATCGCCTAGGGGGCCGCGGCCCGCCGGTCTGAGATGTCTGAAAGTAGCGGCATCGGAAAAACATGGCTTAGGACCTACTGAGTGAGAAAGCAGTAACTCTGAGATACAGCCAGTACAGGACTGTGGAAAGAAGGAAGAATCCGAGTCCTGGTTTGATCCCACAAGGAACCTAATCAAGATGGCCTAAATGACCTCCAAGCCCCCTTGAACGTGGCTGCAGGGTTCAGGCCTGAGTCCTCCGTGTTCGCTACCACTGAGGACGCCGCAGCAGCTAATCAAATGAGTTAGGAAACCAAACCATCCAAATCCCTAAGCGCTCTCTTTTTCCATAGCATCCCCAGTTAGGAAACCCCAAACTCAAAGAAGGGAGAAAGGACCTTCTCCCCGGGCCTTTGTCTTTAGGCTAGGCCCAAGTGAGATGGGCTGGTACTTGACAGACCAATGACTCTGGCTGCCCCGACCCAGGTATATAGAGGCACTAATCCTGGGGACAGAGGTGAGACATGGTTGAGGTCTTGGTGGACAGAATAATCTCAAGAACACAGCCCAAGCTTTTAGTACGCGGGCTGCGTACCCACATGCGCGCGTGCGTGCGCGAACACACTCCCTCATTTTGAGCTCAATCACAGACAGGACTGGAACAAGCTTTGGGGGGACTGTGGACATACCCATTTACTTAAACTTAAATTCTACACACTCACACACACACACACACTCACACACACACACACACACTTCTTTATTGGCCAGCATGGTCACACACCAAATGCATACACTCATGTGGCTTCAGAAAAAGCTACACACCCTCAAAGTGTCAGGGGCTGAAGGCAGAGCTGGACAGATCTGGTGGGCTTTCCCCGCCTCTGCCACCTTCTCTGTCCACCTTTCGCTGGACCGACACCAGGCACCACACAGGTGCTCCCTCCATGCTCCACTCCAGAACCCAGGCCCTGTCCCTGTGACTCCCAGATGAGAGCAGACAGCACACTCAGGGACTCGCAGAAGTGCACTGTACAAAGTGCCCCGTGCAAAAAACGGGCTCGGTTGATTTCTCCCCCATTGCACCGCGTTTTCATCGTTTAAAGACATCCGTTAGTGTGGCCTCTGAGGTGGCTGAGACACCAGGCAAGAAGAGTCAAACTGCTCTCAAGCTCCTGGTGAGAAAGACACCCTTAGGCCCCCAGGGTAAAGAAAGAGGCTAGGCCCCTGCCTGTCCTTTGGGGGTCTTCAGGACTGACTGGCCATTATATCACCTGCCTTAGCCATTATGGCCAAGGAAAGGAGCAGCCACTTGACCTGGAACTGCCCCTAACCTACAGAGTGACCCCAGAGTGAGTAATTCTACTAAATTCCTATTTCCTAGCTGATACCGGGGCAGTAAAGGAGAGGTCGTAAATGCTGGACCCCTCCCCCATACAACCTTCCTCCTATACAATCCCCTTCATTTCCATGTTGCTGGGATCCCCCAATTCTGAGGACAAGGCAAGCTCCTGCCCTTGCTGGGACAAAGTCACAAAGGGCAGGCTGGGAGGAAAGACAGCTGGAACCTTCCAAGACCGGTCTGAAACGGAGGCACTCCTCTAGGAAACAACCAAGGAAGGCCAAATCACTCACTCACTGTCCCTGTCCCCTCTCAGAGACAGGGCTCTCTGTCCCAAAGGAGATTTCAGATCTACACAGGATGAGGCACATTGAGTCCAAGACGTAGACACTGTGGCACTGAGAAGCAGAGACAAGAGTCAAGGAGCCCTTTCAGAAGTAATGGGGAGGTCTGTGGAGTTGGGGGTCTAATCTGCCAGCAAGCTGGGAAACCAAGACGCGTATTGACAACAATTCTCTAACATCGTTATAGTACACTCAAAGCCGGGAGGTTGGGGCTCCAGGAAAAATCCTGAGATGTTCTCAGGAACCTGGCAAAAGGCCGATGGGCTTGGGAATAGGCCTTGCTTTGGTGGCTGTGGATCCCCAGCCCAGGCCGATCAGTCTCTGCAACTTCTGCTGGCTATAGGAGTCCAGATCCCAAAGTAGCTCCGAGTGGAGGGGGGCGTCCAAGACCTCAGCCTCGGTGTTACTTTGAGGTCCCTTGGGAGGAAGGTGCAGGCCTGGAGGCTGGCTAACACCAAGCTGAGAGAGTGCAGGCCGGAGTCTCCCGAGACTCCTGAACTGGAGGTAAGGGAAATCCCCTTGTGGCTTCAGGCGTCCTTACAGAGTTCCGGACCTCAGTTTCCTTATCTTTACTAAAAAGGCAAAGCTCAGAGTGACTCTGCTGTCTCCCGCGAGCACAGGGTCATTCGCGGCTTTATGAAAGGGCCCCACAGAGGAGTCCTCGCCCACTGCGATCTAGACCCCACCAGGCTCCCGGCGGTCCTTCCGCCAGGGCGGCCGGGCGAGACCGGCTCGCCAGGGTGGAGACCCGCCGTGGCTGTGCAATGCTAGGAGACACCGGGACGGGGGCGTTCAGCTCCGCAGTCCTCCCGCGGCCTCGCGCAGCCTTGCGGGTACCTCTGAGGGTGCGGCTCCGCTGGGAACAGCCCTGCCACCTCCTCTTTCGCTTTCGATTCGGTGCACGCAGGTTTTCGTTGAGAGCAATTTGGGACCGCCACAGCCCATGCGGAATGCAGAGCCCTCGGCGCCCAGGTCCCCCGGCGCTCTGGCCTGGCTCAAGCCGGGGTGGCGCCACCGAGGGGCATGTTCTGATTTTTTGAATTAGACGAAATGTTAAACTCTGGAGGTATTTCTCTACCTCCCCCTCCCCAGTACATACACAATCCACACAAGATGACTCTTACTTGATTTAGTCAAGGAATCGGGATCTTTTGTAAATCCTTCTCCCGAAAAAGTGGAGAATGGGGACGTAAGGGACCCAGAGAGCAGCCTTAAGTAGTCCCCAAGCCATTCTGAGAGGATTAATTCTCTTGGTGAAGGCAGAGATCCCCTGCCAGTTTTAGGGGGAAGGCTGGGAAAGAATAGCTTTGAATTTTTAACTTTGTTCGTTTCCATAGCCCCCAGCCTGCTCCAACAATCCGGCCCCAAAGATACGTCCTTAACCAGAGAAACAGAAGGCTTGTATTAAAAGTCTAACATTATTTTGAAATCAATGGGCTTGGCATACATTTTTCTTTAATTTACACATAAATTGAAGGTTCAACGTCTTAAATAGAAAAGTCGGGAAAATGGTTGAGAACTTGCTCAAGTCACGGTCCTATATGTGTTGAATATGCGCACGAAAAATTTCGAGGGGAAAAAAAAACTTTTGTGAATCAAGAAAATTTCAGGAAAAAAATTCGAAGCACCGGGGACCCCATCTTGCTTCTCACGGCAGTATGTCAAGGATGACCTTGTAACTCTCGGACGTTTGTGCTGCCCTGACCCTAACAGGAGGCTACAAGCAGCTTAGCTAGAACCTCTTTAAGGCTCTCCTGAAGCCATCAAAGCCTTCAAGTTGCTCCTGAGGTTCTGGACGCGGAGGAAAACAAATTATAACACCCTGTACTAAATCTTGCTAACGTCCTGGAGGGCTTTGGTTTCCAGAGGCAAATGGATAGACTTTTCTGGAAAGTGCCTTGATTCAGGTCGTGGGCGGGTTTCTTCTGGAAGCTGCGCGCAGAGTCGTTGTACAGTTGCTTCTGTAGTAGGCTGAAAAAACGAAACGGAAAAAAAACCTCTGTAGCAACTGGGAGGGAGGAGAGGTTGGCGTCCGGTGCGTTTGACCCGGGTTGGGGCTTATCTGCTGGCCCCGTGGACCTCGGGGGTGCCGGAGGCAGCAGGCAGGGACAGGACAGGAAAGCTAACTGCCTGAGCCACCCGCCGCTTTCCCGGCCTGGGACACGACACACACGGAGGTCGTGCTCCAGTAGCATGGCCACAAGCGCACTGATACACAGGCAGGGTGAGTGGGAAAGCAAGTACCTAGGGAAAAAAAGAAAATTCTGGAAAGGAGATCTTGGGCCCCTCCCTGGTGCTCCTGCGTCCTCAGTCCGGAAACTTGTTTCCTCAGGAAGCCGGAGAGCTTAAGCACAGTCACAGGTTTGGGTAGGACGGGACCGCTCACTCGGTCTTCTGACCAAATGTGGCTTCAGGGTGCCACTTGCATGTCCACTGACAACTGTGGACCTCTCCAGGCTGTGCAGTCCCCTCACTGAGGAGTTAAGGGTGGTTACCAGACCGGGAAACCACACCAGTGCTTGGACCCGGCTACAGCTAAGTGACGATTCCCTCCAACGAATTCAGAGTGGAAGCCAATGGTGACTCCGTGTTTAAGCTCTACGAGCCACTAGCTCAGCACCACTGGACAAGTGGGAATTGGTCCTTCTTCCAAACAGGGCCCCTTGGGAGAAGGACCACGCACCCTCGCTCTAGTCAGCAAGCGGTTCCAGCCACAGTCCTTAGCCACGGTTTCTTCTCTGAGACCAGTTACCAGTGGCCCCCCCGGGAACCACAATACTCTGCTATAATTGTGTGAATGAGTGACACCCACATCGCCATTAATGGGGCTTCTGCTAGTTAATCTTTTAGAGGTGTGGAGTAGCCTGGGGCGGCAACCCTTGAGCCACCGGGAAACAGGATGCCCCAGAACGACTCGAAAAATTAAGTCTGGCTCAGATGCCTCCTGTGCCTTCAGGATGGTGCTTCAGGTACTCCAACCGCATTAGATTCTTCCTCTTTGTCCCCAGCACATTCTGTAACCTACAACTCTTTTCTACATCCCACCTACTCCCAACCTCCAGCACCAAGGAAGAGAAAGAGCCTGGGGGGGGGGGGGAGTTAAACCTGGGTTCAGATAATTGCAAAAGGTTGTTCAGAGGAGCGAGAGGCAGCCCGGTGGGATAGCAACCTGGGCAGCCTCAGCTTCCGTTCTACTTGAGAAGGCAGCCGGCAGAATCGCACGCAGAGTGCTCTTGGAGAAGAGTAATCACCCGGAGATACCTTGAGGATGAGAGGTGCCACTGCCTGCCAAGATGCCTATCTTTCCTTGTGCTTAGGGACCTCACAGTTAATAACTGAGGTCCCGTTACTGGTGCCGCTTTCGGAATAGAGAGGGAAGCCGTGCGCCGCTGCACACTGGATTCTCAAAGCGGATTCTCTTGTGGGGAAGACTCTCGTCCTGAATCGGGAGCCCTCGGCGCGCGCGCTTTCTGGAAAACTGAATCCGAGACTCTGAGCGCTATCTACGCGATCCAGAAGAGTCAGGAGTCCACGGAGGGTTTGAGTCTGTGAGCAAACTGATCTCCAAGGTCTACTCCCTGCATGGCCTTAGAGAAAGTCCTCTCCACTCCTGACTTCCTTCTGAGAGGGTCTGTGAGGGTACTAGTCCGGGTCCCCCTCCTCTGCTTTCCCACTATTACACGGTTTTGTCTGGAGGGGTCCAGATAGATAAGAGTGGGCAGCTGACAGTCCTAGAAGGTGGGGCTTGGTGAAAGGTCTGGGCTCCTCACCGGGGTTTAAATAAGAGGAAAGGTAAGCTACTGTTCTTTGATGCTCACATGCACCAGACTCAAGCCAAGGATGCATTAATTCTGGCGTCTCCCTGAACTGATGTTCCATTTGCATTCCGTGTCTCTGTACTTTCCAACTGCCTATCAAGAGCAATAAGGGCTTGGTAAACCAAGAGAATGTGGGCCTTCTGTGGGAGCCTAATCCCTTCTGGTGTATATCCTGGAGCTTGTAAGGATGAATGAAGAATTGGTGTTTTATTCAGAAGGTTGGGTGCATCTGTGAAAATATGCCAGGACTCTCTCTCTCTCTCTCTCTCTCTCTCTCTCTCTCTCTCTCTCTCTCTCTCTCTCTCTCTCTCTCTCTCTGTGTGTGTGTGTGTGTCTGTGTGTGTGTGTGTGTGTCTCTGTGTGTGTCTGTGTGTCAATGTGAGCTGGCATGCATCCCATCCATAGTTCACTCTGTCCTCTTCCTCCTCCTGAGTGAGTCAGGTTATAATTGTGTGTATCAATTATTGTGCACTCCTGTATGAAAAATGCGCATGAGTGGGGCCATTTGGTTACCCTGGCATGGGAACCTATGTACTTGCATGTGCACAAGAGTAACTGTGTGTGGCTCTGAAAGCTCCTCCTAGCCTGTGCACAACCAAGCCCCAGAGGGTTGAGCCAGAGGGAGGCTAAGCGTCTGTGTGTCTCTGGCTCCAAGCCTCTCTCCTTCTGGCTGCCTATTGCAGCTTCCCAGAGACTGACTCATAGGCTAGCAGAGTCTCCAGGTGGCAGGTCTCCAGCAAGCCCTGGCAGTCCAGATTAGGTCCATCCAGCCCACCTGCAGTGCAGTGGACTTGTCCCCATTTCTAGGTGCTGGGATGTCCATTTTGCCCTGTGTGGCAAGCTCTCCTGGCACCATCCTGATGTAGTTTTCAGACCACCTTTAGTTGATGAGTAAGGATCCCAGGAGAGAAGGGGCCCCAACCCAGGTTGTAGGGAGGACAGGAACCCCTCTTACCCTTGAGTGGAGAGGCAGCAGCATCTGGAGACAATCTGGTTGGATCACCTGTTCTTGCATGGAGGTATGGAAGCCACATTGCATGGGTACCCCAAGGCCAAGGATCCACCTCTCCCTCTCTCACATGACTGCCTACCCAGTGCTGAGGACCTTGGTGATGCCCAGGAACCACTGTCCCCCAACACAGACTTAAGTGGGTCCTGATATCCCAATGGGGTCCTGCCCTATGTTAGAAGAAATGGCAGTCCTGTACTGGCCCAATGTCCTGTTGTACAGACTGGGACCTAGGATGCCTGATTCCACTTACTCCTCAAACTGCCTGTCCCTGAGCCAGGCCCTGGGAGGCCTGAGAAGTACTGGACCCTGCCTCTGCTTTCAGGTCCAGAGGCAGACAAGGAACCTCCAGTTCCTCTTCCCTGGCACCAGTGCTGGGCTGGGGAAGCCTCCATCGGGCTGGCTCACAAACTGCAAGGGGAAAGGTGCCCCTGCGATTAGAGCTTGTCAGAAGCCACCATCCCTCTCTACCTGAGCTCCCTCCTCCAGTAAGGGGAGGGAGCGGAGGAGTATGAAGACCCTTGTCAACTCTTCCTCCCTGTCTATGCAGACCAAGGGGTCTGGGTGCAGGTACTGGCATTTCAGTGGAATTAACCATGACCTTTAGCATGGTGCCCACGTACACTCTCTGGTGTCACTAGTGACTTCATTTGTTGGATGTGGCTATTTGGGACTTGCTGACTAAGAGGGAAGGGAACAAGGGGATGTGTGAGCCTGGAATGTTACCCCAGTGCAGATAGATCCCATATTGCTGAGTTCTCAGCCTTACCCATCACTCACCTTTTTGAGGGAGTTAGAGTATTACAGGTGGTGATGATGACGAAGTTTTAATAAGGTGTCATTTGTTTATTATTATTGCTGTGTTGGAGACAAAACTCGGGTCTCATACATGCTAGGCAATCACTATGCCGCTTTAGACCCTGATCAAATTTTAGGGTAGAATGGGGACTTTGAGGTCCCTCTGGATATGGGGGCCTCCCTGATGTCCAGAAGTCTTTCTGGTCCTGTCTCTGACCCCACACCATTCAGCCACCTCCATATCCAGTTCACAACTGAGCACTGAGCTGGGATCAGCAAGTCCTTGATCTTTCAGAAGGGACTCGGCCTCAGGACAGCCAAGACAAGCATGTGCACACCTCTGAGGCACAGGTCTCCACATCTGAAAACCCTTTATGGAATCTGATGGTTTTAGAAGACATAGTTCAGGTCCTGGGGCTAAGCAACCTTTAGAGACCTCAAGGACCTGCCTCTCTGCCCACCATATTGTACTCAAGGGAAGGTCTGGCCACCTGCTATAGGGAGAATGTATAGCAGGCCTTCCTTGTCTGGCCCTTCATTTTCCCTCCTGCAGGACAGGTCAATAATGGCACAAAGAGAGGCCTCTGTAGTTGCTGTAACACAGGCCAGCTCTGTTCCAGGCAATGCCTGGAGTGCTTTGTGTGTTCTGTTTCATTGCAACCCCTTTATGATGCTGTGGGATCGGTAGACTCACCAGAGACCTGGTAGACAATGAGGAACGTGTGCGGGCTGGGGCAGATTGGCAGGAACAAATGAGTTCCGGGTAGCCCCAAGACTAAGAACCTCCAAAGCATCCTTTCCTAGAGGAACCTGACTATACTTGAAGTCACTCCAGCTCTCTCCCAGATGGCGTAGGGACGCGCGATGGGGTATATTTCAAACACGGCTCCCAAAGAGGTCTTCGTATCCTGTCTAGGGATGCCAGATCAAGGCTGGGTTTTGGTACCTGGTAGGGTAGTGTTCCAGGCCCAAGTTGGACTTCAAGCATGGCTTCTTCACCTGTGCCTGGTGATAACAGCATGGTACCGGTGCCTAATAACTGGTGGGTATTACTTTTTGAAGTGCTGGTCAGGTTGGGAGAGCTGAGAATAATCAGGAGAACAGAGCCGTGGGAACGTGTCTTTCCTCCAGGAGATATGGAACTGTGTGAGGCCCTGTCTATGCTGTTCCAAATTACTTCTCCAGACCCTGAAATGACCTGGGATACACAGTAGGTGCTCACTCAGTGTTTGCTGATAAGTGAGTGATATGGGGGTGTGAACATTTTAGAAGCACTGTGACTTTCCCCTCCTCTTTCCTTCCTCTGTGGAGGTGGGGTCGCAGCCAGATATGTGGACTTCTTTTATTCTGTGGAAAATGATTTCACTCAGCAAGGAGCTTGTGGTTCAAGAGCAGGGAGGTCTCGGGGAGACAAGCCATTTGTTTTGCAGAATTGTGGCAGTTTGGAGGAGTTCCCTCCATCCCCAACTATCCCCCTTTGGGCTCACCTCCAAGGCCACAGGCCTGGTGTCCAGCTGCCATGTCTGCGGAGGCTGGCTCGAATCAGGCTGGTGTTCTCCGTCTCCCAAATCTCCTTAGACCTTGCCTGCAGTTAGTGTGAGCCCCTGCCTGACTGTAGGGCCACTCAGAGCACAGATGATCCTCCCTGGGGACCTATCTATTCATCTCACCTCCTTGAGATTCTGAGACTCCCAGCAAGGGACATTGCTCTCTGTTCCCACCCACTCTGCACCTGGATTCTGCTTGAGTCACCTACTGCGGGCTAGGCTCTCTCCCAGCATTTCTGTTCCCCGTGGCCCCCAGAATTTGTATGGGCATGCCCCCCCACACACATACACACAGCTAGCCTGGGAATGTAAGCACTCAGGGGTAACTTCCACTATTCCAGACTTCTAGGTCCTTTGGGGAGAATATGGACAGAGACAGAGCAGGGCAGGTCTCCAGTCTCCCTCACTAAAGCGGAACAGACTCATGTGAGGTTGTGGCCAGGGTCCTGGGTAGGTTTCTTCCCATCAACAGACCCTGTGTACAGCATCCTGGTCAGGCATGTTCCAGGGTCTGGCTATGAATGAGCTGATTCCTGTCCTCACAGCCACCAACCTTACCAGGATGAGTCACATGGGGAATCCCCAGAGAGGTGACAGTGGGCTAAGGCTTCCTGTGGACATCTGAAGTAGACCTCGAAGGCTGATTTGGAGCCAGTCAGTAGAAGGAGCAGGATACGGCCCTCTGCCATCAGGAAACTGCCTGAATCGAGGGTCTGAGTTAGCAAAGGTCTGAGTGTGGCCAGGATGGCTGCAGGGAATTGGAGCCCTAGGACTGGCAGGGGCCAGCTGTGAGGACTGTCACTGGAGCTTAGGGGACCCCCTGGAGGTTGCTGAGGGGGCTGTGAAGGCAAGCCCTCTGATGAATGCTCTTAGTGTTGCTTGGTATGACTTTTAAAAACAATTTCAAAAACTCCAGCCATCAGGGAGATGGTGTTTGTTTGTTCTTAATGGTAGTAACATGCACATACGTGGTGACTCAGGCCTGTAATCCCAGCATGTGAGAGGCTGAGGCATGAGGTTTGCTATGAGGAGGAGGCTAGCTTGGGCTACATCGGGGACCTTCCTAGGTTCCATCACAGGACTGTGCAGTAGGAAACCTGCCCTAACTTCACAGATCCTGTGCAGGTGAGTTCCAGGACAGTCTGAACTACAGTAACAGATCCTTACACACACACACACACACACACACACACACACACACAGAGAGAGAGAGAGAGAGAGAGAGAGAGAGAGAGAGAGAGAGAGAGAGAGAGAGAGAGTTATATATAACATAAAATTATTTTAACCTCTTTAGGTGCACAATTCAGTGTCATTAAACACATGGAAAATGTGGTATAAAGTCTTTTCTATTTCCAGACCTTTCCCATCATTTTAAATACCTTTGCCTGTTAAACAAAAGCTTACACCCTCTTTCCTCTGGCCCTAGGTAGCCTTCACTCTGCTCTCTGTCTCTGTGAATTTCCCCTACTCTCACTTAAATTTGTGCTTTGGTACCTGGCTATCCATAGACATTCTTAGCCATCTGTGTGACTTCAATACCTATTCCAGATCCTTCTCCAATTTTTGAATCTGTTTGTTTGAATGTTTTTGTGGTTAAGTGGAAGAACTTATTATTATTTGTGGCAGTAGGTACTGAACCCAGGGTCCCATGTGTGTGTCCTACCTCTGAGTCACACTCAGAGCCATAGAAGAATCTTTAAGTATTTTGGATAATAATCTCTCATCTAAAAAGATGGTTTAGAAGTATCACAAAGCCTCTCCTCCTGCGGCCATCTTTGCCTCTCTGGATGCTATCCTTGTTCCCTATGATAAATGTTTTTCATTTTGATAAAGTCTGGTTTATTTTCTCCCCCTTTGTCACCCAGTTTTCTGGTGTCTCATCTACATCGATGGCACCTGCTCATGAATTCCCATTGCCTTCTGCTGCCGTTTGGACTCAGGTCAGGTCTTTGATCCGTTTTGTGTCAGTCTTTGGGTCCAGCATGAGATAGGCACTAGCTGCGTCTGTGTGTGGGCTTTTGGTTCCCGGCATCGGAAAGAAAAGGCAGCCCCCTCTCCACAGAGTAGTCTCAAGACGCTGCTTCAGAATCGCTAACCCGGGCACCTGACAGCTTCCCGCTAAGATTTCTCTTCTCTTGTATTGGTCCATTCCATCTGTCTGTCCCCAGCAGGGCTTTCTCGTGTGATGTTCAGGATAGTAGAGTGCACAGGGAAACCCATAGGTCACTCCGTCTCTCCTCTTGCCTTCAGGTCAGTGATTGACCAGCCACAGAGAGTCAACTCAGGGACACATTTGTTTCTCAGGAACTAGAGCTGACAAGGGAGGGCAGAGGGGAGAGGTGCAAGCCAGGGCTCCTGAAGTGCCCCTTAAAATCCTGGCTATTTGGGGGTCCCTGGGTCCAGTTAACTCTAATGAGGATGTAACATGTCATTAGCCACATGTCCAAAACCTTCCCCCTGTGTGCTGAGAGGATTCCCAGGAAGGAAGCCTATGACCCACCCCCCTGCAGGCTCCATGCTGTCACATCTCTTGTGTAACATTTATTCCCAAAAAAGGCACTTGCACGACTGTCCCCTGCCCAGTCATCAGTGTGAGTCCACCAGACCTCGGGCTCCAAGCACTGGGCCCCAGAAGAGAGGGTCCCTTGCCTAAGCATCAGCCCAAATGATCAGTCACAGTCTGCTGGGCCTCGTCTTCAGGAAGGTAGTACGCACAATTTCTAAAACCTATTTTATTTGTGTGTGTGTGTGTGTGTGTGTGTGTGTGTGTGTGTGTGTGTGTGTATGCATTTGTGTATGATGTGTATGTGAGAGTGCACATGCCACAGTATGTGTATGGAAGTCAGGTGTTTTGCATACATACGTGTGTGATGTGTGTTGACATGTGTGTGCACGTCTGTGTACAGGTGCTCATGCATGTGTGTTGCCCAAAGTTGATGTCAGATGCCTTCTTAATTGCTCCCCACTCTATTGATTGAGGCAGGGTCTCTTGCCAAACCTGGAGCTCCCCAGTTCCAGCTAGCCCAGCTAGTTAGCTTGCCTGGGAAATCAGCTATCACGGGCTGCAGTCCTGTCTTCCCAGCTTTTGCATGGGTTCTGGGAACCGACTCAGGTCCTGACGCCTGCGAAGCAAGGGCTTTATCCACTTAACCACCCCCCTCGTGAGATTTCTTTGAAATCAAATATCAAATGGTCTTTTCTAGACCTCAGAAAAATTAAATAGCAGCTTTGCAATGGATTTAGCCATGACCTCCTCCTTCCTGTCCAAGAGAGCAAAGGTCTTCCCACCACCCCTATTTGAAGAGATCCTCTGCCTTAGGACAACCACACTTTAGAAAGGAAGCTGGGCACCAGTGAGAGAAGCAGTCTCTTTCTAAGCTGATATGGCTCCTCCAAAGGCTGGAAAAGCAGCTACACCAGAGTCTGTCATTCTAGGGTGTTTAAAGACAGCCACAGGGCAGGGAGAGGCCAGGGAGGCTGGCAAGGTATCTTCCTTGCCCGGGGCAAGGGATCTATCTAAGGGAGGAAGCTGCCAGGAATATATAGAGATAGAGATAGAGATAGATAGATAGATAGATAGATAGATAGATAGATAGATAGATAGATAGATAGAAAACAAAATGTATGTAACAAAAGGAATGGACATTTAATGCCTGACTTTTATGACAATTTCAAATGTTCCAAACATTTACAGCGGTCATGAATGTTTCACCTGTCAGAGGACCTGCTCTACAGATGTGAAATGAGCTCTGATTGAAGGGGACCCTGGGAGCCACATTGCACAGAGGTTTATGATTCATACATGTCCTGGCAGCTGGAGCTGAAAAGACTTGGACAGAAGAGAAGGCGTCAGGGAAGGACTGGGAGGTGCGGATGCCCCTGCAGCGGAGGGGTCTTCCCTTCGCTCTTGCAGCGTGTGGACTCCATAGGCTCTATTACGTGCCCTGGGGGATTTCTGGTGGCAAGGGATATGAATCCACACTTTCTGCCTCATTTCCACCTCACAGCCTTCTGGGATATAGATTGCTTAGCCTTGCTTCACAGGCAAGGAAACTAAGGCACACAATGGTTGCTTTCCCGAAGATGCCCCTGGAGGCTGAGTGGAGAGACAGCCTGGGGGCCTCTTTAGTCCCTCCTTTGCCTCTGTCATTTGTCTGGTGGGGACAGTCAACATCCCTGGTATAGTGAGGCTAGCTAGGCAGAAAGAACCTCAAGCTAGCCTCTTCAGCACATGGCAGCCTCAGCATCCCCATGCACAGATCAGGGTTGCCCTGGTAATCCACTCTGTCACCTAGGTCAGGTGACTTGTCATTCTCATTCTACCACTCCATTCCTCCACAGCCTTCCTCCCTGAGACAGGTGCCATCATGCTCTCCATTCCTGTCACCTGGAACTTTTCCCAGCTTGTTAAGGTGGTCCAGAAATGCCAGGTGAACGAACGGGTGGCTGGGGGAACAAAGGACGGCAGCATTGGGCATGAACCCGGGCCTGTCCTACCCATGACCCTTCTCATCCCTTCATATTGCACAGGACTTAAACTTCTCCATCTTGTCACCTGAGGGGGCATCAGGGATGCAGGCTTTCTTTTGTTGTAAGAGGAAACACAGGCTCTAGGTTACCAAGTTACTGGCATTTGGGGACATACTCAAGACCACACAGTTTAGAGGCGACAGTTTAGGTGAGCAGACCGACCACAAGGTTAGAAGTGGGAAGACATGGGTTCAAGCCCACTGTTCACAAGCTGGCATGCAGAGCTTGGGTTTCAAGGCCTGAGCTGGGCCCTTATTTGCAGGAGCTGGGAAATTTCCAGGAGAGTAGCTTATAGTCTAGTCGGAGTCTTTGTTGGCTTTTTAGCCCCCAGTTCAAAGATCTCCTTGACCTTTTCCACCCGAAGCAGCCAGCCCTTTTTCTTGTGGACCCTGGTGTCCAGGCAGGACACAATGCTCACTTACCTGGCATCCCCTGTGACAACCAGATGGTACTTGTTTCCTGTCTGTGCCTTCCATAAGGCTATGGCCTTGTGTGTATGTGTGTGTGTGCACATGTATATATATATGGAGGCCAGACACCTTGCTTTTTGAGACAAGGCAGTGGGTTGTGTACTCACTGATTTGGCGAGATGACCAAAGAGCTCAGGTATCCGCCTGTCTCCACCTCCCCTTCTATGTATTTTTTGTGTGTGTATATGTGTGTGGGCACTCATGCCATGGTACATGTGTGGCGCTCAGGACAATTTGTAAGAATGGTTTTTCTTTCCTCACACTCTATGGGTTCAGAGGATTGAACTCAGGTCATTAGACTTGGCAGCAAGCACCTGTGCCCACTAAGCCATAGTGCCAGCCCAGAAAATGGAAACCCTGATAGAGTCAGAGTCTTTTTCTAGTTCTCAGCTCCATTAGCGGCATGCCCTTTGCTCGCAACTGCTGTAGCCTACAGGCCTGAACGTCACTGCTGAAGGAAGTGGGGAGATGGCCTTTGAAGGACTGGGTGAGATGGGCTCTCAGAAAGCTGGGTGAGGTGTGTGGGCTCTGGAGCGGGCATCAGCCTTGGGCTCTGCTGAGGACATGGGGACCACGCTCTGGAGCGGGCATCCGCCTTGGGCTCTGCTGAGGACATGGGGACCACGCTCTGGAGCGGGCATCAGCCTTGGGCTCTGCTGAGGACATGGGGACCATGCTCTGGAGCGGGCATCAGCCTTGGGCTCTGCTGAGGACATGGGGACCACGCTCTGGAGCGGGCATCCGCCTTGGGCTCTGCTGAGGACATGGGGACCATGCTCTGGAGCGGGCATCAGCCTTGGGCTCTGCTGAGGACATGGGGACCATGCTCTGGAGCGGGCATCAGCCTTGGGCTCTGCTGAGGACATGGGGACCACGCTCTGGAGCGGGCATCCGCCTTGGGCTCTGCTGAGGACATGGGGACCATGCTCTGGAGCGGGCATCAGCCTTGGGCTCTGCTGAGGACATGGGGACCAGGCATTGGAGGCTGAGGACACTGTGGCCGGAAGGCCACTCACTACAGACCTGCCCAGACCCCATGCTAAGCAGTATGGAGTGCCTTCTGTGATGGGATCCTGGATAAGGCCAACTTCCTACTGGCCAACATATATCATTTCTTGATTTAAAAAAAAAAAGTTTTCTGTTTTGATAAAGGTTCAGGCATAGGGAAAAGCTGCCACGTGTACTAGGGGATCCCAGATACTCTTCTGCTGACACAAGTTTATACTTGAGGACCCTGACAGACAGTGGCACTGGTCTCATGCACAGGGCAGCCTAGTCAGTGTTAGCATGGAGATGGGATGTGACAGGTCCTCCTTCAGGCGAATGGGAGAAACTGGCCTCCTGCACTTCCCAACCTGTTTCCCTTCCTTCTGGCCCTGGTCTCTGAATATCTAGCCCTGTCTCACCAGGGCAACTGTCCCAGCAGACACCTGTCCTACCAAGGCACCTGCCCAGCAGACCCTGATGATCCCTACCAAGCCCAGGTCTCAGGCTTTTAATTTAGGTGCCAGTGATATTCAACGGGTCTCTATCCAGTGCCTCATTTTGCCCATTGAGGATTTTGAGAGTGGTAAAATCAGCTATGGTAGATGTAGGGGAGGCAAGAGCTCTTCTAGGAAGTGCTGGGACTTACTTGCCTTGCTCATCCCTGCGCCCCTAGTAAAGATGGCACCATGGCAGGTGAACATTAGGGCTGAATACCTGCTGAACTGGTAGATCTTTCCAGGCAAGGGTCTTCAAACCACTTTAAGGAGTGGGGGCCCCAATCCGCTTGCCTCCAGCCCAGAAACACTTTATTGGAACTACAGTGCCTCTTAGTGGTAACTGTGTGAAACTGCAGCCTTGGTCTTGGCCTCTGGTAGTTGGACCTAGAGTCTTGACACAGAACCAGCCCTGAGGGCTAGCAGCTGCCAGGAGACCCCTCCCAGTGCCGGCTACCCACGGGACTGGGACCTCCACAGTGCCCTTTAGCCCTCCTGGTGGCATGGATTCACTCAGAGTTGTAGAACTGAAGAAACATTCATCATTGTTAGCCCAGAGGTTTGTTCAGGGGCCAAGCAGCCTCAGAGCCACCTTTGGCCCTTCATGCCTGCTTTATGGCTGGTTTCTCGGAGCTCCTTCTCCAAAGGTCTCTCCCAACCCCCATGGGGCATCCATCCACACAGGCAGTGTGTGCTGAGGTGGGGAGTCCAGCCCCTGCAGGGGACCCAGAGCTAGCATAGCAGGAGCCCAGGAGTTCTATGCGCACACCCCACACTCATGGCACTAATTTTAGGGGTGTGTCCTGAGCACACCTATCAGGCCCAGATTCTGTTCTGTATAGCTTATGGTCAAGTGTTTAAGAGCTCAGCCCAACCTTGGGGTCAGGGAAGGAGAGTGACCCCTGACTGAGCCTGGGAAGCCCAGCAGAGGCATTTACAGCAGAAGAAACAGAACATAGATTTCTCGGGGTTAGCAGCAGAGATGGAAATGAAGCCAAGACCTTGCTTTCATCCCACACCATGTCAAGGATTTTAAAAATGGCCTAGACTGACCCTGAAGGGGAAGGACACACAACTGTGGCTGAGCACACAGGCCCACTTCTGGAAGGCAGTTTAGCTGTGTTCACCAGAGGCCTGGAGATGCAGCTACGACGTAATTCTGACTTTCTTATTCTTGGAGTTGCTCTAAGGTGATCACCGTGAATGAAAAGAGATCGAAATCACAGATGCTCATCTCAAACCCTGCCACCCAGGGTACAGCTGTGGGTCCAGCTGTGGGTCCAGCAGCAGAGGACAGGTTACATGAAGTAGGTGGGGTCCTGTGCAGTAGAAGAAGAGACTCAGGCAGAGTGGGGTTGAAAAGGCTTCTACAAAACCAGTGTGTTCGTGTGCACAGGTGTTAAAGCCCCGCCCCCTTTGGCTTTTGACTCGATTGTTTTTTAACTTTTCATAGAGAACCCAGGATAGTGTGATAAGGACAAAAATCCACAAAAGTCACAGAGGAAGACAGAGATGTGCAGGAGACAGTGCTTGGCTAGATGCTAGGCAGGAGGGTGGCTGCAGAAGCCGAAGCCAAAGGCACGTGGTGAGGGTGGAAATGGTCATGTAGGGGAGTCGAACAGATGAAAGTTGGTGAAGTGAGAGGGAGTCCCTCACAGATCCCTAAAAGCCATAGTGAGGTTGGCCACTTTAGCAGAATGAAAACAAAACCATGGTGTCCTTTCACATTTGATGTCAAATACAGAAGGAATCTTTCTGTGTATTTCTCATCAATATTTGGGGTGTTGATACGTTTTGTTTTTTTTTTTTAAACAGGATCTCTCTATATAGCCCTGGCTGTTCTAGAACTTACTGTGTAGACCAGGCTGGGCTGGAACTCAGAGATCTGCCTGCTTTTGCTTCCCAAGTGCTGGGATTAAAGGTGTGTGCCACTACCACCTAGCTTCGGGTGTTTTTAATATTGTGTATATGTGTTTGTATATGTGTGCATGTGTGCTTGTGTGTGCTGGTGCACATCCACGTGGAAAGCAGAAGTGTGTTCTTAGTTCTTGGGACAGTGTCTCTCACTGAACCTGGAGATCACTCAGTTGCTAGGCTGGCTGGCCCGTGAACCCTAGAGATCCTCCTGCCTCTGCCTTCCCAGAGCTGGGTTTGCAGGCCTGTGCACCTGCCCCTGTTTTTATGTGAGTGCCGGGGATTGAACTCAGGTTCTCCTGCTTGCAAAGCAAGCACCTTCCTAGCTGTGCCATCTCCCAGGCCCTTGGGATATTCTTACATTAAAAGGTGTTCACTGTTGATATGGATGTACTGTTTCAAGGAACACCCTGTCGTGTATTCAGCATCTGAATGAAGCCCCTGGGAGCTAGAGGGAACCTCTGCCATGGGTTGTGGCATGATGGGTACCTGTGTCTTAGGCACCCTCTGACTGTATTCAAGGATTATAAGGCTGCAGGCCAAGAATCTTCTGAGATCTAGACTGGGCTTGAGGCCTGGGAGTCAGCAGTCACCAGAGGCCTTGGCTTGGAGTTCATCAGGGCCCAGCTGGGAGGACAGTACCATCCCCACATAACAGGGGCATCTCCCTGAAGCTGCTATCTCCCACCCTGCTCCCCCCAGGCCTCTCACTTCCCGTAAGCCCACAACAGTGTCAGCTTCCTGTCAGCACAGGCCTCACTGGGAATGCCAGTCTCTGCTTCAGATAAGAGCTTTACCCAACCCCGCCGAACAAATACAACCGTCTTTCAACCCAGCCAGAACAAAACAGACCGACAAAGGGAAGAAGCCTGTATACTTCAATTCCTACTTCTGGAAAGCTTTTAGTATTTTCTAATGATAATCACTTCATGCTTGTCCCACTTTATCAACCCGAAGCTTCATAGAGATGCATGACCTTCCACTTGCCGAAGCCCTGTTCTAGAACAGGTTCCAGTCATTCACTCGTCAGGTATTTACTGCACAGCTAATGTGTTCCCAGTGCGATATAAGCATTGGGCGGAAGGGGTGAAGAAAGATCCTTGCTTTCTCGGGGGTGGGGGTGGGGGAACAATAGGAACAAAGGAAAAATAATCAAGCAGATAAATGCATAATAATTCATGTTAAATGCCAACAAAGGGGTTGTACAGAGCGCACAGCATCCGCACATGGGAAGAACACCTTTTATGCTGGTTATTTTGATTAACCTCGGCTTTCTTCCATACAGCAGACAACAGCCTGATGAACTTGGCCTCTCGTTCTTTCCGTAGGTCCAGTGTTAACTGCTTCTTTTGACTAAGACCCTTGAAGTGGACTTTGGGGTGAAGGTCTAAGTACGTCGAATGATGTTCAATGTCATTTCGTATTTTCTCTTTAGTTACATTTTTTTCACACCATAAAAATAACAGTGTGTGAAAATAAAGTTTGGTGTGAGTTTGTGGAATTTTAGTGCATCCCCATACAGATTCATACACCCATTGCCATCATCATAAGGCACAATCATAAAGTTCTAGGACAGTCTTTCACACTAATGAGATCTCTTTGTCAACAACACACACACACACACACACACACACACACACACACACACACACACACACACCCTGACAGCCAACGATCTGCCCTCTGTCCCTCCACTTTTACCTTTTCCAAACTCATATGGCAACTGAACGAAGCTGCACAGCGTGTGCTTTCTCAGGCTGGTTCTTTTATACACTATAGTGTGCTTCTGAGACTCCCCACATCCTGGGGTCAGTGGTTCATTTCAGTACTGACTGCTGTTCCCCCAAGTGTTCCTCACTCAACCTGCTTACCATTCGCCTGCTAAAGGGCTTTCGTTATGTTACTCTGACTGGGACTGGGACAAAAGACCTATGACGATCAGAAAGAAAAAGGCTCTACTGTTTTGGAGGTTCTAGACCAACACCTTTCTAGCACTTTTATTTGTCTCTTGTCAAAAAGAGATTTATGCTGGGCAGTGGTGGTGCACACCTTTAATCCCAGCACTCAAGAGACAGAGGCAGGCAGATCTCTGTGAGTTCAAGGCCAGACTGGTCTACAAAGAGAGTTCCAGGACAGCCAAGGTTGTTACACAGAGAAACCCTGTCTCAAAAAAAAAAAACAAAAAACAAAACCATGAGCAGGGATGGGGGGGTGGGATTTACTTGTCAGAGGTGAGCATCATTCTATGTGCTAAAATGTTATTCAATAGTATGAATTCATACCACAGTTGGTTGTGTTGCTGTGGGTCTGTGATGATGCTCCTCACGGCAGGAGCATGATGCAGAGGGAGCTGCAAGCAGAAAGGGAGACAAGGGAGACACTGGAGTCCCATAATCCTTTTCAAGGTCACATCCCCAGCATCTAAGACTCACCCACACCCCTCTATGGACCCCAGCTCCTGAAGCTTCCATCACCTTGCAGCATGGTCAAGATGAGGACCAAACCTCTGATACACGTGGTGACACAAACAAGCCTTTGGGGACATTCAGAGCCACACACCACACCAGAGTTGGCTCTCTGGTTTGGGTCTCTGCCCCTTACAAACGAGTCTTCATTTCTTTAGGGTATTTGCTGAGCTGTGAGCTTGCTGGGGCCACAATGTAGCTTTAATGACATAAGAAACTGCTGACGCTGTCGCAATCATGGTGACCAGCGCCTCTGGTTCCTGTCTCTGTATCTCCGCTGTGTGTGGAGCATCCTCTCCCGCTTTTCTTTTGTGCTCAGTAGTAGTAGTGGTGGCCTGCCTGTCCCCAGGTTGATTGGCTACCCGGGTGTCTTCCTTGTTGAGCTTCCTGTTCGAATAAAGCACCACTTTAAAAAAAGCATTACTATGAACTAAACTCCCCACCCCATACAGATTTCACTATTTCCCGCTAGTGCCCATATCCTGGGACACTCAGTCCATTTCATTGCCCCTCCACCTCCTCTGGTCTGTGCTTCTCATTCTTTGCTAGGGCTCATTGGCTGGAGGGTGCTCAGAATGAGGTACCTTGTCCCCACCTAGCCTGAGCACTCTCTGGCACATACTCTCCCCTCTAGACTCACAGCCTCTGGAGTGTGTACACAGATGCCTCCTCTGTGCTTTTGCTCACGTGTCACCTGGGTACTTCTTCGCCTTTGGCATTATTTTACCAAGCTGCCTGCTAAGCTAAAGACCTCTGGACAGAGCCCAGGGGCAGATGAGGTGGGGTGAGGATTTATGTGATCAATGGCTAACCTTTAGCCTCTGCCCCAGCCCCCTAGGACTGTTTGGACAGCGGTGGGTTTAGTCAGTGCCCTTTAAATAGCATGAAAGGGCCCCGTGCTGGCCTGTTTTGTTTAAGGAGATTACATCGGTGCTGTGCACTCCGCCACAGGGTGTGTGGGGCCGGCTCACCCGGGAACAGAGCGAGTGGCATGTCCCCCACAAAGCAGATGTTTGGAGGGAAAATAGATGTAATCAAAACCATGGAGGATAAAATTACTCAGACCCCGTAGCCATACGCTCCATATGTACTGCCTATGCCCAGCCACACACGTGCACACATTCTGCCCAGGTCCACACTCACCTATCCATACTGACACACAACTATTTGCATGTCTGCACACTCACAAACTTTCCTCCAGGCAACTGGGAATGTGTCCCCCACAGTCATCCCCAGCTGCAGGCCTGTGCCCGTACCCTGAGGCTCACATCTTCTAACACAGACAGATGCACAAGAGGTTCCCTATGTGCTCCCAAGCACAATCACAGTAAAAAAGAAGAAAGAAATACACACACACACACACACACACACACACACACACACACACACACACACTTTAGAAATTTCTCAAGAGCTTTGGATGACCCTAGATGGGATGGGTGTGACTGGGTTGACCAAGGACAAGCGGGTAGAGGTTAAGGGAATGAAGGTAGATCTCCTGCTTTCTTGGTTTCACAAGCTGAAACCCAACAGCCAACACCAAGTGGGATCAGTTTGGGACAGCTGGTTCCCAGAAGAGGTCTGTGGCCGACTGGAAGCTCTTGCTGCTGGCTCCTCACCTGTCAAAATCAGTCCATGGGAATAATACTGGTCTCAGATTGTTCAAGAGCCTTTGTCAGCGCTGAGGGAAGACCTTTCTGGATTAGGCATTACTTTGAACATTCACTTGCGGTCACTCCTTATCTCTTTTCTGGGGAGCCTGGGTCTGATTGCTGGACCTGGTGGTACACACCTTTAATCCCAGTACTCTGGAGGCAAATGCAGATGGATCTCTGTGAGCTGGAGGCCAGCTTGATCTACATAGTGAGTTCCAAGCCACTGGGAGAGGGGTGGATGGACTGAGGAAGCCTTAGGTCAGGATGACCCTAGGCTTTACTCACTGCCTTGACCCTGGGACACACCCACAAAAGGCTCCTTCCCTGATTTGGGAAGGAAGACACCCAGCCAGTGTAGAATCCATGCAGGGTGTCCCTGAAGGGGGGGAGGGGGAGGCAGCCTTGCTGGTGGTGGCCTGGATTCAAGCTGGGCTCTGTTGCTGTTCAGCCTACTCCAGTACTGGGGCCATAGGGCAGTGAAGGACCTCCACAGCTGGGCAAACTGGAGCCCCCAGAGACCACTTCTCCTGTGCAATGTGGTGTTCTGAGGCAGAGGCAGCTACTATCTGCTAGGTGGTGGGTGATGGTTTAAATCAGCAGTTCTCAACCTGTGGGGCGTGACATCTTTTGTGGGGAGGTTGAGTGACTCTCACAGCGGTCACATATCAGATATCCTGCATATCAGGTATTTACATTACAAATCATAGTAAGTAGCAAAATTATAGTTATAAAGTAGCAATGAAAATAATTTTATGGTTGAGGGTCACTACAACATGAGAAACTTGTATTAAAGGGTCGCAGCACTGGGAAAGTTGAGAGCCACTGGTTTAGACGCTGGCCCTTCTCTACTGGCCCTGCTTAATTCTCCCTTCCTGCTTGCTTGCCATGTGGAAAAGAATGCCCCTTAGGGTCCATCTTGGCTTTTCTTCTACCTGCTTTTCCTCAGTCACCTCCAGGCACGTGAGACATCAGCCTCGAAAGTGGCAGGCTTTTGCTCGATTCCCCAGTCACCTCCAGTCACATGAGAGACATCCATCAGCCTTGAAAGTGGCATACTTTTGCTCGATCCCCCATGCGCCTGACTCACGCCTGGTCCCTTTACCTACTCAACAGCAACTCTCTGCAAGTACGAAGTGGGGCCATGGTACGCAGGTGTGGATGGTGGCTGGATGGAGAGGGAGCATTGTAGTGTCTCTTGGCCATGACTCATCTCTTCTTCCACAGCCTCTCCCTGTGTATCTGGGCCTGTCCCCCCCTCTGCTATGAGCTGAGGTAGGGCAAGTGCCAGGACACTCTCCTTGCGGCACTGATCCTCCACGAGGGAGTCAGACAATGAGGGCTTCGTTCATAGCTAGTCCACAAACCCAGGCCATGAGAGCTGAGTGGAGGATAGAGGTCTGGCTCTGGCTGGAGGTAGGGGGTGGGGGTGCTTCCTGGGAAAGTAGCTGCAGGCCATCTGGAAGGAAAGATTTTCTGAGCAGATGGTCAGAGGTGAGGGTTGTGGGGACCCATGGAGGACAACGGCCTCCATTGGTCAGGAGTACTCAGACTCACACTGTGGAGCCAGGGATTTTAGACCCACCTCATTGATGAGGATGGCTAGGATGAGTTAGATTCTGAATACACTAGGCCTAACCCAGGCCACTTCCTTAGCTGGCTCCTCTGTCATTTGGCTGGCTTCACACAGGGCCCCACATGCTTCCCTCCTCATCCCTGAACCCCACCTAACCCAAACGCCTGTCTACTTAGGATTGTATGAGGAGTAGTAGTGGGAGCCATGGTCATCAAGCCAGATAGACTGCACATTTCAGACGGAGGAGCTGTGTCCCATGGTCCTGGGGGCTGGGTTGAGAAAGGGCCTTGGAAAGATGGACCAGGAACAATGAACCAGATCCCCAGAGGACAAACATGGGCTGGCTAAGGGTGAATGGCCTGGCTTCTGGGGCCACAGGTGGAGGGAGGTTATATACAGAAGGTGGGAGTCTCTGACCTTAGGTATCTGGGGGATCAGGCTTGCCATTCTGAGAAGGTGGGTATGGCTCCAGAACTTGGGAGAATTTTCCTTTATTGTCTAGAGTCCCCAGCCCCAGCATTTAAAGCAAGAAAATGAAGGATCAAAACTGGCCTGCTGACTAGGGTAAAGTCTAATAACTGAGCTGTCATTTACACCTGCTGGGAGAGGGAAAATCAGTTTCTCTGAAGGAGTGGCACTGGGTAGATCCACCACTCCAGGGCAGGCCTCACGTTCAGGAGTAGTTGACATAGAATGGACTCCACAGTTCTTTTGTGGTATGTGCTTTTATTTGGTTACAGTTGGTGGGGTTCCCTCCCTTTCTTTTTTCTTTTTGGGTGGTGTTTTACTTTGTTTTCTTGGTTGTATTAAGTTTTTGTTTTTTGAGAAAGAACATAAAGTCAGGTGGGTAGGGATGGGGAGAGACTTCGGAAGAACTTGGGGGAGGGTAGGAATATGATCAGAATATATTTAAAGTTAAAAATTGTTTTAAATAACAAAAAAAAGAAAAAAAAGAAAGAAAAGATTGGAGGGGCTGGAGAGATGGTTTAGTGATTAAGGGTACTTGTTGCTTTTACAGAGGACCTGTGTTCAATTCCCAGCACCCACATGGTGGTTTTCAACTTTCCATAACTCCCAGGTACTCATATGATGCACATTCTTTTTTGGTTTTGGCTTGTTTTTTGTTTTTTGGTTTTTTGAGACAGGGTTTCTCTGTGTAGCTTTGCGCCTTCCCTGGATCTCGCTCTGTAGAACCAGGCTGGCCTCGAACTCACAGAGATCCGCCTGCCTCTGCCTCCCGAGTGCTGGGATTAAAGGCGTGCGCCACCACGACCCGCCACACATTCTTATAAAATAAACATTTTTAAAAATTGGCCTTGAGGGTTGGGGAGATGGCTCAGTTGGTAAAGTGCCTGCCACACCTGTGTGAGGTTAGAGGCCAAGGACACACCTAAAACAGCTGGGCGTGGTGAGACGTGCTTGTAATCCCAGCGCCTAGGAGGTGAACACAGGTGAATCCCTGGGGCTCCATATCCCGTCAGCCTCGTGAAACAGCAAGCCCCTGTGATGCACCCTGCGTCCAAGAACCTGGCAGATGTCCCCTGAGAACAGCATTTGAGGCTGCCCTCTGGCCTCCGTGTGCATTTGCACACACACACACACACATACACACACACACACACACACACACACACACACACACACACACACACACACGGCAGAATTAACAGACCTGGAGCCCAGAGCAGGCATGTCCTTCCAGGGCTGCGATCTCAGTACACGCCTTGCAGTCCCCCTGTCTCCCACACACTTGATCCAGTGGGTGGCTGGATGTGGGCAGAGGTAGACCCTACTTCTCATTAGAAGACTGGGCAGGCACTCTGCCATCTCCTGCTAGGCCAAGAACTTGCTCCCTATGGAGGGTGCCTTGAACTGCACCTTAGTCCCCTGTCCTCAGGGGCAGGACTCTTGGGTGCTGAGAGGCTTTGAATTTCTTCTCCCTGGAAACAGGTCCCATGCCCATGCTTGGAGAGTAGGGCAGTCTCAGGAGCAGGAGGCTGTGTTCTGTGGATAATTAAGGAGTATTCTTTTTTTCTATCCAGCCTGTTTTTCCTCAGTTTAAATGAGAAGCTGGGGCTGGTCCTTCCAACCCTGGTTTCTATGTAGCTGCCCTCAACTGGCCCCCATTCCCATGGGGTGATCCTAGCTCTAGGCTGGATGCCTGGAGAGACTACCAGGGTCCACGGGGCAATGATGGGCCTGAGCAGCAGGGCTAGGCCAGGAGGGGTGGTGGCCGTCTCCCCTGGCCTGGCTGCCAGGAAGTTGCACAAGAGGAATGTTTATTTTTGGTGAGCTGGGTGGGATTTCTTTCCTTAAAAAAATAAAATAAAAAAAAAAAAACCCAAAACGTAAAACTTATTTGTCTGCCAGGAAGATAAATATCTTTGCTGGAAGCTCTTGGCCCAGCTGCCAGCTGCAATTCACACAAGGCTGTCACCGAAGCCACGGCCCACTGTGTAAGCTGGGCTCACATGGCTGTCATTTGTGACGCCTCCGGGTGGGTCAGCCACCCCTGTGGCATTGACGCTGTGAGTGGCCCTTCAGGGGCTGCTTTCAGGCCTACTCTGGGCTCTCCCTTCTCCTTCCTTCCTTCAGCGCCACAGAGTTGGAGGGAGACTGACAGAAGCAGAAAGTCCCTCTTGCCTTCCCTAATGCTCACAGGGAGGCTGGTAAACCTGAAATGTCAGTCCCCCATCCCCAGTCTGGATGGCATCAGAAGATCAAGGCTAGATGCATCATTCTGATCCAAAATGCAAATGGCATAACCTGTTTCCAGAAGAAGAAACAGAAGGTCAGAATGGGTGGTGCTTGTTGTAAATGGACAGAACTTAAGTGTATTGAAGGATTTCCCACAATCTCCCTCCACATTTCATTGAACTCTCTCAATGAACCTGTCTCCTACTCTCTGAGTCTCAGATAAGGAATATGGCCAAAAAGGGGCTCCCCCCATCTGGAGACTGTAGCAGGAATCTTAAAAGTTCTTATTAATAAAATCAAACCTGAGGCCAGTTATTGGGGTGAATGCTGGAAGATCAGAGAGACAGAACAAGCCACAGCTAACCTCACCTTGCCAGTTCCTCAGCTGATCCTGTTTCCTCAGACTGGAAGCCTCTGTGTCCTCATCCGAATGGGTCTCAGCTGAACTGCTGCTGAAAAGCCTAAAAGCTTAACCAGCCAAATGCTTCTAGTTTCTGGTCTTCATGCTTTATATACCTTTCTGCGTTCTTCCACCACTCACTGGGATTAAAGGCTCGCTTTCTGAGATTAAAGGTGTAAATCACCACACCTGGCTGTTTCCAATGTGGCCTTGAACTCACAGAGATCCAGAGGAATTTCTGCCTCTGGAATGCTAGCATTAAAGGCGTGTGCTACCACTGCCTATCCTCTATGTTTAATATTGTGGCTGTCCTGTTCTCTGGCCCCAGATAAGTTTATTAGGGTGCACAATATTTTGGGGAACACAATACCACCACAGGAGACATGCCTTGATTCCCATTCCATAATGCTTTTATACACGTGCCTGCACCCCGGGGACTTTTCCCATGGAGGACTTGTCTTGGGTCATATTCCTCTAGTGCTGGCAGGGCCTATAAGCCTGCAAGGCCAGACCAGAAGTAGGAGCCAGTAATGGTGGAGTGTCTCTCCCTTTCTCACAAGCCATAAGGAATATCCCATGGGCCTCTTCATTCACCCACAAGTTACAAAGGGGGAAACTGAGCCACAAAGGGGTCCATTAGGAACATGGAGCTATAGAGCCAGACACACCCTGGTGCCGGGCTCTGGAGCCCAGGCTCTGAACCCTCTGCCATATTGAGGCAACTGTGTCTGCCCACATGGATGGATGGGGCCAGCAGCTCCCACCCTCCTAACCTGGTCTCCACCTCCCCACTCTTGACCTGCATGGTTTGATTTGGTTCCTTGTAGCCCTGAGCTTCCAGGAATCTACCATGGGGGTCCCATTCTGTCAGCAGGTAGCAGTAAGGGCCTAGTCTGTGAACTGTGATTGCAGTGATTCCTTGTGGCCCCAAAGAGGGGATCCTCAGAGGTGAGGGCCTGGACAGCTGTGGTAGACAGTGGCAGCTGCTGCTAGTGAAAGGAACCCCAGCAAGCACCTATGCCTCAGTGAAACCCATCTACTAAAAGCTCCTCTGTGGGCAGTGAGACCAGTGTTGCCAGTGGAGTGGGAGGCGAGGGCTGGGTCTCTCAACACTTAAGTCTTGAGACAGTCTTCAAGGCTTCTCTGCAATGCTGGTCTTTCTCCCACCACGTCCAGTGTGGTTGAACGAGATCTCTGCTCCCTCAGGGAGCCTCAGTACTATGTCAGGTAGTCCCTGGGTCCATGCCCCCAAGAGACAGTGGCTGTCAGGCAGGAGTCTCACAGCCACAGAGTGTGGAGAAAGTCACAAAGCTCAGACCGGCAAACCCAGAGCTACACGCCATTGGTGCCAGAAAAGACCCACTGAAGAATGATACCACAGAGTGAGAGAGGGGAGGGACTTGCCTAGAGTCACCCAGCGTGTTGATGAGAAGCTGGGACATGAAATTCGACTCTCCTGACCTGGTACTCCGTGTGTGCCTCTGTTAGGGGAACGTGTTCTCCCTCGTCTGACCTTCTTTTCTCTCCCTCAGCCAAAGAGAGCAACCTGGGTGAGCCAGAGTTGCCCCCCGACTCGGAACCCGTGGGCATGGACAACAGCTACCTCAGTGTGAAGGAGACAGGGACCAAGGGGCCCCAGGACCGGGCAAGTGCTGACATCCCAAGCCCCCTGGAGAAGACCGACTCGGAGAGCAACAAAGGCAAGAAGCGGCGGAACCGTACCACCTTCACCAGTTACCAGCTGGAGGAGCTGGAGAAAGTCTTCCAGAAGACACACTACCCTGATGTGTATGCGCGCGAGCAACTGGCTATGAGGACCGATCTCACCGAGGCCCGTGTGCAGGTCAGCCAGAGTGACAGACAGGGGACCCACAGGGCCTTCTAGGCCTTGAGCTCCAGCTGCAACTGGGATCTACTGACTACTGTGGGCTATGCCAGGTTTTCCTCATCCCAGGAGGGCGTGACAAGCCAAGAGGGGGTCTGACTACCCCAGTGCCTCTTCCCCAGTCATAATAGATCTGCTCAGCCACTATATTCAGCTCTGCAGCGTTGGGGCAGGAGAGAGAGAGAGACCCTGTGGAGGAAGGGGAAGGCTGCTACCTGTGAGTCCATGCCTTAACCTAAGGACAAGATGGCAGGTCTCTTCTGGGAGGCCCATTTCTCAGACTGGAGATGAACAAGGCACAGACATTCCCAGCCCCATAGTAGAAGCAGGGAATGCTACAGCCCCATGCCTGTCTAGGATAGCTGCCTCCTACACCCTTCAGGACCCAATCAACATGCCTCCTCTGAGAAGACTCCTGACCATCATGGCCAATATGATGCCCTACCACTGCTACTACCCAAACCCAATTCAACCCAACTCAGCCCAGCACACCTAACACAGCCCAGTAGAACCAACTCAGTGCAGTACAACCCACCATACACAGATCAGTCCAATCCAGGACAACACAACTCAATACAATATGGCCCAGTCACTGCATAGCACAACCCAGTGCAAAGGAGCACAGAGTAGTACAATCTACCTCAAAACAGTACAACTCACCACACAAGTTCAGTTCAACCCAGATCAATACGACACAGCCCAGAACAAGCTAATTCAACGTGGTGCAGTTCAACACACAGTTTAACCCAGTACAACCCAACCCAACAACACACTACAACCCAATAAAAACCAGCACAACAATACAACATAGCCCAGGACAACCCACTCAGCACAGCACAACTCACCACACACATCTCAGTTAAACTCAGTGCAACCCAACCCAGTGCAACACAACACAGCACAGTCTAATGTAACATAGCGCATCGTGTACAGCTCAGCTCAACCCAACGCAACATGGCCCAAATAATACAGCCCAACATAACCCCAGCCAACCCAACACAGCCCAGTACAACCCAACTCAAGACAGTGTAACTCACAATGCACAGCTCAGTTCAACCTAGCACAACTCAACCCAACCCAAAACATCACACCCCAACCCTCTCCAATCCAATATTACTCAGCCAACCCAATACAACCCAGCTCAGCACATACAGCCCAGTTCAACACAGTTCAGCACAACAAAATTGAACCCAATGCAACACAGTACCAGACAACGAACTCAACTCAATTCATCAAACACAGTTCCAGTCAGCCCAAACAAACCCAGTCGAGCTCAGTGTGCCAATTCAGTCCTGATCAACCTGGCTCGACTTGGCTAAACACCACAAAACACTACATAGCCCTTTACAACTCAATCCAGCTCAACACAGCCAAAGCAGATCACTTTCTTCCACTCGTCCTGCTTCCTCTTCTGAATAGACTTTACGACTGGTCACAGTATTCTCTTGCCCCTGAAATGAGAGATCCTTGATTATCCATCCACCTGTGCTGCTTTTGAGAGAGGGTCACATGTAGCTCAGGCTGGCCCCTATCCTACTATGTAACCACAGCTGGCCTGGAATTACCGGCCTTCTTGTCTTGTCTTTCCTGCCCTGCGATTATAGGCTCAGGCCACACCTATTCACTTCTGTGTGCCCACCAGTTAGATCAGGCTGGATGCTGAGCAGCAAAGGCAGCAAGGATGGGTAGCCTAGCAGCCCTGCTTTGCCCAGAGGGTGTGCCCATCTGCAGGAAATCATAGCAAAGGAAATGGAAGCCCAATATGCCAAATCACATGTGAAGAAGCCCACACACTAACGTTCAAGCCTCAGTTTAATATGAAATCAACTCCATAGTCAGGTTGCTTTCCCATTCAAGGCATGGCAAGGATGGAGCGTGAGGGTTCCTATCCAGCAGGCAGGAACCTGGCGCTTGTGAGTAGAGAGGGTTCTTCCTTCTTTTTTTTTAACATATATTTTGGTGTGTGTGTCTGTGTGTATGTTATATGTGTATGTTCATGTGTGTTTGCAAGGGGGAAAGATAAACATACATGTATGTGTGTATGTTCATGTGTGTTTGTAAGTGGGAGAAGATACATGTACGTGTGTGTGTGTGTGTGTGTGTGTGTGTGTGTGTGTGTGTGTGTGTGTGTAGGCCAGAGGTCGACATTAGGTGTCTTCCTCAATTGCTCCTGATCTTATTTTTTAGGAAATGTCTTTTTTCCTCCGCATCCTGAGCTTGCCAATTTGGCTAGACTAGGTAGCCACTGAGCCTCCTGTCTGTTCTACTTGCCAGCATTGGAGGATACAAGTGCACACCTCCATTCTGACTCTTTTAAGTGGGTTCTAGGGATCTGAACTCAGGACCTCTTGCTTCCATGACAAGTATTTTACAGACCGAACCATCTCAACAGTCCCAAGAGAGTGTTTCTTTTTAATGGGCACAGCCCTATGGTCTGGGCCCTGAGGAGTTAGAACAGAGTCCTGTGATCATGGGCAGATTCATGGACATTGTAGCTTTTTATTCTGCTGGTGGTTCTGAGGCATCAGGTGAGTGTCCATCAGATTCACCAAGTCCTGTTTAACACACTGGGGCACGCTGCAGTCTCGTGGTTTAATGAAGAACCGCAGAGCAGCGTGGCTTTACTGCTATGCCAGAGCTATCTCATGCCCCATGAGACCACCTGCCTGAGATCTGAGCTCACAGAGGACCCCCGAATCCAGCCTTAGCTCCAGCCCAGGATTGGGGGCAGGGCAGGAGGGGTAGAGGAAGGGGTAGTTGGTTGCAAACCCACAGTGCCAGTAAGTAGCATGTTGGCATAGGGTAAACCTGCTTGCTTTCTGCTTCTCTGTGTGTACCTGTGTGCATGTGAGCACCACATGCACACTTCTCCAATGAATTCGAGTGTCCAGAGCAGAGTTCAAGTATCATTCAGCAGGAAGCAGAAAATGATACAGAACAAGTGTTTCTGGGTCACTGCTAGGACTTTGCTTTGTTGACACACACAGACATACTCAAGCCTACTTCCAAAATGTTGAGAAAATTGACAATTAGAGATTTATTTTAGTTTAAGATCAGGAACAGTGTCAAGAAATGAGGTGATTGTGTTAAAACAAACAAACAAAAAACGCCACCAGGATAAGGTTCATTATTGTCCGAATTCAGCCTCAAGCTTTCTGTCAGCCAAGGTAGAAAAGAAAACCTTAATCTATTGTCAATCAATTATTACAGATTATACAACTATATTATAGATATGTTACAAATACAGATATACAAATATACAGATATATTACAGATTATACATTATCGAATGTATTCCTATCAAATAGGAAGGTTACAGAATTACAGAATGGTAGTGCAGAAAAGATCCCATCATCTTTTGATGAGGAGGAATGACCGAGATGAGGGAAGGGATTGTCCAGCGTGGACAGCGATGCTGAAGCGGGGCTGAGCCTGGAATCCAGGACTCCCCAGCTCCAGGCCGGTGCTCTTTGACTTCAGCTTGCCGTTCCCAGCACATGCCAGATTGTTTTCAGTCTTCTCTCTGTACAAAAGCAGCAGGGTGGGTGGGATCTCCATGTGCGTCAAACCTCTGGGTTGAGCTCTGAGCCTGGCAGTGCCCTGGGGGTGGGGATGAGCAGTGCAGGGGTGTACTAGAACTGTAGTAGAACGGTTTTGCCTGTCTCTGTGGAGTTTGCTCAGGACCCACACTCTGCTGGTGGCAAGCCAGGTGCCTGGTGTACAGTGATGGCAGGGACAAGGAGGGGGCCATGAGGGGGGTCCCAAGATGGTCCTTCATGGGAAGCAGCCTGGGGTCTGGCCCTGCTCCAGGGAACTTCAGGGCCTCTCTCTGCTGTCTGGGATTCCAATCTCCACAGCTGGTGTCTGAAGACAATGAGACGGAGGCCTCCCCGCCCTGGGCCACCCCGCCCTGGCCCCAGATGGGCTGCGGTTAGAGAGGCCTCCTTCAAGACAGTTGGTTCCTTGAACGGCCTGGTCCTCCGGAGAGGCCTGTGCTGAGTGGGCCAGGCCCGGGTGGCCCTGGAAACGGGGTGGTCCTGGGCACGACATGCAGAATGGAAGTACAGTGGGGACCTCGGTGAGCTCTCCTCCCGGGGGTTGTAGAGACAAGCCTGTGGTTGCACAGCCCTGAGGCACAGAGGCACAGCTGGGGGTCAGAAATGAGAGGACACTTGGAGTCTCTGCATAAGGACATGGATTGGAGCACAGAGGGACCACCAGGTACCATGCGACCTCCTAGGATGGGAGGACATTGAAGGTCAGCCAGGCTAACAGCTTCAGCTGACTGGGGGACAGGAACTTAAGGCAGAACTTAAGCTCAGGCCTCAGGCCTAGGAAAGGATAGGAAAGGGACAAAGGACTGTCCTGAAAAGGAGGTCCCAGGCAGGCCAGCTGTTCTGAGTTGCTCCACTCTGCCCCCACCTCCATCAAATAAATCTTACCATGACCTTTTTCTACTCCCTCCCCCAAAGAGTGTTCTTGACTGCCTCTACCCAGATAATGGGGCTCCCCACCTCCTTCAAGCGCTATATTCTATCCCTCACTCCACTCCTTCCCTCAATTCCAGGTCTGTTTGCCAGACACCATCTTATGCTCTGATCCCTCCCAGCCTTCCTGGGTCCTCAGTTTCATAGCCCCCAGTGACATCACCGACCTCTATATCCCCACCACAGAAGGGACCTGGAACCCACAGACACAAAACCTCAACAGCAGCAGCAGGGCAGCTTCTCTTGTCGCTGCCCCACCCCCAAAGAGAGGAAGGAATAGAGCTGTATATTTTGGTGCCTCTAGTGCCCCCCCTCCCCAGAAAACCCTGGGAGGCTGAGGATGGAGCGGAAGGCTGAGCTCAGTCTGCAGGAAATTAAACATGAAATGAAAACAACCTTCCCTGATTGATTCCTCCATCCCACCCCCAGCCCCCACCGCAGCCGCTGATAAAGGGGGATCCCATTTCACCATGCAGAAGAGCCCTCATGTGCTCTTTTCTCCCAGTGGGCATCCTGGGTCTGCACCCCAGAGTAAAAGTACCCCTCCCTCAGGGTCTGGGGCAGGGACTGAGACCCTAAGCCTTGGAGAGGGCTGCTCTCCAGGGAGGTCACAGGAAGGACACTCGATGTGTATATATGTATGTGCACATATGTGTGTGCACACACACATGACCAGATAGATACGTTTGTGTGTACATGTGTGTGTATGTCAGATTAGGAATGGAGAGGAAGTGCATCTCATCTCCCGACCCAATACTAAGGGGACACACAGCCCGCAGATTTTGACCACTTTGCTTCAGCGAGAGAATGAGGTCAGGAGCCATAAACAAACAACTTGAGTGCTCTAGAAACTTCACGCTGTGTCCCATCTGTTGTCCCCACCAGTCACCACCTCTACCAGGACATCAGCCCAGACCTCGGCCCCATTTTGAGGATGTAGAAATTGAGGCTCTTGGTAGTGCATGCGCTGCCACAGGCCCTTCTTTTCCAAGATACTCCAGAAGCTCCACAGGCCTTAGCCTCTGTCGTGGTTCTTGAGGAGTCTGAGTGCTCACAGGCAGGACGGTGGGGAGGCTGCTCTGGTCTCCATCCCAGAAGCACAGCTAGAAGCCTTGGCTAGGGAAGCCTCTGCCCTGCCTGTCCATATCATCTTTCTCACGGTCTGGGCCCAAAGTGAGCAGCCTGGGTGCAGACCACAGTGGCCCAGACTTGTCCGACCATTTGCCAATGCAATAGGACACTGTCATAAACAAAGCTCGCGATTGAGAACCATGCAATTGAGTTACAAATACCAATATATTTTTAAAAGTGTTTTAAGCAAGTTTACACTTCTGCACTGGGCTGTGTTCATAGCTGTCTTGGGGTGCATGTGGCCTGCAGACCACAGACCGAGCACACATTGCTGAGCTGTGCCTGTGTGTATTGGAATCTACAGAGCCCGCTGGAGGGTGCAGAGGAAGCCGCTGCTGTCACTCTCTGAGGAGCAATTAGCCTGCCCTCTTCTCACTGTTCTCCTCTCCCGCCCTCTCTGGCCATACCCTCCACTCTGCCCCTAACCAGGAAAGGCCTCTAGAGGAGCAGCCTGCCCTTTTCCTTGTCTTTGTGTCTTGGGTAGTTCTCAGCCACCCCACCAGAGTCTCTACACTTACCTCTGACTCAGAGACCTCTCTCCTGGCTGTGCGCTTGGTCAAGTCAATGGCCCAGCATCCATGTCTCAGAGAGAGGTACCACCTGGCCAGCGTCAGTCAACCTGTCTAGGATATTCAGCGGTTACCCTAACTAACCCCTCGCTAAGGGCAGCCCCCTCCCAGCTGGTGTATGCAGCCCTCCACCATCTAGATCCTGTCTCCACACATCTTTTCCTGACGGCTCTCTCTCCAGAAGGCCTCACCCACCATCACTTCAGGAAAGTTCTGAGCAGACTTGGTTTCTCTCAAAATGATGCAGGGACGTGTGTATTCTGGATTTGCATCTTTAGACAAGTCCTAGAGGGTCACGGGCCTTCAGGACTATTTGAGACTGGCTAAGGGAAGAAATTTCTAGAAAGGTCTTCATAGCTTGATGGAATTCTTCCTGGGGTCTGTGACCTTCTGCAGATTATACACAGTGCTGGGAAAACAGATAACCCATGGCTTGCACTCATTCTGTCTCCTCACTTATGTGTGCATGCCTGTGTGCCTGGTGTGTGTGTGTGTGTGTGTGTGTGTGTGTGTGTGTGTGTGTGTGTTTGTAGCTTGAGCAGTTAGGCCCCAAATCACACTTATGGTCAGTGCAGCGTACACAACCTTCCCAGTGCTGACAGTTCTATATGATTGACAGGTGGACGCTGACTCTTTCTCTGTGCCCCTAACACACACCCCTGGCTGGTGGAGTTAGGGAGCAATGCTCCCTGCCTGTGAGCAAGGCCTGAGCCCTGTGACCACCCCTTTGTCCTGTAGGTTTGGTTCCAGAACCGGAGGGCCAAGTGGCGGAAGAGGGAGCGCTTTGGGCAGATGCAGCAGGTCCGGACCCATTTCTCCACGGCCTATGAGCTGCCTCTCCTCACTCGAGCGGAGAACTATGCCCAGGTAAGTCCTCCTGCCCAGCTGTCCCCTCTGACCCTAGACCCCCGCACTGATGGTGCAGGGAGGAGGAGGGCGGGGCTCAGAGACCCCAGGTCCCTGTTTGTCCCCGACTATGGGAGACCTAGAATGTTGGGACAGTGTTGCACCCAGCAAACAGAAGATCAGGTGCTTCCAGAGTGTTGGCTGTCACTCAGGGTACCCTAAGGAAGGCTGTTCTGAGATCTCGAGGGCTTGTGGCCAGGTTGGAATGCACGTGGAAATCTGGGCCCATGACAAAGCTTCCTCGGTCTTAGTCTTGCTCCCGTTGTGAGTGTCTCCAACTCTCTGAGGCCCAGCTTCTCTGCTTATGAATTGGATATGATATGTGTCCACTTCAGCTCTTCTGTAGCACTGTTGTAAGGTCTAGGGTCATGGTTCCTGGAAAGCAGCATGCATGGGCTTGATATTCGGACATCTGCCCGCTGTCCCCCTTCCTTTCTCCAGCAACTTCCTGTCTGTCCATCAGCCAGAACAAGGAGTATTGTGAGTGATGTCAGGCACCCAGGGCTCCTGGACAGATGTCCTCTCGGCTGAGTGCACCCGTGACACCTCTCTCATGACCTCCCTCTGCCCCTGCCCCTCCTCACCTATTACGTCTCCTTCCTGTTCGCACTCTGTCTCCTGTTCTAAGTCTTGGGACTCCAGCAGCCAATAGCACCACTGTTCCCGTGTGCCTGGGTATAGTGCTGTCAAACAACCTCTCTCCATCCCAGCCTGACCTGGGCCGGCTCTGTACCTCCTCCTGCTCCCCCAGGATTTGAGGGTCAGAGGGCAGCCCTAGAGGTGAGGCTCAGGAATGTGGGTGTCTAGCATATCAGCTTCACCTCTGGTCACATTCCTTAATGCTTTTCTTCCCCTTTCCCTCTGGCCTCCCAGTGCCGACCTCCAACTCTCACTCTTTGCCCTTGGTGGCCGCCATCTGAGCTCAGAGCTTGAGGGAAGAAACCAACAAGAGACCCTGCCTGTCCCTGCCACCTGCCCCATAGACTCCAGGTGCTAGACCATTTCCGAGAGGGGTGGCGGCCAAATTGTCCCCTCTCTGGGGCACGCTGGGGCCAGGAACAGGACATGGTCAGTCTGTAGGCAGTTCTTGGGACCATTAGAAGTTTCTGTGGACCTTGAGGACCCAGTGCCTACCTGGTGCTTTTAAAGGCCTCCTTGAGTCCTTCCCAAACCCTTGCGGGTGGGCAGGCCAGGAGACACCTGTCTGAAATAACTGAGAGCCTAGAGTTACAGGTTAGAGGAGCATAGTCCTCTCTTCAAAGAGGACCTCTGCACCCCAGACTTACTTCCTCAGAGATGCTTAGAGGCCAGAGGAAGGTGAGGCCAGAAGTGGGGGGTGAGGTGGGAAGAGAGAAGGAATGATAGTCATTTCAATGGAAAATGTGTAGTTGAGCCCCACCTGGGGGCTGGGGCCACTTTTTCATTGCTGGGATAGTTGGGAAACCTCAAGGGTTCTTGGAGTCTTAGGCATTGACCTGGGCCTATGGGAGCACTCATATGCCTGCTCCCCACAATGTTACCCACATCACCCCAACCTACAAGCCCAGAGCCTGAGTCCCCTACAAGATGCTCTCAGGTTGATCCAAGGTAATGCTTTTACTGGACTTGGAAATTCAGTCCTTGCTATTGAATGTTGAGTATGGATCTGCTCTGGGAATTGAAAGTCTAAAACATAAATTCACCTCCAGCTCCCTGGGTGCTCTTCATGTTAGACACCTAAGAAGGGTTTCATTGTAATGATGAGCAGGTGAAAAGGGTAAGCGCCCCTTCTATACCACTGCCCTCCGAGCTGGCCTGTGACATCTCTCCCTTCACTGTCCCCAGATTCAGAATCCGTCCTGGATTGGCAACAATGGGGCTGCCTCTCCCGTGCCAGCCTGTGTGGTCCCCTGTGACCCAGTGCCTGCCTGCATGTCCCCTCATGCTCACCCTCCTGGCTCTGGAGCCAGCAGCGTCTCCGACTTCTTGAGTGTCTCCGGGGCTGGCAGTCACGTGGGCCAGACACACATGGGCAGCCTGTTTGGAGCAGCTGGCCTCAGTCCGAGCCTCAATGGCTATGAGATGAACGGCGAGCCAGACCGCAAGACCTCGAGCATCGCTGCACTGCGCATGAAGGCCAAGGAACACAGTGCGGCCATCTCTTGGGCCACATGACAGGGCCCCTCCTGCCAGTCCTGATGCCGTGCTCTTCCCTGGGGTCTTGGCCACGTCCCTGCTTCCCAGGCCCCAAACTTCCCACTTGACTCTCCTCTTAGGAACCCGGCCTGGCCCAGGGGCCTGGCCCTCAGCACTTTCAGTCACCCCAAGTCTGAGGCCCCAGGGACTGCTGGGAGGAAGGGGGTGGCAGGCCCTTGTCCCTCCCTAGCACTGAGGCCTTGAGCCCTGCTCCCTGCCAAAGGCAGTGGAGAAAGCCAGGTGGCTCTGTGTGTAGCTTTGCATCATGTAAGCTGAGGCCCTCTCTCTTCGTGTTCCTTCACCCTTCCATTTGACTTGAGTCAAAGTTAGGCTCCCCTCCAGACCTAACAGCAGTCCAGCCTTGTCCAGCCGTCCTTTCTTCTGTGTGGTCCCCTGGTCACTCGGCCTATGGCTGTGTGTCTTAAGTAACAAGCTGCCTTCCAGAATCAGCTCCTGACCCCTTCTGCCCTTCCCCCCGACAAAAGCACATGGAACCCCACCTTCTTTATCCAAGGCATCCGATCATCTGCCCATCCAAGGGACCTTGTGGCTGTGGCTTGACTGTCCCCTGTGATGGATGTACCTGGGGAAAGTGGGAGGTGAGATGAGGGGACAGAACTGGAGGATGCTGTTGCTGTCCACCCATAAGGATGACCAAGCTCCAAGGAGATGTGGGCCAGCCTTTGATCCTGAAACTGGTTCTGGTTGACACTGTGGGGGTGGGGTGCCATGTGTGAAGGGAGGCAAGGACACAGATGCCCCGCCACCACCACTACTACCACCACACATGACCATCAGGAGCCAGAGAAGCTCTCAGAATGACCGCAAGGAGGATCCAGTGGGCTGAACCTGGGTACCACCTGGCATCTTCTGCAGTGGGGAGGTCCCTTGGTCAGCACTGGAGCCTCCTCGGGGCCCCTCTGGTCACTCATTGGGGCTGCTGAGCAGTGTCCTGGTCTGGAAGAATTTAAACTTTGGAAGACATAAGCTAGAGCACAGGGCCATGGCTCTGGAACAGAGGACATGTGACCAGCTCAGCCTCCAGCCAGAATGACTTTTCTATGCTCAGACTAACCATCCACCACCATGGTCCATCCACCATCCTACCACAGCATGACACCTGCCGGAGCTTTCCACACAGGGTAGGTGGACATCAGTGCCCCTCTAGGCTAAAAGGAGAGCTGCTTTCTAGATGCCTTCCACATCCTCTTAGAGAGCCAATCTTACTTCTTTCCCAGGGGCCATGGTCTCTGCCTCAGCTGGCCTCAGGAAAGACTCCCATCAAGGCCCACTCTCCGTGGCAGGAAGTCCTACTGAAGTCAGTCCCCTATCTGAAGGAAGGGGATCCCTGTCGACCTGACTTGACCTGGAGCTAGGAACTAGGATTTGAAATGGTCCCAGCCCTCACCTGAGCTGGAGCACAGAACCACCCTTGAGGTAGATCCCTCAAGCAGGTGGCCTTTTCCTGAGGAGACACACTTGCCTTTTCTAGCTTCTGCCTTGACAATTGTCCGTGAGGTGGGCTGGGCCCACTAGGCCCAGGGTTCTGCTCACTGATTGGCCTCTCAGGTTGGGCTGAGGACCAAGGACCCCCGCCTTAGATCTGCCGTAGGTCTCAGTGGGTGAGAGGGAACCACAAACCCCTGTTGTGTGCCCTTGTCTGCTCTGGAACGTAGACAGAGTAAGCTCTCAGTAGAATGTAGACTCTGGGTTGGCCACCCCTAGTAAGAGTCAGACCTCTTCAGAAACTGTAGTTCTCAAATAGATCTTAGGAAGACAAAGAAGGCCTTGGGTATTGAATTCAGTGTTCCTGGTGACTTGGCTTTAATGTTTCAGATGTTTGGGGAACAAGTTCTCCAGTTCTGGAGTGACTGAAATAACTCACTCCCTCAGAATCTAGCAAGAGAAGGAAGAACTTAAGGGCAGAAGCAATTCCTTGGGGTTCTTCCTCATGGCTGTCGTGGCTGGGGCAGGGCAAGTGGGGAAACGTGTCCATACCCTACATAATCAGTACAAAGAGTGAAGAACCAGAAAAGCTCAGGAAGAAGGGAGAGTGAGCTTTTGGTATATTCTTCTGGAAGGGAGTGACATATAACTTCTCTAGGTTTTATTCCTGGCCAGGCTAGACCCAAGTCAGGCAAATTCCAACCAATAAGCTTGAGAATAAAAAAGTATATAGCAATGGCGGATTGCTCTCCACCACAGTCAGGAATTGACATGCCTCCTATCATCTCTCCAGATGTAGCAATTTTTACCTACACTGTTCTGGAGGGCCTTGGCGTCAGATGGTTCCTAGGGCATCTGGAGATGCTCTGAGCTCCCACAGGGCCTCCATCATGTCTCACATCTCCTCAGCTGCCCAGGTCCCCTGAAGAGAACTGTGGGGTCCTATTGTCCCTAGTGGGTCTGTCTTAGCCCCTGGGATGCCCTAAAGTAACAAAGGCCTCCATGGCAACCTAGCTTCCTAATGAGCCAGATCTTCCAAAGGCACAGCTGTAGAGAGAGGACTCTACCTGCTGGGTGGTCATTTGCTGGATAGGCAAACTGAGTAAGCTGAGGCCAGCCTCGCCTGCCAGCACAGTAAGCGGCCACATCCAGTCCTGGCAGCCTGGTGTATCACAGAGAGCGGTTACGCCTGTCTCAACGCCTGCCCATCTCTCCAGGAACCCCTTCCTTCACAGCATGGGGGCCAAGACTCTGGGGCAGACAGAAATGTCTCCAAGTTTTTCTTTTAGTTTTTTTTTTTTAAATTCTTCCTGATTCTGTTCTCACAACCGTGCCTCCACCTTTAGGAAGCAGGATGGGTGAAGATTTAGGCAAAGAGGCAGCAAGATCCAGGGCTTCCCCAGCACACACTGCCATGCTCATGTTGGACACAGCTCTGACACCTCAGCTCCCTGAGGAGACAGAAAGGATTCCATGGAAACCGCCATGTGCCCTTTACACAGTCAATTGCCCTCTGGGATAGCCTTGGGCAGATCATCTCTGGGGACTCAGAGGAAACCAAGGCCCCAGGTCAATGGGAATGACCCTGACTGTCAGGTATGGAGACAAACAGACCCAGGAGAGGGAGAGTGGCAGGCAACCTTGCCCCCAGGGTGCTAACTAATAACCATACAATTTCAAACCAGGACAAGCTTCCATTTCTTTCCCTCAGGCCTCCTTCACTGCAAGGAGGCCATAGGGAAGGGATCCCACCAGACAGTATTTCCTAGCCTTCCCTCTCCTTTCTTCACCCTTCACTTACACATAGAGCTAGGCCTGTATACTACTGATTTTGGAGGACCGTTTTCAGTGTCTAATAACCTGTTTGGGTGTGCAGTGGTCAGAAAAAAAAAGAGAGAGAGAAAGAGAAAACTGAGTAAGAGATGGAACATGAACCTCAACCAAAACTCGCTGTTCTTGTAAGATATTTTAACCCTGTATAAATGCAACTTTTTCTTTAGCTTAATGGCCTGGGGTGGAACATTCAAATATATATAAATATATATATAGATATATAAAATACATTAAAATTTCAGAAAAACGCAAAAAAAAAAAAAATTGAGGTCCGTTCCATAAAGTTTTACTGCCTATACCACCATGTAACTACATTATAGCAAAATATTAAAAGAAGCATTCTTTTCTTTTAAAGTAAGTTATTGCACTTACATCTTTTGGAGAGGGGAGGAATGTGGGAAGAAGGGGGCTGATGGGCTGAGGTGGGCGGAATGCAAGGCAGAGGCAGCTGACGCTCCCAGCAGCCGCCTCGTCGGGCACAGCCCAGACTGTTTGGTTGTTGTTGTTTGCAATAAACTCCTTCCTCCTCTCAACTGGAGTCTGTCTGTTTTGTTCCTGACTTATGACAGATGAAATGTGATCAGAGAGGCCTCTGAAATCTCACGTTAATTGAAGTCGGCAAAAAAATACTAACAGTGCCCTTTTGAACTGCTGACACAGTGCAGGATGGGTTACCAGGCTAGATTAACAACAGGTGGCCAGCCAATCCTCCAGCGCAAAGAGGGGTGCATGGTCTGACGGGGTCTGGGACACACACACCCTCTGGCTCTTGAGTAGCAGGCAAGTCAGAGGGCCCAGAGAGGCCTAAGCGTGCTTCTTAGACAGTGGGATGGATCATGGGCAAAGCTTCTTGCTCCTCCGTGCCTAGTACAGACTGTGCCAGGAGGGCTTCATCTGCAGCCATGCTCCACATCCCTGATGTCCCTGAGAACAGTGCTTCTGGAGGCTGTTCTGGAAGCTGGATGAGGACCAGGGCATCAGGTCCTGTAACTCTGCACTGAGAGTACAGGGCAGGCCTCTAGGAGATGCAAGACCCAAGCCTGGCCCTGATAATGAGTACCCCGTGGTAGAAAGAGCCTTCCCAGCAGGAAAAAAAAAAATGCACAAATAAGTCTGAAAGCCAGACTCTGAGGACAAAGGATGAAGCAGACAGAGGCTGCAGGACGGGACTCAGAAAGAGGCACTGAGTCTCAGAGCAGCTAGTGTTGAGGGGCAGGGTCGGAAGCACAGGAATACACCCTGTCTCTGTCTAGTCTACCAAGCTGTGGGGAGGGTTAATGCATGCGCTTACAAGCTGGTGTGGCGAAGGGGTGTGAAGAATGATGGCTGTTCATAGCTGTTCTTCCCAGGTTCCCGTTCCAACTATCTGAACACTCTCTCAGAGATACCTTAGACTTGTTGCCTTGGGGAGGGAATTCTGTGTAGCGCAGCTGTTTCAGGTAGACCTGGGAACTTGCTTTAGGAAATGACAGCTAGCACGCATTAGGACTGAGGGACACAACAGCATTTGGACTCTCACCCCAAATCACAGAACAGCAGCTGAGGCAGAGGCAGGAAAAGGCACATGTACCTAGAAACCATGGAGTGCTGTTTCTACCACCCAGCTCTACCTCTTCCTCGGGAGTTAGGCACTTGAAACAAGGGCTGTTTCTCCAGGGAAGTGTAGCTGAAGCTTTTTTGGTTCTGGCTCCTGCAGTCTCATAGTCTCGCAGCCACTCAGACCCCAGTGAACACACAGAGGCTTATATCAATTAAAACTGCTCGGCCATTAGCTCAGGCCCACCACTGACAAGCTCTTACACTTAAACTCAGCCCATTTCTGTTCATCTATAAGGTGCCACATGATCCGTGGCTTTACCTGTGTGCCATTACATGCTGTTCTCTGGATGGCGGGCTGGCCTCTCCTGACTCAGCCTTCCACTTCCCAGAATTCTCCATGTCTGTTTATCCTGCCTAAACTTCCTGCCTGGCTATTGGCCAATCAGTGTTTTATTTATAAACCAATCAGAGCAACACGTTCACAGCATACAGAACATCCCACAGCAGGGAAGTCTGGATTGTGGGAAGATGGCTGGGTCCTACATCCCTGGTGACTGAGGGAGTCCATTCCAGAGACTGGTGCCTCTCAATACAGTCATCTCTCAGTAGTCATGGGGGATTGTCTCCAGGACCTCTGGATACCCAAATCCAAGATGCTCAAGCCCCTTCTATGCAATGGTGCAGCCCCTCCCAATCTACTTTGATCATCTCTGTATCCTTAGCAATACTCAATACAGCAGGAATGCCAGGTACACGGTATTAAACTGTACTGTTGATGAAGTAATGATAAGATGAAGTTAGCACATGCTCAGTAGTGAGGTAAACCGTCTTTACTATGTTTGTCCCTCTGTTGAATCTGCAGGCAAGGAACCTGAGACCATGAGGGTACTGACTCTACTCTCAGGGAAGAGGGAGGCTGTTGTTGACTAGGGCTCCAGCCCTGTCTGGCTACCCAACTTGGCTCACTGTCCCTCAAACTATCAGACCTTTCATTTGTCACCATCATTGGGATTGCTATGTTTCTGCCTAGAGTGCCTCTGTCCCCTCCTGGCCTTCTTCCACTAAGGGATCTCCCACTGATCCTGTGTGTTTCCTTCAGACAAGGCCTCTGTGGATCTCTGCTTAGTACCCACCCAAGCCATCTGCTTCCCGGGAGCTGTGTGCAGCATGGTATTGGCACAAACCCTAAGGGTATCAACTCTTATCTGTGCCTATCCCACACAACTAAAGACTCTCAGGACCCAGGCTGTGCTCACATTAGAGTGCAGGTTCTGAGTGAACGAAATAAGACTTGGAGCTGTGATTCAGGGTTGGGGAGGAAGGGAGTCAGTACACTTTATGTCTAGCCAGAATGGGCCGGGAATGTAGCTCAGGTGGTGCAGGGCTTCTCTGGCATGTATGAAGCCCTGTAGTTCATCCCTAGCACTGCATAAATGATGACACATGCTTGTAATCCCAGCACTTGGGAGGTGGAGGAAGGAGGATTGCAAGTCCAAGGTCATCATTAACTATAAAGCAAGTTTAAGGCCAGCCTGGGTGACATGAGACCCCAGAGAGAGAGGGAGGAAGAGGAGGAGGAGGAGGAGGAGGAGGAGGAGGAGGAGGAGGAGGAGGAGGGGGCAGAGGAAGGTGACTCAGGTCTCTGGAGAGCAGCTTGTCATGAACTCAGAGCCTCAGCTTGACCTGCTGTGTTCCTCAGGATTCCTGTACATTTGTGAAGAGCCATAACATGACAGGGCATCTGTCCCCATTATTTATTCCTCCTGGGGTCAAGCCAGCCCAAGGCTAGCTTCCCATGACAGTGCAACAAGAGTCCTGGCCCAGCAGCATTCATCTTGGAGCCTCTCCACTTAGTCTTGGGTTCAAATCCCATGTTTCAGTCTCCCTTAGATAACCCTCGTGCCCCACACCCTCAAAATCTGCAGAGAGATTTTTCCTGCCTTGGTGCCAAGCCCAGCCAAAGCTGTTTTTGCCCTGTGCCCCCTGCCTTGCTATAAGAAACCCTGCCAACCCTGGCCACCATGAGTGGGTTGGTCCCCAGACAACAGAACGCTTGCTGTGCTGGAGAGAGTGGAGTGGGGGCTAGGGGCGGAGCTCATCCTCCCATGGCCCAGATTTGCATGCTCAGCAGCTAAGGAACAATGGACCCTCCACAAATAGCACAAATAGCCAGCTCCCCCAAAATAGGGCTGACTACAGACCCTCTACGTGTTCGTGGCGAGAAGATGTAAGCCGGCGCCAGAAGACAATGGGGTGTGAGAGTTGAAATTTTCCCAGGAATTCTGTGTGATTCCAAACAGATTTTTTTTTTTCCTTTTTAGCTCAACACAGACCAACAGGCTTGAGGAAGGGCAAGCCTGCACACGGAGCTTGGGTTTACGGCCATGTGCACACCATGTGTTAAGGTGTTGCCTTGGCTGGTGGGGAGAAAACCCACTGTGATGCCTGCATGGGATCTCCCGGGAGCCCTTCAGGACATGGCTCTTAGATGTTCCAGGATTGGGGGGCGGGGTGCTGCAGGGCTCTTGCCAAATCTTCTGGGATGTCTCTTTCATTTTTTCACAAGTCCCCTCCCCCTCTCTTCTCTGTACCTACAGTGTACCTCTATTATTCCCAAGCTCTTTGGGAAAAGTAATAGGCCCACATATACCATGGGATGAGAGAAAAATGAAGATGAGAGAGAGAGAGATCAAGATGGTTGAGAGGATGGGGCAAGGATGGAGTGCAGAATCAGCCCCCATCTCCCCTCCAACATAGATTTACATGGAGAGCTCTGTCCTGAGGAAAGAAGGGGGAAGCCAGGAAGTCACAAGTGATGGATGTCAGAGCTGGTCTTAAAGATGGCCTCTGCTCTGCTACTTCAGGCCAGACACTAAAATGTTTTTGTTGCATGTCCTGCCCCCATCGACACAGCAGAGACACGGCTGTGATCCTCTCACAAGGCAGTTACGGAGTCCAAGAGTTGAAAGGTTTGGCACAGTGAGGAGCTGCAGAGACAGGCGATGCTATGCATACAAGAGCTTGCTGCCACCCAAGTGGCTAAGGGCAGGACACCAAATATAGGGGGACTGTCACCAAGTGTGTCACCAGACTATGATGTATTTCTGAGTGACTAAAGGTGGACAGTGCAGTATTCTATCTTCGTAGATGCCATAACTAAGTCCCATAAACAACAGACAGCATAAACAACAGACATTCAGTTCCTCACAGCACCAGAGGCTGGGGCCCTGGCTCATGGAACTGAAGTGGTCTATCTCTGGCTTGCAGATAGCTGTCTTCTCTTGGGGTCCTCCTGTGCCCTCTATACAGGCACATGGAGTAACACGGCTTAGCTGTCTCTTCTCTTTCTTGCTGATAGAAGAACCCATCCTCAGGGGCTCTTCATAGACGCTATCTCCAAACACAGTGGCGCTGTGGGGTTGTGTGTCAGGGCTCCTGTAAGTGAATGAGGGGCAGAATTCAGTTAATAACAAGCAGTATGGCTTGTGTGTGTTATGTCAGCCTAATTGGACTATGGGACACCTACAGGATCCCTTCAGGGTGGGAGGGGGCTTCCAAAGGAGCCTGGTGTGTAAGTCAGGAGTAGAATGGAGAAGACTTGCCCCAATCACGGGTGGTACCATGCCATGGGCTTGGAGTTCGGATAGAAAGAGACTGAAACCCTCTGTGTTAAGTGCTACCTCACATGACTAGCGTGACTCTGAGTGATCCAGTCTTCTTCCTGAAGGAAATGACCCTGGAAGGCAGAAGTTGTCTTTCACTTCGTTTTCTCTTTGTATGTGCTGCCATAACAAAATCCAATTTATAAACAAGAGGCATTGACTTCTCACAATAATAGAGGCTAGGGTCCAAGTTCAAGGTGGCAGCAGCCTGGGGGGCTGGTGTGGCACCTTCCTTCACATGGTAGGAAGGACAAACATGCCTCTCTTGGGCCTCTTTGGTAAAAGCACTAAATCCTACTCACCTCTCACCTGCCTGGTGGCACTGGAGACCCTTCAATAGTCTATAACCTGGACCAATGCCATTTTCTGATACCCATCATCTGTATCATGCTTCTGCTGCCCTTAAACAGCTGAGCCCTTGCTTACCCTCACAAAGAACCAGCTTTGTTTTGAGAATTTCCCATTCTCCAGCTCCTCGATATCTGCTCTCCATTCTCTCTGCCTGCTCAGGGCTTAGCTTGCTCTTTATCTGGTTTCTTAGGTAGAAGCTCAGAGTGTTTTAAACCTTTCCTTTCTAGTTTAAGGAAATCAAGCTGGGTCTGCCTTTTGGGATACTACTCACACATTTGGCACTTTTGATTTTTACACTGTTCAGATTATTTTCTTTGGGTCTCTATCAGCCCAGGTATTATTTGGAAATATGTTATTTAATCGCTACCGATTTCTGACTTAATTCTACCACATTCCGATAATATGTTTTTTAAAATAAAAAATTCAATTGCATTTCATTATTTGTGTGGGGGGTGCACATGCATAAATGCCACAGCATGTGTGTGGAGGTCAAAGGACAACTTGTGGGAGTTGGTTCTCTCCTTCCACCATGTGGCTCAAACTGAGGTCATCAGATTGGCCAGCAAGCACTTTTATCAACTGAACCATCTCACTGGCCCAAAGAATGCATTTATGTTCTCAGTTTTTTAAAAGTTATTGAGGCTTCCTTTGGGGGCAACGCATTTGAGATGAACACTGCATGCAGTTTTGCAAGTTGGGTCTCAGTTGTGATGGATGAAGGGTTCTGCAGCCGTCAATTAAGCCATAGTGTTTGATAGCGTTACTCAGGTCATCTATGTTTTTTCTATCAACTTGTTTCATCAGTCACTAACATTGTTGAGACACACATATAACTTAAGTACTTTGTTTTTCTTTTAGTTGGTTTTGCTTTATATATTTTGAAGTAATTATTTGTCACACACATTGATGTATTGACAAATTGGCCCTTTATCACTATCAATATTAAATGTTTCTCCTTCTCTCACATCCACTTTTTAAACTTAAATGCATCTTACTTTCCTGAGAAGAGTGTATAATTGTTCTTACTGTTTTGATTGCTGTAACAAAATACCACAGACTGTATCATTTATAAAGAGCAGAGGTATATACTTAGCTCATGGTTCTGAAGACTGACATCTTCTTGGCTTCTGGTGAAGGCCTTTTTGGAGCTTCACAACATGGCTCGAGGCACAGCCAAGGCAGATGAATTTGCTTTTATGGTAACTCCAGAGAATGAGGACTCACTCACTTCAACACTGGTACATCAGAGTTACGGTTTTCATACATAGTAAGTCCACACCACTAGCTGATGATTTCTGTAGTTTTTCACAGTGTTTAGGCCATTTACGTTTAATGTAATTATTGATATGTTTGTATTTAAGTCAAGCATCTTTCTGTTTGTTTCTATTTGTCTGGTTTGTTCATTATTTACTTTTTCTTCTTCTCTGCCCTTACATTGAGTACATTTTTGACTTTCAAAGTTGCCTTAGCAACTATGCCTCTTAAAAGTATTTTCACTGGTTACCCCACAGTTTATATGTTTGTAATTTATCACAGCCTGTCTTACAGACTTCTCAACTTTTCTTTCTAGTCTGCCACCAAATCCTCATTCTCCTTTTCTTCTCTACCTGGTAGTGACAGAGCAGGCCCAGTGCTTGGCCCTTTCTTACCAATTCTGACTCTGGATAATCTCATCTAGTCCTATAGTTTTAAATACCATCTATATCTTTAATTCTAATTTTTCTTCTGAGTACCATGTATCCAACTGTTTAAATAGTAGCACCCCTTAGATTCTAATAGGTAATTGCCTAAGGTGGTACTTTGGATTTTATTTATTATTTATATATCTACGTGAGGGTGTGTGTGTGTAGGGGGATGTGTACATCTGTGCACGCACAGAGACCAGAAGAAGGTATGGATCCCCTAGAGTTGGAGTTATAGGCATTTGTAGGGCACCTGGCTTGTTATGTAGGGGCAGAGATCCTGACTCCAACAGTCCAGATTGTGCAGCAGGTGCTATTAATGCTGTCTCTACAACCCTGGAAACACTTTTGATCTTCCCTCTTGATATTCCCATCTTACTCCAGTCTGCCATTTTTCAACAAATGGTTTCATTTAGTGGATTCAGGATGAAAATTTAGGAGTTAGCTATAAGCCTTTATTTCTTTCACCTCCCACTTTCGGTTTTTCAATAAATCTAGTAGACAGTCTAGCCAGTTTAAGTTCTTACCACTTATGCTCCCATCCCATTCCAGCCTTTGCTAGCCTTTACTTAGGAAAAAACAGCAACCTGACTTCTTTCCTTCCTTCATGCTTGCTATGATCTATTCTCTACACAGTAGCTGAAATGCTTTATTTATTTATTTATTTTGTTTCATTTATTTTGTTATGTATACAGTGTTCTGTCTGCATGTTTGCCTGTACACCAGAAGAGGGCATCAAATGTCATTATAGATGGTTGTTAGCCATGATGTGGTTGCTGGGAATTGAACTCAGGACCTCTGGAAGAGCAGCCAGTGCTCTTAAACTCTGAGCTATCTCTCCAGCCCGAAATGCTTTATTTTAAAATGCCATCCAGACTAGTCATTCTTCTGGCTAAAATCCCTCAGAAACTCTTCTTCACACTAATAATGAACATACAGCATCTTTTCAGCCTACATGGTCTTTACACCTGTAATCACCTCCCAACACACTCTCTCCCCCTCTGGATATGCCAAGGCCACATGCCAGTTCTTATGCTCACTCTTCTCTCAAGTCTGGTATCTACATCGTTTGGCGCTTCTCAAGATTTAAAGACATGCTCACATGTCCTCTCTAGCCGCCCTTCCCACAATACTTCCCCATGCCCCACTCGCTGCTGTCCCCAACACTAGCCTTCTCGTTTTCATAGTAGTTAGGGACATTTGAAATGACACTCTTTTGTACTTGCTATGGTTGCTTTCACCTCAGAATGCTGGCCTGCTGCTTGCAGGTACATTGTTATACTCAATGGAATGTCCTCCCAGCAAGGACTCTTACACATAATAATTAAAGATTTATAAACTCAATCCATCACATCAGGGTTTCCTTCTTTCCTTTCTTCCTTCCTTCCCTCCATCCCATCCTCCCTCCCTCCTTCCCTCCCTCCCTTCCTTCTCTCTTTCATTCTTTCTTCCTAATAGGGAAAAATCATTAATAATTAACAGAATAAAAACATGGGAGTGAATATTTACTTTATTCTGGTCCTTTCTCTAAAAGTAAATTAAATTTTACTGTTAGATACAGTTCTCTAAATAGACTTTGGGTTCAGGTTGGAAAAAAAGTCTCCATCAAGTGCAGACTGATTTTTTTTTCTGAGATGAGGACAATGATCTGACAGTTAGTCTCGTCCAATGGCTGAGAAGTGAGAGGGTGTGGTCATCAACCGAAACTCACATGGACAAGGCTGGGTCCTAGTCATGGTTCCTGGTATAGCTTTGGTCCACTGTCCAAAACTAAAGAAGCCAAAAACCTTTTCCGAGAGGTCCTCATTCAGGACCTTTCCTCTTTCCCAGGCTTCCATGTAGCAGGTACCCCCCAGTGAATGGCTGCCAGATAGACAGCATGAAATCAAAAGGCGCACCCAACTGTGTATAACAGATATTCATCCTTACAACTGCCGAGGCGGGTGAGGGAAGGCGAGAACGGCATTGGGGAAGATGGAGTTAATGAAACCCACGCTTGGCCATGTTGTCAAGATATCAAACCAAACTGGCGACAAGACCAAGGCTGTTAGCAGGGAAATTGCTGGGCCTGTATCCAGAAAGCCAGGACAGGGTACTTGGCGCAGAGTAGGCAGAAGGGAGATGAAGGTGAGTCCCACAGGATCTACCAGAGAAAGACTATTGGAAATCCTAGAGGGGTTCTGCCACCAATGCACAATTTTCCTTAATTTCCTCAATTGTGGCTGTTATCCCTGTAATGAGAAACACAACTTCTCTTCTAAGCAGGCAGTGAGGCTGGCAGAAAGCTGAAACCTGAAAATCAGCAGATACAGGGCTGCATACAGCCTTTTCTATTGAAATTAAGCCACTTCCAAAACACAGGGAAAGGGCTCCAAATAGCTTCAGACAGCAGCCAGCCAGGCAGGGCCCTCACCAGGCACCGGATGGACGCTCTCCGGACTCGTCAAAAGAGGCCCAAATCACAAGTGCTCATTTCAATAACATAAGAAAATAAACACGGGCCTTATTTATAGCCCAGGAAAGGGACTGGGGCAAAAGACTGCTCATTTGGTAATCCACCCTGATAGGGTAGACAGGATCCAGACCCCTAGGCTCTCTGGTAACAGGGTAAGCTGGAAAAGGGGCCAGAAGAGGGCTGGCAGCCAGCATCAACAGGTACAATCTGGAAAAGACCCAGGTAAGAGAGGGAAGAGGTCTGAGACGTCCTGCTGTCTCCACTCTGGCTGAAGGAAGGAGATCCTGGCAGTGGACCCCCTTCAGGCCCTCAAGGGAAGGTGTATGAGGCCAGGAAATAAAGCAACCTCCCAGTATCCTGATACACTGAGGTCCTTACATATAGCTGGGGCATATACTGGTCCTCATGTACAGCTGAGACATACATCAGAGTCTCTGCTCATAGCTGAGACACACACTGGAGTCCCCATGCTCAGCTGAAGCATCCACTGGGTCTCCACACACATCTGGGACAGACACTGGAGTCCCCATGCTCAGCTGAGGCATCCACTGGGTCTCCACACACATCTGGGACAGACACTGGAGTCCCCATGCTCAGCTGAGGCATCCACTGGGTCTCCACACACATCTGGGACAGACACTGGAGTCCCCACATACAGTGAGGCATCTACTGGGTCTCCACAAACATCTGGGACAGACACTGGAGTCCCCATGCACAGCTGAGGCATCCACTGGGTCTCCACACACATCTGGGACAGACACTGGAGTCCCCACATACAGTGAGGCATCCACTGGGTCTCCACACACATCTGGGACAGACACTGGAGTCCCCACATACAGTGAGGCATCCACTGGGTCTCCACATACATCCAGGACAGACACTGAAGTCCCCATGCACAGTGGAGGCATCCACTAGACACCCTAGTGCAGCTTGGACATATGGGGGAGTCCTGTGCATACAGCTAGGGTGTACACCAGGTACCAGAGTAAGTGTGGGACTACAACAGAAGTCCTCAGAGACTTGGCCAGTGTGGGGCTCAGGATATATGCATAACCCAAGATCAGTGTTCCCTGTAGGGGGGCAGGGTCTCTGCCAGCAGCACAGCATGGAGGATAGATAGTATACTGCCTGTCAGAAGCCTGTGTAGATGGCACTCTTCTGAAGCCCTGGGTGAGAACTGGCTAATCTTCGTATGTGCTCCCACAAAACCATGGTTCCTGTGTTAATCTTTGGTACAGGAGGCAGCGACATCAGTCTGCCACTGTGACAAAAGTCCAATGCTGACACCTTCTACCAGGAATGCTCTGTGTTGTGGTAAAGCCCAATGGGTGGCGTTGGTCTAAGGGACGGGGCTTCCATTCTGGGCAGCCCTCACCCACGTGTAGCTCCTGAGAGGTGGTACAAATGATGGTGTTTGCCGAGCAAGCCTGTAGCAGGTAGCTGCTTTTAGGAGAGTGAGAAAGCTTCAACCAGGGGTCCATCCAAGTCAGGACAGAGGCCCTGGAAAGGCTGCACATCTGAGGAAACCAAATGCTGGACAGAGATGCTGGCTATAAGAAAGGAGCCTGGAAGCCGGGAGTGGTGGGGGTGTCAGGCTGGGGGGTGGGGGTGTCAAGACTCACCTCAGTCATCTGCTCTCAGCTGCCAGCATCAGTGAGCCTGACATTAAAGCCCCGGCAGCAGGCTACCAGGGAGCCTTGTTTCAGGTCTTCCTCCCATCACAGTTAGTACACTAGGTATGGAAGGTAGCCTCTCATTATCCTCAGAAGTAGAAAAGGCTGAATGGTGAACATCGGCCTGGGCTGGGAACTCCAGGGCTTGGATAGAGCTCTGGGGTGGGTGGCTGCTCATGTTGAGTTCAGAGTCTCCCCGGGTGGGAGTCACCTGCCAGCATGGTGAGCATTCCTGCCAGAGCTGCTCAGGAAGTAGTTGGGCATAGTTTAGGCCAGTTTAGCACTCTCCATTTTGGCCTCTCTGGGCAGCCTGTGGTAGATTTTTCTGGCTGCTACAGAAGACTATGGGGCTTAGGAAAAGAGGAAAGCAGCCCCCAAAGAGGCCACGGTCATAAAGCAAAGACCTAAGGCACTGCCATGTGGATGGGGGTTGGAGGTAAGGCTCAGTTGATAGAGGCCTGCCGGGGAGGATCAGAAATTTAAGGTAACCCTCCAAGTACCTACTGAGTTGGAGGCTAGTCTGGGGTATGTGAGGCCTACCCCCCAAAACAAAACAGCCAATAGCTAGGCAGGAGGTATAGGCGGGACTTCCGTGGCAGAGGGAGAGAAACTGAGAAGAATCTTCACAAGGAGGAGACACCAATGAGACACGGATGGAGTTGGACATACAGAATGAAAGGTAAAAGGCCACACAGTAAAATATAGATGAATAGAATCAGGTTAATTGAAGTTATAAGAGCTGGTGGAGCAAGCCTAAGGTAAGGCCAAGCTTTCATAATTAATAAGAAGTCTCCATGTTGTTATTTGGGAGCTGGTTTGACAGAGAAAGACTCATTACAGGTGATCTCCCAGTAAGGGCCACAAGTTGTGGACCCAGCAGAAACCTTGGTAGAACCTAATCACATCCTTAACATGACCTCTGCTTCTTAATTTTGCCTTGGTTGAAACCATCAAAGGTTCTTGGACTTGAATCCTAAATCATGCTTCTTGGCTGCTTGCGGTCAGATCATCATGGAAGAGGCTGGAATCCAAGGATTATTAGGCAGTCCCTCAGCTGATGTGGGCAGAGGAGTCTGCCTCTGCTGGTCCTGCCCGGCACATCCTAGGAGAGATTCCCTTCCCTGCAGACAGAAGCACCTAGCACCTAAATGGTGAGCTCCAAGCACTGTGTAAACTAGACAAGGCTGGAGAGCCAGAGCAGTCAGGACCTAGTGCATCGTAAAGAGAGACCAGCAGAACATCACAGGGCTGAAAGAAGTCAGATTAGAGGATGATATTTCCATTTCATTTTTCCAGAAAAAGGATTTGGCCTAAGCCCAAGTAAGACATGGTAAAATAAAAATTAAAAACTAACCAACCAACCAACCAACCAAAACCATGAGCAACTATCTAAGTAAAATGAATCAGAAAAGAAATGTCTTCGCAACCCTGTCTTTTTCAGCAGGCTCCTCCCGGCCAGTCCCTGGGGAAGGCAGTGGCTCAGTGCACACAGATGGACCAGATCCAGGGCCAGTTCAGTTCTCCATAGGCCAGTGGGCTGGAGTTCCTTTAAAAAGATGTCTTACCCTGGAACCAGCTGTTGTCTGCTGTAGGCCAGAACATGGCGTTTTAATTAGCATTATTGTTCTGCTTCTGAAACCAGGCTCTGCGGCATCCCAAGGGCAGATGGTCCTGACCCAAGCTTAGGCAAGGCTTGCTGGCTAGCTTAAGACACGAGGGGTGGGGTCCAGTCCCTTGTCCTTCTGAATCCTGACCGTTCGCTCTATTTTCTGTCCTGTGTTTCTATTGAGGGAACCACCTGCCCTGCAGACAGAACCCTTGAGGCTTGTGATGAGTCTAAGATACAGCTCTGAACATAACACTGACTTTATGCTATACTCTAAGACCTAACCCCAACTTTTCTGAAAACAGTGGGGTACTTTGTGTGGAATGTTACTGTCCGACAATCCAACAGTCACATGATCCTGGGGGCTCCCAACATCTCAGATTACAGTTCCTCTTCCAAATCCAAAGTTCCCTTTTTCCTTAATTAATAATATTTTTGTGGTGTATTTGTGTGTATGTGTGCCCATGTGAGTGTTCACATGGAGCCCATAGGCCAGCGTCTGGGGTCATCCCCACTCTCCTTGTCTTCGGAGGCAGGGTCTTGAATTTTTCCTGGAATGATTATTTGGTTAGGATGGCTGGCCAGAGCTCAGGGATTCTCTCATCTCTATCTCCTGAGCAAAGGGACTGCACACATGTACTGCCACACCTGCCTTTTCTACATGGGCTTTGGGGACTGAACTCAGGTCTGCATGCTTGTGCTGAGGGCACTTTATCAAGTCCTCAGCCCCTTCATGGATGTGCATCTGTGTGAGAGGGTTTGGGCACATATGTCCTGTGGTGCATGTGTGGTCCGGAGACAACCTTTACAAGTTGGTTCTCTCCTGAACCAGCCAGGCTGAGGGTGATGCCACATAAGCTCACCATGAGCACAGGCCCTGGCTCTCTGCAGGGATTTCAATGTGTCTCCCTTCTCCCTATATCCCCCATCTTGGAAACAGGATGGTGACCCCTTAAAAAATATAGACACATAGTATTGCAACTTCAAGGACCCAGGTAACAAAAGAAACCCCTTTCTTTGGCTTCAACCCTATGGCCTCTAACATTGTGCATGCAATACCACCAAACTTCCCATGTCCTCTGCTGACTACCGTAAGCACCTGCAGTTCGCTGAACAAGGCACAGCTGGAGTGTCTGCATCTGTACCATGTGCCCTAGCCCATTCCAGCAACGCCCCAGATTCCACCCTCTGCTGACATGAACTTCCTAGATCTCTCCCTCCACTTCTGCTGCTTCAGAGACCTTTCTCTGGCCTCTCCAGTGGTGGGGATGCATATGAGGGGGCCTTCTAACAAACCGATTTACTCTGTGTGTGTGTGTGTGTGTGTGTGTGTGTGTGTGTGTGTGTGTGTGTGCTATGTGTGCTATAAAGGTCAGAGGAAACTTACAGGAGTCGGGTCCCTCCTTCCATTTCATATTGTGGAGACTGAACTCAGGTCATCGGGCTTGTGTGGAAAATACTTCTGCCTGCTGAGCCATCTTGCTAGCTTCAAAGTGACTCGGGACCACTGTGTAAGTCAGCGTTCACCACGTTGCTCACCAGAACAATGGGTGTGTGCGAGCGACCATGACTGGCATACGACTAGGTTTCTGTAATTATATCCATATTCTAAGCAAATTGTTATGTATTTTGTGTTCTGGGGACATATGTTATGGCTAAGGCCCAAACTGTGGCTAATCTTAATATTAGACCCAGATAAATCTGTTTCGAATCTATAACATTTAACATTTGCCAGAGTAGATTTGTTCATCAACTGGGCTTAAAGAGGTATAATTCACACATGTGCAGTATTAGGAAATGCTGAAATGTAATGATTTAAATACACCAGCAACTGCTGGGACATGGTTGCTATGGCAGGATTTAACGTTAGCCAGAACCCCCTGGCCAATGTTATAGCCACAGCAAAAGAATGAGGATCCTGGGCATCCCCTTGGGGTGGGAGGTCACAAAGCCCTCAGCTCTTACAACATGATAGCAGCTAGAATGACTCCAGGGTAGCAATCAGAGGACACTTATTTCCCTGAGTACACCTATGAAATATTCAGCCACGGGCTAAGGACACCCCGATGGATTCATCTGCTCTTAGGATGCTCATGGGTCCTTCATATACTTGATGCATATGGAGTTGGGTAATCCTCCTGGGTGCATCTTCCCAGATGGCTGTTAGGACAGAAGGTGGGGGTTATATGCACTTAGGACAAGCCCTAAGATAACCAAGAACCAGCATTCTAGAGAGAAGAAAAAGGAGTAAAAAATAATTTTAATAATATCAAAAAGCCAAAACAAAGAGTTGTTCAGGGACTGTCAGGACACATCTTGGCAGCCCGAGTTCTTCTGCTACGTACTCAGGACTGTGACTCAGGTCCAAGCACCGTTCTAACCCTCAGAGGTACTGGGATCTGCAGCAGGTTTTAGACTTGGCGGTTCCTCCGGAGTCCGCTGATGTGAAATGACTGCATGCCTCTGCTTTGACTCCTGGATCTAAAACTGTGGACAGTCATCACAGCCCTCTCCTCTAAGGCAGGTGTAGGGCCAGTGAGCTGGTAAACTGGGTCTGTAAGCCAAGAGACACACAGGGCTCAAAACTGCAGCTAGTCCCTGAGACTCGCTTCCTTTGGCATTTCCAGAGAGTCCGCTGGAGATGGAAGACAAAGCAAGCTGCACGGCTTCGGAGGCTCCAGTGTGTTTGGGGAAGTTTGACCCAGGCTGGCCTCCTCTACCCCACCGTGAGTGCTGCAGGGCCTAGCTGGGCTCCTCCACAGCCCTGGATCGTGGCAAGCTTCATAAGCTGCCGATGTTGGGGAAGCTCTTCAGTTTCTCAGGGAAGTCGTCTTTGTAGAGCACTGGGTCAGCTCGGTGTTCCACCACCTTGAGGGGCATGGTCCCGAAGACAGAAGCAAACTTATTGATACACTCTGACCTGTGGGTGGACGAGAAGGCAGGCAAGCAGAATGGAAGAGGTTAGCTGCTGAGAGACAGCAAAGCCCAACACAGCCACTGTCCACAAGAGAACTGAGAGGTGCTGAAAGGGTACCCAGCCTTTGCTGGGCTCTGCAAAGGGCTCTGATGGAAAGCAAGGTGACCGAGCAGAGGTCCCTGGCTCCGGTCAGAGGGAGAAAGTGAACGGGAGATGCCTCTGCAGGCTTGCAGGTCAGGACACCGGCCCCTCCCCCTTGAATTCCAGTCATTTTTCCAGCACTAGCAGGCTTCAAACCCAGGTGGATTGGCTCCAGCAATCCTTAACCCCATCTCTGCCAGTTATAGGAAGGAGGATGATGGGAAGGAAAAAGACTCTGCTTGCTTAACCTGAAGAGGTTGACAGAAGGGTCCTAGCCACGCAAGGCAGAGGAGTACAGGGACCGGTGATTCTGAGTTCCAAGCAATGAGCACTTAACTCCCCAGCACGCGATGGCCTGTAAATACCCAGCCACAAGCCTGCTCTTCTGACACAGCCAGAGCTCAGAGGGCCTTCTGCATAATGAGTGTGACTTTTGTCCCTCCCACACTAGACCCAGGAGCAAGAGCAGCTTGGTGACAAGAGTTGAAGATTGCAAAGCAGGGCTTCCTCTGCTCCCCCTCAAAGCTCAACCTCCCTTCAGGGGAGAAGGTCAGGCCCCCTTTATAGGAATGGCTCAGGTCAGTCAGGCCAACCGAGTGTGGCAGCTGGGTAATGAGGACGCGTCAGCACCAGGCCAGAGGGGAAAAGCAGCCTGGGAAAAGCCCTTTTGAAGTTGGGGCCCAGAAGGATGGATTTCAGAGGGTCAGTGCCTTCTCGGCAGCTGCCTGAGAGCTACAGCAAGGAAGCTTGATGAGAGAGTGGTCCCAGGGCAGGAGCCAGCTCCAAATGCTCACCGCCACCTCCCCATCTCCAGAGGCCCCATAAGCTGCTTCCAAAACGTGTAGACAGAGGAGAGCTTTGGGCTCAGGAAGGTGTCTGTGACTGCAAGCTGCTACCATCGGCCTTTCCTTCCTTGTTGTGTTTCTGAAAAGCTTGCACCGTTGCATCATGGACTTCTGGCCACTGATGTCAACAGAGCTACCAACACCACAGGGAGGTAATGTTCATTAGATGCTCCACAAGGGCGCTAATGCTCACCACAGCCCTAGGGCTCAAGTGTCTCCTCCATCCCAGTTTCTAGTGGGAAGGCCAAGACGCTAAGAAGCTAACGTTCAAAAGTTAAATACATAAATAAATTTTAAAAAATGTGCCAGAGCCAGAGCCAAACCTAGGCTTTCCAGCTCCTGAGACTAAAGACAAGACACAAATTTACTCATTAGCCTGTGTGGCCCAATAGGAGGGGCTGAAAGGCCACAACTCCAGAACCCCTGTCTGTACCAGATAATTTACCTGCACATCTGACTGATTTCTTAAAGTACTCCTCTCCCAACCTCAACCTTCTTGCCCAAGGCCTGAGTCTATATTAGCCTCATGTTAGGTTCAGAGAGGTTAAGTTGCCAAAGAATGATGGACTAGCAATGGTGGAACTGGGATTCAGACTCAGGCTGGCACTGGCTGAATCATTCTCCACCACTGGGGACAACTGGGCTTCTGCAGTCCCTGAGACTCAGCACAGGGAGGGCCTCGGGAAGGCTGGTAAAAGGAAGGGTGGCCTCTTTTCTTTCCTCTCAAAAAGCTGTATTTTGAAATTGGCTTACTAAAGGGTGGGCTTCCATAAGGCTTTTTCACACATCCTTAGTTTTGGCTAACTCCCCATTACTCCCCTCCTATCCCTGATTAACCCTTTAACTCCCAGGGTTCCCCCACTTCTTTCATTTCATATGTATTCTATGGAATTTCCATAGCATGGGTAGACAATATTACTCCCAGAAGAACATGGGTCACTCAATGAAAACTGCCATACAAGGCATGGGGCATCTCCCTATGAGTTAATGGTCAGCAAGGTCTCCAAAACAACACAGGCTATTGCCACTGGCCCTGATGACCCACCATAAAACTACATGGTAAGACCTTATTGCTAAAGACACCACTCACTTTGGATGTAGGACATAGAGAAATTAATCTCAAGCTGACTGGGAAACTGTCTCTCACTAGCTTTCATAGGGTTGGAAGCACTCCAATGCAAACATGTCCACTCATGAACTAGTGGCATATAAACTCCCCGGCTGCTGTCGGACTGGACTTGAGGCCTGCTTCACAGGAGGGAATTCCACACCTCATGCTGTAACCCTGGTCAAAAGCCCATGTCTAGGTAGAACAGGGGCATGGGCCCCAGGGTAGAACGGGCTACTGTTACTTTGGTAAATGGTCATGCTGTCAAACTACCTTCTAAATATTTATGTTTACACTCATAGACCTGAGCTGCTCTCAACTTCCGTCAGAGAGCCCCAAGTTCTTTATGCAGTGGGCAGAAGTCAAAAGGGAGATTCCCAAGCGGTCAAAGTCCTGAGTGCTCAGGCCTAAGCAGGTCATCTATATTAGGCCCTTACCACAGCAAGGCTCAGGAAGACAGTAAGAGTGTAAGAGAGGAGATGGGCAGAGGTGCTGTGGGGTGCTGTGGGGTGCTATCTTCTGGACATGGTGTCACAAACATGAACTCACAGCAGCTAGGGTTCCTCGCACAGGACCTGAACAAGAGGAAGCCAGCCAAAATCCCATCATTGATGGCCCATATAAACTCCAGGCCCCACCCTTTACTGGGAGGTCCTGGCAGTGGACAGTTGCTGGGGGAAGGAAAATCTTTTTCTTTTTTCGAGACAGGGTTTCTCTGTGTAGCTTTGCACCTTTCCTGGAACTCACTCTGTAGCCCAGGCTGGCCTCGAGCTCACAGAGATCCACCTGCCTCTGCCTCCCGAGTGCTGGGATTAAAGGTGTGCACCACCACCGCCTGGCTGAAAATCATTTTTGATTGAGGATGTGACCACTGGTAGGTTTTCCACGTCCAGTGGACAGCCTCACACTCATGGATATATGGGTAGCACTAACTGAACTGGGGTGCTATAAAAAAAAAAATACATACACCTGGGAGGGAAATATGCTGAAGGGAACGGGGCAGGGATTTGGAGGGAAATAGGTGGTAGATACTTCATTGTATGCAACATGAAATCCCCAAGAATAAAAAGAATTGAAAGAGAATGAGAGAAAGACAAGAGGGATGAGCTGATGGGACCAGGCACAACAGCTTTCTTCCCTTTAATCACAAGGCCTAAGCAGTGCAGGCCAGCCTGAGCCTCTCCTTGGCTAGATGCACACAAAAGCAGCTCCTCACCTCCAGCTCCCTGCTAGGCCCAGTGTAGGGTCTCTGGTGTCTGCATAAAAGGCCCCTGACTCTTGCTGGGTGAGAGTGGCGCACAGCCCTCTGGAGTATTGATGACATCTCCTCTGTAACCAGATCTGTCAGCTAGGCAACTGGAGAGCTACCCCTGGAGTTCAGGCAGCTGCTGCCCTGGCTGGGCTGCTCTGGCAGGTGTCTCTGTCCTCCACATAGTGCTGGGGAAGTGACACGGGGTCATTCTTGACAGCAAAGGCCCTTCCCTCAGCTGTCTACCTTCTCCCACAGGGGATCTGGCTTGGGAACAATAGGCCGAGAGCATGGCTGGCTGCAGATGGCTGACCTGAGTCACACCGTCAGGTGTCCAGCTACCCCAGCAGAATGCCTCTCGTACTCTGCCTTTCTAATCAAGGGCTGCACACTAAACTTCCAGGGTCTGTGCCTGCTGCTGGAAGTATCTGGGGAGGAAAGGACGATAAAGCTCATTTTCCTGTCATACACATATAGAACCAGGAGCCTTTAAGGCAGTGTCAGGGAAATGGGATGTAAATGAACACTGCTGGGCCCAACCTGGCTCACAGGTTTGTAAGCCAACATTTATTTTTGTATCAGCATGTAATACAGTGTTTGGTACAAACAGCACCATAACTGTTCATGAGCTTATAGGACACTATAATTTGATGCATAGTGGAAAAACTGAAGTCCAGGTAAGGTAAGCCAATCTCCTTAGGTTAGATCCCTAACCGGAGAAGAGTGGACATAAAATGCTGCTTTAAATCAATACTGTCTGCCATGGCGCCCTTGGCAATGATACTGGTCAAAGGGAATAAAACTCTTCTGGTTGAAGAACTAGCTGCCCCTGGAAATAGACTTGAAGGAGTAAAAGCTACTTTCCTTCTCAGATGACAGCTCTGGTCCCAGACCCCAAGTCTAGGACTAAATAAGCAGAGGGAACCCAGGCCCCAACATAAGGTCAAAAGATGGTGAAGCAGTTTCTCCTTCCACGGGCTTGTGAAAAGTGCTGTGCAGAGGGAAACACTGGTAAGCAGGACAAGTGCAGGGTTCCACAGTGAACCAGCTCCTGGGCTCTCTAGACGGCTCAGACTATCTTCCTTCACCCAGCCTAAGTGCCTGGTTTCTTAAGTTGGTGCTCCAACCTTTACCCATGGAGCTTTGCTCACAGCTGCTAATGCATTTTCAAATTTGTCTCCTCCTGCTCCTCACTGAATCTCCCAAGTGGGTGGTTTATATTTCCCAGCTGCCCTTGGTCACCCCAACTGACACTCTACAACCTGCCTTAGTTACTCCATGCTGTTGACTTTGGGTCTCCATAAGTATTTAGTTCACAGGCCCTATATGCCCCTGGCAGTTTTCTCATTTCCAGCTCTGCACACCCTGTCTGTCTTCCCTCTCCCCAGGCTGCTTCTGGTTTCACTTACTATCTCCCAAATGTAGGAATGTCTTCCTTCTTTCCTTGGTTTTTCTTAAGTCTGGGCAGGTAACTTCCACACATCTTCATTTCCAATGGCCTGTGCAGGGGCAAGTCCTCACAGCCACACATCCCACTGATATCCCACTGATGTCACCCATGATTAAAATCTCCTACATCCATGGCCTCGTTCAAGGGACCATGGTTAAAATCTCCTACATCCATGGCCTCGTTCAAGGGACCATGATTAAAATCTCCTACATCCATGGCCTCGTTCAAGGGACCATGGTTAAAATCCCCTGCCTCCATCCATGGCCTCGTTCAAGGGACCATGGTTAAAATCCCCTGCCTCCATCCATGGCCTTGTTCAAGGGATGAGCATTCACCAACTGCTCACCCCTCCCCTGTATTATCTGCACTGTGAAAGGTCCTGCCATTTTTCAAAAACCCAAGTTATTTCTGTAGCTTCTTTCCACATAGCCTCCCCACAGTTATCAAGGTGGCAACAAAACTCCAGCATGTCTTCCTTTGGACAACTGTGGGCACTTTTTTGTGCCTTTCTGTGTAAATTCAAGTTGGTCATCCTCCTGTCTCTTCGATATTCTTCCCATCCTAAGGACTGCTTTAAATGAATCTCAGAGCAGTTCCTGAACAGGTTAGTCCCCTTTTCAAATCCTTGATGGCTTCTAAGTGCCCAAAGGAAAAACCCAAACTCTTTAACTGGAGATTTCACCCGGCTCAAAGTGAATTTCTTCAAGCCTGCCAAACCAACTTTGAACTTGCCGACCTGGCCTCACAGTTCCTCTCCCTCTGACCTGCTCAGAGGATGAGGGCTTGGTGATTTTTTAAAAATTTTTAATTAATTTACTTATTTTTATTTTATGTGCATTGGTGTTTTGCCTGCACGTATACCTGTGGGAGGGTGTCGGATTCCTTGGAACTGGAGTTAGACAGTTGTGAGCTGCCATGTGGGTGCTGGGAATTAAATCCAGGTCCTCTGGGAGGGCAGTCAGTGCTCTTAACTACTGAGCCATCTCTCCAGCTCCCCTGGTGATTTATTTTTAATATTTGTATGCATGTGTGTTTGTGTGTATGCCACATGAGTGCAGAAACCTGTCAAGGCTAGAAGAGGGTACTGCACTCCCTGAAGCTGGAGTTGGGTGTGGGGAACTGAACTCGGGTCCTCTGGAAGAGTAGCCAGTTCTCTTAACCACTGAGCCATCTCTCCAGCCCCCTGGTGATTTCTGAAGCCTCCCTTTATAATGTTACTACTTTTAACAAAATTGTCCTTAATAATCCACCCAATAAACACATTCCTTTCTTGCCTCTCATTATTATAAACTGTACTTTCCTAGGGGGATGCATCCCAAACAGCTCCAGATTAGGTTTTATATACATAGAAATATACACGTGTCTGTTGTGCATAAGCCATTGTTGGTAAATATAAATCACTAAGCTCTGAAAGGTTACTATAACACTCTGTTTTCACCGCTCTCTTGTGAAGCAGCCTCCACAGCTCCCTGCTCAGGGCACCATAACCATCTTCTGGCCCTGCCTTTAACACAGCTTTGAATCTGCTACGCTTTCATGCCAGAGGGGAACTGCCTAACCCCACCATGAACTTCGAGGTTGTCATCGGGTCAGCTTTCCGCTCTCCCCTGTACTGTAACCTCCATGTTAACTCTGCCCACAACGACTTGCCTTAATGCTATGAATTCTCCCCAACATAGGGAGTAAGGTATGTTTTAATAACCATTTCATCTACTCCGGTAGAATTACAACCGGGGTCTTTTCCCAATGAGCTATGGTAAATAATTAACTCTGCCATACTTACAGCATTTGCAGTGTTACAGGGGACATTCATATATGATTTCACATCAACTGTTGGTGAAAGTCAATGGCTTTTAAGTAAGATATCTGTATGAGGGAGCTAAGGAGGTTATTTGGAGTTAAAGAAACAAAACATCACAGAAGAACCCAAGACCAAATGAAAAGGGACGGGAGGATTTTCTTATGGTTCTGGACTTCAGAAATGAACTCTGTCAGAGACGCACAAGCTGCTTGGGAACCTGAGCGGAGGCCTCCTCTGAAAGGCTACTACCACATTCTTGGAGCACATTTGGGTCCCTTGACAACTGCGCTGCTAGATGTCAGAGCTTGTGGGCCCGAATATGGAGGGGCTTCTAGAAGAATAAGTCTGATGGATTCAGGAGCCCTGAAGGCTGTGGACCGTGAGGATCTAGTACAGATACCAGCAGTTGTGAAGAAAGACATCCATGACACAATTCTTAGGATTTTTAGGCCAGGGCGACATGTCACACTCAAGAGATTACTAAGGAACTGACAGAATTGTTCAGTCACCCTGCTGTTCCAACCTTCAGAGCTTGGCAGGTGACCTAGTGGCATTAGCACAGGCATTTGTCTCTGCTGGGTTGGGTTTATTTCTTTTGAATCAAGCATTACTGTAACACGGAGCTACTACTCAGAGAAACAGGCGGTGTTTCCTTGGAGCCAGCTCCCTTCCATTCAAGTGAGTGCAGACAGTTAGCCACTCAGTCCACACAAAGGATCTGGCTTCTAGAGCTTAGGGCCAGCTACATTTTTCAGACCCTTCCAGCCATTACAAATTGAGCGAGCAGCATCCCAAATTAATTCACTGAGTGACCTGGGTTTGAACTAACTCAGTTCCCACAGTGCAAAAGGAGGTGACTGGCTACCAGCTGCTGTCCTTGTATCTCTAACATAGTCCCATCAACAGGCCGAGGCAGGAAATGGGGATGGAGGCTGGGGTGGACCTCTGTTCAGAGGCGTACTTACCTCTCTACCATGTGAGTCTGGTCTAGTGAGAGCCCGTCGATGGCCGTGCACTCAGGACACTTGAACTTCTTTCTTGGGGTTACCTGCCAAGGAATGTGAAACACACCTGGCTGTCAGTGCCCAGGACTATAAAGCCACGCCACAATACCACTCTGCAGGCTTTTGTGCTGCAAACAGGGATATCCTGTGCACCCTGTGCATATATACACACATGCACATTCGCACACACCTCAGCATTCCTCCATTCAATCTGGGCTGCCTCAGCCAATGACAGAACTCCCAAGGGCCCAATAAAAGCAGCTTGGAGGGCTTTCGCCTTCTGTAACTGGAAAGAAGTCGTGATGACAAGCTCCTTAATTCCTGTTTAATGACTGTTTTCTCACTGCCAAGGTCCTTGTATAAACACCATTTGTTCTTGCAGTCATGAGGCGATGAAATACAGCCTCCTACAACTTGCAGTCTAACCCTGGTCCCAACAAGGCAGTCTCTCTCCTTTCTTCCCTTCTAAGGTCCAGAGCTGGAGCAGCACCTCTCCTGGAGATGCCAGCTCATTTCCCAATTCCCTTGGTCAGGAAAAAGTAACCACCCTTCACCCTGTGACTCCTCTTCCCTGATTCCTTTAACACCCAATCCCCCAACTTGAGACTCTTGGTGATCCTTCTAGCAAACCCAGGGAGGCTGCTACGAAGATGAGTAAACAGGGAAGAACGGGAGGATGAGAGCACTAACCAGGGCGAGGTCAAGAGTCACAGACTCCACCCACAGTAAGCAGTCACAGCTAAACACATGTTGAAAAAGAAATTTAAGGTCTGGGGTCCCTGGAAAGCAGCCCCCACAATTTACACTCTTTCATTTTTCTTGAAATCCCTTGCCCTCTGAGTCCCTAGGGCACATGATGGGGGAGTCAGTGAGATGCCACCCATGCTGCAAGCTTAAACTCTGATGATGGTGACCCTTTCAGGCTGAGAAGCCTCTGGCACTACCCAATTTCACATGGAGTTCTAACCCAGGAGGTAAAGATGGTGCTGTCCATATGAGTGGGCTTCCACTACTGATCCATAATTTGGGCTCTGATTTGAGCAAACACAGAGTCTCAATAATAAACTGTTTCAAGAATATTTTCAGGCCCCAGACTTTGTATTTTCAGCTTTTAGTATGTTATGGCAAAGGTACTTCAAAATACTATTAGTTGGATCTTTAAAACCAAAGATTAGGAGAACTGCATAATCATTCCCCTCTCTGTGCAGAGATCTCTGTGCAGAAAGCAGCACCTATTTACTGTTCCAACAGCTTCTCTGGGTCAGGGAACAATGCCGAGCTCCAAAGCCAAGCCAGGGAGTGGCATGGGCTCTTACCTTGATGACAGCTTTCCCTGTAACATTGGCCACCAGGAAATTCATGGCAATATCTTCACAGTTCATGTGAGCATCCACCCAGTTCTTGATGTCCCCAGGCATTTTGTAGGTATACAGGTAATTAAAATACTGTCGCATGAGACAAAAATGAAGAAATACACCAACAGTAATTCTCTTCGGCTGACATGTCAAGGCTAACTCAGCGGTACAGGGACAAGATTAACCACAAGACTTTACTAGTGGGAAGGGCAAAAGGAAAGTAAGTGGCCTAGTGCCTTTAAAATGGGCTGCTGCCATGCACGGTGGGACATTCTCATTCTCTCTCTCTCTCTCTCTCTCTCTCTCTCTCTCTCTCTCTCTCTCTCTCTCACACACACACACACACACACACACACACACACACACACACACACACACACACACACACCACTGTAAAGAAATTAAAATGGTAGATATGTGTTTTTATTTTTTAAGTTAAGATTGACTTTAATATATTCCTGGAGAAGTGAAAGAGCAGATGGATGGTACCAGGTGTGGTAAGTTCCCTTTCCTATGATTCCCTTTTAAAGTGTAAACATTCAAATAAATGTACAGTAGAAAGTTTTGTTTATGAATATTACATATAATGGGTCAAAGGTGTATTGTAAAAAAACATTTCCGTTGTCTTCCTATTAATAAAAAGTGTGAGTCAGACATGCAAGTGGTCATGAGATGGATGTCTTTCTGGGGCCACGCCGTGAGCTAAGAGTGAAGGCATGTGCTTAGAGGGGCAGAACATGAGTGAGGCAAGCCGGAAATCACCATCAGCTCCATGAGTGAACTAGAATTAATGGATCAAAAATAAGTAGACAGTGTGGAGATGTGTTCCTCCAGTCCCCTGAGGCAGGAAGATTGTGAGTTCAAAGGCAGCCTGGGGACCTAGGAAGATCCTGCCTCCACAGACAAATGCATGAACTGACATGTAAATAAGCATGCCCACTATTAAGATAAACTCCCGAAGCTATACACAGTAGTCTGCTTTCTTTGTTTTGCTGAGATCAAAACCTATTTCTTGACCAGAGTCTCAGAAAGTGGAAGCAACGGTGATGAGCTGCCCAGCAGCAGGAGAGCAGGCTCGACAGAGCTCTCTACACATTAGCTCTCCTTCTGCCGACAACAGATGAGGCATTCTTTTTAATTAAACCCTGTGCTCTCAGGGAGAACGCCAGGGCTGAGCTGAATATTCTAAAACCAAAAGCAGAGTACCCAGCATTGCCTTAATTAAAAAAAAAAAAAAAGTTATGAGGCTGGAGTTAAGAGCCAGTACTGCTTTTGCAGAGGACCTGGGTTCAGTTCCCAGCATCCACATTTATGTGGCTCACAACTGCCTATAACTCCAGCTCCAGAGGATCCAAGACTTCTAGGCTCTGCAGGTACCTGCACTCACGTGCATATAGCCCTCTCCCCCTCACATTTACATAATGAAAAATAACAAAAGTAAATCTGTTTTTTTGTTTGTTTATATAGGTGGGTTTTTTTTTTGTTGTTGTTGTTGTTGTCTTTTTTTTTGGCTTTTCGAGATAGTTTCTCTGGGTGGCCCTAGCTGTCCTGGAACTAGCTCTGTAGACCAGGCTGGCCTTGATCTCAGAGATCCGCCTGCCTCTGCCTCCCGAGTGCTGGGATTAAAGGTGTGCACCACCATGCTCAGCATAAAAGTAAATCTTAAGTCAAGTCCACGAAGTGCTGACTCTCAGCACACTCACAGGGAACTGCCACCTTACCAGAACCCGGTCAGAGCTCACACGGTAAGCTTCATTTTATTCATCAAAAGAGCTAAGTTGAATTTTCTAAATGTATTGTCATACAAAAGAGAGCAAGGCAGTGCATTTCATGTCTTGCTGGCATTTGCAACACAGAAAAACACCCAGGAAATCACTCCTTTTGTTCTAATTCTACCTTTAGGAACCTAATGGCCACAAGCACAATAGTTATAAAAAGGATATAAATTGCTACTTAAGTATTAGATATTAACATTATCTGAAATGACAAAAATTAAATAACCAATGGTAGAGAAATACATATAATTTAAGGAACATCAAGACAGTGCCTTATTACCAATTATGCCATGAAATAACTATTTATGAAGAAAGATGAATGGCATAAGAAAACACCTTAATAACAAAAAAGTGGGCAGATGAGAATGTGTGTACACAGAGGAAACAAAAGGTCAGAAAAGCATCTCTCAATCATGCTGTCTCTAAGTGATACGAGGACAAGCAGCTTTTCCTTACTAGCTGATATGAATTTTTGGTGATTTTTATTTAGAAGGAGTATCATACAACCTGACTTTTCTAAGCCTTTTAGGTAAAACATTTTCCTAAACCCAGTGAAAGCTCTGGAAAATCAAACAAGTGAATCAAACAGGCACCACACACACACCCCTTACCTTGTGATAGAAAGCTGCACCCGTGAGCACCATGGACACTTCATTGGTCCACTCAGACTCATACTTCCACTTGTTCATCTCATGGTCCCAGAGATGCAGGCGGCCTGGGTAGCCCACCAGCCGGTCAGGAAATTCCCGCCAGACCTAGGGACAGAGCACACCAATAAGTCATCCCCAGCTCAGATGACCACTGAGTGTTGAGGGTCCCAGACAGGGTCAGGGTGGGCTTCTGAGACTCCATCAAGCAGAAGTTAGTATTCCACCAGTGTTCAGAGACAGACGTGGATTTTGATTTCTTCTAGAACATCATGTGCGTGCGTGGCCATTTCAAGTCATGTGGATTGATGAGTATTGCCTATGCTAGCCAGGGAAACCAACTGCCTTGCCCTCCTTTGCATAACATACATTTAGAAAATTCAACTCAGCTGTTTGACAAATAAAATGTATCTTACTGTGTGAACTCTGAGCGGAGTCTGGTAGGGTGGCAGTTCCCTGTGTATGTTCTGAGAATCGGCACTTCGATGTCCTGGGCTCTGGAGCATTCTGGGGACAACTGATTCTAGATTGGGGAAATCCTCAGAGATGGCACTTGGACTGACAGAACACCTGCACAAGGCATCAATGAGGCACTTCTGGTACTTTCTACCATGTGTTTCCTGGAATTTAGTTTGACCTTTAGAAGCAAGGAGGGGGCTGAGGGCATGGCTCAGTTCTCAAGTGCCTGCCTGGAACGCATAAGGATCTTGAGTTCGGATCCCTAGAACCTACCTCTGCAGGGAAGAAGTGGGCACACAGTGTCCCCCTGTAACCACAGCAGAGGGGGCAGTGACAGGCAGATCCCTGAAGCTCAATGGCCAGTTGGCCTAACTAGATCAGTGAGTTTCAGGCTCAGTGAGAAAACTTACCTCAAAAAATTAAAGTGGAAATCGATCAAGGAAAGACACCGGTGCTGACCTTGGGCACATACACCTGCACATAGATGTGCACACAACCACACTAACAAGTACACATGGGACCAAGTGAGGTGCCTTCTGCCAAGCCTGATGACCTGGGTTCCATCCTGAGGACTCACATGGTAGGAGAGAAGTGACTCCTGCAAGTTGTCCTCTGACCTCCATATGCACATCATGGCATATTCACACCCACAATAAATACATTAAAATGTAATAAAAAGGTTTCTTTTAAACCCAAGCATACGCTACTCCCCCAGTTCCCACCCCACACATAATAAAGAGCTCAATAAGTGGGGACCATTTTCTGCCCCCTGTGTGCTTGTCTCCTCAGCTGGGTCAACCTTCAGCAGTGTCTGAGGGATGGCACTCCCAAAGGTGCCATCAAACCTCTCTCTAGAGAATATCATCTTATTTCATCACTTTAAATCCCAGCTCTAGTTTCATGACCTCCTATCTGTCCAGTCCTGCAGGCCACGGAGATGTCCAACATCTTTCCAGCTACCCCGACCTGAGTAAATAAACAGTCTCTCTACCCACCATGCTGAGCAGTGCCATACTCTGAGCTAGACACGACCTCTCCCTTGTGATCTGAACACCATTGGTTACCTGCACCAGAGCCTCACCAGGTAAGGCTTGTTGAAGTTCAAGTTCCTTCATGGAAAGAGAGACTGGGAAGGTCAATATATTTTCCCTGAGACTCCAGCCACTCCCCTTCTCCTGTATGCCTCTCCCAGCTGTACACAATCCTTCCCAGGCTGCACATGGTTTCTGGAGGTGCTGCTATACATGAGAAGTGGAAGATTAGCTGAAGGGGACTTCACTTTCTACACTGCTTTTGGGAAGCAGTCATCCATGCTGGGGTGGGACTGTCCTGCAATGCAGGTTTTTGGGGTCATTCATGCTCCTGTAAATAAGCCCATTAGTTCACCCAGCTGGAACTTGGGTAGATGTGTTCCTTCAGTTTGTCACTGGTACCTGCTGTGGGATGTTCTGTATGGCAAATGTGTTGCTGATTAGTCATTAAATAAAACACTGATTGGCCATTGGCTAGGCAGGAAGTGTAGGCGGGACAAGGAGGAGAATAAAGCTGGGAAGTGGAAGGCTGAGTCAGAGAGACACTGCCAGCCGCCACGATGAGAAACAGCATGTGAAGATGCCGGTAAGCCACGAGCCATGTGGCAAGGTATAGATTAATGGAGATGGATTAATTTAAGCTGTAAGAACAGTTAGCAAGAAGCCTGCCACGGCCATACAGTTTGTAACCAATATAAGTCTCTGTGTTTACTTGGTCGGGTCTGAGCGACTGTGGGACTGGCAGGTGATAGAGATTTGTCCTGACTGTGGGCCAGGCAGGAAAACTCTAGCTACAGGTACCCTCTCTAGGATGATGTTTATAGGAAAAGTTAACAAAGGCCCACACGGAACTCAACTGCACATCCCAGAAAGACCCCTTCAAGCTTCTCCATCTCAGTCAGTCACGCCACTAGCTCAAGCCCAGATGCCCAGGCAGCCTCTGTCTTCCTTTCCAGATCTATGACAAAGTCCCGCTGGCTCTACTTCTGGCCACCTCTGACTACTACCTCTGCCTCTCCCTGGAGCTCCAACCAGATTCCGGGACAGCCACCTCCCGTCCTTTCCAACCATAACTAGCCCAGCAACTCTAACAGTGTCGGTCTAGAAGAACTACAAGTATTCTGTATAGTCCAACCACTAGGCTCTTTCCTATTGTTTCATGATTATTTTTATTATGCATTTATCTATAGAAGCAACGGTCATGCTCCAGAGTGACAAGCAGCTTCCCCACCATTCCATGACACTGAGTCTGAGGAGGACATGCAAATGCCATTCTCCAGGGCACAGCGAGGGTGTTAGCAGCAAGTCCTCTCCTTTGGAGCTACCTGGGGCTCTCAAGAGAACCACACACTGGGGGCTGAGATTTGAAACTTCTCAAGTTCAGGAAACCAGTAGCCTGAGTCAAGGTTTGTCAGGGTCATGTCCTACCGATGCCTGTTGGGAAGGACCCTTCCCTGTCTGTCCCTGGTTTCCGGTGCTTGGTTATCAGGTCTTTTGTCTTTTTATTTTTATTTTTCCAACAGATGTATCAACTAGCCCTCTAGCCTCACAGGATCAGGTCTTCTCACAGGATCAGGTCTCCCCACTTTTAAGTCTGTCTGTCCAAAGTTCTGGTTATACACGGACTCCAGTCTTCACAGGTCAGGGCCCGCCCTGGTGGCCTCATTTTAACTTGGTTATCTCCAAAAAGCCCACTGTCAAATAAAATCACAATCTGAGGTACTGAGGGTCAGAACTTGGACACATCCTTTATGAGGGGACACATTTCAACCCTAACATTTCCTGGAAATCTTTAAGAAACATTCCCTCTAAAACAAAGAAAAATGGCTTCCTAGGTCACCAAGAATAATGCCCAGAGTCCTCTCCTCACTAAGGACCCACTTCCACACCATCTTTTACCATGTTCTCCTCTGTGCTCTGTGATCATGACCAGACCCCAAGCCCTTTGCATCTGCTGTGTCTTGTGGAACATTTTCTTAGCTTCAAAAGCCTGGCTCCTCATCACCAATGGAGACTGTTTAAGCACCAACACCTTCAACAGGCCCTCTTGGCTTCTCATACCAGACAAATGCCACCGGCGGCTAGCCCCCGTCACTACTTGCAGCCCCCTGCTTCTCCTTATTAAATTTTCACTTGTGCTGATACTTTAGTTAGTTATTATTTACCTCTCTCTAGGGGAGTTGCCACGGATTAAGACGGAGACTCTCGCTCACTGTGGTATCCACGCCTGAAGAAGAGCAGCACACACCCCAGACTCCACACCGGCTGCTGAGGGCACCATGGCACTGGGAAGAGAGGGCAGGGGAGCCCTCATTTCTCACCCAACTGTGGAAGAAGGCTTGCACAGTACACACCAGTGGTTAGCGTCAGTGGCAAGCCTGAGGGTTCTGAGTGTGACAGGCACAGGAGCCATCGCCCACAGCAAGTCACATGTTCCAACTGCTTTTCCAGAAGCTGGGGGTGAGGGTGGGGGTGGGGAGCAGAATATCTGCTGAGTCATTACACTGCTATTACATTTCCTGCCCAGGCCCCCTCAATCATCTCCAGATTGTATGGGACATCTAATCTGCATCATGGGTGTGGCCTGGGGGGTCATACGGAGAGCTTACGCTGGTGTGACATTGGCGCACCTAGCAGGGTTCTCAGACTCACAGCCTTGGCCTCATTAACACCATGTTGTAACCAACCAAACTAATGGGCTACAGAGATCGTCCTAACAGCTGCAGACAAATGAATCTATGTCGGGCGTGTGCCCCTGGCTGGGTGAGCTGCTGCCGTGTGCTCTCTGGTATGGAGTGTGTGTTTCAGCAGATTAAAAAGTATGATGCTACTATGGCTTTATTGAGACAGGGCATGGACAGTTGTGTAAGCCATAACTCTATCTGTGAGCCAGGACAGACCTCTTGTCCTCGGCACACCCAAGTCACAGCACCTTGCTGGCTAATCTGCCTCAGTGAACACTAGTGTCTGAAGGGCCCCGAGCACACACAACTGAGCAGCTGGAATAGCAAGATGCAGGCGTATATCTAACTCTACTGGCTCTGCTGAAGGCAACAGTTGCCTTTCCTGTTGACTTGGAATTAACACAGCTCTATATTGAAATCAAAGGAAGGCAAGTCCCCTCCTTTACAAGGGCCCTCCCCCACCTCATCCGCAGCCATCATCCATCATCATCATCATCCTCTTTTCATTATTATTGTTATTATCTGCTCAGTTTTAGGGTCAAATGCTGTTAAGATTTCAGTATGGATTCTTCCTGTTGGCCAAAGTCACTTAGCTTTCTCTCCGGGACTTAATCCATGACACCAAGTCACAGACTGCCAAACTACCGCGTGCTGAAAGGCACCAGAGGTGTCCTGAGTCTTGGATTCCTTTGGAGCCTTTCCTGAATTCTGGTCTTTCTGGGCCCCCCGTCCTTGACTTATCCCAGGCAGCTGGATCCAATCAAGACGCCCTCCTTGTCACTTCATCTATAACTCTGCAGCTGACTACAGGATCAAAACGAAGGGAAGCAGAATGGGATGGCCCTCACTAATCAGCCAGTACAGAACCAAGCTGATTACGAACAGGGTAAAGCATTTTCCCAGCCAGAGGAGCAACGGTGCCCATTCCACGCCCCTCTCCTAGCTGAGCACCCCATCCCAATTCCACTCTTTTCTCCACTGGGGTCAGAGCCTTTGCATCTGCAGGCCAGGACTCTGCGGCTCCCCCCCTCACCTACACAGTGATGCTTCCTACTCCAGTCTAGTCACAGGCCTTCTGAAAAGCACCCTCCTGGATGGTTACTGGCATACCCTGAGGATCAAAGTCCGTAATAATCTTTCTATCTGAATACAGAGTACAGCTACCGGATATTCCTACAGCTGCTCCTTCCATGCTCTTGACCCCAAACACCCCTTACCTAACCAGAGAGATTTTTCAGTTCTCAGGACTCACAGATGCCGTTTTCTACTTTCTTTAAAACAAAACAAACAACTCCCCCAAACTGAAAGCCATGAGGTCTTCTGTGGCTTCCCACAGGGTACGGCAAGGCCCTTTTGCCTTTGTTTCTCCGTCTTAAGAGGCGGCCTAACTGGACCCTTGCATCCACAGACACTGCACAGGGGCTCATGGCCAAAGCAGACTGATGGCCCACTGGTCCAGTAACAGTGGCCTGTTTCTGGTTCCTTTTTCCATCTGGATTAGGTGGCTGCTAATGTCCTTTTAGGACAAAGATCTTCTCTGCTCCTTCCTCCTCACAGGCTGTTTTCTAGGAATGAATCTGCCCAGTGTAATCTGTTTCAGGCTGTAGATTTCTGAATAGACTGGTCTGCATCAGTGTACTTTGTTAAATGCCATATACCGGAGAGCAGCCCATAAATGTTCCTGAAGAGAGGGTGCCGTGCTACCTTGTGAGCCAGCCTGGGTGTGCAGTCAGCCTCAGGAACCAGCAAGGAGGGGGAAAGATGCAGCCACACGTGCTGTCCATCTGGAGGTGCGACCAGGACACCAAAACAGCCGCGCTCTGCGGTGACTGTTACAGCCTCCCCTCCCAAAGGCACAGTGCCACAGATACACTGCCACTGGACCACAGGGATGACACAAGTTTCAGGATGACCGAGACAAAAGTGCAGGAAGAAGGAGGGGTAAGGGAAGCCATGCATGACAGTGCATGCCTGCGACCCCAGCACTAAGAAGGCAGACATAGGACAATCGTGACTTAGAGGCTATCTTGGGCTACACAGCAAGACCTGTGTCTATCCTTAAAAAAAAAACAAAGAGGTGGCGCAGGTAAGAGGCAGTGTGTATGTGTATAAACATGGTTCCAAGGGTGTCCCACTGGACGATGGCTCCATGTCTTTCCTTGCAAACAACTTCTGAGTTGTGTCAACTGCTAAGAGTCACAGTGACACAGAACTCTAGGAACTGCCTCAATCCCTGTGGTCTCATGCTTGGGTGAGCCAAGGCAGAGCTGAAAGGAGTCAGCAACATGCAAAGGTCTTTAATGAGTGGTCTCTTCCCTTCATACTTCAGGACAGCATGCTTCCCCTCAGGACATGCTCTGTCCTGCATGCTGACCAGATGTGAAGGCAGTAGCTGGCTGGCTTCCACTGAGAAGCCAGTTACAGGAGTCACGTGTGTGTGTGTGTGTGTGTGTGTGTGTGTGTGTGTGTGTTTCCATGCATGCACATGTGGAGGCCAGAATACTGGGTGTATTCCCAAGCAGGGTTTCTCACTGAACCTGGAGCTAAGGCTGGTGGCCAGTAAGCTCGACAACCCTGTCTCTGCCCCTCCACCAGTTCTAGGGTTATGGCATGTGTGTGGTCCCACCTTGCTTTTTATGTGGGTGCTGGGAATCTAACTTGGTTCCTCACACTGGCATGGCAAGTCTGGCCAGTGTTCTTACCCACCAGGCCTTCTCTCTGGGCCCCAAACCTACCTTTTACACTTGCAACTTCCTGAGGTGAAGTGCAAAGGGGGCTGATGGGCTTCACTCTTAGGCCAGGCTCTGCATCACACCAGCAGGTGGCAGTTTGTTAAGAGGGAACTCTGTGGAAAGCTGAGAGCCTTGGTTCACATCAGGGGCACAAGTGAATGTTGACTGGAGATGTCTAGAGTAGGGGAGCCCAGACATTGTCACCCAGAGCTTCCTAATGCTGACTAGCATTGATATATACATGTGTAAACAGTGTGTTTTAACATCAACCTGTGGGATTACCTCAGTCTACCTGAGGGACCCTTTCAAGCCATGGAAGAGTTCTGTTTAAAATCAACCCAGCAGGAAAACTAGAAGCATGGGAGAGCTCTAGGGTTTTTGGCATCACTCTTGTCTGTCCCAGTCTGGCTGGAGGGCAGGTCTTTGGTACTGGATACATGACGTGTGATTCTTTTAAGTGGTATCTTCAGGCCAGGGGCAATGCTGAAGGCCTGGGCTGGGCTGGGCTTAGCTATAGCAGGCACAGGACTGTGTGCCATTCCATCGCTCAGTGGTGGCCATTACTGGGAAGGCACTTCTGGGAAAAGGTGGCTTTGAGACATCCGCCTCATCCTCGAGTCAGTATCAGCTCACCTATGGGTGCAAGAAGACTCATACCGGGTGATCGGAGCTGTGAGGCCCTGACCAGGCTGTCTCCAGGATCTGCAGCCTTCAAGACCATCTGGAAGGGAGAGATCATTCGTCCATTTGCTCATCTGTTCCCTCCACAGATGAAAAAACTGACCCGAGGAGGAAGTGGCCTTCCAAGGCTACACTGCTAGGTTGCGCCTGCATGTTAGATCCAAAGCAGCCCTGTTCATCAGTTTCTATGGGTTCCCAGCATTCTAAGAAGCACCCCACCCCCGAGCTCAAGCCCTCACCGGTGAAACATGGCAGCCAGGCTGAGGCTAGTCTAAATCACCCAGGGCACCTGGCTTCTTCAGCCTGTGTGCCAGTCAGTGACAGGTACCATGAGAGCTACAGAGTCCAGTGATCATTCAGGTGGACAGCAGAGCATGGCTGGGGCGTCGAAGGCAGAGCATGGCTGGGGCGGCGAAGGCAGGGCATGGCTGGGGCGGCGAAGGCAGGGAACACAACTGGCATCTTGCTCCTATCAGCACTCATCTTCCCAAAGCAGAAGCTTCATTGTGAATGTGGTTTCCATTTGGAAGCAGCAGCTACAGGCTCATGCCATGAAGAGAAGCCCTGTCAGCTGTGTGCAAGTCTGTGTTTCCACACCACATCTGAGCGCCTCCTGGAACCTCAGAATCTATGAGGCGCTGGGGCAGAGGAGGAAACACAAGCCCAGAGCAGCTGAGTGGAAGATTAAGCCCGACGACTCTTCTTCACGAGGCAATGAATCTCTTCTGAGAGACAACAGAGGACAGGAGGAGGGTGCAGGTGAGGGCCGGGAGGAAGGTCAGGATGGGGGTGTGCTCTAGCTAGTTCTGGGCCCTGAAGACCACTACCTCCAATTTATTTTCTTTCCAGAGCCCCGGCTCCACTCACACTATTTCTTGGCCTGGTCTCAGGAGACTGTTCAGTGAAGTTATAACTGTAATGAACGGGCAAATGGCTGTTTCCTAAATCCTGCAAAGTGAGGAAAGACAGACTGCTTCCACTCAGTGGATGGTTACTGAGGCTTCGGAATTCCGAACTGACTTTGGCGATGCTCGGTCTGAGTGGCTGTGGTAGACCAGAGGCCCACGCTCTGTACAGCAGGAGTGAGTGAGCTCAGCTGCCTCCTGCAGCTGTGGAGATGGCCCTCACCACGTGAGTTAGGGACGCTGGCAGGAGCAAACCTGACAGGCACCTTCATTTCTTCATGCAGAGGAAGAAATGATACTTGCAAACTGCCGAGCCCCAACTAATTTCAAAACATGAAGAAACTTTTTTTAAAAAAATTTTAATTTTTTTTTTTTTTTTTGGTTTTTTGAGACAGGGTTTGTGTGTGTAGTTTTGGTGCCTGTCCTGAATCTTGCTCTGTAGACCAGACTGGCCTCGAACTCACAGAGATCCGCCTGGCTCTGCCTCCCGAGTGCTGGGATTAAAGGCGCGTGCCACTGCCGCCCGGCTTTACTTCATTTTTCAAACTTGTATTTTATAAGCATTGATGTTTTGCCTGCCCGTGTGTCCTTGTGAATATGTCAGGTCCCCCGACACTGAGGTTACAGACAGTTGTGAGCTGCTATGTGGGTTCTAGGAACTGAACCCAGAAGAGCAGCCGGCGCTCCTTCTTAACCCCTGAGCCATCTCTTCAACCCCATGAAGGAACTTCCAAATGGTCACTTCCTGAGCAATCTCACCACGAGGCCTGCTCTCTGTTTAGTCTTGATACACGATCAGCTAGCAGAGACCCTCCATACCAACCTACGTCCCACATACTGCCAAACAATGATTCAGGGCGGTTTACAGAAAAAGACACAACCAAATGGAATCCAAACCATCGAACAGAGGATGCGCTCCACGGCATTAAAAAAAAAAATCTGGAGTTGGTGAGATGGTGCATATGGGTGATGCCTGCTTGTGGAAGAGGGGTAGCACAATCCCAAGTGAGAGGTCAGCCTGGGCTACACAATCAGACCCTGTTATAGACACACAAGCAAACAATAGCAAAAATCTGGATCTCTTCCAAATAGCTTCACAATATCAGTTGCAAGGCCAGGAGATAGCTTAGCTGGTGATGTGCTTGCCACAGAAGCATGGGGCTCGAGTTCAATCCCTAGAACCCATGGAAGAAGCTAGGCGTGGCGGTGCGTGCTTGTTATAATTCTAGCACCGGAAGGTAGAGGCATGTGGATCTTTGGGACTCACCGGCCACCCAGAATAAAGTACTGGGTGAATTAAGGGCCACTGAAGAGACCATGTCACAAAAAAAAACGTTGATGGCTTCTGAGGCACGACACTTGAGGCTGACCTACTACTACTACTACTACTTTCCCCTCCCCTCTTTCTCTCTCTCTCTCTCTCTCTCTCTCTCTCTCTCTCTCTCTCTCTCTCTCTCTCTCTCTCACACACACACACACACACACACACACACACACACACACACACACACACACATACACGTCAGTCCTATCACTAAGGCAATCTGGTAACAAGTCAAAGTCCATAGATAGCTTGGACATGAGATGTTTCTTTTTTTTTTTGGTTTTTCGAGACAGGGTTTCTCCGTGTAGCTTTGCGCCTTTTCCTGGAACTCACTTGGTAGCCCAGGCTGGCCTCGAACTCACAGAGATCCGCCTGGCTCTGCCTCCCGAGTGCTGGGATTAAAGGCGTGCGTCACCACCGCCCAGCTGAGATGTTTCTATTTTATCTGTATTTGGCTCGTGGATATTTACTGAGCTTCTATCATTATTTTAAAAATATTTAAATATGCCGGGCGGTGGTGGCGCACGCCTTTAATCCCAGCACTCGGGAGGCAGAGCCAGGCGGATCTCTGTGAGTTCGAGGCCAGCCTGGTCTCCAAAGCGAGTACCAGGAAAGGCGCAAAGCTACACAGAGAAACCCTGTCTCGAAAAACCAAAAAAAAAAAAAAAAAAATATTTAAATATATATAAAATATAATATTACATATATATTATATATATATCATATGTGTATATATAGTGTTGTGTGTGTATGCCATGTGTGTGCTGGTGCCCAGGGGCCAGAAGAGGGGTGCAGGGCCCCCAGCAGCTGGAGTTGCAGGTGTCTGTGAACCAGGAATCAAACTCAGGTTCGCTGGAAAAGCAGCAAGTGCTCTTAACTGTGGACCTAGCTCCAGCTCCTCCCGTCTGTCTGTCTGTCTGTCTGTCTGTACATGCACATGCAGGATGCCAGAGGTTAGGCATCCTTATTTGAGCTCCACCTATGCTCTGAGACAGGGGCGTTCACTGAAGCCGAGGCTCATGGATCCGGCTAGGCCAGCTGGCCAGAGAGCTCCAGGGAGCTTGCGGTCTCTGCTTCTCTGGTTCTGGGTTTACACAGACGCTGGCATCCACCTCCAGTCTTCACACTTTTACCTCCTGAGCCATCTCCCAGCTCCTGCTGTCACTCTTTCCGAACGTTAGACTTTTTGAAAGGTGTGTTGCGTGTGCCGTTGCATTCTCTCTGCGCGGTGCTGAGGGCTAAGTGTTCTGCATCTCCCACGTGCTGCCTGTGATCCCTGCTCAGTGGGGAGTCTGGCCATGCCCTCGTTCTTTCTGGCTGGACTGCTGGGATTTCACTGCTGACTTCTGAGAGTTCTTTGTCTGTCCGAGATGTTTACTTCTTTGTTGGACATGTGGTTTACAAATATTTTCTCTAGTCTGTAGCTTGTCTTTTCATCTTCTTTACAATGTCTTTTAAAGAGCAAAATATTTTTATTTTGAAAAGGCCTAATTTACCAATTTGTCCTTTTATGGACTGACCTTTTGTTGTCAAGCTCAGATCTCTCTGCGAACTCCTAGAACCTGAACCCCCACCCCCACCCCCACCCCAGTTTTGTGCTTTATATTTAAGTGTGTGATTTGCTTTGGGCTAATTTTGTAGAGGGTGTAAAGTTTAAGTCAAACCTCTGCTTGTGGAGGGCCCAACTTTCCAGAACTGTCTCTGAAAGGCTCTGCCTCTTCCTGGCATTGCACCTGTACCTTTTGTCAAAATCCAGCCTGTCCCAAGAGGATCCTGAAGTGTCCCATACTTCAGGGAGAGGGTACAAAATAAGGCGTCTTGTTGACATGGAGCTTGCAGGGGAAAATCCAGTGGCATGTCCATTAGACAGCCAAGGACCCTAGGAAGTGAGGCTGTCGGGAAGGGCTGAGGAGGTTACCAGGGCAGAAACGGGACTTGTGGGTTGAGGACAGACAGGGAAGCAGGGACCTGAAGAAATTTCGAAGGTTTCATTCTACAGGACGAAAGTTAATTATAAAGTTGAGATTTAGATCCTCATTGCTCACAGCCTGGTAAGTACAGCAAAAAATTCCTCTCTGCCATTTGTTCACTGGCTGGTAGATAGAAGACCAACACTCCACTGCACAGGGATTATGGGAACATTTTAGTCCAACGGTTCTTTATAATTCTACTCACAGGAAGTCAATTCAATGTCCAAACCTCAACTCCAGTCGTCCTGCAAGTATTTACTATATAAGTACTTACTATGAGCCAGGAGTTTAGGCAGAGAGCCGTTGAAAAAGGCGCCACAATTCCTGCTGAAGGGACCACTACCGCCACGGTTTGTTTATCATCAAGCCCGGCATCTCTGCTGCACATGTGGTTGGTGGCTCTGGCTGTGAGAAGTGTCCTTTTCCTTCCCCTCCAAGAGCTGAGTGTCAGCGTGTGATTATGACCTCCGCCCAAACCCTCAAATCCTCAGCCCAACCCAAAGGCTACTGGGGAACCAAGAAATATGACTTTCAAAGGTTGCCAAGTCTTGATCTAAACCAGCCAGCAGATAGTAGCAAATACACAGCAACCATGATTAATGAGAACCCTAGGCACCAATTTCCAGGCACCGAGAAGTAAATATGATCTGAGAAGTAAGCTGTATGTATCAGGCTGGCGAGCGCATCCTGCTTTCTAGAGACTCATTCCACAGTTTCGGCATTGTCAAGGGCAGGGGCCACTTTGAACCTTTCAGTGTTGTCCTCCTTCCTTCACATGGTGTCTGGTGTGACAAGGATCACAAGCCTGTCTTAGATACAGACCTTAGCAGGCTATAGTGTGCTCTGACAATGGACGGCATGGTCTCATGTTTGGGAAACCCCAAGCTTCCTGGGAGCTCTGGACGCTGCCCTCATGGGGAGCTGGGCGGTTCAGGGCCTAGTGCTAGGTGGCTTTTCACGTCCCCTGTCCTGCACCACATCCTGCCCATGCACCTGGGTTCAATATCGCCATCACTATCAAGGCAGACAAGTGGTCCAGGAAGAGAAGTCCCTCCCATCTAGAGACCATAGCCAGAGTCTGAAGCTCTGTCCAGAAGGGCCCGAGTTCCCTGTGATCAATCTCAATGAGACAACAGGCAGACCTGGGACAACAGCCCTTGAACACATGGATCTGCTCAGGGTTGGGTATCACTGCAGACAGCTCCTGCTCAATGAGGTGGGGTGGTGGTGGTCATTCAAGCATCACACATGCAACACCTCTTTAAAATGGCCTTCCTACACCATGAGCACTAGTGATGGAGGCCTAGGACTGCCCAGGGAAAGGGCAGAGCTGCTTCACCAGCCCTGCCCAGCATTCACTAACCTGCCTCCCTTATGAGTGTGTTGAGAGGAGACACCGAGGATAAGGAGACCTGCCGTACAAGTATGGGTCCTCCTCCTTGGGACAGGGATAGTCTCCCAGTGATGTTTCATTAATGGTTATGTAAACACATTCTGAACATGCTTTCATTTGCTCAGTGGGAAGACAGTGCCACTCCACTATAATTCCCATCTGGGTGCTTTTCCAAATGGTTGGCTGTTATTTCAATGTTCAACATACATATTCCATTTCCTCCCCTTAATATTTGTTTGACTTATTCTCCGGTGGGGCCTGGGTGCGTCAGAAGGGCTTGGCAAGGTCAAGCCACGCCACAGTGTCTCTCAGCACCTCCTCAGCTTCTGGCTTGTCTCTGGATCTTCTTTCAGCAGTGCTCACAGCTCTGGCTGCACACATGAGCTGTTTTCCCTCCTGTCTCACGAGGCCTGCAGGTATAAATCAATGCAAGCTGGAGACAGGACAGGGTGAACAGGTCTGCAGGCTGCACACCAGGAGCTGGAGACACTGTGGAAAGGACAGGTCCTCCAAACAATTACTTGCCTCTCACCACTGTCTCCCCTGTCTGCCCGGGGAAGTGCAGACTCTCAGGTAGGACCACTTGGCCACACTGTCGGCTGAAGACAAGAGAGTGGGTGACAGCGATTCTTAGGGCATTTAAGAAAAGTAATAATCAGATGACAGACAGATCATCAGACAGGCAGACAGACATCCTTTTCAATACAGTACTGATGTTATGTACAGGCTCAGGAAAAGGAGCCATGATGGGATCCTGTGACTGCCACCATCATCAGGAAGAGGACAACTGCTCTCCATCCAACCAGTCACTACTGGCCAGACCCTGAGAAAGCTCAGGAATCGGAGGCAGCCAAGAGCCAAGGACTGGAAATCTCAGGTGCTGATTCTCACCAAAGCCCGTGATGTCTCCAGGACCCAGATTATTCAGCCACTGTGGTGCACGCCCTGTTGTGTGCGGTCTACTCACCCGAGTGTTGTGGCTGGCCGATTTGGCTGATAGACCAAAGAAAGCTTCTGCCAAGGCCATCTTGGGGGAGTTGCCTGGGGATAACTGACAGCCGCAATGTTGAAAAGTCCCACCCACCAGTCAACCTCCCACCTCCTGCATATTCAAGTACCCAGGATCATGGTAGCTGGGGCAGGGAGTGGTGACCTCAATCTCAGGGGAGGGTCTTGAGACTTCCTACTCCTTCACAAGGACTGTCAACATCCTCATCATCTCCACAGACAGCTAGCAGTTTTGGTGTTCTGTTGAACTCACTGATATGAGCGAAGGACAAGGTGTCTGTGGGTCACCACAGCCACTCTGTCTCTTGATGGTCATTGTCATAGTCAGCTGAGAAGAAACAGCCTCTATTTCCATTCCTTTATGGATCCCTTCATATTTGTCTCGGCTATATAAAAACCGAGTTTTGCAGGGCCCTAGATAACTCAAAGGCTGAGCTTGCCCAGAGCCCACAGGAGTATGTGTCATAAAGAAAAATCTTTTTATAGAGTTCCCTGGATCTCCAACAAGCCTGGCTGGATACATCTCCAGACTAGGACTGGGATTCCTAGGGAGGTAAGCAGAAGGCAGAGGACCACATGCCTGACAGGAGTCCAAGACTCACTTTGCCAAGACTCACTTTGCATTCATTTGTTCCCAGATCCAGCATCTGTGAGACCCACCAGGACAGACCAACACTCTAGGTGGACCAACACAAGGATAGAGAGATTATACTTTCTTTTTTACATTATCTCTTCACTTTGAATGGCAGTGACAACAGAATCTAATTCTAGGGTGGACTGTTACCATCTGTAGTTATTATAACGAGAAGAGAAAAACCAGAATTTATTTAGAACCACAGATTGGATCCTCTCTCTTGCTGCCCCTGGATGCACATATAGATGGCTGTATTTTACAAATTCTGTTTAAAATATAAACGTCACACCATCTCTGACAAATTGAATTAGCCAAGTCCCCCATCACTCATTAAGTCCATGCTCTGGGTGAGTGTGCCCTGTTCTTCTCCTGGGCTCTCCAATCATTCCAACACTGCCTTTGGACTTTCACCACCTGGGTCTCACTTGTTCTCCTGTCCCCAGTCTCTGTCACCACAAATTTATCCTGAGATCAACTTCTTTTTACACACACCTCCCAAGAGACTCTCCTGTTAGCCTCGGAGTCTCCCTCAGCTGGTCCTCTACTGTCTAACTAACCTGACGTCCATTGTTAACAAAACTGCTAGGCCCACTCTGCTGCTCACACTCACTCTCACTTTGAAGCCTTGCTCTAGATGACTCCTAAATCAAGAAAACACAGTTGGAGACGGTGTTATGAGAAGAGAATGGGGTAAGCCATGATATTTTGCTGTCTTCTGTGATTTTTTGAAAATACGTAATTGATATTACCTTGGGCAGCTGTGAACAAAATAATGTAAATAAGTTCTCACAATTTATTAGCACCCAAGAGGCCCGAGCAGCCTCTGCCACCTCTGGATGTCCGAGCATCAGCATCCATGCCTGACAACACACAGCCGCTCTGTTCCTTCCCACTCCCGCATGAAGTCCTAACTCTATATTTATAGCCAACATCATTATCCAAGAGTGTTTCACCTCTCTCAGGTGAAAAATGTCCAACACTTAAGTGCCACTAATAATTTTTTATGGTTGGAAATGTGGATCAAAGTATGAAAGGAAAAATAAATCCACAGGTCCGCACACTCAGCCAAGTCTCCACGGCTCATTTTCAACCACATGTTTTAAACTGTCTCTTAGAGGAGGGGGAGGGGAGTAGGAATAAGTTGCTTTTTATTTCCCTGCTTTTTAGTGTCTGAAATAAAAGTAGACAGACTTGGGGGGAAAAAAAATCAAACATCCAAGTAACATTATACACTGCTACTGTTCCCCCAGGAGTCACTCGCAAATGAGTATCAAGAACTGAATAGATACTTTCCTGGTAAAATACATAAACAGATAAATAAATTATCCCAGGCTGAAAGGAATCTCCCATCTGGTAGCGCACTAGAGCTTGTCAAACAAGTCAGAAACACGAAGGGCCAGAGAGGATCATTTCTGGCTCCTGACTTCAGGGCTGGAGAGGAAAGGGAAAGTTTCCCAGGGCCCTTTGCCTTCCAAGAGGGAAAGTGACCCCACCAAGACAGGCAAATAACCCATGCTTTCTTCCAAGGAAATGATTACATCTAGCACTGGATCCAAATGTCTGTGCACTCAGGTCACAGGACTGGAAGGAAAACTGGCCTGGCCTCATTCCCCAGACCTTACTCTGTACCGCAAAGTGTTACACAGTCAATGTGCATTTAACATCTTAAAGACGTAAATTGACTTCTCTATAGTTCTCCAGGCCCTTGGCAGCAAAGCACGAAGGGATAGGGTGGTCTCTGAGGTCCCTTCACATCCTCACTGGGATTCTTCTGAGCAGAACTAGAAGGGCTAGCAGGGTATGTGACACACAGAGATCTGAGCCTCTCCCCAGATGAGATGTGAGGTTGGGGCTGGGTCATAACTGGTGTACGAAGCCTCATCTGTGTGCTTATATCACCTACTTGTGCTAAGATTTGGCAAAGGCCAGAGTACTGCAGGGCTCTACAAACTTCCTCTTGGAAAGGGATGCAGAGTTTACACTTGGTTTCCAAGCTAATAGTACAGGGAGATTCACTGTGAATCTTTATTGTGTCTTTGGAAAGTGTGTGTTCTATGAGCTGGCCTGTAGTTTGCCCTATAACCCATAAGCATGGTGTGAAGCTTCCTTCACAAAGGTCTCTGTCAATCAAGATGTCTAGCTCTTCGGCATGCACTGGGTCTGCATGTGACACCTCAGCAGAGGTGCTGTCAGAACCATGAACAAAGCAGGCCCTGGGTCACCCCAGACTACTCTGTCTCTAATAGCATAACCTGGGCATCCTCCCCTCTACATCCAACTCATGTGCGGCTGGTCTGAGTGCCACAGGATTGCTCCAGATGTTACTCTTCATGCCCAGCAGTTTGGCATGATCCCATGTGGAGTCAGCTTGGTTTACCTGCACTTCTGAGCCCTTAGGGGCTGCAGGAAGTCGTTTGGTCTAGGGCTCTGTCTCCAGACAAACAGGCAAAAACCCTAGAAGCCTCAGGGCTGCTGGCTTCTCCATCAGCATGGATTCCCTATGGGGAGACCTCACTGTCACGGGTTTTTTCTACAGTGTCTTTGGCATGACAGTAAAAGGGCCTCTGGCACATTGTCTCTTTGACTCTCACATAGTCAATATGGTGTTTTAGCTATTTGGGGGGCGGGGCTTAAGCTAGGATAATGAATTAAACTACTACAAACTCAAGGGCTATAGAAAAAAATAGAAATGAAGATGCTGCTTTCATAGGAGAATGGGCAAGGGACTTTTGATTGTGTGCATCTGAAGCACTGGGGTGCCTAACCTAACCAGCTGGCTTCGGTAAATACTGAATTCACAAATGCAGAATCAGCCTTCCTCCCAGGTGCACCCAGAACATTAACAACACAGGCTTTATGCTAAGCCAGTCTCAAGGCATTTCCAAGTAGAGGGTCTCTCAGCCCAGTTGTATAAAACCAGGAACAAGAGAAAAAAAGTTACTTTAAAATGTGACAGAAGCAAGCAATGTGCTTTTATGGACCTACGAAGGATCAAAGAAGATAAGTCAAAGGAAGTCACATAGTAATTTGAACTTCACGCTAGCAGAAATACAACACATCCAAACTTGAGAATGAGGGCTGGGGCCCAAGTCTGTGGGTCAGAGTACGTGCTGTTAAAACAAGGGGACCAGAGTTCAAGTTCCCAGTCCCTATGTAAAAGTTGGGCATGACTGAGCATGGCTGTAACAACAACAAGGGGACCAGAGTTCAAGTTCCCAGTCCCTATGTAAAAGTTGGGCATGACTGAGCATGGCTGTAACAACAACAAGGGGACCAGAGTTCAAGTTCCCAGTCCCTATGTAAAAGTTGGGCATGACTGAGCATGGCTGTAACAACAACAAGGGGACCAGAGTTCAAGTTCCCAGTCCCTATGTAAAAGTTGGGCATGACTGAGCATGGCTGTAACAACAACAAGGCGACCAGAGTTCAAGTTCCCAGTCCCTATGTAAAAGTTGGGCATGACTGAGCATGGCTGTAACAACAACAAGGGGACCAGAGTTCAAGTTCCCAGTCCCTATGTAAAAGTTGGGCATGACTGAGCATGGCTGTAACAACAACAAGGGGACCAGAGTTCAAGTTCCCAGTCCCTATGTAAAAGTTGGGCATGACTGAGCATGGCTGTAACCCCAGCGTTGGAGGGGAGACATGTGGGTCCAGGGAGCTTGTTGGCTAGGCTTCAGGTTCAGTGAGAGAGCCTGTCAGAAAAAATAGGGTGGAGAGTTACAGAAGACACTTGACAGCCTTCCCTGGCCTCTGCAACACACACACACACACACATACACACACACACACACACACACACACACACACACTCACACAGACACAGTCACATACACACAGAGAGACACAGTCACACATACACACACAGACACAGGCACATACAGAAATACACCAACAGAAAATTCATAATACACCTGAAGCAACAATTAAAGAGAAATTTCAATGCATATATCAGAAAAAATCAGTATTAAAACCAATGACTATGCTATCAAGCCAAAAAAAAACTAGAAAAAGGATAGCAATTCAGATTCACTACTGCAGTGTGTGAAATCAGTCAAGCAGAGTGGTGATGAGCTCAAAACAAACAGAGAAAGCCCAACAAAGCCAGCTCCCTGAAAGAACCACGGCATTACAGGTCTAACAAGGAGTCTAACCAGAGTCAGAAAAAGGAAATCGGTGTGGCGGAACACACCCGCAATCCAGCCATCGGGAGGTGGAGGCTGGAGGATCATGAGCTTGAGAACAGTGTAGGCTACAGCGTGAGACCCTGGGGAAAAGGGGAAAAGGAGAGAAATGACCAGGATCAATAAAAGAGATTCATCACCCCAACTACTAGAAGCTACTGTACATTTTACATAATCTATCAAAACAAGTGCAAGGGAGCTGAGCAAGTCTGACTGGAACTGGACGCACGGGAAGGAAGGCAGCGAGGCTCTGCTTGAGGGAGAAGAGTGGGATGCAGGAAGAGGAGGAAGCCCCACCACGGCCAACGAGGCCTCTGCCCAGGTGACAGAAGCAGGGTGGAGCGAGGCACAGCAAATGCACCTTCTTCTGTGCGCATCTGTACAGATGCACACACTCCTCGTTCGAAGTCGCTTTCTTTCTGGTCTCCACTTCAACACAGAAGTGCCACTTTGCCGCATGCAGCTTGTGAAGTTTACTGCCATCTCTACAAGTCCTGCTGCGGCCTGCTGGGCCTCTCGAGTCTCTAAGTTTTGGAAATGGTCAGCTCTCACTTCTTCACAGACTTTTTAGCCCTTTCCTCCCCTGGAAACTCCAATGAGAGGCACTGCTAATACTTTGTGACTGTCCCTCAGGTCGCAGTCATGGGCTCCACTTCTGTTGTTGCACTTACTGACCAATTGCTACTGATTATCCTCAGGCCCACTGGTTCCCTCCTGGACCTCCGCCCTCACATGAAGCCCATACAGCGGTTAATTCAGGAGCGTATGACTTCAGCTCCATCACCTCTACTTTGATCTTCTGTCTATCTTTCTCTGCGGAGACTTCTTGTTTTCTCATTGGCTTCCCCGGTACATGCTGCTCATCAGAGTACTTTCAGCAATAGCAGCTTTCGATGTTCCTAAACAGCCTCATCCTCAGGGTGTGACACCTCTCAACTATCTTTTCTCCTTAAAGCTGCAATTTTCCTGGATGATAGAAAACTTTAGCAACGTTCTCAGTATTTCATCTGTCTTCGTTTCCTTGTCCTGTTTCTGTGACATAAGCAACTTAAGGGAAAAGGGGTTCATTAGACTTACTCCAGATTACAGTCCATCATGGTGGGGAAGCCCCAGCGGCAGGAATGTGAGGGGACTGGTCATATTACATCCACAGGCAACAGCAGAGAGCAATGAATTCATGTGTGCAGAGACAAAGAGATCCCCAGAGCCTACTAGACAGCTAACCCAGACAAGAAACTGGGTTCTTGGCCTAACAGGAGACCCTACCTATAAATAAGATGAGTGATTGGAGAAGACATGCAGTGCTGGAAGACATGCAATGTTGACCTCTGACCTCCAAATGCAATCACATACCCACATCCACACATACATTTGTATAAACCCCAACACGTGCTCACACGTACATGTGCGCACACACACACCCTTTTGATTTAACATATTCTGCAAGTTATACTTGTCCATGGAGTTTCATATCAATTTTTATAAGGTTTCATAATAGCCTGTTAATGACTGACATCTGCATTAACAACTCTTTAAAGCTTAGCTGTCTTTCATTCTCATATGCTACCTAACTCCTGAGAGCACCATGTAAGGTGTGAAGGATTTATTTTGGGTTCACAGTTTCTGGGATTTCAAGCTAAGGCTTTGTGATCCTATGAGCTGAGGTAAAACGTCACAGCCTCAAAAACACAGGAACTGGAGCTCCTTGGGAACATGCCAAGTGACCTACTTCCTCCACCTAAGTTCCACCTCCCTGAAAAGTCCACAACCTCCCAAACAGCACCCCCAGCTAGGAACCCAGTGTCTACATTAGAGCTTATGGGTCCATTTCATAGTCGGGCCATAATATTCTGCCCAGGGCCCTAAAGACTCATGGCCATCTCATAACAAAATGCATTTAGATCATCTCTAGGAGTCCCCAAAGTCTAAACAGTTCTTCTACACTGTTTAAAAGTTCAAAGTCTCCTCCGCATCTCAAGGCACACTCTTCGCTGGGAGCTGCTTGCTGTAAAGCAAACAGCAAGTTACAATGCCACAGAAGAAACATTCCCATCACAGAAGGACAGGAAAGCAGGCTGGAAGGACCAAAGAGAGGTGCAGAAGGGCAAACACACCTTCTGCACTTCCTAGTCTGCTACCCTGGGTATGTGGCAGCAGGATGTGTGCTCCAATAGGCTTCTTGGCTCCACCCCCTTGAGTTTGCATCCCTCATGGCCCCTGTCCTGGGCATAAGTTCCACTTGGTGCCTACGGCTTTCCTAGGCAGATGTCCTGTGTCCCTGGTAACACCCTTGAGTCTCCACTATATTTTAGTATCACCCCCAAAGCTACTTGCATTGTCCTCTTAGCAGCTGCCTGCTGGAATTCCAAGCCTGCCACACATTGGCCCCCCAGGCATTCCTTTGAAACGTTGGTGGAAGCCTCCTTGCTCTCCCATTCTCATCCCTTTAAAACCAGCGTCAGGTGGACAATACCAAGGCCTTCCACGAAAACACTTCTCTAGGTAGCCCTGTGCAGGGTGCTCTATAGGCATGATCTTGTCAAGGCAAAGTCTTTTAAATGAGTTTACAATTCTGTACCTTGAAACCTTGGAGGGGTAAGGTCTGGGCAATTGCTGAGATACCCTCAGGTGTCTTTCTATTGTCTAACCACAAAGAGCTTGGCTTCTTTTTAATGATACTAATCTCCTTGACAACCACACGCTCCTTGTCTGCAACTTTCAAACAGTTCCTCTTCTGGTCAGACTGAACAATGTTTCTGGATCCTTCTGCTCTGCTTTTTACTATTGTTTCTTGCTGTAAATCTGGCTGAAAGCAGCTACCAATAGCCATTCCCAGTCTGAATGCTACACTGTCTTGAAATTTTCTCTACCGAAGTTGTAGGACACAGACAAAATGTAGACAAATCCTTTGCCAAAATGTAACACAAATGGCTTTTGGTCTAATTCTGAACAGAGACTCTGCTCCTCTGAAACCTCATGAACTCAGCATTTACTGTCTACCTATCTGTGCTCGTCTCTTCTGGGCATCCATTAGAATGGCCTGTAAAGCTCTGTGTACACCATTCTAGGGCTTCTATAGCCCTCCGGATTCCTCCTGTAAACCTGCTTCAAAGGCCCGTGAGTCAAATGGCCAGGTTCAGTCACAGCCGTGACCCCACTCCCGGCACCCATTTTCAGTATTAGTCATTTTCTCAGTGAGGTAACAGAAAGCCCAGCAGAAAGTTTCTGGGAGGAAGGGTTTTGTTTTGGTTCATGGGCTTCCCAGATTTCCGTCCATTGTTGCGTGGCTCCAAGAACTCGGACAAGACATGGTCAGGGAGTGTGTGGTGTGTGGTAGAGAAGCTTCATGTTCTCCATGACAGGAGGAGGATGAATGGAGGGGGAAGAAAGGGGGATGAAGAAGGGAAGGAGAGGAGAGAGGGGAGAGAATGAGGATGGAGGAGAGGAAAGGGAACATTTACTATTGAAACTATTACAATTCCTGATTATGACAACTTTGTTTTTCTTCTTTTTGAGTGGTCAAACTTGGGAGCTAATCTGCTTTGTTAATCTTTTCAGAGCCAATTTTTGGACATGTTAATTTCCTCTGTTGGTCAGTTTTCTACTTCACTGTTTTTAACACTTGCTTGAAAAGTTTTTGCACCCCAATAGGCCAAATCAGACCAAATCAGACCGAATTAGAAAAAGCCCTGGTTTAATGGGTAAAGCGTTCCCGGGTTATTCTCTGGCCCCCCCAGGGAGGAGACAGGGACCAGAGACCAAAAAACCATGTGTGTTTTCTGGGGGTCAGTTTAAATAGCCAGTGGGAGTGGTCTTGAGCATCTCTGGGGGAGGAGCTGTGTATGGCGGGACTTTCTGAGGGGCGGGGTCTGGGCAGAGAGGTGGGGCTTCCACCAGAGCACTGCTCACCTTTATCCCTTTTTCTCACTCGCCTCAAGTTTGACTTTTTCCCACTTTCTTTTCGGTCACTAGTTTTAGGATTTTACTCTTTTCTAATCCCATAGTTTAGTGATAGGAATTTCCCCAAGTACTGCTTTAGTTGTATTCCGTACTTTGATTTTCCAAGCTTGGAACTTACAAATACTAATTAACTAATTAATTTTGAGACAGTCTTGCTATATAGCCCAGACTGGCCTGAAACTCACTATGAGGCCCATGCTGGCTTGAAATCTGTAACCATCCTGCCTCAGCCAAGTACTGTGATTATAGGGATGTGCTGCTCTACCTGGCTTTGAGTTAGATGTTTACCTGCAGTATAAGGGATGGTCATTTTAAAAACATGTATAAGAAAATGTTGCAAAAGTATTGAGTAAAAAGACCTTATGGTCTGCAGTGAACTGACTAGGCTCTTCTGTTGACAATTACCTAGCCATATGTGTTCAGTATTGTGGAACACTGACCTGTGGTTGTATCCTCTTGAGCTCACATCAGCTGTGATGACCCCACACAAGACCTGCACAAGAGTGGACTGACTAGCATTCTATCATGGAGACAGATAGAGACTCATGAGGCCTGTCCTCTCCCACAATAGATAGGCAGTTAATGGTCGCCAGGGCAGTGACATCTTCATTAGTGTAGTCCTGGTAAGTTGCCCACACTACTGTAAGTAAATAAATTGGATCACCAAGATAAGACTTGAATGGAATGCTTACTTTGGTCTGCTGGAGTCTCATCCGGGCTAAACAGATGTTTCTTGTCTCCCCAGGATTGTTCACACAACAGTGGTCCATTTCTCGATTCTAAATTCTGTTTCACTGATTTACATGTCTAAATTTGAATCAATACCAGTGTCTTGATTGTTGCAACCTCATAGTAAGTCTTAAAATAAAGTAGTGTTATTTTCCAAAAAAGGTTTGGTTTCTGCAAGGCTATTGTACTCCCACTTAATTTTAGAAATCTGGAGCTATGGCTCAGCAGGTAAGAGTGCTTGTTCTGCAAGCATGAGGACCTCAGTTTGCATCCAAACACTTCCGTAAAACAAACAAGAACAGTCCTGGCTGCACACGCCTGCAGCCTTGGCACTGGGGATCAGAGACACGCAACCACTGATCTTCTGTTCCCACACAGCATTTTCTAGAACTTCATACATGTGAACTCATAAACAAACTGTTCTCTTCTTCATCTTACTCCATTAACTGAGCATAATTATTCAGAAAAATACCTACACTGTTGCATGTATCAACAGTTTATTCTTATTTAATATTGAGGGCTAGGGATACAGATCAGTGGTAGAGTGCTAGCCTGGCTCTGGGTTAGATCTTCAGCACTGCAATGCCTTCCAGCTCCTCCCCCAACAAACCCTACCTACTGTTGAGTCAACTCCTGCTGCTCACTTACCCTTTGTAATGACTGACAGACACTGGTTTTGTTTTTCTTCAGGTTCTGGTTATACTGAACCAAGCTTCTATGACTATCAGTGTCCAGGCATTTGAAGAGACATGGGTACTTATTACTCTAGACCTCAGATGCTGTGGGAAGAATGGTGGGATGACATGGCAGGTGCTGCTATGGCTTGGATATGGTATGTCTGCTAATGATCACATGGTGGAGTCCTGGCCCTCAGTTTAACAATGCAGAGGTGATATGGGAACTTTAAGAGACAGGGCTTGGTGGGAGGTCCTGGGGTCAATGGGGGCACAGTCATCAGAAGGCATTAAAGGAACTCTGGTGGGTCCCAAAGCTCTGTGGAGATGAGCTGTTATAAGACCTGACCCCTGAACTGTTCTTTGACTTCCTGTTTTGACATGTGATCTCTTCTCCCATACACGCTCCTCCCATTGCAGCATCAATCATAAAGTCCTTGCTAGAGGCAAGCCAATGCTGGCATCTGCTGTTGAGTCTCTAGAACTAGAAGCTGAATTTCTGTTTTATTCAGCCAGGTGTGCCGGTGCATACCTATATTCCCAGAACTCAGGAGGTGGAGGCAGGAGGATCAGAAGTAACAGTCATCCTCTACCACATGGTGAGTTTGAGGCCAGTCTGGGTTACATGAGATCACGTATCAAACAAAACAATCCCCCCCCAAAAAAAACAAAACAAAACCAAAAAACAGATAAATATAGTGTAAAGCCAGTCTGCCTCAGGCAGTTTGTTATTATATATATATATATATATATATATATATATATGTTTAACATTTGTATATATTTAACATTTCAAATTCTGTTTTATCATAGCATTGCATCCAGATTATGAATCAGCACAGAGCAGAAGCTAAAACGTCTGTGCCTTATTGTGCACATGCACTTTGGCAGTGGGGATCAACCATTCATCAAAAATCACTGAACATGTTGAGCTCAATAAACTGGATTAGGCATGGAGAGTATGCCAATGAATGAGATGGCCATGGTTGCTACCCTGGTGCTCAGATTCTAGAAGCACTAAACAGTAACTCCATGAGGTAATGATTTCTTTGGTGTTTTTTTTTTTTTTTTTTTTTTTGGTTTTTGGAGACAGGGTTTCTCTGTGTAGCTTTGCGCCTTTCCTGGAACTCGCTTTGGAGACCAGGCTGGCCTCGAACTCACAGAGATCCGCCTGGCTCTGCCTCCCGAGTGCTGGGATTAAAGGCGTGCGCCACCACCGCCCGGCGTTTTTTTTTTTTTTTAAGAGGTACTAGGTCACCCGAAGCTCATCCAGCCTGGGACTGGAAGCTTCTCCGAGAGAGCCACACCTGAGCTATCAGGTGAGAGGGAGAGTGGAAAGTAACAAAACTACAATCCAACAGACTCTGCTCAGCGCCAAGAAATGGTTCTGGGCTCTGACATAATTCCTCTAGGATGCCAATTTTTATTAACTTATTTATTTACTTAGTTGAGGCTGCTAATTGCTGCTTGAAAATTAACTCTAGGCTTTGGAGTGGAAGCTGGACTTAGAAACACCCATGTTTGAATCCACACTCAGCTAAGCACCCTCACCAGGGAAAAATTCTGAACAGAGAAGCCAACAGGCAACAAGTCTCAGAAACCCGAGGACAATCCCAGGCAGAATCATGATGAGGCCCGCAGCTATAGTACGGGTACTATAGTAAGGCACTACTGTGGCTTCTGCCAAGTGCTCCCTGAGCTATCTGTGTGGCAGGTCCTATGAAAGTGTATTCTAGAGGGGGAAAACTGTCACTGCTATTGTATTAAGGAATAAGCTAAGAAGTAGGTTTCATCTCAAGTTGAAAGAGACCTTGGAAATGCATATGGTTTAGCCTTTTTGACTAGACCTCCTTCACCGTAACCAGAGATAGTGACCAGATCGATTCTGCCTATCTGGGCAATATCTCTGAATATCCTTGTTCCCACTTCACTCTGGCCCAGAAACTGAGCGAACAGATACAGTTTGGAACTGTTGTACCAAGGAGGAGGCCCTATCCCCCTGGCCTGCCTAGAGAAACCTTTACAATCTTCTTCCTGCAAAAGTGGGGAAAGGGTTTCTAGTGCTGGTGAAACACTGTGATCAAAGGCAACTCGGGGAGGAAAGCATTTACTCCACTTTACAACTCGCAGTCCGTCCTCCAGGGAAGTCAGGGCAGGAACCGGGAGGCAGGAGCCGATGCAGCGGCCATGGAGGAGTGCTGCTTACAGGCTTGCTCCTGACGGCCTGTTCAGTCTGCTTTGTTATAGCATGTAGGACCCAGAGTCCAGGGCTGGCACAGGCACAATGGTCTGGGCCCTCCCCCATCAATCACTAATCAAGAAAAGGCACCAAAGGCTAGATCAAAGGCCAGCCTGGTGGAATATTTGCTCAACTGAGGTTCTCTCTTCCAAAATGACTCTAAGCTTGTGTCAAGGGGACATACAACTGGCCAGTAAATGTCACTCATATCCTAGCTATGATGACCTAAGCCACTTCCTACGAATGAAAGTAAATTCAAAAAATGAAAGAATGTAGGCTCTGCCAGATACTCCCCTATTTCTCACTGGCTGAACACCTGACCAGACGGTCACAAGCTAATCTATGCCAAAATGGCTCCCTCTCACACTCAAATGTAACTATATTTAAAAGCAACACAAAATAGCGAAACTTAGCTTTTAATTTTTGGTAGTATATGTGTGTGGGTTCCTCTTTCTTCCCTCTTAAATCAATCTTTAAGGACTCCAAAAGAAATTTATGTAATAAACATATGTAAAAAATAGGGCTACATTGGATACATTTTCATTTTTTAAAAAACAGGTTCTTACTGTGTGACTCTGGATGCCCCTAACTTGCTATGTAGACCAAACTGGTCTCAAACTCAGAGATCCTCCTGCCTCTGCCTCCCTACCTCTTCCTCTGCCAGAATTAAAGATGTGCATTGCCACGCTGTCTTAATTTACATTTCTTAAGAACTCCAAATTCAACAGGTCCTGAGAAAACCAAAGAAAATGGTTCCTCTTCCCCCAAGGCAGTGTGACCATGGGATGAATCTCATCACTATACCCTCTACCACTGGGCTTGGTTGGATACTTCAGTGACCCCTGCAGCATGGGCCTTTGGTGTCGCCAGCAGGCCTCTCACACACAGCCTCCCTGACAGGCTCGTCAGCTCCCACTGCTGCGCGCCAAGCTTCAACTCTGGCACTTTCCCCTGGGGAGACCTTTCCTGGTCTCCACGCTTAACCCCTGAACTCAGCCTAATCCATCAGCTGCCCCAAAGGAGCAGTGACGAAGACAAGCAGCCAATCTGTCCATGTTCAGAGCTCAGAGAGCAAGCCTAAGCCATGCGCAGGCTGCAGGCCATGCGCAGGCTGCTTTCCAAACACAGGCTGTAAGCCATGCGCAGGCTGCAGGCCATGCGCAGGCTGCTTTCCAAACACAGGCTGTAAGCCATGCACAGGCTGCAGGCCATGCGCAGGCTGCAGGCCATCCACAGACTGCTTTCCAAACACTTGCCAATGCTGCCACTTCTGGACTTACTCACGCTTTTACTGCTGTGGAGCCAGGTGGCTGGGGGCACAGGAATGCTATGCTTGAAAACATCGATTAGATTGTTGAATGCTATAGCCAGGTTTTAGAAATATCCCCCAGGACTCTTGCTGGGAGTTCCCAAAACTGGGTACAGTTGTCATTGGGGAACTGGGCTTCCCCAGGACTTCAAAGATAGCTTTACAGCCCACTCTCAGGCACATGAAGGACAGTTTAGCAATCACAGGTCTAGAGAATGAAATGCCTAGCCTTTCAATGAACTTCTGAAAAGAGCCTCACCTCATAACCAAACTGCAGCTCATCAGAGGTCAGCATGATGATGTCATCATCGATGGCCAGGACAGCCTCCGTCTCAATTTCATCATAAGGGAAGAAACGATTACTCAGCTTGTTTTCTGCAGTCCTCACAACTTTCAAGGGAACACGGATTTTGGGCCAGAGGGATTCTGGAAGAAGAATAAAAGGAAGTCTTTTACTACTCACCTAGCTCCGTGAGGAGTCAGAACATCCTGTCCTATCACAGGGAGGGGTAGCTTCCACCAGGGACTCTTAAGTGCAGAGGTACCAGTTGTGCGAGGGGAGGCTCCCACCAATGCACCATCCTCCTCAAACCTTTATGACACTCAGTTGGCTCCAATTCCCAACTGGGACTACAAGGACAAAGAGTCCAAGTCACTAGTCTCAGGACCTTTCCCACCTGAGCTTCCCCTCTTCGGGCAGACACTCCGCATAGTGCTTTTCCACCAGTGCACTCGGCTCAAACCCGGCCTGAAAGTGTGCTAGGAAACTCAGCTCCTGATGAGGATGCCTGCGTCCTCTGGACAACCATGGCCAGCCAGTGGCAGATGGAACTCACCCCGTGGAGCACAGCACAGCGGCTGAGTGTTGCTTTCCTAACTCAGCACTTCACCCTCTCTCCTTGACTTACCAGGTTTGGTTGCTCAGCATGACCAATTTATAGAGCAAGTATCAGATTTCTAGGTCTGATTATGTGGGATTTCCTAGTGTACAGTAAAACTACAACCCGTGACTCTCTTTGTCCTGCCCTCACTTTACTGAGCAGTGACTGGAGCAATGCAACTGTACGTCCACTACTGTAAATTCTGCATTTAGCAAAGCACGGAGTCAATGCTTTGTTGGGGGGTATGGTACCAACATCCACAGACCCCAGGTTCTTCTTCACACATTTGTTAAGTGAGAACAGGAAAGCTAAGCGTGCTGCTTCCCAAAGTCCACCATGCAATTCTGGGAAGATCTAGTCTCAGCTAGTCCTAAGTCACCGAACTGAAGAAGAAGCAAGGCAGGAAAGTCAGAGGGAAAAGCTGGTCTGACAAAATGCTGAGCACCTGAGCTCTGCAGAATATAACAGAATAGAATAATACAAACACGTAACACATTGCTGGGGTGCTCCCAGGGGTCTTAAAAAGGGCCCATGTGACAGAGAGGCATTAAGTTAGACATCCCCAATTTTAAATAAGCCTGTGGCACAGAGCATAAAGTGGCCAACTCCAAAAAAGTGTGTTTACAAATGGCACGTTGTCAGTAAGCATTTGGGGGTAAATGTGTGGGCAAATGGGAGTTCTGCCTTTTCTATTAGTTTTTGTTTGTTTGTTTTTGTTTTTGTTTTTGTTTTTGCCTCTTTGCTTTCTTATGTATTTAGTGAATGTGTATGCATGTGTGTGTGTGTACACATCACACTGAATGTATGGGATCCAAGAATTGAACTGGTTGCCTGGTGTGTGCAGATGTGCTTCTCTCCACTGAACAACCCTGTCAGCTTTCTGTGAGATCTTGAGGAAGTCCCTTCCCAGGAGCCAGCAGAGCAGGGGACTTTATTGCTCAGTGGGCATAGCTAGACCTCTCAGAGATGTGGCATCATCCAGTATACCTATGACCTTCCACAGGTCAAAGACTACCGTCAAAGCAGTGTCCACACAACTCTGAGAGGTGGTTAACTTGTCCAGTAGTACACAGATAAGAAACAATAAGACTAGTATTTAAGTCTGGTGAGTAGCAAAGACCACATACGGCCTGTGCCAGAGTCCACTGCAGTGTGAGAGTTCTGTTTCTCTAAACCTGGGATAAATCTCTGAAGGTCCAAAAATCATCCTGACTCTTGTGTGTATCAGATTCCCTACTTAAGACAAATAAAATCCCTGTCACATAGCTACTAAATCTCAGGTCATTATAACCCTGAAGAAACACCTCCAACAAAGAAGGTGATCTAGCCTTAGCTACTAGACCAAAAGGCTCTCAAACTTTTTGGCCTTAGAATTGTTTTACGTTTTTTAAAAGTATCAAGAACCCCTTAAGGAGTCTGATTTACATGGAATATACACACATATGTACATATTTATACAAACACATATTCACTATTCACTATGCTATAAATTAAATCCGGAAACTGTAAAACACATGCACACAAGCCATTAGCTGGCAGAGCAGTAATGTCATGTAGGCTGTGGAAAACCCTGCCATCCACTGTGAGAAAGGAGAGCTGGGAAAGGAGAGGATAACTCAACACTACCATGAGAACAATTTCACCCTCTCAACTCCTCGAAGACCCCAGAGACGCGCAGGGTGCCTGACTCACACACTGAGAATGGCTGTGCTGGATTCCTGTTCACATTTGGGTACTACACTGTACAACAGGAATAACAAGCCTCGCCAGCATTTTGGGGTCCGGAAGACGGCATGGGCTTCCAGATCCAGGGTTTATAGAACATGCTTAAAGAAATGATTTGCCACTTAGGTTTCTGCCTCAGAGCTTCAGATTCATTATTGTGCCCTGCTCTGTGACTCCAGGGCTGGGCCCCGTGAACACGGTGGCACGATGTTATGCTCTATCAGGAGAGGGGACTGGAGCTAGCATGGCAGGAAGGAAGCTTCACTGGTTCTGATGTGTCTCTTTGACTTCGTGATCCTGAAGCAGTCTACAAGTGGGCAGCAAGCGTGAGTGGCAGACCTAAGGATCGAGTGGCAGACCTAAGGGGCGTCTCTCAGCTTCTGGGGGTGCCCAGCTATAGTCTAGCCAAGGTTCTCCACAGCGATGGCTTCCAGTGGATTCCACTGAAGCCCTGGCCAGTATTCCAGCAAGTTCAGTACCAATGCCTGGCAGCCCCTACTCTCCTCAGCAGACTCAATCTCAGACCCAGCTGGAAATTGGGTTTCCCAAGTTCCTCCCCTGTAATCTTCCTTCCCATCTTCCTTCCTTCTTCTCTCTCTCTCTCTTCTTTTTTCTTCTTTCTTTCTTTCATTTTTAAAAATTATTTATTTCTATTTTATGTTCATTGGTGTTTTGCCATGGGTGTCGGGTCCCCTGGAACTGGAGTCACAGACAGTTGTGAGCTGCCATGTGGGTGCTGGGAATTGAACCCTGGTCCTCTGGAAGAGCAGTTGGTGATCTTAACCACCGAGCCATCTCTCCAGTCCGTTTCTTTTTTTCTTTTTTCTTTTTTCTTTTTTGACAGTGGGGATGAATGAATGGGTGAATTTAGCAGCACAGTACCTGGCAGGCAGCAGGCATTCACCCACTGGTGGCTGTGCTTTCCCTGGGAAGTCTCGGTTTATTAGCAAGACAAAGCATTTCTCCTAGTCCCAGTTCATGGCAGCAAGGTGGTTCATTTTAGATTTAACACCCCACCCTGACCATCCAGTGGCAAGTGGCACAGTCACAGCTCAGGCTTCTGTTTGTGCTTTGAGACATGGTTACCATGGAGCCAAAGCCGGTCTCAAACTTGTGATGCTCCTGCCTCAGACTCTTGAGTGCTAAGATTATGCTCCTGGCTCACTGTGCCCACGTCTGTGGAGAAGCCTGCTACAGAACTGAAAACGCCTCACAGACCAATGAAACTGAAGACGTGGAACTTGGCCCTGTTAATTCCACAAGGCAACAAACAGCTCCATTTTCTCCTCTGCACAGGAAAGCGGCTAGCTGCTACAGCTAAGTGAAAACACGCCTCTGCGCGGGGTGGAATCTGGACTTTCACTTGGGGAGTGTGCTCAGCTTGTTCACCCCACAGGCATTTCCACATTCTTTACCTATATATATCCAAAGAATCACTGGAGACGATGTCCATAAAGAGCTAACTTGCCCCTGTAAAGTCTTTGATGGGGATGTTTTAGAGAGTGATGAAAGCCAAGGAGGATGATATGGGGTACAGATGCAGGCCCAGAATGACTCACGGCTCTTCAACACACTCAATCACTTTCCCCCGTTTTAGGTGGAATCTGGGTAGCCAGTTCAGCTTTGACCAAAGGAGCCTCTACTTAAATGGTGCATTGCCATCCCAAGGCAGGGTGGAAAGGAATTCTGCCCTCTCTTCACCTGTTCTGGAGAAGGGCTGTCCCAACCTCAGGCTCTGGCACTCCTGCTGGGCAGACAGACTGGAGTGCAGGAGCAGAGCCCTGAACACAGGCGACCTGTGTGTGATTTTAACCCTAGAAAGGCTGTGTTGAAAAACATGAGGACAGGTAGAAGAGGAAGAATGGAGCCTTAGGGCACACAGGAGAGAGGCCAGTGCTTCCAACACAGCTCGCTCTCTGAGTCTCTGACTTGGATCTAGCTCTTCTACATAATTCCAGGCTGGAGAACTGAAAAGGCTGGACCAGACTGGCAGGCTCAGTGCAAGAGACCTGTCCCTTCAGATCCAATGACCCAAGCTTGTAGTGGGTAGCCATTCCAGCTTTGATCTGTAAGTTCCAACCCCCATTGAGACTTCGGCAACTGTCACGCCTACAAGGTGGGGCGAAAGGAGGCGCCTGGGGACCCGAGATCTGGATCGGCTGGCGCTCTCTGTTGCGGGACCCTGGACTAGAGAGGTGTACCAAGCAGAGCTCCAGAGAACACCGCTGGACTGCGATACACCTTCCCCAGACTCCGCGACCTACCTATCCCTTAATTTGTAAGTTACGCCATTAAATAAATCTCCTTTTATCTACGTGGAATGGCCTTAATAATTTCACCAATACAAGCTCACTACCACCTCTGCCATATGCAGCTTTGTGACTGAGGCAAATTACCAATCCAGCCTTCATTTTTCTTGTTTTTGTAAACTGAGGGTGAGAACAGCTTCCTCACAGGCTGTGATGAGAAGCTGGAAAGGACACATGGGGACACACAGCGTAGTCCCCACTTAGGACATGAGTGGCACTGGGTAGCAGGCCTCAAGGGCGCCGTGACATCGTCATCTTCACAGATAGATTCTTATGAAGCCCTGCAAACTCTGACTCTCTGCTAACTGGAAGGTCAGAGAGATGGACGTGGGGATGACCCTGTTGAAGCAGGAGGACACAATGTCACAGTAAGAAATCTCCAGGTCTAGTCCATGGCTCAGCCTGCACGGGGTCTCCTTTCCTTATTCCCTTACATTCTAAATGGAACAGCACACCCGTGGATGCAGTGGCTAATCCTGTGACTGTAGCAGGCAGGTCAGAAATGTCACCTATTCTTTCAGTGTAACCAGAAGGGCATGATTTATAGGGAAAACTGCCCCCCCTCAATTTATGAAAACAAAGAGTGGAGCCAGGCGCCCTGTTAAGTCCATCAAATGGACTCTACTCCAGAACAAAGAAGAGAGAGATCCCGTCCACGGGTTCTGAAAGTTTACTGATGGCGTTTTGCCCACACTAAGCATCAGGAGGGGTATAAACAAAGGGAATGTCTGCAACAAGGGCAAAGGTATGCAGTGTTCAGCGTGGCTGAAGTAAGCCCTGAACTGGCCACTGCAGAAGGGCTCATTTGAATAGTGCTTCCCTAAGACCTGACATCCCCACCCCAAAGCTGAGATCAATTACGGGAGTATTGTCCCTATTTCCTGCTGCTCCTTCTGAGCTAGTCATCCTGACATGCACAGCTATCCTCACCCTGCCCACTAAGAACTGTAGTCACAATACAAATTGGGGGTGGAGGGCAGCTCCTGACATTAATTCAAACTTGAAATTGACTAAGACTAATGGCTGAATTTCTGAGAAGAATTATGTTGGAATTTTGATGGGAATTGCAATGAATCTGTGGGTTGATTCTGGTAGTGTGGTGGCTCCCATATGTTCCTGTGTTTGAACTCTTGGTGTCCAGTTGGTGGAACTGTTTGGGAAGGATTAGAAAGTATGGACTCGTGGAAGGAAGTGTGTCACTGGGGGTGGACTGTGAGGCTTCAAAAGCCCATACCTTTCTAGTTGTCTTCCTTTCTGCCATATAGTTATCTCAACATGTAAGCTCTTAGCTACTGCTCAAGTGCAATGCCTGCTTGCCTGCTGCCATGCTCTCTGCCATGATGGTCATGAACTCTACCACCCCCCAAAACCATGAGCCCCAAATTAAATGCTTCCTTTATAAGTTTCCTTGGCCATGGTGTCTCTTCATAGCAATAAAAAGGTAACTAAGACGTAGGATGGCCATTTTCACAATATTAATCCTATTAGTCTATGAGCACAGGAGATTTTTCCATCTTCCGGTGTCTTCTTCAATTCTTTCTTCAGCGTCTTAAATTTTCTATTTTACATGTTTTCTACTTGCTTGGTTAGAGCTATCCCACATAGTTTTTAGTGGATGTTTATCTAGAAGCTTCACCCATATTAACTAGTGTTCACTGTAGCGGGAAGTACTCTGCACACGACTAGAGGAGAAAGGTACTCAGCAATATCACCCAGCCATAAACTCTACAACCTACAACAATGACCTGCGTGCAAGAGAGTGCGGCATGACAGTGGCATAAATGTGGTGGGAGTGACCAGCTGCTTTCTGATGGGCTTGAAGACCCACTCGATGAGGTGGAATCCATATCTGACATTGCTAAGCTGGCCAAGAACCTGAGACTAGATAAGTCATAGGTCAAGAGGAAAACCACATACTACTATCCTGCTAAAGGAATATAGCAATAAAAAGACTCCAAGTGACATACTGCTACACTGATAAATCAGTGCCTCACTCAGCCCTCATCAGAGAAGTTTCTTTTTGCAGCAGATGGTAACTAATACCCACAACTAAGACCCACAACTGGACAATATACAGAAAGTGAAAGACTTCAGAGCACTCAGTCCTCTATGGGATTCTTCTTCAAAGCCCTCCCCTCAAGGCTCAAAGATCCCTGTGGAAGAGGAGGCAGAAAGACTGTGACAAAGGTGATGGATGACTCCAAGGAAACAGTGTCTTCCAGACACCACAGGACTGTCGCACATCTGAACTCACAGGACTGTGGCAGCACGCACACGGCCTGCACAGGTTCAAGCCAGACAGGGTCCCATCACTGAGAGGGAGAAGTGGAGGTAGGCGCCCACTCTAACCAAGAGGCTATCTGCAACTGATGCCCACTGGCAAAGGAAAAAAATCATTTTCTTCAGTGGAGTCTCACTGGGTATATAGACTGTACTCAGGGCGGGCCCCACACCCAGGGATATCTGGACAACACAAGGCAAACTCAATGGCCTTCTTGTAGATCTTTTGTCTCATTTTATTTTGTTTCAGCACTTTTCTTGTCTTACTGGTCTTCTGCTTTTTTATCTTGACTTGTGTTTCTGTGGGTTTGTGTGTGTGTCTCTTGTGGTGGTGTTTGTTTTGTTTTTTTGTTTTAAAGAGAAAGAGAGAAAGAAAAGGAACATACATCTGGATGGGTAGGGAGACAGGGAGGATCTGGGAAGAACTGGGGAAGGAGAAAAACAAGATCAAAATATATCCTATAGAAATCTGGTTTTTTTTTTTAAGTTATCAAACAAACAAAAACCCTAAAGGTTGAATCACACCTAGCCAAAACGTGCATGGCTAAGCAAATATTCTCTATATTCATCAAGTTTAGAGCTGAAGAGCTGGGAAAGAGGAGGGTGGTGGCCTTTTTCTTTTGACACACCTCAAAAATGATGTGCAGAAAACTCATTGGAAATTCTATTGCCTAGCCTACATACTTATTTAAACTTTAAACCTAGCAATTTAGACTTAACTGTAACCCAAAGTTGAAAGGATCTGATTGAATTGGAAAAAAAAAATTGGGAAGGAGTAGATTGCTGTCTTCGCTAATCCACCCAGCAGCAGACATGCTAACCACAATATTTATCTTAGCAAATGTAGAGAAAGTGAAAAACATCACATTCACCTCTAAGATTCAAAGCCTTAAGCTTGTCTGTTTCTTCTTTTTTTTTTTAACACGTAGATGAAAAATCTGATGCCTGAACTGACACAAAGACCACAGCTGACAGCCCCACTTACCAACTGAACAAACACCCTATGGGAGATTAGATGTGGCCATGTTCTCCCTGAACAACCACATTGTCAAAGCCAGAGCCCTGACCTAAAACTATCCACAAAAACAGCCAGTCCAGCTGACACACACCACAAACTAGAACTCATCAGGCTCTTTCTTCCTTAGGACCAAAGTATTCAAAAATTAAACTAAACTCATGGTCATAATATTAACCACTATATTTCAGTAAGGTCTACCAAAAACTAACAGGGCTACCCTGCTCCAAATGCAGGGCCTCACTCTGCCTCTCATCGCGCAGTGCTGAGGCTGGAAGCCAACAGCCTCTTCTTTCATACCTGCCCCCAGAGAAGTGACTCAGACCCACAGCTCGTCAAAGTGGCTACAGGGAGAAGTCTCTCTGGCAGGCTTTATGTTCTGTGTTGTTTTTTTACTGACAGATGACAACTGTGTGTGCTTATGGGGCACAGAGTGATCGCTCAGTACATATTTGGCCAGTGGAAAGATCCAATCAGTCACCGGCATCTCTATCACCAGCCAGGAGAGTCTGTACTTGGCCTTGTGGGAAGGACTGAAGGATGGGGCTGGGTGGCCATCCTTTAAGAGACAAGAGCAAATACATGCACATGAATTCAGAGTGAAGGGGGTATCTTCCTTCTCAAAGCAGGAGATCCTCTGTAAGTGAAGAGGAGGACAGTTAGCAATGCAGGACCTGGACCTCCAGTTCACTTCTTTGGGGAAAGGCGGCTACAACCCACAAAGCCAAGAGTCCCAGAGATGCTCTCTCTAATCCTCGCCCTCATCTTTTAAATTTTCTTTTATGGTTCCCTTCCCTAGTCATCCTTGTACTTCCATCTTAGATTATGTCAACACCTTCTTACCTCATACACCCTTTCTTCTCCATCATCATCTTCATCATCACCACCACCATCATCACCATCATCATCCCATCATCACCACCACCATCACCACCACCACCACCACCATCACCACCATTACCACCATCATCATCATCATCGCCACCACCACCATCACTACCATTATCATCATCATCATCATTACCACCACCATCATCACCACCACCATCACTAATCATCATCACTATCACCACCACCACCACCACCGTCATCATCATCATCACTGAGGACAGGATTTTAGTAGTGCTCCACCACATCTAGTATTCCTTTCTTATTAAAAATCAGCCAAACAAAACAGACATTCTGAAAACTGGTCATGTTATAGTAACAAGGTTAAAACAAACAAACAAACAAACAAAAAAGCCAGGCGGTGGTGGCACACGCCTTTAATCCCAGCACTCGGGAGGCAGAGCCAGGTGGATCTTTGTGAGTTCTACAGAGCGAGATCCGGGAAAGGCACAAAGCTACACAGAGAAACCCTGTCTCGAAAAACCAAAAAAAAAAAAAAAAAAAAAAAAAAAAAAAAAAAAACCTGAAAAACAAAAAAACACCTGGCATAATAAAAAAGCAGCTATGCTTTTGGACATCACATAGGGCTATTATTTAAAAGAGCTATTTAGTGGGCCAGGGAGATGGCTCAGAAAGTAAAAGCCCTTTTTAAACAACAAGACCACCTGAGTTTGATCCCAGGAATTCATGTGAAAATGGTATTTGAGTTGGTGAGACGGTCAGTCAGTAAAGGTGCTTGTTCCCTAACCATTTGAGCTTGGTCTTCCAGACCCAAATGGTAGAAGGACACAGTCTTGCCAGTTATGCTCTGACCTCCACACACATGCCATGGCAAGTAAACAGACAGACAGACAGATACACACACACACACACACACACACACACACACACACACACACACACTAAACACACACATACTAAAGTTGTCCTCAGACCTCTACATGAGTGCTGTGGCACACATGTACCTGCATACACATACGTTATCATAACACACACAATAAATAAAGTTTAAAAAAATTAAAAAGCTATTTTATTCAAATTGTGGCTCCTCAAACCTAAAAAGAGCACATGACTCTTTCAGAGACTAAATATGCCACAAAGTACATTTTTAAAAAATCGCCTGAGTCTGCTGCTCTGAGTGACTGTTTCTGTCTGGAAGTGTCCAGAAAATTCTGAGTTACCTCAGAGAGAGAAATAAGGCTGTCTCCCAGCCTGGACTCTCTAGATAGTCACCACTGGTGGTTTCCAGGGCTAGCCATCATGACTTCAGTGTAAGCAGTTAAAGGGACTGGCCGTAAAAAGCACAGGTACTACTGTCAGGCAATAAACTAGACCTTATCGGTGACAGCGGTGCACATTACAAACTTCAAACTCATTCCTTGCTCTAATCCATCAGAAACTTCCTGGCTTTAATAGGCTCTAAATGGCAGGAGCTTTGAAGTCCTGGGATTAGGGTCAGGAACAGACAGGCTGAATGAGAGGCTAAATGCAGGTGGGAAGAACTCCTGTGCGTCCTGAATTAAAAACAAATCCAATTAATCAAACAGGCCTCAACCCTAGCTGCTGCAGCAGACGACAGGGATGGCCAAGGCAGGGGACAAAGTGACGCACAACTGGCCAGTTCCTGTGAGAATCCACTTTGGGCTGCAAGGCTCCAAGGGCTGGGCAGCTGACCTCCCTACCAGAACAGGAGCTATCTTTCTGTTTTGTTTTGTTTTCTTGAAGGAGGGCTCAATATCAGAACAGAGATAAGGGAGCAGAAAACTAATGCCCTTTAAACTGAGTTTTCATGTAAACAAATCGGCTGGGATGGCGGAGGGAAGCTGAGGCCTGTTTTCCCAAGGCGGATAGCCTTTGATCCCCTTGACTCCTAAGCTCTCAAACACTTGTGGCTCAGAGCATGCCAGGGCACAGAGTTCACTGGGCCACCCTAGAATCCGAGGGTGAAATGACTCAGAAGAGCAGGGTCAGGTTGCCTTAGCCTGGCAGTGTTGTTGGCAGAGGATAGGAGCATGTGTCCACCCAAAGCCAGTGCAGCCAAAGGGTGCAGGAAACCCTAAATGGGCCTTTCCCAAGCACAGTACCTCTTCATTCTTCTTACCTTCTGGGGGATTTTTATTCTGATTGTTCCAGACCACCAGCAGCTTGGAAAGACTGGGCACCTTGGACACCTCGGTGATGACCCGGAAGAGGCTCTCCACACGGTCGTAGGTGAGGACGATGGCGGTGAAGCCTTGTGACTGGGGTGGGATCAGTGGGAGGAAGAGAGGGTTGCTCACACTAGTCCACTTCTGCAAGAGGACAGGAAGGTGTGGGTCAGAGAAGCTACAGCAATACCAGTGAGAGCTAAGTCACTGCTCCAAGCATCCCCTCCACACCGTCTGGCACCACTGAAAAGGGCACAGAACACCTGAGCTGAGAAGACATTTCCACACAGCAGATTTAAAGCACACATCTACCTCCGTTTCCTCCCCAAACCACTGAGGTGGCAGTTGACGACTAGAAAAGAATATGACTCTATAATGGCAGGGAGCTGGAAGAAGAGCTCAAAGGCTGAGCGGACTGGAGAGGGCCACAGGGCGGAGTGGGGATGCCCACCTGTACCAGCCTGGGGTGGCGCTTGTGAGGGGAAGCCCAGAGCTCAGGACTCGAACTCTGTGTAGAGGTGCTGAAAGCCAGGCTGGTCAAAAAGCTGTGTCAGGAAGTCGGACTCCAGGTCACAAACCCCCCATTTTGCTCACTCAGCCAGGTTGATTCTCTGTGGAAATGGACGGGATCTCCAGACAGGCACACAGGCATGGGAGGCAAACTCAGTATAAAACTCCATTGTTAGCGAGGAGCCCTGCGGCTGCCTTCCCTGCTCCGTTCCCAGCCATGTGGCTGTCTTGGCACCTCCAGCTCCCAGGGAAGCCCTCAGGCAGTATTCAGTCCACAAAGACCTTCTGATCAGCTTTTAGCGGCTCCCTCTTAATCACGAACAGATTCTAGAATCAGACAGTTCAAGAACATCTTCAGCAGAAGTGGCACAGACCGAAGGAATAGACAAAGCTCAGAGCAGACAGACAATGGATGCACAGAACCAAGTTAAGACAACAAATGATATCCCCAGGGAGAGAAGAGCTTTCACCCATGAAAAAGCAATTTTTATTTTAAAATATCTATCAAAGATCGGAAAGAACTCTTGGATGTTAAAAACCACAAGAGATTTGTGTGTGTGTGTGTGTGTGTGTGTGTGTGTAAGGGTAAGATTTCTAAGCTAAAAGATGGTAAAATATTCCAAGCCAGTAAAAAAAAAAGGAAAAATTAGACAGAAAAGAAGAAAAAAAAAGCAGGGTAGTCCAACATCCATTTAACAGGCTGTTATACCCCGGGAGGGGGGGTATAAAAACTCCAAACCACAGAATATGAAAAAATGAATCTATCAAAGAAATTAAGCATGGTCTCGGTACATGATAGGAGAGGCAAAAGCTTCAGACTGCAATGGGCCAAGAAAGAACAAACACAGGGACATATAAAATAGAGAGAGAAATAAACAAAACAAAGAAGCAAGCACCATTCTGCACGGGGGAAGCAGGGCCACTCTCGGCACAGGTGAAGCGTTCTGAACAGGAATTCACTAGACAAGTCATAAAATCTCTCCGTAAATCAGAAATTTGGTCAAAATAGAGTTCTGAAAGTAAGAGGAAAAGGTGATAAAATACAATCTTTACCTACCATTAGAATGTTCAGTAGTTTAAATAGAACAACAGAAGTGAGAATTCCGCTCCGCTAATGACAGGCAAGAAACTATTACTAAAATGATCTTACACATTTTTAGAGCTTCCCTGGAAAGAACTCATGTTCTCTACATCCCACCCATTTCAAGAACACAGCAAGGCCTGCGGAGATGGCTCTGTAGGTAAGAGTGCTGAGCAGGCATGAGGACATCCCTGGAACCCATCGAAAAAGCTGGGCACACGCACACGCACACGCACACGCACACGCACCTGTAGGCTCAGTGCTGTGGGGAACTGAGACTGAAGGACCCCTGGGGCTTGCTAGCTACCTAGGACAGCTAAAAAGGAGAGCCCAGGCTCAGTGAGACACCCTGTCCCAGGGCCATAAGACAGAGTGGAGATCAAGACACACACACACACACACACACACACACACACACACACACACACACACACACACACGTGTGTGCGCGCACGCCTCTGACATCCTCATCTGGCTTCTGTATTTGAAAATAGGCATGTGCATCCCATTTTCCTTCTCACCCCTAGGTGCACACACATACACTACACATACACAGAATACAATGGTTCTTGTATATTACATTATTAAAAACAAACTATGATAAAATATGCAACATTTCCCACCTAAGTGACTTGTAAGTATACAATCAGTGTTATTAACTAGACCCGCAATCGTATGTTAGCATGTTAACAGCCCAGAAGAGCAGTCTCCATCGGGAGGAGAATGTGGAAAGTCCCATCTGTCATGCTGGCTGCCCTAAACTTCTCTATAGCCCTTAGACTCTGGATTCCCGAGGTGCCCTATCAATCTCATCTATGCCATTGATGGACACCCATCACCACATGTGATAACAGCTGTCTGCCAGATGTGACAGCGCGGGCTAGGAAATGTACACAAACACATGGAGTACACATGGGACGGGGACTCAGAGAGTCTGAATGGGATTCCTGCAGCCCTAATATGACCAGGATATTAAAGCCTATATAGCCAGAGATGGCCATCATTAGACTTCACAGCTGAGAGAGCCATGACATCATAGTGACTCTGAGCTGCAGTCTGAGGACAGTGGCTGATGTTAGAATCCAAACCCTAGATCTTGCTATCTCTGCCTCAAGTCTCATCCTTCATCTTGTCTTGACTTCTATGGAACTGAAAAGTTAGCAGGTGGCCTTATTCTTAAGTCACAGGTACTCCTCCAGGACCATTCAGGTATTCTCTGCCATTACCATCCCTACTCACATGCCCAGAAATTATAAGCCTTAAGGTCTACTTGAAAAACACAATTTGAAAACGAGAAGAAAAAGGGGGTGGTGCTCTTTAAAAGAAGCATGTAAGACCACCTAATGTGCAGAACTCAGGCAAGACTCACTGAGCGGCACCTAAGTGCCATGCACAGGGTTTCACATCCCTTAGCTCATTTGAAACTCGAAACACCAAGACAGCGTTGTTCTCATCACAGGTAATGGATGTTCAGGGCTAGAGACCATAAATTGTGTTCAAGATCTAACCTGTCAGTGATGGAACCTAAACAGCCCAGGCATCTTGACTCTGGAACACCAGCCCCTCCCACTTTCTACAAAGACACTCAGCTGGGTGGACTTTAGGAAGCAGAGGGGAAAGGGATGCCAGCGTTTGCTATATATCTACCTCCTCACTAAGACAGAAGTCCTGAAAATTTTTGATCCCTATTATCAATTCTGGGCCAATAAACGAGAATCTATCCCCAAGAACCTTGACTGCAGAAAGTACATACAAAAACACACCACACATACAACCCTGAGACAAAGTGGTCACATAAATTTACCAAGGTAAATATGCCACAGACGCAGAAGGAAAAACGATTAGAACAACAAAACAAGGTCTGTCCTGTGGGAGGAGGGAGGAGAATGCCAATGCACTTGGACGCCTGCACAGCATGGAGAGAAGGAGGCCCAGAGACATGCAAAGCCAGCTTCAGAGGGTAGGTGCCCTGGAATTTAACCCAGGCACCCTGAGAGCACCTGGCTCTGATTCCAAGGTGCTGCCAGGAAAAGGAGCCCTCTCTGGTGAGGTGGCAGATTTCGTCCCAGGTGTCTTTAGGAAGTGGTGGTCACGGAAGGGAAGGAGGAAAGGGGCAGTTTGCTGGGAAGAACTGCCATTTCCCACACTGCGGGCCTGTATCCCAAACAGGGCTGGAGCACCGGCAAGGCAGCACATGGCGGGCAGATGGAAAGGAGCTTAGCGGACTGAAATCTCGCCAGCCCTTTCCTGGAACTCCGGAGACTGAGATGAGCAAGGAGGCACATGTGAGCTCCAGATCCATCAGAGACAGACACTACTCTACTGTGGACACACTGCCAGGGCTCACTCAGTGACTCCCAGGGTGAGTCAGCGCATTTGGAGTGAGTCTGGGACTCAGAAGGCCTCAACCTGCGTAGGCTTTCTCTCTTTCCTAACAGCTGTGCAACTTGGGCAAAGTATTTCATGTCTTCTGTGCCTCAGTTTCTCTATTAAGTCCTCACGACATTGCTGTTACCTTTCTAGGAGGTAGTACTTGGCACAAAAGAGGGACATACAGTCCTGGGCATCCACAGACACTGGGGAGGTGAAGCCAATGGCTGATCTTGCAGAGCTGTTCTTTACATGTCTCCAAAGAGGGGCAGTCTAAGCAACCTCAGGTCTCTCTCTGTACTGAGTCTATGTGAAATCACGCCTCCTCTCCAGCATCCCCAGCATTCCCCAATGTCCTGCTTTACCTGAATTCTACCCCGGCTACTCCTCCAAATATACTATTTTTATTTCCATGATTTGTTCTTTCCCTTCGGAGCCTCTGTTTTAAGCACACCGAAGGCTCTGTGAGGGCAGGAGAGCCAGTGCCCGTGACAGTGTCCGGTGCTACTAAAAAAGCTGGAGAACAGAAGATTCAGATCCGATGACCCAGGCCCCACTTCATTTGTCCTCTATGCAGAGACAAGAAGCCCGGATTTTAAAATAGTTTCTGACTTGATTAATTCATCTTAGAAGTACTTTCCAAGAATCTCACCATGTTCAGAATAGGATTTTATTGTAATATTTAAATGAAGCAGAGGCCTTGGCATTGATTAGTGTTATGACATAAAACATATTTCTGTCAGCAGCTGTTTCCTCCTTCTTAAGAATGGGACTGTGACAGTACCTATTTCCCTGCAGAATGATATTTAAATGAGGTTGTGGATGCCAACACTTAGGACAGAATACATGGCTATTAGTTTAAAGCAAACACGAAACATACACTGACCCTCCCACTGTGTCTTTCTGTCTGCTACAGTGAGTTGGCAATGCAGAAACTATTCCTACCAGTGTTGCTTCAGGAACAAATTCATTATGTCTACATTTCCTAATCATATTCTTCAAGCCTAGATCAGTGTTCAAAATACAAAGATGAACACATTCCTCACTTGGTGGGAAAGACAGCAGGGTGGAGTGATAAATCACAATGCCAAAGAGCAGGCAGGATAACAGAGTACCAAACAGGAGTCCACCTCAGCAAGCAGAGATCCAACAACACCCCCTTCCCCTGGGGAGGCAAGCTGCAGAAGGGACAGGCAGGGGAGGATCCAGCTTGTGCAGAGAGTTCAGCAGACAGGGGGGACCCAGGGTCCTGCGGGGTGATGTGTGAAGGGGGAGATCAGAACGGCTGAAGGCACAGAATGAGAAGGAGAAGCTTCTTGTGACAGGCCTTTCAGTGCTACAACTGCCTTATTTAATGCTTCTTTTGAGGCTTTCTTCTCCTGAGTGGTGTTTTCCTGATGAATGAACATGGCTACCTCTAAAGATCACAGGTAGGGAGCCCGGGCACGCAATGGGCTTCTGCACCAAGCACTACCCCCTCCTTAAACATAATCCCATTTGGCTGCAGAGCTCAGCAGCAGGGTGGAGAAAAGGCACCTTTTAATTGGGGCTCATGCCTTCACAGAAGCTCTGTGCTGCTGGGGTAAGGTCAACAAACCAAGCCCAGAGAAATATCCCAGTGGAGAGGGACATTTCAAAAAATGGCATTTAGTCACCTCTGAAATACCTTTCAGGACTGACCCCTGCTGGCTGGTCACAGAGAGTGTCTACAGTCTGGGACCTCTTGACCCCACTTTCTGCAGGAAATCAGGCAAATTTAAACCTCCATAATTTACTCAAGACTCTGGCTTCTGCCAGGAAAGAGCAAACAATGCTGGCAATTAACCCTGATGGCTGATTAAGTCTCCACTATGGCAAGATGTGCCCAGCAGTGGGGACAGGAAAGAAGGCAAAGCCATCTTGACTTAGGACGGTAGGTACCAAGGCAATTTCCAAACCTATCATGTCACAAGAAACTGCTCACTCAGACATATTAGAAGATGGATGAAGAAGTAGGTGTTATTTTAACAAAGCGCTGGCTTTGGCCAAAATGCCTGGCTCTTCTCTCACCCATCCTTCCACTCTGCTCGTCTCACCCCTACAATGGAATATTTGCTCTGCAAGTTCCATGAAGAAACTCCCATGGCTAAGCTGAAGCCACACTAAAGTAGACTATGATAGCCATGCTGACTGTACAGTCTCAATGTCAGCCAGAGGGAAGTGCTTGCCTTCATTTCAGTGGAAGGCTTGAGGCTCCTTCCTAACAGACTCAGGTTTCAGGATGCCTTGCAAGGGAGGCCAAGGGAGACTGAGGTTATTAAAGTCAAGGGCAATCAAATGGTTTCTCCTTCAAAAGACTCAAACTCAGGTGACAAGCTTGCACATGGAGGAAGCTGTCCCAGTCCCTTGGCAGCCCTGTCCTGGAGTTCTTAGACTCAAAGATTATGGTAGCCCAAAGCCATCTTGATCATGGTTACTGTGCAGAAACAAAATGGCCTTTGCCAGTCATTCTGAAATGCTCATGCTGGGTTCACTTGGGGACTGTAAGAATCAGGAGGGAGAAAGCCATATTTCATGACCAATTACAGGCCTCCGTCAATCTGACCAATCCCAATACCAGCAGAGGAGAAGCCAAGGACCACTGGAAACCCAATTCCCATTGCTCACCATGTCAGAGATGCTTTACATCCCTCTGTATAACTTCATGCAGAAACAAGAGACTTGGACAGATATTTGAGTCAGCTTATATTTGATGTAAACAAGGGTATTTTCCTGAGTGAAAAGTGAGACGTCAGTGAAGAGAGGAAGAGAGGACCGGCCGGCTGTTACACAGAAGCCTGGAGCCCCTGTAATGAGCAGCCTTACCTATTCCTACCTTGATAGAAAGGGCAGTCTTGTTGGTTGTTTTGAAGTTATCAACCCTTACCTCAATGTGGTTTCAATTATGAATTACCAGACTAAAGGGTGGGGGGAGAAAGCTTTGATTTATTCTTTTTTGCTCCAATTATGCATGATGTGTTTCCACAGAAGACTTTGAAAAGTATTTCATCATGCCTCTTATCCTGCAGTGGTCAAAGGGCAACACTGACAGGAGTTAACCCTTTCCTGCCTCACCCAGGTTCAAAGAGACTATGGGTGGATGTGGGCCAAGGCCTCTGAAGCAAAGGAAGCACTGAGAGGGTTAAGTGTTTGCATCACATTACTCGCTTGTACAAGGGTGGTGTCCCCTGTCTGAAATGGTGAGATGATATTTATGTTAATGGTTACTGGGAGATATGAAAGGGGCAATCAGTAATGTGGCCCACGCTGCCTTAACCATTAAACCTCTAGAGCCCTGACTACCCACAGCTCTCTTCCAGAGTGTGCTGACGGGCCCAAGTCCATCTTCAATCAAGATTTCTTAGTTCATAGAGGAAGGATTTGAAGACAAGTCTGGAGTCAACCTGCTGCCTCCCAAATAATAACTGCTTGTTCTGGAAAACAAGAATAACGCCAAGGGCCAAATTTCACTGATGTCACATGAGGCAGATCCATGGAAGATAAAGATCAAAGGCCAGAGGCCTAAGAGAACTGTCAGCTCTGACGACAGTGGCTGCCAGTCTGCAGTTCCTGCTGCTCTCTCCAGGCACTTCTTCTTTCTGACATCTGGCCACATGTGCCTCCCTTTCTATGTCTGAAGACATTGAGAGCCACAGTGACAAGGGCAAATTCAAACATTTTTTGTCATCTAGATGTATAAGATCTTCTTCTTTGGAGACTGGGCTCTCGATGGCCTCCTATCCATCTTTATTTGGATAATCTGCCTGTGGTTTGTTGGTCTTCCTGGGTCTGAGGCCTGGCATCATATAATAGTCCTGCAAACTCTCAGCCATCATCTTTTCTAAAGCGCCTCCTACTTCTCTTCTCCTGCAGCTCCAATTGTCGGCTGTCCACCTCTGTTCTCCACAGCACTTCACAGTGTCCACCTGTCTCTCAGAGTTACGTTCCATCCACTTCTTTGGATCTAATCCTCTAGTCTAAACTGGAAGTCTCAATAGCTCAGTTTCTGCTGCTCTCACTCGGCCTTCAGGAGTTTGTGGTTTCTAATGGTGAGCTACTAGAACTTTACTGAAAGGATTGAGACCCAGACTGAAGATAAATTCCTCAAGACAGGGTCTGAGTGTCACCAACATGCTCTCTCCGGTTCCCCCGCAAAGCTTATTTGGACTAGCCTCATGGTGTGAATTTGGCCCACAGCCCACACGGGGTGGCGTGGTTTGTGAGCACAGCTCTCAGTACTGGGCCAATCTAGGCAGGTCACTTCTTCATGTCACCAAAACACAGCTCTCCACGTCTTGATGTAGGGGGAATCACAGGTGACAAATACTGTTCTCCATCCCCCATTTCACACAGTGATCAGGTGGAATCTTCCAATCACCAAATAACATAGATTTCCATAGTGAACACTTGATATGTACCCATCCTCCCAGGGCACCAAGGCTGGTTTATTTTGGGGCTCAGCTTCCTTTCATGCCAGCTCAGCAACAGGTTAAAACCGATCCATAATACTTATCTGGTATTATCTCAGTTACTCAGCTGGGAGAAATCTTTCTATATTTACATGGTAAATTCAGTCATGTACCACCATGTTCCTTATTTAATTTGAGGGCCAAGTGTGTGCATAAGCTGAAAATAATTCTCATGAGAATTTGGCAGTAATTATATCAGTTGAAATGATGGACAGAGAATTTGCACATAGGATAAGCCTTATACTTCTTCAGACCTCTGTTTCCTCACTGGAAAAGTGAGATGATACAGCCATAAGAAGGATGTTGGTGAGGACGAGTGTGTAGTGCTAGGGATCATACCCAGGGTTTCATGCATTGTAGGCACACTACCACTGAACTACATCCTAGCCCAGGAGGAAGTTCCTGAAATAAATATGTCTCCCTTCCTTCACTTGTAAGAACTGAGTGAGCAGAACGCTGCTGTTGGGGGTATAAGGACTAGACAACAGAAAATACGTAAGACAATCACCTAGATACAAAGAATATCCCTCTGGAAATTTCAATTTTCCTCTACCGAGTCCCATCCAATTCTAAATTCATGTTTCTGTGGTGATATATTGTGTACCCTAATAAATTTGCCTGAAGATCAGAGAACAGAACAGCCACTAAATTAAACATAGAAGCCAGGCAGTGGTGGCACACACCTTTAATCCTATCACTCAGGAGGCAGAGATCTGTCTGGATCTCTGTGAGTTCAAAGCCACCCTGGACTACATGAGACACAGTCTAGGAGAGAAACAGAGCCAGGCAGTGGTGGCACACACCTTTAATCTCAATACTTGGGAGTCACATGCCTTTATTCCCAGCACTAGGAAAGTTCAGACAGGAAATGATATGTGTGGCGGAGAAAGGTATATAAGTTGTGAGGAGACCGGAGCTAAAGCCTTTTGGCTGAGGAGGCTTTTCAGGCTGAGGAGTCCTAGAGGTAAGAGGTGGCTTGTTCCTTTGCCTCTCTGATCCTTCAGCATTTACCCCAATATCTGGTACCAGTTTTTTTTTTTTTATTAAAAGACCATTCAGCAATTTGTGTTACATGTTTCCACATGATAAAGCACTATATAGCCTGACCTCTGTATCTGTGGACGTTGCATACCAATATTCGACAAACTGGATTGAAAATACTTGAGAGCAACACTGAATCTGTAAGAACGAGTAGAGATTTTCCTTTCCCTCTCTTATTCCCTGAGCAGTAAAGGAAACTGATGTTCTCAAAGCACTCACACTGACTCAAGCATTAAAAGCAATCTAGAGATTATCTGTCTATAAGAAAACGTGCACAGATTTGTGCAATTACACCACTTTACACTAGGGACTTAACCATCAGTGGGTTTTAGTATCCATGGGGACCCTGGGACCAATCCCCCACAGATGCTGAGGCTCAGCTGCATTAGTGGCTGGCTACAACAGTAACAACTTTTTAAAGTACTGTGCCATTTATAAAGATTCTTCCTTGCAAATTATACCTCTAATTTTTCATAATCATCCTACTTAAGAATCATCCCACACGATTCCCCCTTTACAAAGATAATGAATTTCAAAGAGGGAGGAAACCTACTCAAGGTCAAACTACTGAACGCTCTTGAACTCAGGTCTGATTCCAAATTGTTGTTTTCTTTGAAAGTTCAGGCACCAATAAGTAATCAGGAATTAACTGCGATACTCCTCGGCAGCTATTAGCATCCCTAAGCCCAGCCCTACAGACATCCAACTGTTGCTGAGGGAGACAGTCCCCCAGTCACCTCAAGTCACTCAGACCGTGAGCAGTAAAGGAGGATTAAAATGCACAGTTCAAAATGTCTGGGTCGCACTTAGCTTACTGAAGGCTTGGGGGTTAAACCCACCTGCCTGCCTCTTGAAAATTCCTGCTATTAGCTGAGGCTTGGCCACTTCAATCTCTTCTCTATACAGCTCCGAATTTTGCATCTGGCCAGATGCCTACTCTTCATTTACAGTGCCAAACTACTGTCAAGAAGAGCAGGAAGGGTGGCCACTGATTGCTTTTCAGGTAGTAGAGGAAAAAGTTGACATTTCATCTTCCTATTTCTTGGAAAGGAAGGCAATCATTTATAAGAACCCTCATCTGGCTGTGGCCTCCATCAGTGGGATGGACAGAAGCCAGTGAAACAGCTCAACATAAGCCATATTAAAAGAATTTGGAATGAGCAAAGAGAGGATTCCAGATGTTAATACTTTCAATAATTCATGAGTTATAACAGCCTGCAAGTAATAAATTTCACTAAATATATCTATGATATGACTGCTTAAGATATTGGCAAAGATAACAATCATTGATTTTATTGGTTTACAATTTGATGTATCAAAAATAACAATTCCACTGTTTGACAGGGATACTGCACAAGATTTGGATGAGTTTGAAAACAAAGTCTTCACACACAATCATCACCCCCTGACCCATCACTTCATGAGGATCCTGACTGACAGAGCAGCTGAAAGAAAGACCTCCATGAAAAAACTCATAATTTACTTGATTCCAACAAACAAGGCTCACTTACAGTCCAAAGACAGCAATTGAGTCCACTAAACCACCACTTCTTATGAGAGGGTAAGCAAGTTGACAATCTCACCTAAAACTATCCCATGCTTGCAAAGTTCCAGTAGTTTGAAAGAACCCATGTGTAGACTCGTGTGCTGGCAGCCCATTGGCTCTATCAGCGAGCTCAGCTGTGAGGTGGGAAGATTTCACAGGCACTCTTGGGAACGATTAAATTACAGCTCCTGACATCTGAGCTCAAAGCACCACCACAGTTATGAGCAAGAAAATCAGAGTTTCTGTATGGCTGTGAGCAGACAAGAGTGCACCCGGGGAGAGCTGGGAAGGTGGAAGGAAGGAGTAGCCTCCCCAACACAGGCATTGCTTAATGCGCTGGAATTTCACTAAGGTGCGTGTTTTGTCTACTGTGTTTTCCTCTGTTTCTCCTTGGGGGGAAAGAAAGAAGGCATGAACCCACAGGGCAAAAAGGACAAGGAAGGAGACAATGATGGATCGGGGTCTGACAAAGTTTTGGAAGCTGAAACACACGGAGTCTTTCTTTTCAAAAATCCTCTTCCTGTAAAACACATAAAAATCTAGGATGAAATATAACAAACTTCTTTTTCAACCTGCAGCTGAGGCCGCAGGAAAAGGGAAACCCCTGGGTCTAAGAACAAAGCAGCAGCAACTCAAGGGAAGTGGTAGGCACTGGAGCTGTGGGCACAGCGGCACCCAGAAGGGCAGAGGCTACGTGTGCAACGATGCTCATCTTCAGTGGCTTGGAGGCCAGAGAGGGAGAGAGTGGGAGGGAGACTTGGACACTAGGCCTGTGTGACCAATGAAGGAAGAGGAGCAGGAAAAGCCACCCCCTAGGAGACACAAGCAACAGAACACATGCACTCCTCTTTCTAGACCTGAGCTTGGGGTGGTGACAGATGTTCCGCTCGGGAAAGTTTAATGGAAGGTAGCCTGCATGCAGGTTTGGGTTTAGCAGGGTCTATGTGAAGTTCAGATACTTCAGCTGAGGAGCTGGTGCGGGAGAGTGATTTATCTCTATGCTGCCTCGAGAGTACCTGAAGAAGCATTAATTTATTAACTAATAAATTAATAATAAAGAAATGAATGAAGTAAAACAGAGTGAAAAGCAAGTCCCCTCTTAGCCCAATTTGTAACAAAGTAGAAACACAGAAAACCTCATCAAAGGTAAACTAACTCACACTCCAAAATTATAAAGACTAAGGAACTAATACAACCAAAGACAAAAAAAAGTCAGGTGACCAATGACAAGAGGAGGCCGCACAGGAACTCAGAGAACTGGAGCGGCAGACTGTGAAGTAAATGTCTCAGATGCTTCAAGACATAAAAGAAACTAAATGGAGTCAGATGGGTTCAGAGTTCAAGGTCAGCTTAGGGTAGAGCGTGAGACCCTGTCTTAAAAATAAAAACATAAGGGCCAAGAAGACGGATTTGATTAGAGTAACCATAATGAGTTTCCACCAATAACCACTGAATTTTAAAACACAATGGGTAGATAAAAACATGCCTTAGTCACAGCTGAAGAAAACAGGAAAATGGCTGTGAAAACATTCTCCAGCATGAGAGATACAAAAATGTGGAAAATCTGGGAAACAAAACCAAACCAACAAACAGACAATAAAGGCAGAAGGAAAAAAGTTGCACACAAATTTAACAAGACTCTAGAAGGAGTGATGAGTGAAAAATACAGATATTTAACATTCATAGACAAGATGATGGGAAATTTCCCAAATAACCGGTGACATGACGCTCAGGTTAAAGAGAAAACTCAGCCTCAAAAGCAGAACCACGGGCCGCCTGCTCCGGCAGGGATCCACATGGGACTCAAACTAGAGGGTGCAAACTTGAAAATAAAAGGATATTTACAGTTTGAAAAGCCACTGCTTCCCTCATATGACAAATATAAAGGGAAACAGTAATGAAGCCCTGGAAAAGACTGGAAGGAACCCCTGGTCCAAGCCACCATCATCACAACGGTACAAACTGACGCTCTGTGTCCTCTGACATGACAAGAACACATGCTTTTGTGATATTACTCACAAAGGTGCATAATTTGTATCTAACCAGGCAAAAGCATCAGATACTTCAAATCCAAAGATGTCTACGAGCCCCTGACTGCCTTGTCATTCGGACAGGCACCGATCTGCAGCAGCTTACCTATGGCCTGTGAGTAGCTTTGCTTTTGAATAAAGTTCCCTTGCTGCTTCGCAAAAGAAGGTGTGTGTGTGTCTTACTATACACAGGACAAGTTCTCTTCTAAGACTGTGGTATTGACCCAGAGCCCTCCCCAAGCTGTCCTGTGTCTCTGTCTTTTTCTTCATCTATATCTATATTTTTCATATCTATTATTTCTTTTTTTTTTTTTTTTTGGTTTTTCGAGACAGGGTTTCTCTGTGTAGCTTTGCGCCTTTCCTGGATCTCGCGCTGTAGCCCAGGCTGGCCTCGAACTCACAGAGATCCGCCTGCCTCTGCCTCCCGAGTGCTGGGATTAAAGGCGTGCGCCACCACCGCCCGGCATATCTATTATTTCTTAATCCTCACTCCTCCCTTCAAGGACTGTTCAATGGTTGGGCTGGTCCCTGACATGTGAAGGCGTCACCTATTGTCCCAGGGTTCATGGGTCTGAGACAGAGGAACATTTATGTTCAACCTGGGCAACAGTAAGTCTCAAAAAGCAAAAACAACGAACAAAAGTCAGACTAACAAGAATGACACAGCAAAGTAAAATCAATCAATCAGTCAGTCAATTATATGCTTCCTACCAGTGATGATGACAAGAAGACAGACACTGGAGCTACTTAGAGACATTCAATAAGAAAGTTGGTCAAAGATCACTTAAACCTAAGGCACAGACAGGCCAACCCCATTCCCAAACTCTGCAGAAGGAAAGATTATTCCATGGGGCAAATGAAGCTGAGAGATTCCAGACTCACAGTCGTCAAGACCAGGAGGTGGGGTGAGGTACCTTCTACAAAAGGAAGATCGAGGACCATCTCCTTCCCTTACTCAGTTCCCAAATGCTTGGAGCCCACACTTGTGCATCCCTTCTCCGACCCTCACCCTGAGCACAAAGACGATTTTCCAAAGCAAATAAACCAGTCCAAGAGAAGTAACTATTAACATTAACATTTGTGCAAATGCCTGGGTCCCCATCTTCCCAACCTGAGTGCAGCTGGCAAGCTCACTGAAGCCCAGAGCTTCCAATCAGCTTTCAATGCCTCACTCACAAGAGTTGATGCCACCTCTGGCCAGGTATATAAAGAAAGCTTTCATTACAAAAGAGCAAATAAAAAAATTAGAAAAGAAATAAAAGGAAACAATGCAAGGAAATAAAACCACAAATAATCTCTTCAGAGATGAAAAATTATATACCCTTAAAATAAGAAGAACTGAGATGGTTTTTGTTTTGTTTTAATCAAAAGCTAAAGGATAAAGGAAGGAAATGTCACAAAATGAGAACAGAAAGACCAGGTCCGGCAAGAAAAGAAGCAGGATTAATCCACACATTCACCATCCAAGTGATAGACACTGCCGAGAAAGGAGAGGACAGAAGACACTAACCAAATATACAGGAAGAAAATGAGAAAATGTCTCTGCGCTGAAAGGCCTGGATTTCCAGCTTGAAAGAGCCTGAGTCAGCACTGTCAGTAAAACCCTCACGCGAGGGCACATGATGCTCAAATTTTAGAACACAGAAGTTGCCAAGAGTTGAGGGGAAAGTTAACAGTAAAAGCTGGTGGTGGCGCATGCCTTTAATCTCAGTACTCGGAAGGCAGAGGCAGGCAGATCTCTGAGTTCAAAGCCAGCCTGGTCTACAGAATGAGTTCCAGGACAGCCAGGGCTACACAGAGAAACCCTGTCTCGAAACAAAACAGAAACAAAAACAAAACTCTGTTTTCCACCATAATGCTGAGTCCCACTACTCATCACACTGAAAATAAACACATTTCTAGACACACAAGATGACAGAGCATTACCTCCCTTTCTCTCTCTCTCAGGTCTGCCTTAAGAAGTTCTTTGGAAGGAAGAAACCAGAAAAGGAAACTGCACAATGCAGAGAGGAAAGAGAATTCCAGAATGCAAAGGATCAGGATAACAGCTATATAGAGAGCCACAGAGGACTCACTCAGACTGCGGCACAAGACAGGCCAACAAAACCAAAGAAAGGAGCCTGGAGTCTACCAGCACTGACCATTTTACTGTCTTAACCAGAGTGGTTAGTGAAAACCATTACAGTAGAACCAAGGAAAGTGGAAAGAAAAAGGAGCTATTACCTCCTTGGAAAATAGGGAGTCAAGTACTATTCATGACTTGGCTCAGCTGAAAACCATATGTATATAGCCCCAATTATGCATAAGAATTGGGGGTTTTAAAGAAAAGCCATGAGGTGCCACCACCAGTCAGATGCACAGCATAAAACATACAGGGAAAACAGAGAGAATGGGAGAAAAAGCACCAATGTGGACTGATGGGTGATGTCCTTCTGTATGCTGTGAATATGCGTTGCTCTGATTGGTTGATAAATAAAGCCATTTGGCCTATGGCAAGGCAGCTTAGAGGCAAGCAGGGAATCCAAACAGAGAGACAGGAAGAAGACAGGGAGAAATGCCAGCCGCCACTGAAGGAGAAGCAACATGCCAATAGACCAGTAAAGCCACAAAACACGTGGAAAAAAAAACACAGATTAATAGAAATGGGTTAATTTAAAATATAAGAGCTAGCTAGCAAGAGATCTACCATAGACCATACAGTGTGTAAGTAATACAAGCCTCCATGTGTTTAATTGGGTCTGAGAGGTTGTGGGACCAGGCAGGACACAGGAAAACTTCCAGTTACAGTGGACAAAGTGAAAAAGATGTCTCTTAGAACAAAATTTAAAAATTCCATTATGAGCATTTTGTACGGAACCAGGAAGACAGCCAGAGGAGTTGAAAGACTTGAAAGCAGCTGCCCCCAGGAACAGGCTCCAGTTTTTATGTGACCACTTAAATGTGTGAAACAATACTATTTTTAAACAATAAAATGAAGAAATATTGTAGGGGGGGATAAAAATCAAGTGTCAAACTCTGGCCAAAGCAATGTGGCTTTTTTCTCTAATCTACAACTCTAATGACCTGGTTATGAGAAAATCTTATTCAAATATTACTTTGGAGACTCTTAAAACAACATTCTGGGGCCCGGCCATGGTGCACACTTTTAATTACAGCACTCAGAGGCACAGGCAGGCAGATCTCTGTGAGTTCGGAGCCAGCCTGGTCTACAGAGTGAGTTCCAAAACAGCCAGAGCTGTTATACAGAGAAACCCTGTCTCAAATCAAACCAAAACAAAACAAAAACCAAAAAACTAAACCAAAACTATGCTCTGGGATCACTGAGGCAGAACTGGAGGGAACCTGGCCACAACCCCTGAAGCCCAGGGGGTCTACTGTACTAATTAATACCTGATCACTGGTGTAGGGCAGCGCTGCCAGGGCAGTAAGCGTGTTCTCAGTTCATCTGCTGCCAGGGCAAGCTTCCACATTCTCTAAAACATTATTCTATTCACTGCCTTCCCACATGCTGTGCGATGTCAAGAGGCAGCCAGGTTTGATTCATGAATGCTGGGGCCCTCAGAGTGCGCCTCGAGCAAAGGATGGAGAGAGGCAGGGCCACATCCACAGTAACAGGGGTTGGGGATTCTCCCAGTGTCCACCGCGGGGGTGCCATACAGATGTCTGTCATACAGTGGAAGAGCCCTTCCACTACAAAAGATTTGACTGGCACGGTTGTGATCTCAGCCACACCCCCAAGTTTGTTCTTTCATATTCCTTATATATTCCCCCCATTCAAATCTGGCTCAGTGCCTGGTCCTGCCTGTCTCTGTCTGACCAGAATCAGCCAAACCCCTTAGGTCTTGCATCTTTCTATCTGCAGACCAAAGCCCAGCTTTCTTTATTTCCTGATTGCTGAACTTGAGACTTCTGGAGCTTCCCTGCAGCTCTTCACAGGAAAGTCTAGAATTTAAGGTAGCATGCTAGACCACATGTGCAAATGTTACCTAAGTCACGATACACCTCTAAAAACAATATAACTCAAAAACTTTTTCTTAAAAGGCAAACTAAATTTCTGAATTGCATACATATTTTTATCTTAACTAGGCAGTAAGAAGAAAGGGCCTGAGAATCAGCCAAGAAGTTCCTTGGGGAAAAGGCCCTCAAATTCCAGACAAACATTCCACAACCCAGAAGCTAAAGGGCAGGTGTTGAGTTGAGCCAGACAATTTGTGAAACTGGTGTCTTTCCCACTTGAGAGTTCTGCTTCAGGTGTCTGACCAGCCTTCCTGGGCTGCAGAACAAGCACAAGAGCAAGAGCTGTCTGGACAGCTGAGTGCAAGCAACCTTTAGCCATAGGTATGGCAGAGACAGAGCCCGAACAGCCTCTGGATGCTTCTAACCTAAACCCTGCAGGTCAGAAGGAGGCAAGAGGTGAGGAGAGAAGAGCCTTCCTGAGTCAGTGAGCCAAGGTGTGGAGAGAAGGTCAAACTCCACATCAAAGCGTGGCCCTTAGGTCAGCAGCATACACTACACCCAAGGCCTGAGAACCTACTACAGTGTGAGTTCTATGCACCCACCCTAACCTTAAGCTGGACCTTGGGGTAGACAGGCAGGGGTCTGTAGTCAAGTACCCCAGATTTGCCCAACTGAGTCCATGCTTGGCACCAACCAACTGGGAGCTCTCACAGACCATCTAGTGTGTAAACAGTCCTCTGGACTTTTCACTTCCAAAACCTGGATTTGGACAGAGGCTTACAGGAAGTCCACATATATACATAACCCTTATGTGACTGGTCCATGGCAGGTAAGTCAACCTGCTAGCTGGACTTCATTGTAACAAGCTTTTGTTTTTCCATCTCACTCTTAGACAATTATACACTTTAAGCAGCCTCCCCAAATTCCTCACTAATTTTTATCAATAGACACAATGAGAATTCCTCTCTCTCTTCCTTGTTCTAGGTCTGATGTCTTAGTTAGAGCAAACATCATGAAGGGAAGTCAGGGAAGGAGCTCCAGGCAGGAACCTGGGGGCAGGGACTGATGCAGAGACCATGGGGGAGTGCTGCTTACTGGCTTGCTCCTCATGGCTTGCTCAGCTAGCACTGAGGACCACCAGTCTAGGGGTGACACCACCCACGGAGAGCTGGACTCCCCTATATCAATCATCAATCAAGAAAATGTACCACTGGTTTGTCTACAGGCCAAGGTGGGGCATTTTCTTTTCTAAAGTGGTTCTAGCTTGGGTCAAGTTAACATAAACTAGACAGACTATCTGGTATAATAACCACAGAAAGAAAAAACGGAGAGAAGGCAATCTTTCCTGGCATTGTTGCCAGTTAAAACTTGGAAAAAAAAATGTGTCTAACAGAAGAGTAAATAAAATCATAATGGAACAAAAAAATCACATTATAGAAAATAAGGAGGAAATACACAATTGTAAGAAGATAATACTTTCGATGTTTTAAAAGAATGTTATTGAGATGATTCAGCTTTGGTAGCACATGCTAGAAAGCCAGATGCAACATAATACTCTCTGTCTCTGTCCTTCTGCATCTCACATATCTGAGATCAGAGGTCCAGGGTGGTGTCTGGGGAAAAGCCTGGCTGCCTTGGCCAGCCCAGAAATGGTAGTCTGCAGGGACAGTGAGGAAGGAGGCAGAAGGAGATGATAACATTTGTCAGGTGGGTGCAGAGAGAGAGAGATCAACGGGTAGACAAACAGAAAAGGTAAAAGACATAGGAAGCCCTGGGACGAGCTAAGGAAATTCAGGATAAAAACATCCACTCTTTCATTTATGTGTTATGTATGTATATGTGTGTATGTGTTTGTGTGTGTTTATGTATATATGAATTTTATGTATATGGGTGCTTTGTCTGTGTGTACACCTGCACACCAGAAAAGTGCATTACATCCCATGGGACTAGTTAGAGATGGTTGTGAGCCACCATGTGAATGCTGGGAATTGAACTCAGGACTCTGGAAGAGTAGCTAGTGCTCTTAACAACTGAGCCACCTCCATCCAGCTCCTGCATTCTTTCTTTTCAAAAACAACTTTTGGTTCGTGCACATGTGTGCATGTGCGTGTGCGTGTGTGTGTGTGTGTTCATGTGCGGACTATACATGTACACACACACACATTTGTGTAGAGACCAGGGATTCACCCCTAGCTCTGGGATTACAGTTGTGTTGCACCAGGCCTAGCTTTTTCACAGGGTGCTGAGGGTTGTACTCAGGTCCTCACTTTACTGTCTGAACTCTCTCTCCATCCTTATTTGCCTCTTAACCAGTTTAAGCTTAGAGAGAAGTCCTTCCCCAAGCACAGTCTCTCTAATCCAGGCAGACCTGCTACTTCCAATTAGTGCTCCAGGCTCCCTGTGGCAAATGCTCCCAGGTTCTAAAAGTGGAACACCATGTAACTGGCCTCGCCCTACCAATTAGACTAGTAAAGCATCTGGTGATGAATGCTTTAGGAGGCCACCCCTCACTGTCTGTCACCCACAGCCATAGCCATTTCTATATTAAATGAAGACAGCTGTATCTATCCAAAATACAGCTTTCACCTCTCCTTCCCCTGTCTGAGCATGCACAGAGTAGGCGGGAGGCCAGCAGCACACCTTTAAGCAGTCCAGAGCATCCTTGATTTACTGACCACCATCCACACCTACTCCCACCTCGGGTGTCTGACACTGTAAATTTGCTGGAATCTAGAGGACAGACTCCCCTGCAGACCGAGCTCAGAGTAATCTCATCTAGAGTCAGTTAAATATTCCTGAGGGGAGGGAGAAGTCAACTACACATGAATCATTGCTACCCAGCCTCCCGCCTATTGGTTCCACTGAAGACGCAGAAGCAAGCAGCCCTGGGTTGTAAATCAGGAACCTCATCACCTGACTGACTACAGATGTGATAAATACCAAAGTGCCCTGAACAGGTATTTAAGAAAGAACCAAATGAAAAATAACAAATACATTTCTGGATGTATACCTAGATTTATGCCTTTTATACTTGTGTTCTTTATCAAGCTATGAGTTCCTCACTTTGACCATCTGTCTTAAACTCCAAGTATATCCACTTCAAAACTATACAATTTCACATTTTCCCTTAATCTATACTTGCAAAAGAGAATTGGAACTCTAATTATTTATTCTTAGAGCTTGAGATAAACACTCCGGGTAAAGTCCAACGATTACTGTCTGCCTGAGTATGCTGGTAGCACTTGTGTGCGTTTTGTGGAGGAACACACGTGAGAATCTTCAGTTCAAACTTGCACCATATGCCAGGGCAGGAGTTATATTCCACAGAGAGGGGGCTCAGTGGCTCCCAGAGGACTTTTCAGGCAGTGGGATGCTTGGTCCTCACCTGTTTACACAATTTGCCAATTATGTGACTAGCACAGGCCACAGGCCATCATGCACCATGAGACTACTTTACAGAGGGCATCTATCACTCCCCTACCTTCTAGGCAGGTAGTATATGGGGGGACAACCAAAATAATGGCTATCACACTAGCCTGTGAGTCCTGCAGCTGCTTAAAACCTCATGGGAAATTATACTTCCCATGTGTGCTAAGTGATGGGAAGGAACAGATTCCACACCCTCAGAGGTTGTGAAGAGGAAAAGACGGCTTCCTGAGAGGAGAGTGCACTGCAAAGCCTTAAGGAGGAAAGGATATATGTGCAGGTCCCTGGGAAAAGGGACTGATGGCGAAGAAAGGCATATAGGATGAGGGAGGAGCAATGGCTGGGCACACGGGAAGGAATCAACTGTGGGCCATACTCTAGAACTCCTCAAAGCAGGCAGGAGAGAAGGCTAGAAAGGCAGACTGAGCCAGACTGAGCCTCTCAGGATAAATGACACACTATGGCTCCGGCTCACCAGTAAGAACAATCAATCTCCCCACACACGGCTCAAATCTGCCTTCATGCCCTCAAGTTGTCTCCAATGCTGTCCCATTGCTATGCATATCAATCCTTTACACTGGTGTCACACACAGGTTGATCTCAAGTGGACTCTTACTCCATTAATGCTACAGTGATTTCTCAGCATCTACCGAGAACACTAACGCCTCGTTTAAGCTAGGGATATCCTGTGAGCCAGCTCTCCTTAGGCTTCATCTCCTCCCTCTCACACGCTTCCTCCTCCTCCTCCTCCAGTGTCCTTGAGCAAGCACCTAAACCACCTGCTCCTGTGTCTCCTTGTACCTCCAGAACCATTGGCTAAGAAGGCTATCTTTTATGCGGTGTGTGCTTTTGACACCTTTGTCAAAAAACAGGTGACTATGGATTTATTTCTGGTCATCTCGTCTATTCCATTCGTGTAAGTGTCTGTTCCTGTGCCAATACCACATTGACTTTTCCACTATGGCTTGGTGGTATAATTGGAAGTCAAGCACTGTAATAGGTCTGGCATCGTGCTTTAAGATTTCTTTGGCTATCTATGGTCTTTTGTGCTTCCATGTGAGTTTTAGGATTTTTTTCTAGTTGTGTGGAGAATGCCATTGGAATTTTTATGGGGATTGTATAGTCTGTAGATTAGACAATGTTAGTTCTTTCAATCCAAGAGCACTGAACACATCTCCACTGTCTAGCATCATCTTCAATTTCTTTCTTCAGTGTCCTCAGGTCTGTCTACATTATAGACATCCTCACCTCCTTGGTTAGGGTCCTCCCCAGGTTTATTTGTTCACTTATTTATTGACTGAAGCCATTGTGAAAGGAATCCCGATTTCCTCCTTGGGAAGTTATTGAAATAGAAAAGCTTTTCATTTTTGTATGCTGATTCTGAGCCCTGTCACTTTGCTGAAAATATTCACCTGACCTAAGAGCTTTCTGGTGTGTCCATAGAGTCTTTTAAATAAGTTCACAGCATTTGCAAATGGGAAGAGTTTGACTTCTTCTGCTTCTTACTCATGTCCCTTTATTTCCTTTTCTTGTCTTATTGCTTTAGCCATATTGAATGTGAGTGAAGAGTGAGCACTCCAGAGTTTGAGGAAATATTCCCAGTATCTCCCCATTTAGCATAACATTGGCTATCTATTTGCCTTAAAAAGCCTTGCCTATACTGAAAGTTCTTTCTAGTCCTAGTTCCTTTAGGACTTTTGCCATGAAGCCATTTTGAACTTTGTCAAATATCTTTTCTGTAGTCATTGAGAAGATCATGTGATTTTTGTCCTGAAGTCTTTATTTACCTAGTGTGTAACACTTATTTGTTTGTGAATATTGGACTAACTCTGCACCCCTGGGATGAAACCAACTTCATTGTGATGTATGATCTTAATGTCCTCTTCAATTTTGTTTGTTAAGTATTTTGTCGAAAATTTTTACATCCTTGTTCATCGTGAAAGTTGGTCTATAGTTTTATTGTCATGTTCTTACCTGGTTTGGTATCAGGATAATACTGGCTTCACAGAATGAGATGGGTAGTGTTCTTTCCCTTTCAATATTGTGGCATATTTTGAGCACTGTGTGAGCTCTTCCTTAAAGGTTTGGAAGAATTCAGCAGTGAATCTGCCCAGTCCTGGCCTTTTCCTTGTAGAAAGACTTTTCATTACTGCTTCAATTGTGTTGATGTCTTTGTATTCTTATAGTATTTAATTTTGGTAGGTGTTATATACTTAAGAATCTATTGGGCTGGAGAGATGGCTCAGAGGTTAAGAGCACTGGCTGTTCTTCCAGAGGTCCTGAGTTCAATTCCCAGCAACCACATGATGGTTTATAACCATCTGTAATGAAATCTGGTACCCTCTTCTCGCCTGCAGGGATGCAGGCAGAACACTGTATGCACAATAAATAAATAAATTAAAAAAAAAAAAGAATCTATCAACTATTTCCAGAATTTTCAGCTTTTTGAAAAATAAGTTCTACAATACTCCCTAATGATTCTCCAGATTTTATCGGATTCTATTGTAACAATTTCCCTTTCACCTCTAAAATATCAATGCAGTGCTTCTCTTTCTTCTGGTTAATTTGGTCAAGGCTTTGTCAATCTTGTTCATCTTTTCAAAGCACCAGCACTTTAAGTCTATGAGTTGTTCCTTTAGTTTCTAATTTATTAACTTCCTCCCTGATCTTTATAATATCTGGCCACAGTGGATTTGGGTTTGGCTTCTTGTGTTTCTAGAAACTTCAGATATATCATTAGGTACCTTATTTGACATTGCTGTGATTTATAAAATTGTATTTTACTTTACGTGTATGTGTTTTGCCTATGTGCCTGTCTGCATACTAGGTGTGTTCCTGGTGCCTGTGGAGGTCAGAAGAGGGTGTCAGATCTCCTGAGACTGCAGTCACAGAAGGCTGGGAGCCACCATGGAGGTGCTGGCAATTGAACCTGGATCCTCTGGAAGGGCTCTTAACTCCTGAGCTACCATATTAAACCGTTGATTTCTTTTTTAAAATTTGAACACTAATTACTATAAATGGCTCCCCTTCTATCTCAGAAGTTCAATAGGCTATGCTATCACTTTCATCAGAGTGTAGGAATGTTAAATTCCCTCCATGACTTCTTCAGTGACTCACTGTTAACTAAAGAGTAAAGTATCTGTGTAGTCTCGGCAGTTTCTCTTGTTGATTTTTTACTTTATGTCTGTGGTCTAAGAGAATAGAAGGAATTATTTCAGCTTTCTGCATGTGTTACGGCTTGTTCGGTGACACCTAATGTGACTGACTGTAGAGGAGGCTTCATGGGCTGCTGAGAATATATATTCTGTCACCTGTTGGATGGAATGGTCTGTCGATGTCTGTTACATCCAATTGGTCAATTGTATGGGTTAGCTCTGTTGTCACTCTACTTTTAGTCTGGAAGACCTGACTAAAGACAAGAATGGAGTATTGAAGTCCCCCCGCAGTACCACATCAGGACTTCTCCTACCTTTCATGCCATTTAGTGTTTATGAAATTGGGAGCCTACAATGTTCAATGTACAAATATTTACTATATTGCTATATAATCTTTATAAACTGTTCTCCTTTTAAATGTGTAATGGATTTATCTCTTCTGAATAGTTTTGGTTTGGAGTCTACTTTATCAGATATCAGAATCATGACACCAGCTGCTTCGTGGTTCCACTGGCTTGGTAGGGGGATTTCCCTCCTTTGATTTTCCATTTTCTAATGTCTGTGCCAGGAGTATATGTCTTGGAGATGATACACAGCTGGGTGTTGGGTTTTAATCCAGTTACCTACTTTGCACCTGTTAGTCGGTGAGTAGGGCCAATTGTCGCATCTAAGGTTACTGAGGGGCCTGCTCCTTGGCTGTTTCCCTGGCTAGGTGGGTTACTGACAGCTCTTTTCCTGCTCCTCCTTCAGTGTTAGGGGTTTACAGGTTCACTGTGTTGGGCATGATGGAGTACTTCTTGGCTCTCCGCTGTCCATCGGTTCCTCTCATGAAATGCACTCCTCACGTGCTCTCACAGAGGGCTACCCTCATCCTCTGGAGAGTTCTTCTGTCAGGATTTGCTGCAGTGCCGGCTGGCCCATCATGAGCTGTCTCAGTCTATGCTTGTCCAAAACCGTCCTTACAGCTACACCAGTTTTCAGGGATAATTTTGTTGGGTATTGTCAGTTGACAGTCATGTCTTTCAGGGACTGAAATACATCATTTCATCTTCACTGGCTTTTAGGGTTGATGATAAGAAATCTGATATTATTCTTTTTTTTTTTTTTAAAGATTTATTTATTTATTAGGTATACAGCATGTATGACTGCAGGCCAGAAGAGGGCACCAGATCTCATTACAGATGGTTGTGAGCCACCATGTGGTTGCTGGGAATTGAACTCAGGACCTCTGGAAGAGCAGTCAGTGCTCTTAACCTCTGAGCCATCTCTCCAGCCCCCTGATATTATTCTTTAAAAATTAAAAAAAAAGTTTTCATTTATTTATTTATTTATTTATTTATTTATTTGTTATTTGTGGTGTGTGTGTGGGTGTATATGTGTACATGTCATATGTATGAGACAAATTGTGGGAACTGGTCCTCACTGGAGACTGAGCTCAGCTGTGTCAGGCTTGGCCATCTGAGCTGAGCCATCTTGCCAGCCCAAGAGCTGAAGTTACTCGGGTGCCTTTGTTTTTGTGTTTGAGTTGGCATTTTCCCTTAACAGCTTCTAAAGTTGTTTCTCTGCTTCGCCTTTTGAGATCTGACTGTGTCATGTCTACTGGAAGTTTTAAATGCTTCTGTGTTTGGATGTCCATTCCTTTTCCGAGGTTTCGGGAACTGCCTGTTATGATTTCATTGAATAACGGTTTTAGTATGTTTTAGACATACAAGCTCAAAGAGGAAATGGTTAAAGGAGGTCACCTCAAAAAAGCATGTGTTTGCTCTACACATGTGTTTGCACTCTTCTCGGGAACACTGCAGGGAGGAGAGAGATGTGGCTACATGCTCTCATGCTCTGGAGCACTGTTCTATGGCAGGACTTACACCCTCAGTGTTCACTTGAGGCCAGGGTCTACCTTTTTTCCCTGATGGAGTGCCAACCACCCAGTACCCATATGAAAATGGACAAAAGGGGGAAGGGGTTCAGGCAAGGAAAAATAAATGAAGATCTGATGTGATCAACTGTGTGGCAGCATGCAGCCCTAGCTAGAGAAGTCCACCTTAGGTGATGGGGGGTGATCAATGGGATGGAGTGTGGAGAAGCATCTGCTCCCATATGAGAGCTCTGCGTCCGTGAGCCACGCCACCAGGTGTATCTGAGAGCAGCTAGGAAGTCATAATTGCCACCCAGAGCACTTGGCATTTTCACTGAGAAAGAAGGTGTGCCTATAAGCCACTGTCACAGTCCCTACGATGACACATGTGCCTCTGCCTCCTCCAGACTTCTGAACACACCCCCTCTTGCTCACGACTTAGCAAGAGACTGGTAATCCCAAAGGCCACTCCATTACTTTTGCTTACTACTGTTTTGTTCCCAGGGCTTTGGGAATGTCAACTAACACATGTCAAGCACTTGATGGCATTTCCAGCAGAGCAGGATGTTCAAACAAGCCCATCATTAAGCTGTGGCGGGAACCTTTTCAAATGTTCTAGGCACTCAGTGCCAAAGCAGTCAGGAAGTCTTCAGCTTACAACAAGACCCATGTGTCGCTCACCTTGACCTTAAAATAAACAGACTCTTCTCAAGTGCATGGAGAACAAATAGAGGGCTGCTGCTCCTCTGTCCTTCCACTCTGGCCACACTTCCTGAACCAAGGTGCCCGTATCAAGCTGCAAGTCTGAAAAACTCGCCCATCTGAGACAGCTGGCATTTAAATACTCTTATCCTCAGTAGGATACTTTCCTTTCTCCCATCTCGATGGCTCACACAGCTAGCACGGGAACCCACTTACCACAGTGGGAGGGTCATTCCACTCTTCATAGGAGATGGCTGCATATGGATAGATCCTGTCATTGATGATCTGCAGGGTGGCCAGGGCAATGGCTTTAATGGACTGGAAGTATGCTTCCCAGAACCATCGTGCCTACAAAGAAAACAACATGAGTAGGTGAGCAGGTGAGATGTGGGGGAACGAGGTGCCCTGTCACAGCCAACTTGGGGCTAGTGATTCCTTCATTCCCGGGGTGAAGGGTGCTCCCTGCTGTCACACCAGGTCTATCAGAGGTGTGTTTGTACTGAAGGCAGTCAGAATAGAGTAGTGGTCAGGAAAGTACACACAGTCAGTGTAATAGAAGAGGAGCCTATGATGATGAAAGTCCTATGTGTCACATCAGGCAAGGCTTAGACTTTTTTTTTAAAAAGATAAATAGAGGGCTGAGGAGATAGCCTCACGGTTAAAGCACTTGCCACACAAGCATGAGGACCAGAGTTTGGATTCCCCAAAACCTATGTAAACACTGGGTCTGCATGGTAGTCCATACATAATCCTAGGATCAGAAACTGGAGATAAGAGATCCCCAGAGCAGGCTGGCTAATAAGACTAGGTGAATCAGTAAGCTCTGGGTTTGAGTAAGAGACCCTTTCTTAAAAAATAAGGTAGAAAAGTAATAAAGGATGATTCTTTTTAGCAACCTTGGGCCTTTGTGCACATTCACACACACACACACACACACACACACACACACACACACACACACGTAAATGCACACATGCATACCACACATGAAAATGGACAAAGAACAAACATTAGATATAGCATATATAGAGTGTGTTAGAAATCTTGTATGCACAGGCAAATGAAAGTTTATGTCTATGCAAACTCTTAAGGACAGCCCTGGTAAGGCAGGGGGCACTCCAGACAGCCCCATGCACATCGAGTCAGCATCTCACTCCTTTAAAGGCCCATGACTTAGATTTCTCTCATGCTCACTCTTGAATTTCACACAAATGGCATCAAATGACATTTGCTCTCCTGTCACAGACTTATTTGGTTCCACTTGGAACACGTAACTTATGTCATGGAATCAGGGTGTGGCTGGTCTCACAAAAATGAACTGAAAAGTGCTCTCTTTTTTTTCTATTTCTTGAAGAATTTAATTTTAATACAAAATTGATATTACTTTTCCTTCTCAAAAGGGTCTAGAAGAATTCATCAGAGACACAATTGAAGTAGGTTTCTCATGAGTATGTGTGACAAGATTTTATTATTTGTGTTTGTTCATTTGAGATGACATCTTACTATGCCCAAGTTGCCCTACAACTCACAGTCCTCCTGTCTCAGCCCCCCCAAATGCCAGGCTTACAGGCACACGCCGCCACCACTGGCACTTTCTTTTCTTTGAAACAGCGTCTTACTCTGTAGCCCAGATGCGCACCTCCTGTTTCAGCATTCTCAGGTGCCCGGCTGTGTGGCTTCAAGTCACTGGTTTTCTTTTGCAGACATAGAAGAAGGCAAATCTGGACCACTTGGAAATAGGACTGTTTTTCAAGGAAGATCTCATCGCATTTAGATTGTTAAATTTACTGAATAAAATTGTAGAAGTATGGCCCTTTCCTTCCCTATCCTGTCAGCCCGGTTTTCTCTGGGCACTTGTCCTTCTAAGGTCAATTTGAAGACTATTTTCAGAAGGAAAATTTTCATATTTTCTCTCCATCATACATTTTCTATGTTTTTTTTTCATTTTTAAAAAATATTTGCTTATCTATTGTGTGTGTGTGTGTGTGTGCATGTGCATGTGGGGGAGGGGCTCCATGGGCCAGGCAGAGGCCAGAGGAGGAAGTGTCCCTCTGTCATTCTCTACCTGTGTGTGTGCGTATGTGCACCTGAATACTGGCCGAAGGCCAGCTGTGGAACCCAACATCTAACTCAAGCTGTCTCCAATCAGCTCCCCCCGCCCACACATTTCAATTCACTTAGAGAGGAAGCAAGCTCTGCCAATAATCACAGCTCAAGTGTCTCCGCCTGAGAATAAGTGAGCTGCTCGGGCTTAATGGCCTCTGCAGGACCTTGGTGGTAAGAGCTCAGAAGGCATGAGGTACAGCCCTGCCAGGCCTCTCTGTCAGCTGCCTGTCCACAGGAAAAGGGGGTGGCAGTCATGTGGACAATGTACGGAAGCCCCTCTGTTCTCTTCCCAAGAGCAAACACAAATACTTACTGCATTACTTCGTCTCCCAGAAAATCAGGCACCTTTCTGTCTATCCAAGAACTCTGAGTGGGAGAGACTTTGGCAGCCATGCCACCCTCCTGGTGGCTGTACAGGGGGAAAACCGGTCATGCGGGAGTGGTTCACACTAAGAAGACCTTGATTGGCCATTGAACCAGAAACACCATCAACAAGAAGCTATGGAACAAAGTAAAAATTGTATTTTTCTTAAAGGACAGATAATTTTCTATACTACAACCATGCTAAATTCACTGTGCTTCAGCACTGTCTCCAGAGCGCCCAGCCACTTTTCTGTGTGATCATGTCATCTCCAAGTAAAAATGGCTTTCCTTTCCTTTTTCCTCGTCTAAGCTTTGCCCCCTTTGTTTCTTTCCCTTTCTCATTGTCTAGGACTAGAACTCACTACTGAGCACGAGTGGGAAGAGGGACCATCTTTACTGAGATGCCTATCAGAGCGGGAGCTGCTAAGGTCTTCCAAACACCCTTAGCAAACTGCAGAAGTGCCCTCGTTGACTGAGATTTTATCAAAGGGGACTGTGGACTTTTAAAATTATTTTATGTGTGTGAGTGCTTTTCCTGCAGGTATGACTGTGCACCACATGCGTGCCTGGTGCCTGCGGCAGTCAGAAGAGGATGTCAGATCCCTGGAGCTGGAGTTACAGGAGGTTGTGAGCTGCCATGTGTGTGCTGGTAACTGAACATGGATCCCCTTCAAGAGCACACAGTGCTCTGAACAACTGAGCTATTTTTCTCAGTCTGAATCGCTACATTTTGTCAAATGATATTCCCCCTACTTTATAAGGTGAGCCTTCTTTATTGTGTCAACTCAGTAATTTACACTGGCTGAACTCATGGGATGTTAGTGAATCTTACATTCCTGGCTTCACTTAGTGATGATCTACTAACCCTTTCCCTGAACTGCTCAGTTTGCTTGGTAGTGTTTTGTTTAGGACTTCTGTGTTAATATAGCAAAGCTCCCTGGGGCCATTGATTTTAACATGCACTGTTATCTTGTATGACTCTAGCAGCAAAAAGGTTTTCAATTAAAATATGACACAGAGCTAAAATTATAACAACTATAAAACAATCTTGATGTCAGAGAAGTTATTTTTAATTACGTATATGGATAGAGTGGTATGTGTATGTGAGAGTAGGTATCTGTGTAGACCAGAAGAGAGCATCAGAGCTCCCTGAAGCTGGAGTTCCAGGCAGCTGTGACCACCCTGACGTGAGTGATGGGAACCAAACCTGGGTCCTCTGCGAGAGTGAGCAGTACCTGTTCTTAAGTATTAAGTCATTCTCCAGCCCCAGTTACAGTAATGTTTAAATGTAGAAAAATATGGGGTTTGGAATCTATTAAGTAGTGTGTTTTTATTTGACCTTTAGGCAGGCCTCAGAAGGGCAGCAGTCACTGCTCCTGGTCACCAACCCATGTTCTGTTCATCACTGTCCTGCCAACAAGCCTTCTGGGAAGGCAAACAGAACTGCAGCCAGGCTTTCCATAATTTAAGTTGGCTTAACCTGCTGAGGCTTTCGCCAGGCTAAACATCTCTGAAGGTCATTAAGGAAACAGAACATGTTTCTTAAACAACTAACCAGGACAGTATCGTTAACAAAGCCACAGGACCAAAGGGAGTATAAAGGTCCCCATGTACTCAAGAGTGATTAAATGAGCCCAGTGTGTCAAACACAGTGAGTCCCAGGAAATACGTAATTAATAAAGGGGGCAACCACAGCTTAGTTCCTATTGCATCATTAACTTGACCACAGTAGTAGAAATGGTATGAGACTGGACTAGTTCTAGCTTGAGCTCTGCCATTAAATACTTCCCCGAACATTGATGAGCTGGTTAACTTCCCTGTGTCTCAATGTAGTATCTTTTAACTGAACTAGAGTCTTAAGGATCCTTCCACACCTGATAGTCAGTGATATTTAAGTCAAATTCCTGTTTCCTCTGCTCTTCATTTTTGAGTGCCTCTCTGTATCCTAAGACCTATCTGGCATTCAAAATCCCCTACTATCTGCTGTACCCAGTCTGCCCAAATGTGGCCCTAAGTCACACCACCCACCCACCCACCCACCCCCCCCCACACACACACACTCAAGCAAACATGCACACATGTTCTGGCCCACAGACTCAAGATAGTGAGTTTCTTCAGGGGTCTCTTTTCCTCTTAAATGTCCTTCTCTTTCATCTTCCCAACCCTCCCCGCAGGACCACCAGCTCCCAGCCCAGCATTTAAGGAGTTTAGACACCTCTACTCTGTCCTAATTCAAGTACAAAGCTGAACAAACTTGCTGTGGATATCGTTCTGTATAAATAAAACACTGATTGGCCAGTGGCCAGGCAGGAAGTATAGGTGGGACTAACAGAGAGGAGAAAGGAGAGAACAGGAAGGCGGAGAGAGACACTGCTAGCGCCCGCCATGACAAGCAGCATGTGAAGATGCCGGTAAGCCACAAGCCACGTGGCAAGCTATAGATTTATAGAAATGGATTAATTTAAGATATAAGAACAGTTAGCAAGAAGCCTGTCACGGCTATACAGTTTGTAACCAATATAAGTTTCTGTGTTTACTTGGTTGGGTCTGAGCGGCTATGGGACTGGCGGGTAAGAGAGATTTGTCCTGACTGTGGGCCAGGCAGGAAAACTCTAGCTACACAAACTTTAAAAAAAAAGAAAAAAAATCAATGCTTTTTTCTATCCATGAGGCAGGTGAGGTGCCAGGGCAGCTATTTCCCCCAAACTGAAGAAAATGACAGGTGGAAAGAGAATCCCAATCCACTGCACAGAAACTTCTACAGGCCAGAGACAAGTGGGAAAACCTGAGCTGTGAACAACAGATCTCTGTGGGAACACAGCTAAGGAGTTCTGCACTCCTGAGTCTTATCAATATCTCCGATTTCAGCTAGATTCTCATAGTGAAGATCGGAGAACACCCCTCGGGGCTTCTGGCGGGGGCACGGAGGGTCTCCTGGTTTCATTTCTGTTGCGTTGACAAAATAACTTGACAAAAGCAACTTAGGGGAGAAAAGGTTTATTTGCATTCACATCTTGCTTTTGAGACAAGGTCTCTCACTGACCTGGAGCTGGTTAGGGAGGCTAGGCTGGCTACCCAGTGAACTCTAGGAAAGGCAAGCCTTGCTGCCAGACGGGGGTTTTTGATTGGTTCGGGGGATCAATCTGAGGTCCTCATGCTTGTCTAGTAAGCACTACTGACTGAGCCATCTTTCTGTCCTCCATTAGTTCTTATATGCTGTCTACGTTTTCCATTAGAGACTTCATCATATTGTTTAATGATGTTTTAAATTCCAGTTCTGATAATTCCATCATCCCTCGCATGTCTAATTTTGGCTTGAATGTTTTTCAGTCACTTCCACTGTGTTTGCCTTTTGAAGGCCTTACATCCTTGTTGTGGTCCAGACATGGTGACCTGGGGGAGAACTCCGAATAGGCCTGTGGTGATGTGGTGGTAAGATGTGGCGCAGGGGAAGTGTTCTCTGTCATCCACATCTCAGTATTTTGTGAGTCTCTGACTCTAGTTCGCAAGCTTCACAAATGCTTCTCATTTCCCCACCTGTTTAGCTGGAGCAAGACTAGAAGAGAAAGGCTGGTATGTCCCTTCCTCAGCATGAGAGGCTAGAACCAGCTAGAGTCCCAGGGAAGTTATGCTTTGACAAGAACCTAGCAGGTTAGTCTCTGGTAGGCTCTTTCCTCAGTGATGGCCCCATTCAATGCAGAATGCTCTGGTGTATTTCAGAATGGTTACTATTTGTGATGGTTAGCTTTCATTGTCAACTTGACACACCCTAGAAGTGCCTGGGAAGAAAGTCTCAAAGGATGGTCTGTGTGTATCTCTGGGGTGTGTGTGTGTGTGTGTGTGTGTGTGTGTGTGTGTGTGTGTGTGTTGAGATGAGGGTGTTGTCTTAATTTAGTGAATTGATGTAAATCCAACCCATTGTGGGCAGCACCATTCCCTACGCAGGGGCTTCTGAATATGTAATAGTAAAGACATTGAGATGAGCAGAAGTAAGCAAACAAGTGAGCATATATTAATGTATTTCTGTCTGCTCCTGACAGTTTGCTGAAGGCAGGGAGCCCAACAATATAGCTAATGACATAAACATTTGGATATCATAACATATAAGCTAATAGGTAAATTTTAAAATTGTAGCAGGGGAGGAGAGCTGAAATGCTCTGTTCTTTAAGGATCTATGCTCCATGCATCACGTTGCAGGGCTATTTGAAAATTCACTTGGATTTGTTCTAACTCTAAGTGCAAACCAGAGTGTAAGAACAAACAAATCACATCTGATGTGCTAAAAAAGAGTGTAACTGCATAAAAATTTACAGTGAAACCCCAAAAGGTGGAGGGCTGTGGTTAAGAGGGCTTGGGACTCTTGCAGAGAACCAGAGTTCAGTTCCCAGCATCCACATTGGTCAACTCACAAATGTCTGTAACACTGAGTCCAGGGAATCCAATGTTCTCTTCTAACCTCCTTGGGTACTTGCACACACACACACACACACACACACACACACACACACACACACACACGACATTCACACACACACACATAACTACACATAATAAAATGATAAAATTTTAAAATAAAACTCCAAAAGGTAGAAGAAGAGAAGAAAAATAGAAACCAAGCAAAGATGTCTATGGTCTCTAAGGTTTGACATTTTCCAGAGATTCCACATGGCTGGAATCATATAGTACCAAACTCTATGATTCTATTCATATGAGACCTGGAAAGACAAATACATATGCTGACAGTCGTCACTAGCTATCAGACTGTGAGCAAGGCTGTGGCTATTGCTGTTTTTTGTGTGTGTGAGGTAGTTGACAGAGCAAAGGTATAAAGAAATCTCTGGGGATAATGGAATTATTCTATTATCTTTGTTGTAGTGATGATGCAACACTACATATTTGTCAAAACTTATGGAGATTCACATTTTATGAGAGTGAATTTAATTTATGTAAATTTCAACTTTACTAAATTTGTGTGAGAAAAAGAAACACTAACAAGTACAACAAAAAGAAACGTAACAAACGTCACTTTGTCAGCCATCACTTCCAATGTCAAGGATCTAAGCAGGACAAGTAAGAGACTCTGCTCTGCAGCACTTACGAGCGCACATGTGCTTGCCTGCAGAAGAGTGAGCCAGTCAACATTTTAGCATGGAGGGGGAGGAGCACAGGAGCAGGACCCCCAGCTAAGGCATTAGTGATAGTTGTGGCTGCCAGGAGAGGGAGAGTCAGTTTCCTTTTTCTTTTATTACACTTTTTAAAAGTTTTTGTTTGCTTGTTTGAGACAGGGTTTCATTGTGCAGACATGGCTAGCCCAGACCTGCTATGTAGAACAGGCTGACCTAGAACTCACAGATATCTGCCTGCGTCTGCCTCTCCAGGGCTGGGATTAAAGATATGTACCACCATACCAGTCTAGGACAGATCGTTTTTAGCTCAGTGATTTAGTAATGATCATAATTTGGTACTGTTCATTCAAACCCATAAAATGGGCAGTCAAGAGTGAGGCCTGGTTAAACTCCATACTCTGGGAGAGGATGCTTTGCCAGGGTAGGTCATATGAATACTGCTGGAATGTGAGACACTGTAATGGAGAAGGCCTAAAGGACTGGCTACATGGAAAATCTCTCTGTCCTGCTCAGCTTTGTTATGAACCTAAAACTGCTCGTGCTGGCTAGTCTTCTGTCAAGTTGACACACAAAGCAGCGTTACCTGAAAGGAGGGAGAAAATGCCTCCATAAACTCAGGCTGCGGGCAGGTCTGCAGGGCATTTTCTTATTTCGTGATTGATGGGGGAAGGCCCAGGCAATTTCGAGTGTTTCCATCCCTGGGCTGGTGGTTCTGGATTCGATAAGGAATAAGGCTGAGCAAGCCACAGGAGGAAAGCCAGCAAGCAGCACCCCTCTGTGGCCTTTGCATCAGCTCCTACCTCCAAGACCCTTCCCTGTGTGAGTTCCTGTTCTGACTTCCTTCAGTGATGAACAGTGCTGTGGAAGTGTAAGCCAAATAAACCCTTTCCTCCCCAACCTGCATTTCGGTCATGGTGCTTCATCACAGCAATAGAAACCCTAAAATAAACACGATTAAAACAAACAAACAAAAGCCTGCCCATACTTTAATGTCCGTGTCTTCCTTGGCAGTATCCTGCGGCTCTTCTCATTCACACACTGCATCCTCTGCAACCCTCAGCGGTTGCTCTGCATCTCTGTGACTTTAGGGATGTTGTGGGATACCTGAACACTATGTGAACATGTATTGCTATGACTGGTGTAATAAAATGCTAAAAAGCCAATAGCAAGGCAGGAGAGCACAGGTGAGACCGGGCAGAGAGAGAACTTAGAGGAAAAAGAAACGTGGAGTCATCAGCGAGACACTGAGGAAGCAGGATGGGCAGTGTGGAGATGAGGTAATGAGTTTCATGGAAGAACGCAGACTGAAAAATACGGGTTGATTTAAGTTATAAGAACTAGTTAAGAACAGGCTTAAAACTAAGGCGGAGCTTTTATAACTAATATTAAGTCTCTGTGTCATTATTAGGGGGCTGGAGGTTCTGACAAGAAAGTGCTACTACATATGGTATCCAACGTGGAGGTTCCAATATCCAAACATAGGGACTGAGAAAGCTAAGGGAAGTTTTGGACAAGGAGCTGGACATGGCTTCCTAGTCCTACAGTCTCTCAAGTGAGCTGATGCTCACAGCATGCAGAGGTGTGGCTCCCAGCTGCAGCCTGCTGGCTTGAGCCGGTTGTCAGTGACATGTGCTAAGTGGAACCACACTGGCCCTTGCAGACATGCAGAAAGCCAGGTCTAGACACAAGAAACCTCTAAAAGGCTTAAAAAGGTGCTTAGGTGCTAAAGAAAGAAAGGAAAATGGATACAGACAATCATTAAAAAAATAAAGTCTTTATGGAGAGAGTAAAGTAATATTTTTAAAAAAGCCACATAAGGATGGAAACTATTATAACACAGGGAGTTTGGATCTTATATGGTGCTTTGTCAGTTTTGACTTTTTTGAATGCTGATGAACAGAGAAGAGCAGCTGCTGACAGACACTGAACTGTGGAAGGGACTGCTAAGTTAAACCAGCCTGGATACTTTAGGGATGTCTTGGTTTCAGAATGGAGTTAGGAAATGTATTGCGTTGGAGGAGAGGTTGTGATTTTGTTTCCACAGGAAATAAAAGGCTGTGGATTCCTTCAACATTAATCAAGATCAGATTTGACCAGGGGAGACCTCTTGAGCATCTTGGCTACAGACATGAGGGAAAAAGCCAAGAAAGACTACAGGACAGGTGATGTATATGGTGATCTCTCTATATGGGAACAGCTCTGAGACTGGATGAGACATGATAAATCTTGTTGGCTACCAAGTCCTCATAACTTATTACATGCCATCCTTTCATTTGGCATGGATAGAGATTTATATTACAGTTTGGTTAGGCAGTCCAAACAGACTTATAAAGTTGACAGATGCCTTTTACCTGCTCAAACACAGAACAAAAAAATCATCTTTAACTGACTGGTGCACACCATACATTCCATACATGTGTTAACGCAGATATGTTACCTTTAAAAGTTTATGTGTTTTCAGAACAAAAAGGGGCCAAACACCAATGAAGACAAGTAGCCCAGATGATCCAGACTCTCAGAATGCCTCTGTTGCAGCTTCCTCAAAATTCTGCATCCAGAACAACTTCAAAGCTGGTAGCTGAGATGGTCCAGGCTCACAGATTACTCCAGTCAAGACTTCAGATAAGCTCTACACTTTCCCATCACACAGAGGCTAAACAAAAAATAATACAGCTAGCTCTCTCAGGACTTATTATCCCGATTTTCTCAGGGTCCCCTAAAGATGTTGTCACCCCCAGACAACAGGAAGCGATCTAAAGAACACAACACCCACATTTCCAAGAGGTGGGGTGGGTGGTTTCTGGTCATTAGGTAGATGTTTGTCATTGTTAGGGGGGTTGGCTGCAATTTCTTATTGGTCATGATCAGGAAGGAAACTAAACAAGGGAGGCTAGATTCAGGGATCTCTTTCTAAAAGGATAAGATGGGGGTATAGAAATTATAGGATAAAAGGATAGATTACTGAATCTACTTTTAAGCTAAAAACAACTATTAATCTCAAATATTTTACATTGGTATGGATTTTTGTATATTGATACAAACTTAAGGTTATTTTTGTTTTAAATTCTGTCTATGTGTTTCTACTCTTGTTTAAGGTATTATACCTATGCAGCTCATTTTAAAATGTAACATAAAGTTCCAGTCCTTAAAGGCTATTATTACAAACTGTTTAGGATAATTAAAAAATGTAGGTTAGTAGTTAGTCATCTATAACAATCAAACTCGTAGTCATGTAGGTATGTTTTCAAGGTCAGAGATATATTCTAGATAGATAGATGGTCTTCAAACACTTCAAAGACCTACAGAATATGGCATTTAAGATATTTTAATAACCTAAGGCTTTTCATGACAGTGAGACACATCTGCTCCTGGCAGCACTGATCTACTTCAAAGAAGATGATGGGCATCGAAGAATCTCCATATGGCGTTTGCTTTCTTTGTGGCAAAAGTTAGCCACTGGGCAAGAAACTGCTGTTGCCTTGCCAGCTGACAGTATGCTGTCCAAATTGGACAAACAGCACACAAAAGAAGGCTACTTCCAAATTTTGCCAAGACAAGGTAGGAGAGTCCTTCAAAATTCCTGCTTCACAGAAAAATCTGTCAGATATTCTAGGTCTGTAGGTCAAAGATGGATGCCCCAATATTACAGAGGAGCATTGGGTAACTGTCCAGGTAGCCAAATGTCTCTGTCATTTCTATAGTTTTGGAAGTTGTTTGTTCTTCACTTCCTGTTTACTCAGGTAATATTATATCCTTCTCGGGTCTCCAACGAGGGTTGAAGACTACAGTTACACCATTTTCTCTGTTATCAAATTCAAAAAAGAAACTTACAAAAGAGATAAAAAGTTTATAAGGTTGAGAAACATAAAAGCTTAAGTTGTTTATCTAAGAAGAAGTTTCAAGGTCTAGAAAAATATTATTAGGATGTTAATACAAGTTATGATAAAAAATGGTTTAGGTATAAAACTTTAAATTCATCAAGATAGGGTAGATAATAGAATATTTTCTCCAAATATGCCAAATACAAGTGGACTGGACATTGTGAATATAATTCTTACCTGATAATTGTTCTTATTGTATACAGTTTAACTACATTAGAGTTAAAACCTTGCCTTTTTATTTAGACAAAATATTGTGGGGTATTTGTATACTGTGTGAAAATGTATTGCTGTGATGGGTTTAATAAAAACCTGAACGGCCAATAGCTGGGCAGGAGAGTACAGGCGGGACTTCCAGGCAGAGAGAGAACTCAGGGAAGAAGAAAGGGGGAGTCTCCAGCCAGACCCCGAGGAAGCAGGATGGGCAGTAAAGAGATGAGGAAACGAGCCTCAGGAAGAACATAAATGTAAAAATATGGGTTAATTTAAGTTGTAAGAACAAGCCTAGGCTAGGGCTGAGCTTTTATAATTAATTATGAGCCTCTGTGTCATTATTTGTGGACTGGCTGCCCTGACCAAAAGCACAACCACACAGGGAGAACAAACAGACGTTCAGTGAGCCTGACGGACAGCAGCCCCAGAAGGGGCCCCCTGGGTTCTCAAAGCTTCTGCACACTGGACCCCGAACTTCTCGAGCAAGACCCCAAGCCCCAGAAAACTGGAACAGACAAAGAAGACAGAACTTTATCCTTTAAACCACAACCAACTTTTCCCAGCAGTGCAGAGGATGGACTGGGCCGACAACAGTGACTCTATTTTAAGAGACTGTGCTGTTGCTGAGAACCATTTCAAATGCAGGCAGAGCTGAAAACAGAACCCACGGGGCCACACCTTGTTAACAGTACTTTGCTCTCCTCCTCCAAGCTGACATACAGCATGAAGCCTTGCTCCATAGCCCAGGCTAACTCCTCATTCTCCTGCCTCAGTCAATCAAGTAGGTATGCATACCACACTCGGCCAATAATTCTTGCTATAAATTAGTTTCTCCCAGGATTTAATCTCCTATTTCTTAACTTGTATTTCTGTACTCCTGAGCATAGGTTAGAATTAAGAATCCACTGTGCGTATCTACTGTCGCTGTCTTGCCCCCTCTCCCCTTTTCTGTTTTCTTTTTTTGTATGTGTGCATGCACATGCATGAGAGCATACACATGCATGTGATCACTCATGTATATGTGCACATCGGAGGCCATGACCTTAGCATGTCTTCTTCAATCACCTGTCTGACCTTTTCAGACAGAGTCCCTTACTGAACCTATAGCTGTCATTTGGGCTAGGCCGGCTGGCCAGTGAGCCCCGAGTCTCCTCCTGTCTCCAATCCTGAGCACTGGGGATGAAAATAAACTCCTGGCTTTTATGCTGGGGGTCCAAACTCAGGTCCTCAGATTTGCACTGTACCTGAGCCACCAAACCATTTTACCTTTTAAAATTATTAATAGTCTACCAAGTTGGCATACAGGTAGTGAAAAAAATATTTAAAACACAGTTATGAATCACACAGCCTACTAAATGACCCCCTTTTCTCCCCTACACCCTTCCTGGGAATTGCATTTGTCCACCTTCCCCTCAGGTGCCAGGAACTTGTTCCTTTAACTCCTGGTCTCTGCCCCCAGCACTTCTGTTGGCTGCCTCTGAGCCTTCCCCACTTGACTCCCGTTCTTCTGGTGCCAAGTGAATGTTCTGTTACTGTCATCCCATGGCTCCCTAGCACAAACCAGAGAATCCCTGAAGTATTCTTGATATCGGTATACCTCATCCTCGTGACATACAACACAGCTTCCCCGTGTCCTTAATTTTCTAAAAGTTCTAGATCTTATTCTTTCACCCAAAGCTGTGAGTCATTCTGGATTAGAAAGCAAGGGAAGACACAGATTGGTGTTCAAATTGTGTCCTCCCACAACTGGCCGAGAAACCCCCAAAGGTCCATATATAGCCACATGTCATCCATTCAGAAGCGAAGTCTCCCTTTTATCTCCAGTCTCAGGATTTATATTTATGGGGGTGACTAAAGAATTAACATTCAGCCTACAGAGGCCATTTAGTGTTGCTTGTATGTGTTTATGACTGACTGGTGTGTGTGTGTGTGTGTGTGTGTGTGTGTGTGTGTGTGTGTGTGTGTGTGTGTATGTGTGTCGTAAAAATAAAGAAAAAGGTTATGAATTTGAGGAGGAGCTGGGAGAAGAACACTGAGGTGCTTCAAGGGGGACAGAGGGGAAAGGAAATTATGTAAATATAGCACTCATGCATAAAATTCTAAAAAATTAAAAATATATGCTAATAAAAATGAATTCATATCCATTAGTTCCTTCAGAGAAAATGCTACAGCACATCTTCCTTAATACTCATCAACAGGCATGAAAATCTGAACAATAACATCCACAGGAATGATCTCTGATACTGAAAGAGTGCCCAGGGAGTTCACAAGAGTTTCCAATTAGGGTGTTTTCAGGGGTCAATATATGTTTACAAGCTCTTTACAAGTTTACATGGCTTTGGATTACACGGTTGATTCCCAGAAAGAGGCAACAAACCTAGTTTTCAGAGAAAGAACTAGAACATGGTCAGAGGGAGGCGGATGTGGAATGGAATGCCCAACACCCACGTCATTTAAATAGAGAAGGCTAGCACAGGCCAGCAGCTTCTACAGCATCCTCTGCACTCCATGTCCCAAAGGCACATGGACCCAGCAGACGGAAGCTCCTGGAGGTGACACGCAGACTCAACCACAGCGGACTCTGCTGTGACTTGGGTAAGGCTGGCAGCCCTGTCACCCTCACCCTCACCCCAACACTGGCCCTGCTGCAGGGGGGTGGAGGCATTGACCTGTTTCACTCTTTGGCTCGTGCCCAGCACTCAGAAGTGTTCCAGGACTGAGGCAGGGGTTCAGGAAACACCTGTCCATTAATGAGCACTCACTATGCAGAAGGCAACATTTTAAGTGCTTTACCTGTATTCATGCATTTAATCCTCACAGCTCAAGGAATTACCCCTGTTTTATGATGAGAAAATTGAGGCACTGACAAGTTCATGGGGGTTACTGGTCCAGCTTTTCCCTGACTTAAGATTTAACCCGAGGAGCACTAAAGTGTGGGCTGAGCTGGGCTCCCACTGAGCTCACTAAAGGGATCGAGCAGCAGCTGAAAATTCAACAGTCTACGAAGTCCAAGTTCTTGAGGAGCCTCCCTTTCTCAGCCTAGTCCTAGGTGCTCTGGGCTAAGTGACCAGGGCGTTTATGATCTGGCCCAGCAGAGGACACGCACGGGCTGCTGGAGTCTCTGGAGCAGTGATGGAAGTCCCTTCTAGGAAGGTGTCAAGACGTGGAAGCTGGGGGTCTAGGCAGCACAGTACTCTCTCTTACTCTTGAGAAACTGTCATGCTCATTCTAACGCTGTCAGGAGTCAGCCCTCACAGGGACGATAAAAGCAGATGGAAGACTGGAGGCATCAGAAGGCAAAAAACTTGTGCAAGGTTACACACTGGTGGAGCACACAAACAATCATGGCATCCAGGAGACTATGGGAGGAAGATCGTGAGTTTGTGGCCAGCTTGGGCTACACAGTAAGACTCTATCTCAAACGTTCACAAAGAAAAAGAAAGAAAGGGAGAGAGGGAGGGAGGGAGGGAGGGAGGGAGGGAGGGAGGGAGAGAGAGAGAGAGGGAAATATATGTGCTAATAATATACTTGTCACCACATACTGTGGTGGTAAATGCCTAGAATCTCAGCTCTCTTAGAAAGCTGCAAAGAATTGCAGTAGGTTCAAGTCTTGTTCAAGGCATATCCATCCATTCATCCATCCATTCATCCATCCATCTATCCCTCCATCCATCCACGGCATCTATCCATTCATCCATCCACCCACCTCTGTCATTCTGTTGTGATTAGAAACCAGGATAGAGGGTTGACCCCTGTAGAAAACACCAAGGACATCTGGGCAGTCCCCTCGCCCTTGAGGTTTGCAGCAGGCCAGTCCAGGGTGTTCTCTGCACACTGCAGTGAGGTGCAGTAGTTTTGCAGCAGGCCAGTCTGAGGTGTTCTCTGCACACTGCAGTGAGGTGCAGTAGTTTTGCAGCAGGCCAGTCCGGGGTGTTCTCTGCACACTGCAGTGAGGTGCAGTTGAGCATTACTCCCCCCTGGTTCCTCCGGCCGTTCTTATTGCTTGTTCTCAGAAAGTCGCTGGAATGCGTTAGGAAAAACTCCTCAGGGTGGACTTCACAGTAAGGTCCTTCTCAGCTGAGCCACTAACCGACACCTACAGGCTTTGTCTGCCTCTTGTACCTGACACAGCCCAAGCTGAACTGTCTATCCCACAGCCCTAGGGGACATGACTTTGAAGAAAACCCCTACAGAGGGGACTGGGTCAAAATGAGCTATTACAGTGGGCCCTGTGCCAATCTGCGTCCTTACAAGAAAGAATCTGGACAGACTGGTGCATGGCTCAGGGGACAGTGTGTGAAGAGGTAGCCAGGGGGCGGCCTTCAGTGAGCAAGAAGAGGCCTCAGAGAATCTAACGCAGCCTGGACTTGGGCTCCAGGCTGTGAGGAACACCTTTCTGGTGTTGAAGCCACCCAGCCTGTGCTCCTCCTCTGCTGTGGCAGCCCTAGTCTACTAACTCAGACGGGAACAGACAGATAGCACACTGACAGACGCCTCCCCCTTTGAGACCAAAGACCTTAGCCCGTACAACCCTGAACTGTGTACAGTGGCTTCCCTAAGCTGGGCATTTAGAAATTATTTCTGATGATTACCACCATTCAAAAGGTGCTAAACAAAGAACCATAGCATTTCATAACTAAAACTTCATACTTTTAAATCACAGGCTTCAATTCTTCTAACACTTTTTCCACTTACTTGGCTTCTCAGGCCGGCTTGCTTTTCTGCAGGACAGAATGATAGCTACCTCATCAGAAGCGGCCAATGCAGGAGCTGACAGAAACTACCATTCTACCCTTCCCTACTGGGGAAGTGCTAGCTTGGGACCACACCCCAAACACTTCTCATGACCACAGGGGTCAAAAGTAGACACAATGTAGCCTTTGCTCTAACACAGACCCTGCCACACTGTCCTGTCTTCTCAGCCAAAGACAATGAAATTATCAACAGTATGCTGTTTGAGTTCTAGAAAAAGCAAAGAGTCTCTACTGAGGTCCCTCCATTCAGGGACCTAGGCTAACCACATCCTGAGCAGAAGATGGATTTTCTACTGAATATTTTTAGAATGACAAGTTTAGTTCTTTGCCAAGAATGCTAAGCTGAAATCATCTAATGTCCATGTGTCCCCAGAGCTGCTTCTAAGTAACGGAAGTTTTGATTCCCGTTCCTCAGCCAGGAGCCGTGCAGAGGTGGGAAGACAGCCCCTGCTCTTTCTGTCCTCTTGCAAGATCGAGTTGTTCTTGAGAGTGGGGAGGACTGTTGGGCCATCTTATGACTCAGGCTTGTCGAAATATGAAGGCATCAGGACAAGGCATGTGAGCCTTGGCCCTTGTACCATCGGTGACACTCCTGGACACTGAGGACAGATTAGTATTCGCATGCTTCTGCACTCTTCACAACAGAACTCTCTCAAAATAAATGCCTTGGGGAAAGTTGGGAGAAAATGGAGTAAGAGAGGGCTTTGTGATCACTCTTAGGAAATACCCCAGGGTAATGACCTCCTGTCCTGTGGGAAACAAGAAGGCATAGAGGAGGAAAGGGGGAAGCCTGAGTCATGTTTCTTGACATGTGACAGACAGGTCCTGAAATAGAAAGCCATAGGTTTCCAGTCTCAGGGGTATCACCTTCAAATATGTCAACGGTCTTAGGGTGGATCAGTTTTCCCAACTGCTGAAACCCTGCTGTGAGGCGAGGTCCTAAGCAAAACACAAGCCCTGACTGGGAGCCTTTGAGGAGGCAGGAGCCATGAGGAGTTCAAAGGCAAGGCCGGCCAGTGGCCTGCACCTTCAAGAACCACAGGGGTCAAAGGTTACTAAAGCAGGAGCCACTGACCAATAAAATTATGTTTGGCCAGCTCTCTCAACAAAGAGACTAGAGACTGCATTCTTGCCTGCTCGGTTTTCGGAGTCATCCCGCCTCCGAATCCCACTGTTCTCAGGCCAGATAGGGAGCTTCTTCAGGGCCCAGCAGCTGACCAGGCCTCTCTCCCGCCTGGCTTCATGAAAGAGCTGAAAGGTGCACTGGAAACCTTTAATCAAGGTCTGTCATCAAAAATAAACAAATAAGAGTACAACTTGGGTCAACCAGCTATAAAGGAATCCGCCTGGGGTGAGAGTTCCCATGTTTGCTATGCTAAAACCAGGAGAAAGAAAGCATGGGTCTGTTTGACCAGAGAAGGTAAATATAAAACAAGCCTTCTTCCAAGCAGGCCCACTTGAAAGGCCTGCCCCTGTTAATTAAAACACCACGTACACACACCATGCAAGGGACTCTGAGGGCACAACCAAAAGCTTGCTCACCCCCAAGCTACCACACTGGCACGGGGCCCTCTCCTGTTTTCCTTAGGGAGCAGCTGCACACGGAGGCAGGGAGATACTCTTAGGCAGGTTCTTTCTATTGGTACGGACATGAATTCAGCAGTCAGGTTGCCACCACTGCCCTTTGTAAGACACATTCAAAAAAAAAGGAGACTCCCTCCCATGATGCAATGCTCACATCACTGGTCTACCTGAGCAGAGGCCCCAGATCCTCTATGAACTGCTGCAGGTTACTGGAGCACCAACCCCTGCTACCTTTCTAATGAAATGACCAAGGCATATTCTGCTGGGGATCCAGAAAGAAAAGCCCTACGTCCTTGTCCCAGAGCAGAACTCTGAGCAGAGTGTTATGTTGGTGGCTCTCTTTTTACCCCATCCTCTGTCGACAAGTGAGTGAGAGTGACTATGGCCCACTACACAAGGACCTCAAGAGACTGGCCTGTGGTACATTATAGAAGGACCTCTCAAGAGATCCATGTGCCCAAACCATGGCTCAGAGAGCTCTTCACAGTGGGAGTTCTGAGCCCTCCTGCACCTAACCCTTAAAAATCACTTTAGCAGCTGAGTGGTAAAAAAAAAAGCAAAGTTCTTCTCTTTACTTAAGATTCCAAAGCTTATACCTGTGACTACATCATATCACATGTCAGTTTGCCCGGAGCTTGCTAGAGAAGCAGATCTGGGGAAATATCAATGTCTGACTGGTTAGTCTCAGCTAAGAGAGCAGAAGGGCATGCATCAGGCCTGGTGTCTACACGCTGCACTACAGTCTTCCATGTCTCCCCAGCTCTGGGGTTTCTTGTTCCCTTCTAGAATGCCACACAGCCATACTCAGCCTTTGCCTGGGGCTCAAAGCCACAAGCAAAGCTCAAGGATCTTTCTAAAACACAAGTGATATTTGTACAAGTATCTCAAGGCCTGATCCAAGTAGGCTAAAATTTAAATTCACCTCATTATACATGTGGACTTCAAACACTTTCAAGAAAATACTATTCCTTCTAGTATTTAGAATTTAGTATCTAGAGAAAGCACTGGGATGTGAAAGATGACCAGCAAACCACGTTGTCACCTCTAACACCCTCACTGACACGGACAGTAAACACAGCTGGTTAACGGTGCTGGGGAACCGAACCTGTGGACTCCTGCACTGGACACACTCCCACTAAGCAGCATGCCAACCTGTAAGCACATGTTTAAATGTAACGAGTTAGCCCTTCAGTGCCCACAAGAAAGAACCCTACATTGCCAGACATGCTTTACAGCGCTGCTCGGCCAGCACGCCTGGACTCAGGCAGTACTGGCAGACTCGAAGTGACGACAGAGACAGAGACAGAGACAGAGACAGAGACATGCACAATCATTGCCTTATGCGGCAGAGACCCACAACCCAGCATCATAAGATGAATCACACCATTATAAAATCACAAATGACGTCGGCCCCAAATAAGTGTGCAATGTCAAGTTCTCTAAGTTCCTGCAGTGCTCAGAGAGACAACTCACATTCATCCATAAGACTCCATCTTAGCATTTGTAACTACAGACAGGAATTTAGTTCAATTGCTGTCAAAGATGGGAGCACGCTAAGCGTCATTGTGCCATGTTGTGTAAATAAACAGAACAGCTTATTTTATGAGCCAGTTTAGCTCTTACTGAAGACTTGAAAACATACCAAACATCATGTTAATCATCGACAAACTAGCCTCTTGCAAGCCTAGATCATTCTCGAAGTGTCTGCATAATGAATTCACAAAACCTACAATGACATGTCCTATAAGGAGTTCTCAGAAATTTAACAAATCATCTCACCCTGTGGGACACCAGCCCAAAGACTAAGACAATTCTTATACGGGCTGCAAATTAATATTTAATACCTTTATTAAAGAGGCCATTTCCTGAAGCCAGGCCCCATGTTATGGATTCATTATGGGAGATTATTAACCTGTGGTTAGCTTTTACGCACAGTTTTCCTGCTGATGACCGAGGAGGAAACCGTGGCCACTTGGTGCTCCCTGAACTCCTGGACTCAAATATACATTTACAACTTCATGTTTATGTTACTCAGTGTGGTCAAAGTTACAGTGGGGGGGGGGGGGGAGCTGGAGAGATGACACTGTGACTAACAGCACTTGGAACACTTGCAGAGGACCCGAGTTTGTTCCTAGGACCCCCATGGCAGGTCACAACCACCCATAACTTTGTTTATAGGGGATTTAATACCATCCCTGACCTCCACAGGCACAAGGCGTTCACGTGGTACACAGACAGGCACGCAGGCAAATTATCTCTACACATAAAATAAATGACTGAAAAAAGTCACAGGCTATCGATCTGTCAGTTGGAAACAGTGAGAAAGTAATTGTACCATTTTGGACTCAGCTACTCTGGCTTAGTGGCCCTTCAGTCTTGTCCATAGCTGCTCTCCCTTTAGAAGCTGCATGAAAAATAACAGGAGCAGTGTTTTCATTTTGGCCCAACCCTACATCACAGCTGCATATGTCAGTCTGACTACCACACCACAAATACTCCTTGTTTTTTGTCTCAGCCTCAAACTAAATGACTGTTTTAAACTGAACATGCTTGCAGACCTACTAGAAAAAGGAAAAATAATGTGTTTAGATCAGAAAGGGATACAGAGCGGTTAAAAATACATGTCCGCTGGACTTTGCTTATCACCACTCTCTCCTAAAGCTCTGTCAGAAGAGCAAAGGGGCAGAGAAAGCCCCACCCTCCAGATGGCAAGGCTGGGGAGCTGAGGGAGGAGGGGGAAGGATGCTAGGCTCAAAATGCCTGCAAAAGCATTCTGGGCAGGAGATGCCAAAGATTTTGAAGCTCCCATCAAGCCACTGGCCTCAATCCAGGTAATGGCTTTTCCTTCCCTTCGGTTGCTGGCCGCAAGAGTTTTCCAGCAAAGAAAGGAAGGGAAAGTGGAAAGGGTGAAGACGGGGCAGCTTCCAATCTGTTCTCCGTGCAGGGGGAGAGTAGAAGCTCAGGCACTGATGGGCCTGGGGTCTCCACAAAGAACTCTGGGAGGATGGCTAAGGATGGGTCCAGAGGTGGGGTTGGGGGAGGCAGACTCAGAAAGTCCCTTTACCTTCAATAACAGCAATGCTGTGGACACACGGACGGCAGCCTACAACTGGCCAGACATGGCCTTTAGGAAAGAAAGAGCTGCCCATCTGGCTACCCTAGCCCCTGGGCTTGCCTACCTCCTGGCAGAAAGGCAAGCTGCCCAGGGAACAGCATTTGTCAGCATGGGGTCAAAGATGGAAGCCCCTTTTTATACCAGCCTCATCCTGGCTGGCTCCCCACCAACGGCCAATAGTAAGGTCAGACCCACAGAAGTTAAAGGCCTGGCTAGCCTCATTCCACCACCAATTACCCACTACTGCACTATCCAGTCTCTTCTGCCTGGCATTTTTCTTCAATTTTAATATCAAAAATTTCACACGCCTGCTTGAGCTCCCGGACTCAGCAGAAAGGCCATATAGCTGTCAGCAAGCTGATAAGAATTTTCAAATGACTCCATCGGGCCTCTTTATAGAGAAGAGCCAAAGCAGCCCATAAAGCGAGAGGGCAAGGGCCACCGAGACCAGCCGCTCGTACAGCTTCACCGTGGCACTCAAATGAGCCCCAGATTTATGGGAGTGTTTTAGCCCCTGGCCTGAATCGTCTGGGGGCTGAGACTCGTCTCTGCTCTCCAGTGGGATTTCAAATATGAGATAGAACTGGCCTGGCAAGAAACGGGTGGGGGACAGGAGGCTGAGGGAACAGAGAGAAAAGGGGAGAGGCAGAAAGTAGAGAAAAATCCTGCCCTAAATCACATTCTCTCCAGCAGGATATGACAACTACTATTTCTAAAGGCATGTGACCATCCTCTCAAGTCCCCATAAAAAGTCCCCTGCATGTAGCCCACACCCACTCCAAAGTAGGTCTTCACAGCTATCCACTATCTAGATGCTAATTTGCATTTTAATTTTCCTCTGTTTACTTTGTTTTTAATTTTTTAGCACCCTCCCCTCAAAAATGATAAAAATCATGACTTGGCAGAGAAGAACTTAGAAGATGAAGGAAAACTCAGTAAAAAACGATTTCACTGGAAAGGAGGAAAAGTCCTAATACTGGATTAAAACAAAAAGGCCGGCTAGGGAATCAGTGATGTTTATCTCCCTGTGAGCCTTGTTGATCCTGAGAAGAGAACAGAGGTGAACTTCCCTCCATGCCAAGATGTAGAGAGTACACCCGAGCCCACAGGACTCGGTTCTGTTTCAAGTTTCCAAGCCCAGAAGCAAATGCATAATACATCCGTGCTGCTAACTGACTGTGGTTCCTGAAGCCCAGGCTCTTACCAGGAGGCACTTTCGCAAATTCAAATGCAGACCCCAGGGAGTTCCTGAATGACCACCAGCATGGAGCCTGGACCAAAACCCACATGCTTTAAATGCATGATCTCATTTGGTGGGTGAGACCTCTAGGCAGTCTTACCCAGCCCAGGTTTAGACTGGAAAACTGAAGCCTGGAAAGTTAGGTACGGGCCCACAGCCATAGAACCCATCAATAGATCGGAGTTTAGGATCTGCATTCAGGTCTCTCCCACTCACAAGTCCTGCGCTTTCCACTACCACATAAAAACTTTTTGATTAGGATTCATGGTTAAAACACGTATGCTTTCTATGGCAAGTTAAGACAGATTTTTTTTTTTAACTTTTCTGTGCTAAGGATTGAACACAGGACCTTGTGAGTGCTAGGCAAGTGGTCTACCACTGAGCTATAGCCCCAGCCCAACTTAAGACGGAAGCCAACGTTTCAGGAAATAATTACCTTCGCTATATAACACTCTGATAGTTTCCTATTCTCTCTCTCTCTCTCTCTCTCTCTCTCTCTCTCTCAATTAGATGCCAGCTGTGACCCACTGAATTGACCTTAGCTCACTCCAGGCTGGAAAACACTGCCGTATATCACATAAAAACAAAAAGCAAAATACCAGACCAGGCGCCGCGAGACCTGGGTACCAGCACCCTGGCTCTCGGATGTGTCCTCAAGGTTATCAGGTCCCCAAGGCCTCACTGGTCATTGGTGAAACCGGAGGACTGCCTGGATAATTTCTAAGATTTGATTTTTACAAAATTTCAATTACTTAGCCTCCCCCTTTTCTTACACACCCACGCCATTCCTCTCCAAGTGTTATTCACCCTTCCTTCTAATTCACTATGGAGCTCTCGGCCAGCCTGGGATGCTTCATCTGGCGGCCGCTTATCTACCAGATCTCCAGCGGAGAACAACCTTACAGCTCAGCCCCTCTTCTCCAGCACAGTGCCCAGCAGTGAAGCTCACCTAACAAGTCTGTGCTTAGAATGCATTCATCTAGAGGCTGGGGTGCTGCTTAGGTCAGGAAATGGCTGCTGTACAAACGTGAGGACCTGAGTCTGGATCCCCGGCACCCATGGGAAGGTAGTGCAGAGTGCTGTGGATCGGGCGGGAGTGCAGGCAAAGACAAGGGGATCTTGGGACTTGCTGGCCCGCCACTGAAGCCAGTTGGTGAGCCCTGAGCTCAGTGAGAGACCCCATTTCAGGAAAGTAAGTGGGATAATGATGTATGAAGATACCGGGTGTCAACTTCCGGCCTCCACGCGCATGTGCAGACATGTGCACACACAAACACAAAACACACACTACACACATACCCACATAAGTTCATTTGATAGTTAAGTGAATCTCTATAGAAAATCCAAAGCAACAAATGGACACTGGTATCACAGCAAGGCAGCCAAGCTGTGACACTCCTGGCTATGCTTGCACATGGACAAGACATACCAAGGTTGCCAGAGAACACAGCTTTATGGTCTCTCCATCTGGACTTGGAGGATTTAAATCTCAGAAGCTATACCAAACAACTGCAAATCAGTCCAAACCTTAAAGACAGGAAAATTTATTTACAGGCCCCAGTGCACTATAAATCTGAGACAGCCCTATTAAAAGGCTTTTCTTGGCTTCCGATCAGATACTTGGTAAAAGTCTTTTTCCAACAAGGTTTCTAATACCAAAGTTTCAAAAAAAAGTTTAACATACACACAGAGAAATGTTCTTCCCTAAGATGCCGATTAAACCCGTCCTTATTTACCCTGCTTTAAACAACTGCACAGACTGGTCCTCACAGTGTGGGGTTATGTACACGGGGAAACTCAAACACAGGGTACACAGTACTACTGAAAAAACATGCATTGAAAACCTCCCCCAAGTGCTAACACTCAGAGAGGCTCCCCCATTGGCCACAGGGCCTCCAGGTACCAGAACGCACTTCTCCCTTCAAGGGAAGAATTCCAGCCCAGAAAGCATTCCTTCTGAGGGGAAGTGACTAGGTAGCAGCATTTCCTTCTCTGGTGGTGCTGGGGTCTGAAATCAGGGGCCCTGTGCACGTGGGGCAGGTGCTCTACCACCAAGCTACACTGCCAGCCCCATGCTCTTTAAGAGCAAGCTGGAAAGCCAGGCCAAGGAAGACAGCCTGTCAGGACTGAGGGGAAATAGTCCTGTGTGTGAGTGTGTGTGTACACGTAGTTACAAAAGTATAATCTACCAATTTATTTATTATTTGTTTATGTGCATGTGCTGAATAGTGTGAAGTTCCAAGACTATGCTTTACTTGTTTATTTATTGCATGTGTGTCGTTACGTGTGTGAGACACAGCTAGTGTACAGAGGTCAGAGGACAACGAGTAGGAACTGGTGCCCTCCTTCCACCATGGGTTCCAGGACTAAGCCAGGGTCATCAGGCCTGCACAGCAGGCTCCTTTGCCTCCACCATCTCAGGCCCCAGCTTATGTAAATGAGAAAGTCTCCACTTCCCAGCGGGGGGCCAGGGGTAAGAATTCCATGAATTACAGCACTGGCCCTGGGAATTGGAAATGGCACCCTCCTTCCTAATGTATTTCCAGGGAGTGTCCAGTTCGAACTGTCTGAATCACTCACTCTGGGGAGAAAGCTAGGCAAGGTGACAGGAAGTCGGCCTGAAAGGCTGCGAGTGCAGCCTGACTTCACCCACAGCCCAGGCCACAATGGCACTGGGGTCTGAGGGCATTTGTGGCCGAACAGTGTGTGCCTGCCTTGGGCTTGGAGTCCGATGGTTCTTCCAGGAGCCTATCTCCCTCCTGTGGAAAGAATCTGCTCTGTAAACTGGGGTATGCTGCGGTGGGGGTGAGGGGGAGTGGACAGAGACTACCTACCATATAACCACTAGGGAAGGAACAGTGGGGCCAGCAGCAGGAGGAATGCTCAGCTAACACACAGGGTCTGGGCAGCTGAGGTGTCTAGACATAGGAGGGAATCACAGAACACTTTGAAAAATGTAAGTTAGGGAGCTGGAGAGGTGGCTCAGCAGTTAATTCCCTGCACCCCCATGGTGGCTCACAACTGTCTATAACCCCAGTTCTAGGGGATCTGACACCCTCCTCTAGTCTCCATGGAGACCAGGCACTCTGGTGGTACACAAACATACATGCAAGCGAAACACTCTCACGCATAAAAAAAATTAGGAAATCTAAACAAAAAAAAAAAAAGAAGAAAGAACTTAAATATTTTAAACAAAAAACTTTGTAAGATATAGATGATTCAGTATTTTAAAAAATTATACATGCTCAACAAATTAAACCTTATCTTAAGAATTTCAGGGGCTCGTTAATAACAGCTTGGGGGGAATAGTATATAAATTGATAATAACTGAGAATGCAGACCATGAAAAACAAAGCAAAGGCACCGTATCCTGAAGAACTGTGCCATCTCCACAGACCTCCTAGAGGAAGCCTGCAGAACTGTCTGGGCTCGTGTCCACTACGCTGAGAGGTCCAGCCCATCTCAGAGACTCTTTTGGGCCACTGTCCTCCCTTCAGGTTGTAGTCTCTAAACTACTCCAGCGATGGTAACCCAACACTGGAATCCAATTCCTGGAGACTCTGTATAAATGAGGTAAAACAAGAGCACCCTCCAGGGGGCTCTCCTGCAAGTGAAGCGTGGGCACAGCGCAGCTCTCCTGGCCCGCGGCCTCTCCTGCCCGGTCTGGAGCCTTGCTCGAGTGTAGTGTAGAAGGGCACTGCACCCGGGCTTATTTGCTAAGCAGTGGTCTGCCCACATCTCCAAGGCTTCTCTGCAGCACAGCTATGTGGCATAGTTACCAGGCAACCCTGAAGACACACTGAGACACAAGACCACAGAAACTCCCAGCTGACCTTTCCTGAATGCTGCTGGCTAGAGAGAAGACAAGATGCTAAAGCCTCCGCCACCACCTCCGTGGCCCCCAGTCAACCGAGTACAAAAGCGGAGTTCAAAGGCAGAGCAGGCCCCTGACTTCCACCTCCTAGTGTGGCTGGGGTTGGAGGTCACTGCTGCGAGAGCCACCGACCAATAAAACAGTGTTTGGGAACTCTGCTCAACAGATAAACTGGGGGTCCACTTACACCTTTCCCCCTTCACACAAACATTTCTAACTAGCCAGGCCAGCATCTCCCCAGCCTTCTGAGACCCAAGCCCACATGCTTTCTCTTGTGATTCAAGGGAGTCTGGGGGTATGAGCGTGCCATTTGACTGCGGAGAAACACTGAGCTGCAAATTTCCTCCTGCCTTTTAAAAAAAACAAAGCTCATCTTTAAGACCTACTTGGAAGGCCATCTCCCAGCCAATTGCCCTGGCAGCGGCTCCCTGAGTGCCACCCTTTCCTGGAACTCCAACACCATCTTCAAAAGCAGCTTCGGGTGAACGCTGCGACTCAAGATGACTTTTGCCCTAGGCAGAGTCACAGAGCCTTATAGTGGCCCGTAATCTCTGCCTGAAAAAAACAATTAGGGCTTCAATAGGTCAATTAACTAGTTAATTAGCACACAAGACAATAAAAGTACAACTGAGAACCAGCTTCACTGCTACAGCTGTCCCGTCTGCTAACTGAAGGGATTGCTTTGAACTGCCCTCCTAAAGCTGTGCAAGTCGCACTAGACTTTCCAAGGCTGTGTGTGTGTGCTCACACTGCTCACAAGGGCCTTTTCAGGACTATCTGCAGAGACACTTTTCTTTGTTATGCTCATCTCCATGACTACTGGCTTCCTCACAGCTTTGGCCTGCTCAAGGCTCCAGCCCTGTCCTTAGGTATGGCTGCCTCCATGCCTCTCTCCGTTAGGACAACTGAACTCCCAGTTACATTAGGATGGTAATGAGTGTACCAAACACTCAGATCATGGCCTTTCTTCTTAAAATTTCTGTTTAGCTAGTTTTAATTACCCTCTCCCCGTGTGTGTGTGTGTGTGTGTGTGTGTGTGTGTGTGTGTGTGTATGTGTGTGTGTGTATGTGTGTGTTGGGTGCTGTCTCATGCTGCTAGAGCAAATGCCTAACTTGTCCCTTGAACAACATGGTCTCTAGAGAGCAAGAGTGAGGACCTCATCCCTTGAGAAGCAAGCAGCTTCTGGCATTTGGGATTTTCCCCAGATTTAAAATCCTTGGCAGGAAAATTAGTCACTTAAAAGCAGATGGAGACCCCTGCTGGCGACAACTGTTCCTGCAGCTCGTTAAGCTCTAGCTCTGAATACCTCAGAATGCTGACGCCTTACCTGGAGGTATGAGGCCCAGTGACTGCAGAGACATATGCCTAGATTGCAAAAAGACAAGCTGAGCTCGCCAGGGAGGATTTGCTGAGGTATAGGAGCAGTTTTAACACTCCAGCCAAGGTCAAGCTCAACCCACAGACATAAACAGAAGGCAAAGGACAGTGTGTGCAGTTTCAGAGCAAGAGCACACACGCTGGCACACACTGGTGAGTCCCCCCAAAGACCCGTATGTAAAGGCTTGGTCCTCAGATGGCGGACTGGGAAGCACTATGACCTTTAAGAGGTGAGGCCAAGTGAGGGATTCTCAGGTCAGTGGGGCATGTCCTCAAAAGAGGCTGTGGAGATCAACAGCCCCCTCTTGCTCTCTCAGGACCACTTGCCCTCATCATAGGCCAGACCAGTTAGCTGATGGACATCAGACGTGAGCCTCTGAACTTTGTCTAAATCATAGCCTCCAATACTGCTTTATAGTGGCAGGACACTAACTAATACGCTCCAAACGAAGAGATGACATCTCATCAACGCAACTACTGGTTCTCAACTGAAGCTGACTGCTCCCACCCCAGCAGAACATTTGGCAATGTCAAGAGACACTGGCGGCTGTTACAACTTGTAGGAGAGGAGGGTGCTACTGGTTTCTGGCCAGAGTTAAAGTTTGTCAGCCTTTATAGCAATTATTTCAAGCATGTTTAGTTGGGACCGGTCCAGTTCAGAAATGTGGGGTTGGGAGACAAAAGAGGCCACTTGGGGAACACAAAATCCACAGCAAAGGCAGGCAGGCTGATGGGCTACCTTAGGGCACTGTGGACAGTCAGGGAGCAGTCCCAGCTAAATGAACAATGGGAAGCAGGGGAGGAGTGAGAAGGGGAGGCTGGTGTGATGGAAGGTGTCCACCAGCAGAGGAGGTCAGGGGCCCTCATGACCCGACGATGACATATTTAGGGAGAGATGACCTCTTAAATTTCAGTGCTGGTTGGGAAGGTAACGTTCTCGCCAGAGACAAGACTTCCACAGAGTTGTTAAATGGCTGCCCGGAACATGAGAGGTGATTCAGTGAAGCCCTGCATTCCACAGATGATAAAATGAAAGCCTAGACAGCTTAGGATGGTAACACAATTAGCATGGCCAGGGCCAGGGCCCAGTCCCAGTCTTCAAACTCAATAACCAACAGGCAGCTGCTTCACATGCCCTTCATTCACTCCATCTCAGCTGTCCAGTGACTCCTAGCCGGCCACTGACAACTAAGTCAGGCTTGTCTCAGGCAAGCAGCTCCCACCCCGATCCTGTCCAGCAACTACACCATTCTATGGGCTGTCAGGGGGTGCTCTGTTCCAAAATGCAAGTGATCTTTCCCCACGTGTGGCAGATGGGGCAGAGAGGAGACCAGACAGAATGTGTTCATCTTCACCCCAGGCCCAGTTTCTCCCTAACATTCCTATAGCAGAATCTTGTGTGAGGTGGAATCTTATTTAGTGTATGATTCTATAATTAATCTAGTAAACAAAGATACCAACAGGTACGGTGTGGAGGCAAATGCCTGCAGTCCCAGAGGAGGGCGGATCTCTGTGAGTTCCTGGCCAGTCTGGTCTACAGTCTTGTCTAAAAAATAAAAATAAATTTTAAAGGTAACACAAAGAACACAAATGCCCAGACTCTTCAAGAGGCAGTGTTCCCCAACGCTACAGGTTTATGGTGAAAATGTGGCAAGCTCTGAACTGATTCTCGGATTCACTAGCTCAGACGAGGTCAGTGGTGAATAGTAACAGATCCCAAGACAGGTGTCTCCGCTCTGGCCTCTTACCTGTCTCTGCATCTCTTCGATCTGCCTCTGTGGGATGTTCTGCAGAATGCTGTACATGTCTGACATCTTTTCCTCTGGGACCACCACAGATGCCCTGGAGACAACAGCACTATTTACATATGCACAGCCCACTCCAGAAAGCAACACTGTACGCTGTCCTGTTCCCTTCTCAAGAGCAGAAACAAAACCCCCAAAACTCCTTCAGCCCTCCATCATTCCCTGTCTGTTCTGTCATCCCTGGCATCGCTGTCACCAACCACAGCAAGTTCTGTCTCACCACAGGGCCTTTGCATGTGAAATGCTGTCTCCCTGTTCACCCATCCTCACCCTTCTCTACACTCCCAGAATTAACAATTACTTCCCCCCTTTAGCCTCTACACAAAGCCATCCATTGATTCAGCATTTACTTATGTGCTGGGCATTGACAATTCAACAGAGAACATCAGAGGAAAGAGGGGTGAACAGGCATGAGAAGGCCCGTGGGAAGAGAGCTCCAGGCACGGGGCTAAGGAGTGAAAGGCTGAGGAAGCATCATGTTGGGCATGGTCCAGGAACAGCTAGGAGGCCCCTGTGGCTGCTGCAGAGTAAACAGGATGGAGAAGAAGGAGAGCCAAGCAGAAAGGGGGAGGGCGGGTTGCAGTGAGGCTCACAGGACCTTGGAGGCCATGGAGAGCTTGGTGCCGAGATGGGAAACCACTAGGAGGTGGAGGCCAAGAGGCCTGAGAAGCCCAGTAAGCTCCAACAGGCCCGTGCTGTCTACGGGGTCAGCAAGTGACAGGAAGCAGGCGCAGGCACGGGAAGGAGGGCTGGGATCCCTGCAGAGGCAGCAGAACTACATCAGAGTGGAGCTGGAGAGAGGAGAGGGCCTGCCTGTGCCCTACACTCCCTACCCCCACGGGATTCACTCACAGACTGGGGATGAGGAGTGAGACTGGCATTGCCTTCCAGAAGGACGGTGTGCAGAGAGTGTAACTATACTTGCACAGAAATGCTCATTAAAATCTAGCCCCCACTCCTGCCCACCACTGCACCCAGGGCACTCAGCGGGCTCCCTCCCACACAGCCAGGACTTCAGGGACATCTACTAAATAAGCAAATGATTTTTGCAGTAGAGACAGGACTGAGGACGAAGAAATGAATTAATGTGCTATAATTTCAAAGCTAGCCAGTTGGAGCTGGTTACAGACCCCTGACTCCAAATGTAGCACCCTCCTGTTGCTCACCCACAACCCAACACTGAAGCTGACCTTGATCTCTGCAGAAATACCCTTTCACACCTGCGACGCCACTGTCCTGTGAGGCCCTCACCCACGGCAGTCTTCTCGCTGTCCTAGTACGGCCCAGCCAGAGTCTGACCAATCACATCACAGCACCTGGGAACTGCAGGTTCACTGCTCTCCCATCACTAAGTAGAGAGCTTCCTTGAAGAAAGGCCCGACCTCACTCATATTGGAGAACCTGTTGCTGACGGTGACGGTGAGGGTCTGAACGGTGTGTCCCCCATAGGCTTGTGCTGTTTGGGGAGGTTATGGGGGAGTGAAGTCTCAGTAGAGGAAGTGAACACAATCAAGCAGAATCTTCACTTGTCCCTGATCCCTGGCTATTCTTCCCCGCTAGATCTAACCTCCTCAGAAGCAGAAAGTGTCCCTGTTATCAGATTAGAAAATACCATCTTAGTAACAGGAGACTTTCTAACAAATGTAAAATGGATGAGGGAGTTAGCCAATTGGTGCTATTTAAATTGTTCAAACGCCTACGCCATTGGACTTGGATACACTGTCCTAAGAGTCGGGAGAAGAGAAAGAATTAAATATTTGTGGCAAAGACATGAGTTGAAGGGTATACAGCAAGGAAATTCGATTTTAACAGTCCGCCACCCGTCTTGTGGAAATAACACACGTGACCAGAGGGCAATTCCTGTGAGCACAAGCAAGCAGGGTCTGCATTTGTCCCTGTTTCGGAGTTTCCAAGCTTTTGTGGAGGTAGAGGCTCCCCACTGGCAGCCAGTACAGTGTGCAATTCCACAGCAGTGGCTCTGGACTGAGTTACGAATCTGGTTACCTGGGAGCTTTAATTCAGAATCCCTGGGATAAAGAAAGAAACTCTCCAGCTGTGTCTAGACTGCACCAGCCCAGGGGTGGCGACTGCTTTGTGGAAAGAGCCATGGAGTCAGTATTTTAGGCTGTGTAAGCCACCCAGTCTCTGCAATTACTCATCACTTCACAAGTAACACGCAAATGAGGGGTATGGCTGTGATTCAAAAAGACTTTATTTACAAAAACAGCCAGTGGGGGTGGGTTCGGCCCACTGGACTCCGTGACCTGCTCTAAACCACTGTGCTAAGTCTGATGGAAGACACAGCAAACGGGCTAAAGCAACAGCGGCCAGGATCCCCTACCCTAGGCCCAGTCCTGCTAACATGTTAAAGCAACAGCGGCCGGGATCCCTTACCCTAGGCCCAGTCCCAAGGTGCCTTCAATTTTGGAATATCTGCATGAACGTAACTCGGGACTCCAGTCTAAATATGAAGATTCGTTTATGTTCTGTGCATTTGTTACACTCGCAACCTGAATGTAATTTACAGTATACCGGCACCCTTTGCCACTCTTACCAAACTTAAGTGGCTATCAAAGTTCATACTTTAATGTGTGTGTGTGTGTGGTTTTTTTTACTTGAATCTATTTGACATGCACAGATGACTTGGGGAAAGACGGTGAAGCAGCGGCTGCTTCCTGGAGGACTGTAGGGCTGCCACCCAGCACATGAGCTCAGCGCTGGCGTCTGAATCCTCCTGGCCAATACTTTGAAGAACTGTGCCAAGCAGTGTGTACCGCACTCACACGGCCTTGGCCACCCTCAAGGTCATGTCTGTTTCTTAAATAACGGGCTTCATTTTGCGCTTCTCATGCACGTGTGTCAGGTATATTGATCTTATCTTCCACCCTCACGTTCTTCGGCACCTCAAAGCTGGGTATGCATCACAGTGGTCCAAGAGGCTTTCCTTTCCAACACTGGCCAAGCCACCAGCTACAGTTCACTAGACAGTACACCCACCTCTTCCAGTCCAGAACTTCGGAGAAAGGCAGGACATAGGAGTCTGCAATGACAACCGGGACACAGCCAGCCTGTAACACATCACTCAGCACTGCCTGCCCCAGCCGAGCTCCTCGAAGGACCACACAAAAAGTAGCCTCCTACAGCAAGACAAGAGAAGGCCGAGGAATACAAAGAAGTCTCTTGATCTCTTACTTGGATCCCTGCACACTATGGCGTTCCCCCAAGGCTTAAAGCTAAGCAGTACCGAGGCATCTAGAAACTGCTAGAGGGCCTCACACCTGTGAAACAGGAAATGCCCAGCGGGCTGCGGGGTTTCCCACCTTCGTTCTTCAGTGCAACCCACACGCCACCATGGCTGGCGCTCTGCACATGTTGAGAGCCAGAATCGCAGGCTTCCTCACCTGACCACGTGAGGTCCTGAGACCGGTGTCCGTCAGTGCCAATGAACCGTGTACACATACATGGCATGTGGTGTCAACGGGACAGGCCCTCTAGAGGAGCCTCATAAGGAAGGTCTGAACTTCTGTTCTTCAGTCCCTAAGGCCCTAGCATTGTCTGCCTACAGAAGGTGGTCACTAAAGGTACACAGAGCCTTTAGGAGGCATTGAAATGATAGGTTCCAGAGACAAGAAGTCCAGCGAAAACGAACTCTCAAAAAATCTCTTCCTCGTTCTCTCTCTCTCACACCTCTCAATGTGGGGAACGCTGGGAAAACGGAGGATGCCCAGAGGAAGGGCAGGTGCCGTGGGCACCGCACCCCAGTGAGATCCCAATTCTCTTACTCCTGGTTTCCCTGCTTCTGTCTCTTCAGGAGGAAACAAAAGGATTAAAAAAGAAAACATGACCTCATCTTTAAAGTCAGGGGAAAAAAGGCAGGCAAAGTGGTTTGTATCTATAATCTCAGTATTTGGGAAGGTGAGGCAGGAGAAGAGTGAGTTTAAAGTCAACCTGGGCTATACAATGAAACCCTGTTTTTTAAAAAAAATCCTGTTCCTCCCTTATCCCCCTACACAAAATAAATGCAATTTTAAAAAAGAAAATTACATCTTAAAACTGACTCCTGAATCACATGAATGTACTAGTGAGATGGCTCAGCCCGTAAAGACGCTGTTCCCAGGCCTGACGACCTGAGTTTGATCCCAGGGACCCACAGGGGAGATGGAGCAAACCAACTCCAACAAAGTTGTCCTCTGACCTCCACACACTGTACTGTGTGGCATGTGCAAGTGTGCACATACATGCAACACACACGTACATACACGTGCAAACTAAACAAGCTAATAAAAATGTTGTTTAAAAATAAATAACATTATAGAAAAAGGAAGGTCAGGAAAAACATGAGAAAGTCAATCTCCTAAACGTCTCTGGATTCGATACAGGAGAGAAGCTGCTGAGGAGGTGGGATGCTCATGGTGCCTGGGCTGCAGCCACAGCCAGATGTGGACACACGCAGATAGTTCTTCCTGTCCAGACAAAGGTTACTATAAACACTGCTGCATCTCCACCATTATTAGCCAGAAACTCCAGAGGAAGACAGCACTTCTCGAGAGAGTATTTTAACAATCTCAGGATGCACTGGTTCTCTGGAGATTTTTTAAAAAATAAATAAATATGTAAACGCATAAAAATGACCTCACCTCCTTGATAGTTCTTGTTGAACTAACCTGTCTCAATTTTAAATGGTTAAGTGAGCAAGGCTCTGATTCTCCCTTCTTAGCACCCCATAACCTGGAATGTCAAATAATCTGCCTATAAACAGTCCCCCAAGGGCCACTTTGCCTTGTGGTTATGGAGGAACACACCCATGATGGAATGATGGGTATGGTATGGGTGACAAAATACCCCAAAGCCAGAGCAATAAGAACAGGCCTGAGTGCTCAGGGACAGCCAACTGGGGCCCTATGGGCTGTCATGGCTTAGAGAAGTGACCGGCCACCTTACAGAAGGTCACTTCTCTGGACCAGCCCGGGAAGACAGGGGTAAAAGCAAGATACATCTGTGTGTTTTGTCTATACAGCTTCTTAGAAATCTGGAGGATTTTTGTTTCTGAAGTATAATGAGTATCTGAAAAGATTATTAACCTTTATGGATCAAGTCGCCCCACACAACATAAACACACCATCCACTCAAGTCCCCAGTGGTGTACACCTCCAGGAAGGAGCTGCATCTTCTCTTGGGTACTACCTCAGTTACTTAGAGAAAACAGCTCCTGGTACTGGGGTCACTTTCACTCCACGGCAGCAACCCGCCCCGAGCTTAGCAGGGTCTTGAGTGGCACTCACCTGCAGCACCTGGGGGTAATCGAAGGCCTGGTGCTGGTGGCAGCGCTTGCGGACGGAAAGGACCCCCTCCGAGAGATTGGTGCATTTGTCCAGGACCAACACTGACTCTCTGTGTTTGGCCTGGAGGGCTTCCAGTTCCTCTCTGTACTCAGGATGGATGGCCATCTGAGACGACAGCAGGAAGTACCGCCGTGGACTATGGGGGGGGGGGGGGAGAAAAGGTCACCTGGGGTCAGTCACTGGTCAGTCAGGTCACACAAAGCTTAACACTGAACCTCTAGCTGGGGTCGGGGATTTAGCTCATTGGTAGAGCCCTTGCCTAGCAAGCTCAAGGCCCTGGGTTTGGTCCTCAGCGCCAAAAGAAAAAAAAAAAGTGTTGAACTTCTAGCAACAGGTCAGTCTCAACATCCACCACTTATTTTTAAAATTATACTGAGTGAGTCACATTACTAGATATTAAAAAACATTACATACTATATAAAAACAAGGTATGACTCACTTGTATTCTGAAATATGAAGCCATAAAATTCTTATTTAGGCAAATCTCTTCTTATTCTATTTTTTCTTTTTGCTGTTTTACTTGGTTTTGACACAGGGTCTCTCTATGTAATCTTGGCTAGTCTGGAACTCGCTCTGAAGACCAGGCTGGCCTCAATCTCATAGATATCCACCTACCTCTGCCTCCTGGGTGCTGGAATTAAAGGTGTATGCATGCCACTATGTCCAACAGAAACTGTTCTAATATTGTGAAGAAATGCTCATGGCATGCTAAGCCTGCAGAGTGTGCTGTAAACACAGATGTGTATAAACAGAGAAAACAGGCTGACCACTTGAACAGAACAACAAAACCTTATCCTTTATTAAACCTGAGTCTGCGGTCTGAGGAGAAACTGAACACTGACTGCATCCTTCAAACAGGGAGAGAAGGAGTCCCCATGATGGGCTGCCGTGTCAAACAGCACCCCTAAGCTATGTAGGGACTCTGGGACACGTCTCCATTCCCAAGACCATATGGGCAGGAAAGGAATCTAAAAACCAGAAACAGGGGTGGGGGGTGGGGGTGGGGTGGTAACTATCCTTACCACATCACAGAACACATCTCAACACGCATGGCAAGTATCCAGAAAGAAAACCAAATAAAGACATCAAAGGTCCAGTGTTATGCAGGTCTCCAAAGACGCAAAACTGTGAGCATGGGGACACATGTTACATGTCCCACATACTCAGGAGGCTGAGGCAGGACGTGACCAATCATGGGGCTTCAAGCTCATCAATAGATTAGTCCATGTATAGATTTATAATTTATGAATTATACAGTAAGATTATTTAGTGGGTAAAGGTGCTTGCTACCAAGCCGGATGACCTGAGCTCAGTCCCTGGTACCCGAGTGGTGGAAAGAGAGAACTAACTCTCATTAATGTCCTCTTATTGCGGCATGTGCACTGTGGCACACACATGTGCACACACAGAGATACACACACACAAATAAACACACAAAAGTTAATCATTTGATGGGTTCCTAGAAGGTTATGGAAATTTCGGGGGGTGGGGGTGGACTCCATTGGATGAAGCATGAGGTTGGGGTGTGCTTGAAGCATGTGTTCTGTCTCTGGCCCTTCCTCTTTCTTCAAGCTTTCCTGGCTGCTATGGGATAAGCAGCTTTGCCCCACCATGTGCTCAAGCCGCCATGTTGTCCTGATTGGGCCAAGTGTGAACTGAAGCCTCTGGAATCATGAGCTGCCCTCTCCAAAGACTGGACAGTGAGAACAGCTGTAAAGGCTGCTGTCTAGGAGATGTCTGCCTGAAAGGCAGGACTCCTACATACAGTACAGAGCAGGTAGGACACGGGGAAGGGGGTCTGTAGGCCAGGGGATCGCTGCCATTGAGAAAATTCATATAAGTCAGGTTCTGAGACAATGAACACCCCACCCCTGCTTACCCTGAAAAGCAGGGCAGGGCTACATACATCCTACTCAAACTGGTAAAACCAGGGAACACTAGGGCTGTGTGTTTTGCACACTGGCTCATAAAGCCTACAGTCCTGTGACTGTGTCTGTTCTAACCGTTGAGAGCCTTAGCCAGATACCCACAGCCAAAGAACACGCTCTGCAACTTAGGTTACCCTCCCAGAGCACAAACCTTCAGATCCAAAGCCCACTTCAGTTGCATGAAGACATACAGAACAGATAATCACAATGTCTAGACACTGAGGATCATGGGAGCCAGAAGGGAGCTGCAGCTATGGAAGGCCAAAACCAGAATGGCCCTGCAGTGCTGGATGGAGCTGGAGCCAAGTGTGGTAATACACACTGGTAATCCCCGTACCAAGGAGCTAAGGCAGAGAGGTGGCATGTTTGAGGCCAGCCTGAACTACACAGTAAGAACCTTGTCTCAAAGGTATATAAATATGGGGCTGGAGGGCAGAGGGGCCCAGGCAGTGGCCCATACAAGCACGAGGGCCTGGGCTCAACCCCCAAGCATCACTACGTGATAGCACATGCCTACACTCCCAGAGTTGGGGAGGTCAAGACAAGAGGCTCCCTGGGGCTTGCTGGCGAGCCAGGCAAGCATAATGCCTCCAGGTCAGTGAGAGAGTCCTCAAAGGAGGCGGACATCATTCTTGAGGATGATACCCAAGCACCCCTCTGGCACACACGCACACGGGTGCATGCACGCCCATACTCACACAAACACACATACACATGCACAGAGTTATACAGATTCAGAAGTAAACAGATGTTAGTGTGTGGTTCTCAAAGGAACCTGAGCAGAGAGAGTCAGGGTGGATTTCACTGTTCACCTGTTCAGAAGCTGTCAGGCCCACTAGAGCTCCGCTCACTGGGCCTACCTACCCCCTAGGCCTGCCAAGTACAAGTGTGCAGACGTGAACAGGACTCTAAGCAGGCTCCCCTGCCTGCATGTTGGCTCTCATCAGACAGCTGATGGACTATGCCCACTTTTTAGTTTTAACCAAGCAAAAATTTCAGGTAGATTTGTTTTTCTTCCGAGGGCTCATATTAGCTATGACTCTCACGTTTCCTCCCAGCACACACACACACACACACACACACACACACACACACACACACACACACACACACACCCCGATCGTGCTGAGAACTTGATGTCTCCCTCAAACTTTTACCAGGGTTGGAAACTCCTGATTTAGCTCCGTTTAGAGGGAAAATGGTAAGAATTCCAGCCAGGCCCACCACGGCTGTGAGAAGCAGCTATCAATAGTAACAACTCTGAGCTTCCCATTGGAAAAGCACCGGGAGGGCTTTAAAATAAAAAGGGAAACAGCATTGCTATGCTGGGCAGCAGCCCTCCCGAGACGTGGGAATTCCCCGAGAAACACCTCTCACAGAGGGCAGGACCCACATGCTGTCGCCAGGGCACCCTCCCTGTCTTCCCTGGGGCCCTGAGAGGCTAATGAGGTCAAAGCCTGTTTTCACCTTTAGTCTCTGGAGGGCAGGAGAGGGGTGTCTTTTATAGAAGTAACATTCCACTGTAAGCACAACTTCGAGGTGGCCACGGAGGAAGGGCCCTGTCCCACGAGCCCTTGGCCTTTGGGGGCTATCATGAAGACAGTGGGGTCTCTCACAGGTTATTGAACCACAAAATTTTAAAACTAATTGCAACCTCAAGTGATCTTCAACTCCATGCAGTCATACATAAAAATCAGAAAGATCAAATTACTAGAAAAATACCACAGACAACAGTTTAAATCTCTGAAGTCAGGCATCTGAGTGGTCTCCGGCACTTCAGTGCCTGTCCATCTTTGGGCTTCAGTGTTCTCATCCCTGGGTTAAATCTGGAGGGAATGAGAGTCCTAAGCCAACAGAGCAGCGGCTGGATTAGGACACGGGGCAGATCACAGTGAGTTTAGGGAAGGTGTAGCAAGCAGACAGGCCCAGAGGCATGGACGCCCAGCAGACCAGTCCTCACACACTCACTGCTTGACCCAACGTTTCTCATGTTTCTCAGCTGCACCCTGATGACGTCTGGGGCCATCCACTCCCTGTTGTGGTGGCCGTCCTGTGCAGAGGGGGTTAGCGTGGCAGGCCTGCTGCTCTCCTGTGGAAGTTTTCACTACTGGCTTCTTGACTGGCGTCTGGGAACTGGTAAGAGAGGTTCACTGTGCCCAAAGCATGCAAACAGGACAGTCCATGCCAGGCAGGGCCAGCCTACCTCATGCTATATCAATGCGTCAAACTGAAGATCCTGGGTACATGACAGAGTTGCTTGCCTCACAGGAACCAACAAACCTTGGAACAGGGCGCTTGAAGCACAGCAGTTTCCCTGGCCTCTGGATTCTCTGTAAGAATTGTTTGTGAAGAGCTGGGGATCATGCAAGTGCCTGTAATCCTAGCACTGGGGAGGCAGAACTGGGAGAACTGTCAAAAGTTCAAGGCCAGCCTGGTCTATAAAGTGAGTTCCAGGCCAGCCTGAACTATAGAATAAGAGCCTCTCTTCAAAGAACCATCGGTGACATGTGTGTGGAGGGCCACACCTGTAACTCCAGCAGGGCAAAGACAGAGACAGGGAGATTATAAATTTGAGGCTTGCCTGGACTACATAGTGAGACTGTCTCAAAGAAACAAGGGCTGGGACTGTGGTGTAGGTCTGTGGCAGAATTTGTCTAGCACACACAAGGTCTTGGGTTCAATCCCAAACCCTGAGAGAAAAAAAAAAAGCAAAAAATTTCTTTAATATTTTCATTTTGATAATAAAAAAATTAGCATAGGAATAATTTTATTTTGTTCATATTTAGTGATGAATATTATTTTTTAAAATGCCTGCTGTGGTTTAAACATTCCTAACAAAATTCACAGTGAAATTTAACTCCCACTGTGAAGAATGAAGAAGGTAGAGACGTCATTGCACTGTGCTCTACGGAGGTGAGCCCTCTGGCCTTGAGGGTGGAGCCCTAACCCAGTGGGGCTGCAGCTCTGTAAAAAAAAAGAGGAAGAGACCTGGATAGGAGCATCTGTCTCACGATGTGATGCCCGGCACCACCTGGGTGCTCTGCAGAGTTCTCCCAGCAAGAAGGCCTTGCTAAGCATAGCTGCTCATCCTGAACACCCCAGCCCTTAAATAATAAGAAGAAATAAGTCTTCATGCTTTACAAACCAGTCTGCGGTACTCAGAGCAACTGAAAACAACGTGCAAGTTTCTATTTCATGAGATAATGAAAAGAAAGGGAGCCTTAAATATAAGTCACAGAAGCATATGCAAGAAACACAAAAAGGAGCATCGTATCACGTTATATTCTCTGTGCTCAGCGTATGGGGTGCTGCGGACCAAGCCCTAAAATGCCAGGCAAGCACTCAAAGTGAGCTACAGCTACAGCTACCGTGAAAAGGTGTTTAAGCTTTTGGAAATTTTCATAATAACTTTTTGGAAAACTGTGAATCATGCACTTGTATGAGATGAAGATGCAGGTGCCCATGGAGGCTAGAAGAGAGCGTCTGAGACCTGCCGCTGGAGTTACAGACAGTAACGAACTGTCCAGTGTGGGTGCTGGGAAGCAAACGTGGGTCCTCGGCAAGAGCAGTAGGCACTCTTCACCACTGAACCATCTCTCTGGACTCCATGCTTTAAAATTGTATTTAAGTTGTGTTGTATCAAAAATAATAAAATGCAATGGGATTTGAGTAGCCAGGAAAACATTGAAAATGTCACAAAGTTGGAGAACTCAGTTTACCTGCTTCAAAATTTAGTGCAGAGCTCCAGTAACTGAGCCAGAGAGGTCCTTCCGCAAGGACTGACACACGATGACAACGAGCGCAGAGAATCCAAACCTAAGCCTGTCTTTTATGGCCAGGTCCATCTCAGCACGGGTTTGAATACACAAGGGGTGCTGAGACAACTGGCGATGGACAAGCAGGAGAACGGATGCGACCCTACCTCACACGGCACACTCAAAACACATCACACACCCAACACGATAAAAACTCTTAAAAGAAAACATGCGTGTAAATCTAGCATAGGCTTGATCCGGCAATGGTCTCTCTTTTCACTGTTGACACTTACACCAAAAGTACAAGCAACCTAAGCAAAAATCAGATCTACCGGGGGCTGGGAGACATCCAGGCAGGAAAGGGCTTTCTGTGAAAGCCTGAGGCCCTGAGTCCAACACCTAGCACACACGCGGTGGCATGTACCTGCAGTCCTAGCGCCGGAGAGACCGACACGGGAACTCTAGAGGGTCACTGGCCAGCAGTGCAGTCTCCATGAACTGGTGAACTCCAGATTCAGTGAGAGACCCTGTCTCAACCACCAAGGTGGAGAGCAAATGAGGAGGGCATCTAACTTCAGCCTAGGGCCTCCAAACACATCCACAAATGCCGCTCCCCAACCCGAGACAGAGACAGACAGACACACACACACACACACACACACACACACACACACACACACACACAGAAACTGAACTTCATCAAAAGTAGAACCTTTTGTACCTCAAAGGTCACTATCAAGGAAGTGGAAAGTAGCCTACAGAACAGGAGAGAATATTTGCAAATCACATACCCAGGGAGGCCCCTATGCCTGGACTACATAAAAACTGTTAAAATTCTACAACAAGACGACAAGTCAACTTAAAATGAGCAGATACTATGAACAGGCATTTCTCCAAACAAGTCGTATAAATGGCCATAAGCACAAGAGAAAGAGAAAGACAGGCAGCGGCAGGCGGGGTCACTGGGGAAAAGCGAAGCAACAGGGATACAGTGCCCACACGTCCTAGGATGGCCAGATCTGCAGATAACGGCACAGCTCTGAAGACGAGGACTGGAAACCATACACAGCGCTGGCTGGCTGGCTGGCTGGCGCAGTGCTGTAACCTTTGGGAATGGGTCTGGTGTGTCCTCTACAAGTTACAAGAGAAATACCACATGGCTCAGCAATGCCACTCCTCGATATAAAGCCCAGGGAACTGAAAACACAAAAGCCTGCACTTGAAAGTCCACAGCAGCGTGTTCAGTACAGCTAGACATTAGAAATAATCACAGCTGCCATCCATTGGTGACTGGGTGAATCGAACATGGTGCAGACACACAATGAGACAGCCAATGAGAGAGTGCTTGAGCAAAGTGTAAAAACACACTCACTGGAGGAAGATGGACACAAAAGGCCTCACCACACTAGCATGAAGTGTCCAGAGCAGAAGCAGAGAAAGGAAAGAGGCTAGCAGACGCTGCCCTGAACAGAGATGACAAGTGACTGTTACTGACTGTATTTGGAGAGTGATAAAATGTTCTAGAACTAAGATAGCAGTATTGATGAGAATTACACAATTCTGAATAAGCAACAACACCCCCACTGCCAGGATTTTACACTTTAAAACACTGGATGTACAGTCTATGAGTTACTATCAACTTAAATGTAATGACGTCACACCCGGGAGATGCCCCCAGGAGGACTCTGTGCTGCTGTGCACAGACCACGCAGCCCTGCTTTGCCCTTTCCGAGGGTTACAGGAAAGTACCTGGAGCTGACCCGGGCTTGCCACAGGGTCCAAACATTTGTTAAAGAAATGCTGCAGATACTTCAGGGCTTGGCTGGCTCCAGGCCACGGGGGTGGAACACACACAAGAAGGCACTGTCGTACCCTAGGGAGTGTACACTGGCTTCTCAGAGTCCATACAGGCTTCTGAGTCTGGTCTGCTCAGAGAACGGGCCTAATGTTCTCAGAGTGAACAGCACCTTGAGATTCCTTTCTATCAAACTGTGAGTTGGTCTCGAGCGTCACCTGGTAGGACATTCACTCAGCTATGTATCTGGATGCTTCTCATGCAAGCAAAGGATGCTCCTATCCTCATCGTGTCTGTTTAAAACTCACTGAGCTCCCACCATGAAACAACTTCCAAATAGTCTCCAGCAAAGAAAGGGTTAGACAGAAGGCCCACCACATCCATGCAACCAGACCTTTCCCCTTATGGCACATATGAAAATATGAGCCAACTAAATGTCAAACCCACTCTGGTGGTTAAACAGCAGACCTGGCCTGTACTCCATCGCACTGACAGAATCCAAAGACCAAAGCAGACAGGCTTTCCAAGAGTCATGGTGCCACTGCACAAGTGTCACCCTAGGAGGGGAAGCCTGCAGTGGGAACATAATACAGGGGATCTGGTCCCGGGAAGAGAAACTGCGGCCCACCCTTCCCCAACTAAGCAGTTTCAAGTTGAAAAGTAAAGGATGAGCAGGGCAGGGCGTTAGACTGACAGAGATAAGGAGGAAGACTGCCAGGCAGGGCTTAGGAGATGGTTTCGTTGGTTGGCAGACTATCTGCTGCACAAGTTTTGGGACCTGAGTTTGGATCCCCAGAGACACTGTGGAAAGCCAAACATGGCAGCATGTATCTACAGCACAGCCTGGGTGGGAGGCTGAAAGATGAGAGGGATTGAAGGGCAGCGACGGGAAGATCTTCGAAGTTCACTGGCTAGTCAGCCTAGCCATATGGATGAGCTCTGGTTCAGAGAGAGACCCTGCCTCAAAAAACAAAAAGTGGACAGCAACGGAGGACAGATACCCGAGGGCCATCTTTGCCTATACACACAAATATGCACACAACACCCCCCCAACAAATACATAAATGCGTATACAACACACATAAACATGTGTACACAACACACACACACACTCACACACTCACAGATGAAGAGTTCACAGAATAACAGGGAGAGTAAAACCTGTTCTAAAAAAACTGAAGGGAAAGTTCTTTGAGAGAAGACTTGACAGGAGACAGGCCAGACACCAGACAGCTGTGACAGGCATTCAGGGAAGTGTGGCGTTACCCGGCAGGCATTGGAAGGGCAAGACCAGGCTGGATGGTAGTGAGACTAGAGTCAGGGACACAAAACAGGACATCACTTAGCATCCCAAAGGAGATGGCAGTGGGCTGATGCAGGCAGATCCAGAGGGACACTTCTCACAGGATAGACTTGTTAATTTGCTGTCTGAAGCAGGGGCAGAATGCCACAGGTTTCTAGACTGTGAACTTAGCAGACAGTCCACAAGCTTCCTACGATACTGAAAGCTATAAGAAAAGCAAGATAGGTGGGGTAGGCCAGCACACTCCTGACTCTGGCCTGAAGTAGACACCTTGATTGCCAGGGTACCCCACACCCAGCCTTGCCAGCACCCACGCTCTGTAATGGCACCCTGCCTGGGCTGAGCCACCTTACCCTGGTGCTTTCTCTGGGAGAGCCACCTCAGTTGACAGTGGGCTGAAGACAGGAATGCTGACGTCATAGCCCTGCCGGTAAGTCCAGGTAGAAAAGCCGCCACCAGCCAACAGCGCCCTGCAGAGAAAAGACTTCGGTAAACGTTGAGCAAGAAAGGTCTTCATGATAAACGCCATGGGAAGGGATGGCAATGATTGAGTCTTAATAAACACAACAGATAATATGAGAGTCCTTGTGCTTGAGAAACACTGATACAACCCTAACTCACGTGCACCACCCGGGCATCAGCTGCTTCCATCAAATAACAACAGCTTTCCTCCACTGCCTAAAGTCTTTCCTTACTTTAAAAAAATTGAAATACATTTATATTTTTTGGTGTGTGTATATAGATATGGGGTGTGTGTGTGTGTGTGTGTGTGTGTGTGTGTGTGTGTGTGTGTGTATTTGCATGTGTGCATGCACCAGAGTACATGAGTAGAGGTCGGAGGATAAGCTGTGAGAGTCTATGCTCTCCATTTACCATGTAGATTCCAGGATAGAACTCAGGTCATGAAGCTTGGTAGCAAGCCCCCCTTACCCACTGAGCTATATTGTCAGCCCCTGTGCTACCTCCTTCAGACACCACTCGCCTCCCTGGAAAGCCTTATCCTTTTTTAAATTTTTATTTTATTATTTTTTTATGTGTATGAGTGGTTTGCCTGCATGTATGCCTGCACAGGCCAGAAAGGGCATGGGATCTCCTTGGGTTAGAGTTATACAGACAGTTGGAGCAGCCACATGGGTGCTGGGAATCAAACCCAGATCCTCCGGAAGAGCAGCCCGTGTTCTTAACCACTGAGCCAGCTCTCCAGCCTCGATACTTTATTCTCGACACACCCACAGCAACAGGAGTAATGGCAGGTCTATAGGAAGACTGGGCAGTCATTTCTCACCCTCTCCTGGAATCTCACGAGACTACAGACAAGGAAAGCGGTGGTAGCCGGCAGGTATCACATCTCACACAAATCAGCCCAGACTCTCTGGTCCCTGGACCAAGCAGCTCTCCCTCTGCCCTCTCCCAGGGCTGTGTCGCTCACACAGCCTCCACCAGCTGCCACTGTCCCTCCCAGTGTGGGTCTTATTAATCCATTCTCTAGCTGGGAAAGAGGGATGGGCAATGCACTAGAGCCTCTCTTGGAGTCTGTGGGCACCAGCACGCCTTCTCCCTAGTTAGAAAACACCCACCACATGGTTTTAACTGGGTCCAGCAAGTGCCATGATGACATTGCATCAGACAACGGAAGCAGGTGTGGGTCACACCACCCTCGGCTCTCTTCTCTCCTAGGGCCCCAACCCATCCACCGAAAGCACTCTCGGGGGTGATTTTGCTAGTTGCACATACCTCGGAGTCTGCGCACAATGTCTGAACTGAGAACCACATTTTTCTTCTCAATATTGATTGCTACCAATCCCCTCCACACCCTGACGACAACTTATATTCCCTTCTAACGTGTCCAGTCTAAGTTCAGAGACGTTCAAACCACCTCTGGAAATTCCACTCTGTTTGCTTAAGCACTCTGAAACCAAGAACTGCTAAGTGGGGTAACAAGCAGACTCAGAACCTCTCCAGCTTCCTGTCTACTACTTCTAAGATGCAGTATAACTATCCTCAGTACCAACACACGCTCTGATGTTTTCCTGATTAGCATGCAACACTGAATCCATCCAGCATGAACTTGGACGGGTTCCATGGCTGTGATGGCAAGCAGACCCTGCAGGGTCCAGGGCTGCTGTGCAGACAAACAGACGTGGGTGCTATAGACAGGCACCAGGCAGCATAGGTAAGTCAGCATTGTAGGTGACTAGACTGTTACTGTCCGCCTACAGGAAGGGGCAGGGCGGGGGTTGGGGGTGGAGTTGAAGAGCATGCTTCCTTTCTCACATCAACCTTCACTGTTATTCCATTATTCTGTTGTGGCCCCAAACACGTTATTATGTTGCAGAGGCGTGGGGCAGGTGTGCAGATACGGTGGAGAGGTGTCTGAAGCAGGCCTGTGTCATGTGTACACACACACACCAACACACACATCATCATCATCATCTCTGATTGTGATCTCGAAAGAACCTTGATGGCAGGAGGTCAAACTGTCCTCAGGCCAGGCCTGTATGGAGGATCCCCCCCTATGGTGATATTTTATTTGTATTAAAATGTTATTTGTATGTTAACAAATAAAGTTGCCCGGGGGTCAGGGCTATTAGCAAGCCATAGGAAAGCAGGGCAGTGGTGGCATACGCTTGTAATCCCAGCACTTGGTAGGCAGAGCTAGGTAAGTCTCTGTGTGTTCAGGGATACAGCCATTATTGGATACACATGCCTTTAATCAATACTAATCATGGAAAACCTGGAGGCCTATACAGACAGGCCGTGATGAGGCGGTCATGTGGTTGAGTTTACAACCAATGAGAAGGCAGAACAAGAACTCTATATAAAGTCTTTATCATAGGGGTAGCTCTGGTTCGGAGAGGTAGGACCACCGCAGGAGGAAGGGTAAGGTTTTAGCTCTTAGCTCTGACCTCTTGGCTTTCTTCTTTGCATTGGTTCTGTGTTTCTTATTTAATAAGAAGGTTGGTTACATCTACACCCCCCTGCAAACCCCAGCCTCTTCAGCCCAGCTTCCCATGGCATTACAATACAGGGTGCCAGCTGCCCCCACTTCACAGGACACATGTTTCACATTGACTGCAGAGAGAACTTCTGAGCAGGACATTGTTTTCCCATCACAGATCCCCAAACTGAAGCTCAGTTCCACAAGAGATGGAGTCGAAAACTTGTGGCCAGGAAGTCTGAGTGAATGATCCTACCAATTGGCAGGCCAAGGGGTCAATAGGGAAGGTCTCCAGCATGGAGCTAGCCAGGGCTCCCTGACTCTAGGATGCCTCCTCTGCCGCCAGTGCTGAGCCTTGCTCCCACCGCCCTCCTGACTCCCACGCACACAAGGAGCTCACAGGCCGCCTCCTATTGCTGAGCATTCAGAGTGCCAAACACAGGTGCCTCGTTTATCAATTTATTTAAAGAAGTATTGTTGAGCATGTTTCAGCATGGCCCACGTCTCTAATCTCAGCACTAGGGAGGCAGAGAATGGTGAATATTTATGAGTTCGAGGCCAGCCTGGTCTCCTTAGTGAGACTCTGCTTCAAAAACAAACAAACAAACAAAACAACAATTAAAAAGAAATATTGTTGAACAGAGCATGGTGGTGTATGCCTGTAATCTCAGCTTAGAAACCTGCGGCTACAGGTTGTGAGTTTGAGGCTAGTCTGTACTACGGAGAGAGAGTGTGTGTCTCAAAAACACCACCAAAAAAATACCATATGGCTGGAGAGATGGCTTTGCAGTTAGGAGTGCTTACTGTCCTTACAGCAGGCCAGGGTTCAGGTCTCAGCATCCCCAATTGTCAGTAACTCCAGTTCCAGGGGATCTCATGCCCTCTGGCCTCCAAGGGAACCTACCCACCTGAGGTGCACACAAACCCATGCAGGCACACACATACACACTTAAATAAAAATAAATCTTTGTCTAAGTACTGTCAATATTTTACGTATAATAGTGTTGTAGTTAATGCGGAGATCCACACAGGACTGTCTGCACATGTAATGAGGTCTGGAATTTGCTTCTAGATAATTGGGGGAGGAGCACATTCCGAACAGGTGGAGCAGCACCGGCCAGGAGGTGATGAAGCTGAGAGTGGGGTACAGAGGTCACTGGGCTAGCCTCGCTTCTCTTGTACAGGATTTATGTTTCCCTAACAAGTTCAAATAAATGAATATAGACACCCACAGCACAGCAGAAATATGTACAAGACATACTCAAAGGAAGACTAATAAAAAGCCAAGGTAGTAATACTCTAGAATATACCTGAGAAAATGAACATTAGTTAAGCATCCAAGAGGTCTAATATGCTCCTACTAAAGTTAAACTGAATGTGGGAGGGTGTGCATGTATGTGTGTGCATGTGCATCTGTGTGTGTGTGTGTGTGTGTGTGTGCATGTGTGTGTGTGTGTGTGTGTGTGTAAACTCATGGGGCAAAAGGACTAGAAAAACAAAATAGTTGTGACAGTTTGTCAAGTTAGCACAATGTAGAGTCAACTGGGAAAGGATTTGTAATAAGGAGTTTTCTAGATTAGGCTGGCATGTGGGCATGTCTGGGGGAGAGGAGGTTATCTTAATTATGCTACTTTATGTGGGAAGACCCAGCCACCAAGTAGGCGCCACTATTATTCCCTGGGTGTGGGTGTGGATTGTACAGAGTAGAGCATGCCAGCCGAGGAAGCCTACACCATTCTCTCTGCTCATCACTGTGGATGTGACTAGCTGCTTCACATTCCTCTTCATGTCCTCGAAATGATGGGCTGAAGCCAAATAAATCCCATACACCCTGTCTCCCCAAAGCTGCTCTGTCAGGGTGCTCATCAGAGAAACAGGGAACAAAACTAAGACACTATTCTAACGGTGAGGCGCTCTCTCTCTCTCTCTCTCTCTCTCTCTCTCTCTCTCTCTCTCTCTTTCTCTCTCTCTCTCTCTCTCTCTCTCTCTCTCTCTCTCTCTCTCTCTCGTGAAATTGGACTAAGCAGGCTGTTTAGTTTGATCCCTTACACACTTGCATGCAGCTCAACTCTTGTGCAAAATACCTATGTGTCACATGTACTGTTCCTAAAAATTCTAAGAGAAATAGGAAACATTTGAGCAGCATAAAAGATACATTTGGGTTTTGGACTACAGCTCAGTGGTAGAGCACTTGCTTAGCACACTGAAGGCCCTGGATTCTAATTCAGTTCAGATCCTTACATTTCTTTAAGCAAAATACCATATAAGCAGATAGGCAGTGGTGGTGCACACCTTTAATCCCAGCACTCGGAAGCCAGAGGCAGGTGGATCTCTGAGTTTAAAGTTAGCCTGGTCTACAAAGCCAGTTCCAGGATAGCCAGGGACACACAGAGAAACCCTGTCTCAAAAAACAAAACAAAACAAAATATCATATGAGCAAGCACATCCACGAATTTGGACTTCAAAGATCTAATCTAATCCACCTGCCTTCTAATTCCAGAGCAGACATCCAGCTCCATCTGATGCTACTGTACACTCCTCCAAACACACAAGCAAGGACAGAGGACAGAGACTTAAAAACAAGCCTATGACTCCTCCCACACAGAAAGCTACCAAGGCATCAGAGTGAAACATACGGCAGCCAAGATGGAGGCCAAGCACATGCTGATGAGAACAAGCTCGCCTTCTGGTTCTAACACCCAGGCACCAACTACTAAAACTCCAACAGTCTTCTGCCCATTTGGAATCTTCTCACATTTAACACTTGATTAAAAATAAAGATCAGTGTCACACACAGAGCATACAGCAAGATCCCAGCAGAAGCAAAGTGTCCCATTGGGCATGGTGGCACACGTCTTTAATCCCAGCACTCAGGAGACAGGTAGGCCATGGATCTCTATAAATTTCACAGCCAGCCTGGCTCCAGGCCAACTGGGTCTACATCGTGAGACTATGAAATTTTTAAGTGAAATGTTCCAAACAGAACAACAGAACCGAGCCCTCCTAAAGCACACCCCAAACAGGAGGGGTAGACACTGCACCCCAACAGCTCCTTCCTGCCCTCAGAACATCAGCAACTATTCGGGCCTCAGCGAGGGTCCTGGGCCCACATACACATAGCCTATTTCATTTTAACACCAGTGGGAGCAATCATTCCCTTAACATTTATGTGATGTTAGTTCTCTCAGTTCTACAACCTTAGAATTTGATTATCCTTCTTCTGCCCGTATTCCTTACACATTTCTGCTTTTCTAGGCGTCTATAAAAGCAGCTCAATCAGGAGGCCAGTCAGGGATAGCCTGGGGGGGAACTGCTTGTGCAGACTTGTGTGGCCACACTGCCCTCTGTTGTCCACAGGGCTCTCTGCATGTGTGGCAGCCACACTGCCCTCTGTTGGCCACGGGGCTCTCTCTGCCTATGTGGCAGCCACACTGCCCTCTGTTGTCCACGGGGCTCTCTGTGTGGTAGCCACACTGCCCTCTGTTGTCCACGGGGCTCTCTCTGCCTATGTGGCAGCCACACTGCCCTCTGTTGTCCACGGGGCTCTCTCTGCCTGTGTGGCAGCCACACTGCCCTCTGTTGTCCACAGGGCTCTCTACATTATTATGTGTCTTCCAGACAGAAAATCAAAACTGACTGGAGGCAGCCACTTGAAGCCTAGGTTTAAATCAACCATCTGGGCAGACACATGACACAGTGTATATTTCCACAGATGATAACGTTAGCCTCTGAGAACACAGCTGGTCTCAAGATGAGACTTCTGTCAGTAACACTGATCTCAAGTTCAGCATCATCTAACAAGACTGTGGAATAAAGGAAATCCGCCCACACACTCTTACAACACTCCTGTAACCTGAACACTGTCCTGAGCTGGGGCCAAACTTTCTGCTTTCCTAAAAGCAGTGAGCCAAACACTGAAAGAGGAGACAAGCGCAGCGCCTCATTCTGGAACTTTCCAGGAGCCTTGGGCTAAAGTGAGTCAACTGATGCATGAAAGGGCCGAGAGGCGTAATGAGTGAGCTCGGAGTCAGGAGCATGACCGCTGGCCACCTCTCCCTACTTCGGCCTGTTTGGGAAGCTTTACCAGAAAGGAGGAAACAAGGGAGAGGTGAGTGGGGATGAGAAGTGAGGTGGGAAAAACAGGGAGAGGAGGGGAGGAACTGGCCCATCAAAACACAGGCAGTGATGCCCTGAGCCCCCTGGCTGCCCTCACAGTACAGGCTTCGGGGACCTTTACACATCCACCCTTCTCTCCTCAGGAGCTACAGGACCCCTTTTGGCAAGTGAGCCCCAATTCAGAAAGCATGGATGGACACCATTATCCTGAACCTAACTGGCTTGGGAACTGGATGCTACACTTGAAACTAACACCAGCCCCGACTAGGAAAACAAGACAGTTCTTCGAGCTGTCCCAGGACCCCAGCTCCAACTGCTTCCACAGGTTAACAGCTTCCAAATTCCTGTCTTAAGGAGAGAAATGCCTCAGAGGATTTTCTAGTTTAATAAGCAATTCTGATCATAAAATATATCCCAGCAGGTTCGGGAACCTAATTCCTTTATCTATCTATCTATCTATCTATCTATCTATCTATCTATCTATCCATCCATCCATCCATCCATCCATCCATCCATCTATCTATTGTAAGATAGGTTTCTCCCTGTGTAGCCCTGGCTGTCCTGGAACAGGCCTCAAACTCAAAGATCCGCCTGCCTCTGCCTCCCAAATGCTGGGATTAAAAGCGTGCACCTCACCTGCGTCTAGGAACCTAATTTCATGGAAATAAATGATTCCTATTTAACTTCCCTAATCCTCAGAAATCCATCATAGGACAGCCTCCCAAATGCTCACCTGTCTCTGGGGACATCCAGGGCAGTGTTGTAGTCTGGGGGACCTCCAGGCAACATGTTGAACAGCAGGTGATTTGTTCCTCGATCCCACCTATTGAGAAAGCAAACAATTCAGAGTCTACACTTCAACCATGAAGAAAAGAGGGTATGATGATGCTGGATCACATGTGCAAACAGCCCAAGCCTGCAACAGCGCCACCTGCTGAGACACAGGTGTAAGTAGCCACAACAGCAAGGCCTCCCAGGTGCAAAGAAACTTCTGAACACCCAAAGGGACAACAGGTTTAAAAAAAAACAAAAAACTGGAAAGGTGTATTTCCAGCTCGTCTGCTACATCATCATTTCTGATCATTTAAACATAAAAATAAACCCAAAAACCTGAAACTCACCTAAATGCTCAAGAAGCAAAAGTTGGGCTGGAGAGATGGCTCAGTGGTTAGGAACACTGGCTGCTCTTCCAGAGGACCCAGGTTCTAATCCTAGCACCCACATGATGGCTCACAACCATCTATAACTCCAGTTCCAGGGAATTCAATGCTCTCTTCTGGCCTGTAGGACACCAGGCACTCATGTGGTACACAGACATACACGCAGGCAGAACATCCATACGCGTTTAAATAAATAAAAATTTAAAAGAAACAAATGTAAACAAATTATAGGCAGCTGATTAAATATATACAGAATATCCATAAAGTAGAATAGTACACAACCTTCAAAATTATATAAAAAAAGAATGTGAGGGGCTAGGGAGATGACCCAGTCAGTATAGTGCTTGCCATACAAGCCTGGGGACCTGAGTTCAATTCTCTGCACCTTTATAAAAGCCAGGTGCAGAGGAGCATGCTTGTAACCCCACTGCTGGGGAGGCACAGACAGGAAGATCTCCGGACTCAATGACCAGCCACCTAGCCAAATGGGCAGGCTCCAGGTTCAGTGAGAGACCTGTCTCAAAAAAAAAAAAAAAAAAAAAAAAGGGTAATAAAGACACCCAACATCAATCTCTGGCCTTTGCATAGACATTGTGTGTGTGCATTCTAGTACTCTCATATGCACGTGCACATACACACGTGCACACACACACACACACACACACACACACACACACAGTTAAATTATTTGGAAAGATATTCACAATACATTATGAGAATTGAAGCTTCTTTGGAGTATGACCACATGATGCCATTCCTGGCCAAAAATGTTCATAATTATACACACATAGCAATTTCATACCAAAAACAAAAAAAAAGACTGAATAAGCCCACTGAAACAGTAATAGTGGTTGCCTTTTAGAGGCAGAGGATGGAATAGATCTTACATTCCTTTTGCTGAGCTGCCTTTCCAGGCTTTTCACAGCAAACAGGAATGACCAGAGTGCCTGGGGTAGAAGGCTGTGCCTTTTAATCCACAGGGAGAAGTACAGGAGGAGAGAGCTTCCTTTAGTTCTAAACTCCACTAAGCCACAGGCCACTACAGCTGCAGGATGGCAGCCCCACGGCCGGCACTCACAGCACAAACCTCCTGCTACACATCAGTCACTCACACACGTGTGAGCTGAAGCATCTGGGGGGCACGTCAACAGGGGACACACTCCCGTCTCTCCCCTTCCCTCTAGACTATCCCTTGGGCTCTGGCGGCTAGGTGTCAGGTACCTGGAAAGCTGGGCCAGAGCCTGTGCCGTCTCCTTGATGCGAAGGGGGTTCTGGTTCAGGACGTCGATGGAGGGGACAAAGAGGCAGGCCCGGCTGATGTCATCCGTGTAGTAGTCACTGTCTGAGATCGCCGTCAGCAGCTCGTTGTACTCCCGGGAGATGGTGCTGCTCACTGGGACACCCGCGTCATCCACGTACTTTTTCAGGGGATAGATGTACACCTTGATTTTGTTCTTTGGGTTGAAGCCACAGCGGTAGACATCGAAACACGTGTGCATTCTACAGCTGAGGTCCCCCCGCTCCGGGATGGGGCTGGCAGCTGGCAGCCTGACCACAGGCACTTCCCGGATGCTGCGCTTCTCCACACCCCCGTCACTGGAGGACTCGATGGAGTGGGGCCAGAACTGGAACACGCCTGTGGCGATGAGGCCCAGGAGGACGATGGAGAAGAGGGTGACGTAGTAGAGCCGGTGCTTGGTCTTCATTCTGGGGATGAGGGCGGGACCCCGGATGTTGTACTTGACTGACGCGCACATGACGACACAGATAGCCTCCTCCTCACACACCTGGTCGACAAAGACAAACGTGGGAAAAAGCAAATGTTTAGGATGGCAAGCAACACCCTGAAAGGATTGGATCGTTCAACTTTTAATACGTTTATTTACTTTCTCTCTTTTTTTTTTCCAAAACAAGGTCTCACATAGCTCAGGCTGGCCCTGAATTTGCTACATAGCCCATGATGGCCTTAATCCCCTGATCCTCCTGCCTCCATGTCCCAAAGTCTGTGATTATAAGCACAGGACATCAAAATGACAAGATTTTTGACACTGCTAATGTATGCAAATATGTATTCTTACATATAGGATAAATTTAATATTTAATGCTATACATAAATATATAATATGTCATATATAATATAAAATTATAGCTATGCCCTAGTTATATTCATCTTTTAAATTTATACTTATCTGTATAAGTATTTTTGCCTGTATACATGTCTGTGCACCATGTGTGTGCCTGGTGCCCATGGAGGCCAGAAAAGGACATTATATCCCCTGGAACTGGAGTTACAGATAGTTGTGAGCTTCCAGGTATGTGCTGGGAATGGAACATGGGTCCCCTGGAAGAGCAGCCAGTGCTTTTAACTGCTGAGCCACCCTTCCAACCCCAACCCTATGTATATAGATAGATAGATAGATAGATAGATAGATAGATAGATATAGAGATATATATGTATTTATATGTGTATATATATATATTTAAGCATAAGCCAAGAAATGTTGGGCCCTGGGAAGGAGGTGCTGACCCAAGAAGAAAATTCTAAAACAAAATAACTACAGATACTTATTTTGAAACATTCACCTGACCTACAGTGACAGTTTACCTGGACCAAAATGATGCTTTGTAACTCTAAAATCAGTTTCCATTCATTCACTCACTCACTAGGTACTGTGACAGAGACAAGGCTGACCACACCTAGAGGAGCCTCCAACCTAGTGAGGGAGAGAAGAGGAAGCCAAGTGATGCAGAGTGTGGAGCTGGGTCAGGGGCATCTCAGAAGAGCAGCGTCCACTTTAAATCTAACGCATGTTGGTATCTTATAATGAAAGTAAAGGCTGGCTCGTTTCACTGAAAAGCATTCAAGTGAACCCAGCAGGAGAACCAAAGTAAGGGAAAGAGGAGGGGGACAGAAGAAAAGAGTCATTGTGGTCAGTCCAGATGCTGACAGCTCCTCCCATCCATGAATATGCACAGCAGCATTTTGCAACTCAAGAGCAGAAGCCCAGGTCCTTCCCTGCAAGTCCCCACAGTCTGTCACTTACATAGAGGACATTCTGAGACTTTGAGCCTGGGTCCCAAGAAACCTCAGTTTCTACAACTGTCCTCTTGGGAACTCTTACTACACAAGAGTTTGAACAACCAGTGGATGGTACCCTCAGATATCCACACTGTCCCCATCAAAGGCCACATGCTCATTGTCACTCTAAGCCACTGCGTTTTCGTGGTCAGTTACACAGCAGTAGAAAAAAATCAGTAAACATCATGGGCTGAGACAGAAAAGAAACCGCTCAGTGCTCAGCAAAAAGGCAGAATGCTGGCTAGTCTTAGGTCAACTTTACACAAACTAGAGTCAGCTGAAAAGACAGAACATTAATTGAGAAACTGCCTCCATAAGAGCCAGCTGTAAGGCATTTTCTAAATTAGTGATTGACGAGGGAGGGCCCAGCCCATTCATTGTAGGTGCTGCCATCCCTGGGCTGATGGTCCTGGGTTCTATAAGAAAAAAGGCTGAGCAAGCCATGGGGAGCAAGCCAGTAGGAAGCATCCTTCATGGCCTCTGCATCAGCTCCTGTCTCCAGACTCCTGTCCTGTTTCAGTTCCTGCCTGCATGGCGTTTGATGACGAACTGTCATAAGGTACTGTGAGTGAAATAACCCTTCCCTCCCCAACTTGTGTTTGGCCATGGTGTTCTGTCACAGCAATAGTAACCCTGACTAAGACAGGCACACTTGCCCTGCAGACCATAACATAAGGTGCTTACCAAGCCAGCTTCCCATTGCTCATGCCCAGGTGCTGTGGGTGGGACACAGCCTGGAGTGTGATGGATGGCTGCTACAGACTGACCAGGGACTGCAATGGGCCACACCGGCATTTCAAGTAGAAGCCCCAAACTACAAAGGGCCCCTCAAATACTGATTTGCCAGGGTAACTCTGAGCACAGAGGGAAGTTATTGAAAAACCCAGAGGTTTGCAGCGGGCTTATCAGTCATTTTCACTTTGGCTAAATAGAGTGTCCCCACCCCACCCCATCACCGCACACACTGGAAGACTTTCCAGCCTTGAATATTGCAGTTGCAATCACTGCCAGTCCAGGTGGGAGGGAAATGTGCCATTGTCAAAAGTGATTTCACTCAAATCTCTGAGACCATGAATCAAAGTATGCCCAGGAATCAGGACTCATGCAGAAGTCTATCCACTTAAGCTCAAATATCATCATCTTTGGGGTATATGTGTTAGCCACTCAATATATGCTAAGTGCCTCCATAACAGGAATAGAAGTTCCAGAGGTATCACCTCTCTGACATCCTAACAGTCAGCCCACTGGCCCCAGGCCCGGTGTGTGCTATGGCTCTGCCTCCCCGGATGGCCCCCAGGGTTTGCAAAGAGGAAGAGTTGAGGCAGACAATGTAGCCCACCAGCCCACGTGCAAACTTTCCCAACAAGCTCTCATGGTCTACCTCAATTCTAAATCAGTAGTTACCAAACGCCACAAGGTGAGCACCCAGGGGGATTCACGGCCCGCCACTGCAGCTCATCCTTGTTGGTCTAAATGACTTGGAAACTCCACCACTGAGCAAGGTAGCCAAGGCAGCTTATGGTACATAGTCAGTCTGAGACCTTTGCTAACTTTAAACAAACTCCTTTCACACAATGGTTTTCCAACCTTTCAATTCACACTATGAAATCCACTTTTGGGCCAGAAGACCAGAGAGGCTGCCCTCAGACCTTCTCCACTCTCTCTGTTCCCCCAAACCCAATTCTCAGGGTCACCCCTAGCACTGTAACAGAACACCAGCTGCACCCTCATCTTCCTGCTGTCCACGCCTCTTATGGATCCCACAGACCATCTCCCCGGCCTCCTCTCCCCACCTTGTAGATGCAACCCAGCCCCCAACTCAGACAGACACCCCCTACTCGACCACAGGCCATGCCCCCCAGAAGACTAGGTAGGCTGTCCAGGCCTTCTCCACTCTCTCTCTGTTACCTCAGTCCCAATTTTCGGGGTTTTCCCTAGCACTGTAACAGACCATCTACCCCTGGCCTCCCCTTCCCCCGTCTCCAACACCAGCAAGCATTCCCCTTGAACACACCAGGAAAACAGGCAAAACACAGCCAACACACTCTCTGAAAATCCAGAGAGGAAGCAGAAACCAAGGAATAAAACAGCTACCCAACAAAGACAAACCCAGAAATCAGTAGCTGGGCCTATGATCACCCCAAACCTAAATGCCTAGAAGCAAGATCACAACAATAACAGCCAGGGCAAGATGTCTCCACCAGAGCCCAGCCATCCTACTGCAGCAAGCCCTGATATTCCAACACAGCTGAAGCCCAAGAGGAAGACGTTAAGACCAACTATATGCAGATGATAGAGGTCCTTAAAGAGGAAATGAATACATCCCCTAAAGAAATCCAGAAAGGCACAAACGACTGTAGGAAATGAATAAATCCCTTAAAGAAAGTCAAGAAAAAACAAACGAACAGTTGAAGAAAACAAATGAAACTGTTCAAAATCTGAAAATGGAAATAGAATCAATACAGAAATCACAAACTGAGGGAATTCTGGAAATGAAAAACGGAGTAATGTGAACAGGAACTACAGAGACAAGTTTCACCAACAGAATACAAGAGATGGAAGAGAGAATCTTGGACACTGAAGATACCATAGAAGAAATGGATACATCAGTTAAAATAAATGTTAAATCTAAAAAGTTCCTGACACAAAACATCCAGGAAATCTGGACGAAAAGACCAAACCTAAAAATAATAGGAACAGAAAAAAGGAAAAGAATTTCAGCTCAAAGGCCCAAAAAATATTTTCAACAAAATCATAGAAGAAAATTTTCCTAACCTGAAGAAGGACATGCCTATAAAGGTACAATAAGCTTACAGAACACTAACACTTACAGACTGGACCAGAAAAGAAAGTCCCCTCACCACATAATAATTAAAATACTAAACATACAGAACAAAGAAAAAATATTAAAAGCTGCAAAGGAAAAAGACCAAGTAACATATAAAGGCAGACCTATTAGAATTACACCTGTCTTCTCAATGGAGACTCTGAAAGCCAGAAGGGCCTGGACAGATGTGCTGCAGACTCTAAGAAACCAAATATGCCAGCCTAGACTACTATACCCAGCAAAACTTTTAATCACCACAGATGGAGAAAACAAGACATTCCATGACAAAGTCAGATTTAAACAATATCTATCTACAGATCCAGCCCTACAGAAGATGCTAGAAGGAAAAATCCAAACCCAGGAGGTTAACTACACCCATGAAAACACAGGAAATAAATAATCTCACACCAGCAAAACCAAAAGAAAGGAAACACACACACAAACACACACACCAGTGTCTGAGCTGGCTGCCCCTCTACACTGCTCTAGAACCATGGCCTAGTCACAGCACAGCGGGTCAAGACAGCCTGGTGAGTCCCTGCTTACCATCCGCTATGGGTACCATGACTGCCTGCTATCTGTGGCTAAGGACACCACCTGGCCACTGATACTACAGAGCTCTACCTTTCTCAGGAACTTGGGAACCCAGCTCTTTGGTACCATGAAAGCCAATCGCAGCCTGCAGGGGGTCAGTGCTGAGCTTACGTCTCAAAGGTGCCAGCCCCTCCCTGGCCATTCTATATTACCAGAGTGCCAGCCCCTCCCTGGTCATTCTATATTACCAGAGTGCCAGCCTCTCCCTGGTCATTCCATATTACCAGAGTACCAGCCCCTCCCTGGTCATTCTATATTACCAGAGTGCCAGCTTCTCCCTGGTCATTCCATACTACCAGAGTGCCAGCCCCTCCCTGGTCATTCCATATTACCAGAGTGCCAGCCTCTCCCTGGCCATTCCATATTACCAGAGTGCCAGCCCCTCCCTGGCCATTCCATATTACCAGAGTGCCAGCCCCTCCCTGGCCATTCCATATTACCAGAGTGAAGGGAGTGGACTTCCCCCAGAGGCTGGCTGAGCAAGCGGTGTTATCTCTAGCCTTGAGTAACAACCTATCTATCTGCCTCCCCAAACTTCCAATGGCTTCTTCAACACTGCCACAGCAGTCCTGATACCGCCCCTCATTTACTGGAGGCCAGAGTTTCTGGCCGTGGCTTCTACTAACATTCTGAGTTAGGTAACTCTCTCATTGGGAAGCTATTATACAGATCATAACTGCTTCAGTAGCACCCTCAGCCTCTAAACAGTGAAAGCAAGTATTAGACCTCTAACAGTAACCACCAAGAGTATACCCAGACATTGCTAAATACCCCCGAGGACAATGAACTCACCCCAGGATGAGAACCAGTAGTTTAGGTCATGGCTGCATCCAAGCTTCAAGCCTGTCCAGCTTAGGGCCAACTCCTGATATCCAGCTGGGTCATTAACTCTCGATCATGAGAAAATGTACCTGCCTCCACACCCTGTACATCCAGTTTTATAGCCCCCTACTCCACATACTTCCTCCAGCTGCTGTTAGTCCACACAGCCAGGTCCTGCAGCCACAGACATCTGAAGACTCCCCACTTAGGGGAAGCTGCCATGAGAGAAGGTGGAGGCAGACCCTGAAGCAGACAAGCCGTGCTGAGCAAAGCAACTGCCCCAGGGATGGCTCTGTACAGGCTAGCCTGGGCAAAGCAGCTGCCCCAGGGATGGCTCTGCACAGGCTAGCCTGGGCAAAGCAGCTGCCCCAGGGATGGCTCTGCACAGGCTAGGCTGGGCAAAGAAACTCTCCTCTACCTCAAAGACCTGCTGCCAGGCCGGAGATTGGGGAATCCTGAGAATCCAAGTTCTCAGTGTCCCCAGCCTCTCCATCCCAGGATTTCTTCCCACTGTGGCCTTGACCACAGATGCCAAGGCTGTGTCTTCACCTCCCCTGCAGTTCCGCCATGATGATGATTCAACTCTAATATGATCATCGCATCTGCGCCCAGCTGCAGGACATACTGCCATGGAACCTCCTGTGTTTCGTGATGTGCCCTGAGCTGGCATCTGGCTGCCCAGAACCTAGCATTCCCTGCTATGAAGGCTCCTAAGGAAGATGCCAAGAGGCAGCCAATGCCACTACCCTTCCATCACCACAGGCCATACTCTCTCAAGAGCTACAGCCACCATGCTGGGGCTGCCTCCCTCCCACCTGGAGCTCACCCCAAGCTGCCCCGGTAGGAGTCCTACAGCTGTTCTGCTAGAGTACAGGGGTTCCTGATGCCTTGCTTTCCACTGCTGGAGGGGTCCTTACTGCCATCTGAGGGTGAGCAAGAAGGTCTCAGGACATGTTCTCAGGGCTGCTTGCTAGGGCATGGTCTAGCATGGTCTGTGTTCTGCCAAACTGGGAAAAACAACATGAGCATAAGGAGCTGGCGGGAGAAGACTTCAGAAAACCCAGAGCGAAGCCAGAAAAGGGGACGGTGATGATAGAGCTGGCCAGATCACTGAGCTCCGCAAACAACTTAGTTCTGCTAAGAGCCCCAAAGATTCAGACAGAACACACTTCAGAACCAACCGACTGACAGGGAGTTGAGGCACAGCAACGCCAAACCAGCCTGGACAGTACACTCTTCCTGGCTTACGGAAGCCTTCACAGGCTGGTTCAGCACTGAACGTCTACACCAATTCTGAGAAAGAAAGCTGAGGATGTGCAAAAGCACCTGGGTCAGAATAAACACCCAAAATAAAAGAAGTGGGGGCGCATGGCAACAGGGCTACAGCCCAGGGGCAGAGTGCTGGCTGAGCATGGCCTAGGTCCCCAGCAATACAGTAGTAATAATAATAATAATAATCAGCACCTACTTGAAGGCTCACAGACATCTGGAACTTCAGTTCCAGGGGCTCTAATGCCCTCTTCTGGCTTCTGCGGGCACTGCATACACATAGTACATGTGCATGCATCTAAGCAAAACACTCGCATATAAAATAAAAGTAAATAATAAAGTAATTAAGATTAAGAAAATCAATAATTAATTAATTAATTAATCCAGGCTGGTCAGGAACTTGTCATCCCATTCTCACCTTCTGAGTTCCAGGACAGCAGGCATGCACCCCCCACCCCAGTTTATGGGGCTACTGGAGAGCCAATCCAGAGCCTCGTGCATGCTGGGAAGTCTACCAGCCGAGCTACCTCCTCCACACAGCCCAGCCCTGATAAGCCTGCGCTGAATCCTGTGTAAAAGCATCCATCTAGGCTGAAGCCGCAGTTCTTCTGTCTGTCCAGTTTCACACCATGACCTGGATCACAACAAGACTTTCAACACAGACCCTACAAATTATCATCCTTCAAACCCATCAAACTCCTCCCCTCCAAAAAAAAAAAAAAAATGCTGGGCCCCTTCATCCCGCAGTGGAGACTGAGTCACTGGAAGTGACTGTGACACCCATCTTCCACCATCAGGGTGAGACACCAGGTTCCTGGAATTGCTTAGTCCTAACACTGGCCGGAACCACCTTTCTTCCAAGCCCCAGTCAATCCACTCAGCACAACGTTCCAAGTCACAATGTTTTGTCCTCTTAGGCTTTTTGGAGATGTCCTGCCTGCTGAACTCCCACAGCCACCGCTACACTGAACTTAGCCTAACTCTTCTGGAAACAAAGTAGGCAAATAGACACAAACTCACAATGCACAACCTTGCCTGGCAGGATAATAATTACGGTTCCGGTGTGGCTAACTACCTCTAAAAATGTAGTCTAATATAAAGATACTGTTTGACTATGGCATTACATCACAGTGAATACATTAAGTACCACTTACTCCACACATCTGTTTGAAGCGCTTTACACGTATACATTCACTCAGTCTTCATCTTCCTGACAGCGCTGTGTGGCAAACTTCTGAACTTCCTGTGGTAGAGAAAAGTCAACAGCAAGGCTCAGAACCTCCAGGGTTCCACAACAGAACCTCAAGGCCGGAGTTCAGGGCCCAGCAGTCTGGTTCTTCAGATGACAACCCATCCACACAGGCTAGTGCAACCAGGAGGCGTCAGTCAGGGAAAGTGATTGCGATGAAAATCAACCGTGTGCTTTATTACCATGAATAGCCTTGAGCTCCGGAACACACAAAGTTCAGCTCAAGGAGTTGAAACATTTGGTCGATTTAAAAGAATTGAAATGGACATGTCCCAATCTCGACAACATCCACAGACCAGTAAGCGGAAGGGCCCGTCTAGACTGGCACTTCCTAATAAATGACACCAAGCCATTATTTGACTCTCAGAACTGGATACTGTTCCCACCGTCGGGAACGCATCTCCCAACTATGCTGAGCTCCCAGTCCACGCTCAGAGCTAATGGGTCGTGGGCCATCCTCCTCACCACGTCCCTGGAAGCCACCGGCCCGGGAGAGGCAAGGTGCAAGACCTCCCGAGGAATACTGGAATCCCTCAGCGCCCGGTGAGAGCAGGAAGCAGAGGTCCTGCGAGGCGCTCGGGCCCGGGGGAGAGGGCACAGATGGGGACTCATTGCAAGCGCTCCTACAGATCCCCGGGTTCCCCGAGCCCAGCCCTGAGGCCCTCCCGGCCGGCCTGCGCTCACCTCGGAACCGGCCGCCTCCCGCTCGGCCCCGCGTTCCGTCACCGGCTCTTGCCGCGGGCCGCGAGCCACGGCCGCCCGTGTCGGGTCGCGTGGAGACGGCAGGCAGCCGCCGGCACCAGGTCCGCGGGAGCCAGACGGGAAAGCGGCGCAGGCCTCCAGCTCCGCGCAGCTGACACGGCGCGCACTGCGCATGCGGAGAGGTCGTGCCGCGCCCCCGGCTGGACAGGAGGAGTCAACGCAGGCGAGCGTCCCTGCCCTGGCTCAAAAGCGTGCCCAGAGGGAGAGCCAAAAGGTAGGCACCGAGCTCCTGGGGTAAAAACTGTCAAAAGCCGCAAGCATTTTGGTCGGGCATGGTGGCTCATACCTGTAATCCCAGCACAACAGGAGGATCACCCACTAGTTCCAGGCTAGCCTGAACTACATAGTGAGACCACCCTCAACTATACAAAGCATTTTCATGCACACAGGGCAATTTGGCAGTACCCATCAAGATGTAAAAACGCCCTGGACCCGCAATTCCAACCAATCTTCTATGCAGTTTACCCTACGGGAAGTCTCTCCACTTCTTGAAACATTCACCGCACTGTTTCTAATAATAAGACAGTGGGAGCAGTGAAATTAATTAGGAAATAATTTGAGGATGCATAACTGTCAGCAAGGTAATATCTTCAAGACATGCTAATAAGAAACCAGTGTCCTTAGCAAGGGGCAAGCTCAATCACTTTTGGGTAAAATGTGCTTGTGCGAAAACAGGAGAAAATGTGTAAGTGGATGCTTGTGTCCAGGCATAAATATAATATTTTTCTGGAAATAAAATCCAAGAAGCAGTTACAAAAAAATTGGAAGTAATTGTAGCAGCAGAAATGGAGGCTCTTTATCTCATGCATAGTAGCATCTGTCACAAGGCAGCAAGTCTAAAATAGAAAAAAAAAGTGACTGATGTTACTGAAAAGTTAATGAAGCCACCACCCAAGCTGGGCTTGCCTTTGCCGGGCTGTAGTTTTTGATCTGGCCACAGGATGTGAATATTTTGGTCCTGGTTGTACTTTAGCGCCACCTAGTGGACATTATTACTTATAGCGTAAATATCCACTGAGATTACTGCATCTGGAGACCTATGAAGGCTTTCCTCACCAGCAATGACTTCAGTATTTGGGGGTTAGTATCTTCTTGTTACAGACCTAGGAAGATGGGTACACGAACAATCTAGGGACAGAAGCTTCTGTCCACATTCTTCTTCCCCCACTGAATGGGTGACCGCAGGGCCAATGGCCAATACTACCACAGCCAAATTCCTGGAACACACTGGCATATATATATATATATATATATATATATATATATATATATATATATATATATATATATATATATATATATATATATATATATATATATATATATATCTTTTTAAAAAGACAACTTCTACGATTTTATTTTTTATTATGTATTTATCTGTGTGTGAGAACATGCATGAACATGCATGCAGAAGCCAGAAGAGGGCATTGAATGCCCTGGAGTCATGGGGAGTTGTAAACTGTCTGATGGTGCTAGGAATTAAACTCATCTCTCCAGTCCAAGGTTTTCCTTTTTAAAAGCAAGTTAACAGTAGCTTTCTGCACTGGGAGACTTTGTCCTTTCTCATCAGTTTCCTTTGTATTTATGTGTATTTTAAAACATGTTTTTAAAAATGATTTATTATTAATCCCAGCACTCGGGAGGCAGAGCCAGGAGGATCTCTGTGAGTTCGAGGCCAGCCTGGGCTACCAAGTGAGTTCCAGGAAAAGGCGCAAAGCTACACAGAGAAACCCTGTCTCGAAAAACCAAAAAAAAAAAAAAATGATTTATTAAATGAGAATTTACTGTGTTGCATGTTGTCTTAGTTAGGGCTACTAGTGCTGTGAAGAAACACATGACCACAGCAACTCTTACAAAGAAAACATTTAATTGGGGTGGCTTGATTACAGTTTCAGAGTACAGTCCATTTTCATCATGATGGGGAGCACGGTGGCGTGCAGGCAGACATGGTGCTGGAGCTGAGAGTCTTACATCTTTCTTGATAGGCAGGCAACAGGAAGTTGACTGACACACTGGGTGATATCCTGAGCATAGAAAACCTCAAAGCCCACCCCACAGTGACACACTTCCTCCAACAAGGCCACACCCACTCCACCAAAGCCACAGCTCCTAACAGTGCCACTCCCTATGAGAATATGGGGGCCAATTACATTCAAACTACCATACATGTGTTAATCATGGACCTTGGGGGTTCTTGCCTATCTTGGTCACATTTTATAGACTTTAGCTTGCATAGTACCTGGAATATGGCAAGGGTTCAGTGTTTACTGAGTGAATAAAAGGTGCTAGGTTCATGGAAGAGCTAACTAGGAATAAGACAGATGTACAAGTGAAGTTACATAAAGCAGAGAGTGAAAAGTAGCAGAGAAATATATAAACACAATGTTTCAGGCTGGAAAGAAAAGAGGCCACTTGTGATTAGAAAGATCTAAGATCATGCAAGAGCTAACATCTCAAGCCAAATGTGGTGGCTCACTCCTGAAGGCCTAGCATTCGGGAGACTGAAGCAGGAGGATGGTGAGTTTGCAGGCAGCTTGGGCTACGTAGTGAAACTCTGCTGGGGAGGGGGGTGGTGCTCTGGAGAATATTTAAGATTTTGACAGATGATAAGGACCCAGAAAGAGAAAAAATCCTGTATGTATCAAAAGCTGGTATAAAGAAGCAGCAATCAGGGAAAACCAGCATCCTGCCACCCAGCATGGTTAAAATGGTGCTGCTACACTCTTAGGTACACAAGTGATAAGAAGCAAGAAAGTTAGAGTCTGTGCTAGTAGAAGTTTTGTACACAGATGGACACCCTGAACATATTTAGTAGTAGTAATTCCTTAAACATTTGCTAAATGATTCACTAGAGTTTATAGTTCTTACACCTACAGCCACTCACATAGTATTTTTTGTTATACTTGTATTATATGTAATCTAGAGATGATTTACATGTACAGGGGAACTGGGTATAGTTTCCCTTGAGCTATTCAGTAGATACCCACTGTATGTAAGATGAAATAAACAAATAAATAAAATCAGTGCCTTGACATGAAGTGGTGACTCTACATACTATCAATGACAAAGAATGTCTTTTCTTGCCGGGTGGTGGTGGCGCACGCCTTTAATCCCAGCACTCGGGAGGCAGAGCCAGGCGGATCTCTGTGAGTTCGAGGCCAGCCTGGGCTACCAAGTGAGTCCCAGGAAAGGCGCAAAGCTACACAGAGAAACCCTGTCTCGAAAAACCAAAAAAAAAAAAAAAAAAAAAAAAAAAGAATGTCTTTTCTTAAAGCATTGAGAACTGGAGGTGGGGGGGACTCCATAGCAAGACTCTTATCTCAAAAAAAAAAAGAACAAAATAGGGTCTACAGAAGGATGCACCTAAGTTATACACAAGGATGAAGCTATTTTTATACAGAACTTGAACATCTGCAGGTTTTAGTGTTCCCAAAGGGCCATGCCCCAATCCTCCATGGACACAGAGATGATTGTATACAACACACAAAGCAACCATGTTTCCGTAATTTAAAATGCTATAAACAATAATCTTTAACACTTTGAGGAAAAAGACACATTTTCTAAGATGTAAAATTCAAAGGTTAAGTCAGGTTATATCTAGCTAGAGAATGGATTATTAAGTTGCATAAGGTGCAAAGGAAATTACAGACTGTAACAGAGAGAGCAAAGGAGAAAGAAAAGATGGTAAAAGACTCAGAGGCAGCCAGCCCATCTACCATACGATCAATAAGACTCCAAATGGTGTGGTGGTTTAAGTGAGAATGGCCCTCACAGGCTCATATATTTGAATGCTTGGTCCCCAGGTGGTGGAACTGTTTGGGAAGGACTTGGTATTGGTAGAGGAGGCATGTCACACTGGAGAGCTTTCCCAATTAGCTCTCTTCTCTCTGCATCCTACTTGTGGATCAAGACATGAACTCTCAGCAGTTCCTGCTGCCATGCCTTTGCTCCGCCATCATGGATTCTAACCCTCTGGAATTGTACATACAATTAAACGCTTTCTTTTATAAGTGTCCTTCGTCATCATATTTTGTCTCAGCAAGAGGAAAGTAACTAACTAAGACAGAGGGTGTCTTAGTGTTTCTATTGCTGTGAAGAGGCACCATGACCACAGCAACTCTTTTTTTTTTAATTAAGAGATTTTTCTATTCATTTTACATATCAACCACAGATTCCCCTGTCCTCCCTCCTCCCACCCCCAGACTTCCCCCCTAACCCACTCCCCATTCCCACCTCCTCCAAGGAAAGGTCTCCCATGGGGAGTCAGCAGAGCCTGGTACATTCAGTTGAGGCAGGTCCAAAGCCCTCCTCCTCGCACCAAGGCTGCACAAAGTGTCTCTCCGTAGGTGCTAGGCTCCAAAAAGCCGACTCATGCACTAAGAACAGGTCCCGGTCTCACTGCCTGGGGGCCCCCTAAACAGTTCAAGCTAAACAACTTTCTCACTTATCCAGAGGGCCTAGTCCAGTACCATGGGGGCTCCTCAGCTATTGGTTCACAGTTCATGTGTTTCCACTAGTTTGGCTAGTTGTCTCTGTACTTTTTCCAATCATGGTCTCCATATCTCTTGCTCATATAATCCCTCCTCTCTCTTGTCTATTGGACTCCTGGAGCTCCACCTGGGACTTGGCCGTGGATCTCTGCATCTGCTTCCATCCATCACTGGATGAGGGTTCTATCATGACAGTTAGGGGGTTCGGCCATCTGATCACCAGAGTAGGTCAGCTCAGGCATCCTCTCCACCATTGCCAGTATTCTATAGTGGGGTCATCTTTGTGGATTCCTGGGGACCTCTCTAGCACTCTGCTTCTTCCTATTCCCATGGTGCCTTAATTTATCATGGTATCTCTTTCCTTGCTCTCCCACTCTGTTCTGGATCCAACTAGGACCTCCCGCTCCCCTAAGCTCTCTTTCCCCCGACCCTTATCCTCCATTACCCACCCCCTACCCCCAGTTTGCTCATGTAGATCTCATCCATTTCTCCATTGCTGGGGGATCCCTGTGTCTTTCCTAGGGTCCTCTTTACTAGCTAGCCTCCCTGGAGCTGTGAGTTGCAGTCTGGTTATCCTTTGCTTTACATCTAGTATCTGCTGTGGGATGTTCTGTATGGCAAATGTGTTGCTGATTAGTTGATAAATAAAACACTGATTGGCAATTGGCTAGGCAGGAAGTGTAGGCAGGACAAGGAGGAGAATAAAGCTGGGAAGTGGAAGGCTGAGTCAGAGAAACACTGCCAGCCACCATGATGAAAAACAGCATGAAGATGCCGGTAAGCCACGAGCCAGGTGGCAAGGTATAGATTTATGGAAATGGATTAATTTAAGCTGTAAGAACAGTTAGCAAGAAGCCTGCCACGGCCATACAGTTTGTAATCAATATAAGTCTCTGTGTTTACTTGGTCGGGTCTGAGTGGCTGTGGGACTAGCAGGTGAGAGAGATTTGTCCTGACCATGGGCCAGGCAGGAAAACTCTAGCTACAAGTATCCACTTATGAGTGAGTACATACCATGTACTTTCTTAGTCTGGGTTACCTCACTCAGGATGATATTTTCTAGTTCCATCCATTTGCCTGCAAACCTCATGATGTCATTGTTTTTCTCTGCTGAGTAGTACTCCATTGTGTATATGTACCACATTTTATTTATCCATTCTTCAGTTAAAGGGCATCTAGGTTGTTTCCAGGTTCTGGCTATTACAAATAATGCTGCTATGAACATAGTTGAGCATGTGTCCTTGTGGTATGGTTGAGCATTCCTTGGGTATATGCCCAAGAGTGATATAGTTGGGTCTTGAGGAAGATTGATTCCCAATTTTCTGAGAACCTGCCATACTGATTTCCAAAGTGGCTGTACAAGTTTGCATTCCCACCAACAGTGTAAGAGTGTTCCCCTTGCTCCACATCCTCTCCAACATAAGCTGTCTTCAGTGTTTTTCATCTTAGCCGTTCTGACAGGTGTAAGATGGTATCTCAGAGTCATTTTGATTCGCATTTCCCTGATGACTAAGGATGTTGAGCAATTCCTTAAATGTCTTTCAGTCATTTGAGCTTCTTCTGTTGAGAATTCTCTATTTAGCTCTATAGCCCATTTTTAATTGGTCTGTTAGGTATTTTGATGTCTAGTTTCTTGAGTTCTTTATATATTCTGGATATCAGCCTTCTGTCAGATATGGGGTTGGTGAAGATCTTTTCCCATTCTGTAGGCTGTCGCTTTGCCTTGTTGACCGTATCCTTTGCTCTACAAAAGCTTCTCAGTTTCAAGAAGTCCCATTGATTGATTGTTTCTCTCAGAGTCTGTGCTACTGGTGTTATATTTAGGAAGTGATCTCCAGTGCCAATACGTTCAAGACTACTTCCTACTTTCTATTCTATCAGGTTCAGAGTAACTGGATTTATGTTGAGGTCTTTGATCCACTTGGACTTAAGCTTTGTGCATGGTGACAGATATGGATCTATTTGCAATCTTCTACATGTTGACATCCAGTTATGCCAGCACCATTTGTTGAAGATGCTTTCTTTTTTCCATTGTATAGTTTTGGCTTCTTTGTCAAAAATTAGGTGTTCATACATGTGCGGATTAATGTCAGGGTCTTCAGTTTGTTCCATTGGTACACATGTCAGTTTTTATGTCAATACCAAGCTGTTTTTATTACTGTAGCTCTGTAGTAGAGCTTGAAGTCAGGGATCATGATGCCTCCAGAGGTTGTTTTATTGTACAGGATTCTTTTAGCTATCCTGGGTTTTTTGTTTTTCCATATGAAGTTGAGTATTGTTCCTTCCATGTCTGTGAAGAATTGTGTTGGGATTTTGATGGGGATTGCATTGAATCTGTAGATTGCTTTTGGTAAGATTGGCATTTTTACTATGTTAATCCTACCTATCCATGAGCATGGGAGATCTTTCCATTTTCTGGTATCTTCTTCAATTTCTTTCTTCAGGGACTTAAAGTTCTTGTCATACAGGTCTTTCACTTGCTTAGTTAGAGTTACCCCAAGGTATTTTATATTATTTGTGGCTATTGTAAAGGGTGATGTTTCTCTGATTTCTTTCTCAGCCCATTTATCATTTGTATATAGGAGGGCTACTGATTTTTTTTTAGTTAATCTTGTATTCTGCCACATTACTGAAAGTGTTTATCAGCTGTAGGAGTTCCTTGATCAAATTTTTGGGGTCACTTATGTATACTATCATGTCATCTGCAAATAGTGAAAGTTTGACTTCTTCCTTTCCAATTCGTATCCCCTGGATCTCCTTTTGTTGTCTTATTGCTGCTCTAGCTAGAACTTCAAGTACTATATTGAATAAATATGGGGAGAGCGGACAGCTTTGTCTTGTTCCTGATTTTAGTGGAATCACTTTGAGTTTCTCTCCATTTAATTTGATGTTGGTTGTTGGCTTGCTGTAAATTGCCTTTATTATATTTAGGTATATTCCTTGTATTCCTGATCTCTCCAAAACCTTTATCATGAAGGGGTGTTGGATTTTGTCAAAGGCCTTTTCAGCATCTAATGAAATGATCATGTGTTTTTTTTTCTTTCAGTTTGTTTATATGGTGTATTACATTGACAGACTTTCATATGTTGAACTAACCTTGCATCCCTGGGATGAAGCCTACTTGATCATGGTGGCTTGCTGTGGGATGGTCTGTATGTCAAATGCTGATTGGTCAATAAATAAATCACTGATTGGCCAGTGGCCAGGCAGGAAGTATAGGTGGGACTAACAGAGAATTGAGAGAACAAGAAGCTGGGTGAGAGAGACACTGCCAGCCGCCATGATGAGAAACAGCATGTGAAGATGCCGGTAAGCCACGAGCCATGTGGCAAGGTATAGATTAATGGAAATGGATTAATTTAAGCTGTAAGAACAGTTAGCAAGTTAGCCTGCCACGGCCATACAGTTTGTAACCAATATAAGTCTCTGTGTTTACTTGGTTGGGTTTGAGCGGCTGTGGGACTGGCAGGTGAGAGAGATTTGTCCTGACTGTGGGCCAGGCAGGAAAACTCTAGCTACAGTGGCTAATTGTTTTGATGTGTTCTTGGAGCATTTGCCAATATTTTATTGAGTATTTTTGCATCAATGTTCATGAGAGAGATTGGTCTGTGATTTTCTTTGTTGCATCTTTGTTTGTCTTGGGAATCAGAGTAACTGTAGCCTCATAGGAGGGGTTTGGTAATGTTCCTTCTGTTTCTATTGTGTGGAACAATTTAAAGAGTATTAGTATTAACTCTTCTTTGAAGATCTTAGAATTCTGCGCTGAAACCATCTGGTCCTGGGTTTTTTTTGGTTGGGAGACTTTTAATGACTGATTCTATTTTCTTAGGGGTTATTGGTCTATTTAAATTGTTTATCTGGTCTTGATTTAACTTAGGTTTGTGGTACCTATCTAGAAAATTGTCCATTTCTTTTAGATTTTCAATTTTGTGGAGTAGAGGTTTTGAAGTATGACCTGACGATTCTCTGGATTTCCTCATTGTCTGTTGTGTCCCCCTTTTCATTTCTGATTTTGTTAATTTGGATGCTCTCTCTCTGCCTTTTCAGTCTGGATAAGGGCTTGTCTATCTTGTTGATTTTCTCAAAGAACCAACTCTGTTTCATTGATTCTTTGTATTGTTCTCTTTGTTTCTATTTTATTGATTTCAGCTCTCAATTTGATTATTTCCTGGCATCTATTCCTCCTGGGTGACTTTGCTTCTTCTCGTTCTAGAGCTTTCAGGTGTGCTGTTAAGTCACTAGTGTGAGATTTCTCCAACTTCTTTATGTGGGCATTTAGTGCTATGAATTTTCCTCTTAGCACTGCTTTCATGGTGTCCCATAAGTTTGGGTATGTAGTACATCCATTTTCATTGATCTCTAGGAAGTCTTTAATTTCTTTCTTTATTACTTCCTTGACCCACTGGTGATTGATTCAGTTGAGCATTATTCAGTTTCTATGAGATTTTAGGCTTTCTGTAATTTTTGTTGTTGTTGAAATCTAACTTTAAACTATGGTGATCTGATAGAATACAGGAGGTTATTCTATTTTTTTTTTTAATCTGTTGAGATTTGCTTTGTGACTGAGTATGTGGTCGATTTTATAGAAGGTTCCATGGGGTGCTGAGAAGAAGGTATATTCTTTTTTGTTAGGGTGGAATGTTCTGTAGATATCGATTAAGTCCATTTGAGTCATAACATCAGTTAAGCCCCTTATTTCTCTAATAAGTTTCAATTTGGCAGATCTGTCCAGTGGTGAGAGTGGGGTGTTGAAGTCTCCCACTATTAATGGACCACAGCAACTCTTATGAAGGAAAACATTTAATTGAGGTGTTGGCTTACAGTTTCAGAAGTTTAATCCATTATTATGGATTATCAGCTGGTGCAGAGCATGGCAGCATGCAGGCAGACATGGTGCTGGCTACATCTTGATAGGCAGGCAACAAGAAGTGGACTGAGACACTGGGGCTATCCTGAGCATAGGAAACATCAAAGCCTGCCCCCACAGTGACACACTTCCTCCAGCAAGGCCATACCTACTACAACAAAACCACACCTCCTAATAATGACGCTCTCTATGAGCTTATGGAGGTCAATTACATTCAAACTACCACAGAGGGAGAATGGGGAAAAGGCAATATTTGATAATAAAGGCTGAGAACTTTCAAGAACTGATGAAGGAAGCCACAGATGCAAGATCACGGTGTATATAAAATGAGATAATAAGATAAATCATTATCTTGATACACAATGACATTATATGTCATAAATGATAAGGATTGTCTTTTAAAATGGCCCTGAGAATGTAAGCGTGGGAGATCTGGCCCCACCCCTCATCTGCTATATGGTGGTGTGGGTGAGGGAAAGATGATTTCCCCCTTGCCCCTCACCACCTGTGGGCAGGTGGGAGAGCTGGCCTTGAGGTCATAAGGGTGGGAGAACTGTCCCTGCCCCTTATCAGCTGCAGCACTCAGGAGAGTGGGTCCCTGTACCTTGTCTGGGCAATACAGTAGAGCTAGCCCTGATGGTGTAGGTGTGAGAGATCTGACCCTGAGGGCATAAAAGCAGGAGAACTGGCCCTACCCCTTGCTCATTACTGCAAGGGTTTGAACTAGCCAGGACAGTGCTGGAGGGTTCACTGTGGTGGTGAGGACAAGGGAGAGCTGGTGGGCTGACCAACCCTGCAACTACCCAGGCCCAGAAGCAGGATTATGAGTTGGCCCACCCCAATACCCACCCCATCTATGATCTGCTGGAGCATCTATGATCTGAAGGGGCTAGTCCTGCAGACCCAAAGCTGCAGGATCTCTACAACACAGGGCAACAATAGAATATCCGAGAGGAGCCCCAGTGAGGGCCCAGCATCAATAGTGTAGCAGAAACCAAGTGCCTCAAACCACACCAATGACGTTGCAATGAACACCTGCAAGTAAAGATATATGGATAAAAGGGTATATTGTGTGATTCACTGTGTCACACTACAGCTTCCATGATGAGATTGATTTTTTTTTCTTTTTTTTTCTCTTAAATTTTGTTTTATTTTATTTGTGGGGGGAGGTTGCAAGGGCAGAGGGCAGATACAAAGGAATGGCAAAATGAATGGGATAAAGATGCATGATGTGAAAAACACAAAGAATAAATAAAAAGAACATTTACAAAAACAGACCTGGGTTAGAATTCCAACTCTTAAAAACAAAAAACAAGAAATTGTCAAGTAACAAAATTAATCAATAAAAAGAAAATAATAATAAAAAAGAATGTCTTTTAAAGGCATGGAAAAACTGGGGTAGGGTGACAGGTCATCTTGGAAGGAGCCTGCTATGGGATAGTATATTGGCTTAATAAAATGCTGACTGGTCAATAGCCAGGCAGGAAATATAGGCGGGACAAGCAGACTAGGAAAATGCTGGAAAGAGGAAGGGCAGAGTCACCAGCCAGACACAGAGGAAGCAAGATGACAAGGCAGAACTGAGAAAAGGTACCAAGCCATATGGCTTAACATAGATAAAAATTATGGGTTAATTTAAATATAAGAACTAGTCAGTAATAAGCCTGAGCTAATGACCTAGCAATTATAATTAATATAAGTCTCTAAATGATTATTTTATAAATGGCTGTAGGACCACGGGGCCAGGTGAGACCAGAGAAACCTTCTGACTACAGGAGCCACAGGAACAACAAAAATCAGAAGTTAACTACTGACCCCAGAATTCTATAACCAGTAGAGTTATATTTCTAAAAGGGAGCAAAATAAACATCCTCAGAGAAGCAAAGATTGAAAGTTTGTCACTAGCAGACTCCTCCCACCCCACCCCCAGGAGCTGTACTCCAGACAGAAGACACATGACTCCAGATGGAAGCCTCAGACATGTGACTCCAGGTGGAAGCCTCAGACACGTGACTCCAGATAGGAGCCTCAGACACGTGACCCCAGATGCACAGGTTTGAGTATGTGGTCAACTGAAGCAAACATCACCTGTGTAAAAACAAGACTGTGCAGGGTCAAAAGTGAAAGGCAGGAATGAAAACAGACCACACAAATAGTCAGGGATCACCAGGGAGAAGAGGTCTTCAAGGGCTCTCCTAGGGCTAGCGGGAAAGTCAAGGCACAAGTTTCTATTCACAAGTTGTTTGTAGGTGTTATAATGTCTAGGATAACAGCCAGAAGGCAAATAGAGCATATAAATTACAAATGAGTAAAAGATGAAGGAGGGTGTGATGGTTTGAAAGAAAATGGCCCCCAAAGGGAGTGGTACTATTAGAAGTTGTGGCCTTCTTGGAGGAAGTGTGTCACTGTGGAGGCAGGTTTTGAGGTCTTTTTCTCAAGCTTCACTCAGTGTGACAGTCAGTCAACTTCCTGTTGCCTGCAAGATGTAGCACTCTCAGCTCCAGCACCACATCTGCCTGCATGCCGCCATGCTCCCCATCATGATGATAATGGACTGACCCTCTGAAACTGTAAGTGAGCCACCCCAATTAAATGTTTTCCTTTATAAGAGTTGCTGTGGTTATGGTCTCTTCACAGCAATAAATATCCTAACTAAGACAGGAAGAAATCCAGAAAAATCTATAAGAAAAGAGAGAACAATAAACCAGTGACGGGAAAAACCACAAAATGGGCAATTTACAGACCAATCAAGACAGTAGCAGAAGGCAATGCACAAATGAACAGTACACATGAGATTCCTTTTTATGATTTTATTGTGTGTGTGTGTGTGTGTGTGTGTGTGTGTGTGTGTGTGTGTGTGGTGCCCACAAGGCCAGAAGCGGGAATCAGATCCCTGGAACTGGAGTTACAGACAGTTATAAGCTGCCCACTGTGAACGCTGGGAACTCAACCCAGGTCCTCTGAAGAACAGCAAGTGCTCTTACCCACTGAGCCATCTCTCCGAACCCCCACATGCAGATTCTGAACCAAACAAACCACCCTTGGGTCCTGATCTACATAAAGTTCAGAATATCATTCCATCTCCCTAAGATTGGGTTCCCTCATCTGTGACAGGATATGCTGGGCACAATGATGGCTGCCTGCAAGCAGAATGGTGGGTCTGAGGATAGCCTAGGCTAATCTGAGTTCATTGACATACTCATACTGTACTGCCCAGGCTGATCTCAGACTCATAGGTACAAGTAATCCTCCTGCCTCAGTTGCTCTCACAGCTGTGACTATAGGCACTGTATGCACAGGTCAGCACAGGAATCAAATATTCATTTGGGATCTTTACCAAAGCACCCCTCAAGCTGGAGCAGCCAGGCCCCTTCGTAGCCTTTCTTAGCACAGAAAGACCAACTTCTGCCTGGTCCACAGACAGCCGTGGTTCTGAAATCCAGCCTCTAATCCTTCCCCGCTCCCCAGCCATTGCTAGGCCACAGCTTTGGGAACAACACCCAAGGCACCTCCTTCCTAGGCAAGAGGAGGTGGGTCCCAGAACTTGAGAGGGCATTTCAGCTCCATTGAGGAGACCCTCCTAACTCCCACCATGGAGTTCTGCTCACAGGCCAAGCTGAGGCCTGTCCTGGGCTCCTAAGACCTGAACAAACAGAATTCATTCCATGCACCTTGGAATGTTATCACTGTGTGTGTGTGTGTGTGTGTGTGTGTGTGTGTGTGTGTGTTTGCTGTGTATGTGTGTGCTTTTCCTCTGGCTTGTTTCCCTGGCAACAAGAAAGGCAGGAAGGCACCATCACAAAGAATGAACAGTTACTTATTTACTCTTGTGTCCTAGGGAGGAGCTGTGGTGAGGAGCAGTCACGACTTCCCATTCTGTACACTATTCACAGCACAGATACCTGGCTGGTCCCAATCCCACTGAATAGAGGACAGCAACAGCCCAGAATAAGCACCAGTTTAAACTGCCAGCAGGGAGGGCCAGAAACAGTTCTTCAAGGCCAAAGCCAAGTGACAAAATCCTACAGACAAATGGCACATCCACACTCAATGCTCCGTGACTCTACATGTCCAGGTCATGAGGACAGTGGCTGCTTGTGAGGCAATGGCCTGCTCATATGGGCTGGGTACTTGGCTCCTGAGTGTGACAGGGAGAGGTATCTTCTACCACTTGAGATTGCCTTTCAAGCACCTGCCGCATCCTTTGCATCCCTGAGAAGAAGTGAGGAGTGGTCAGCACCGGGGCTGTTAAGGTCAGAAGCAGGGGTCCCCTAAAGGATGTTGTTGGGAGGGTAGGGCAGGAGACTGCTTACCCAGGCAGAGCCGGTTCTCCTTGTCTGAGAAGACCACCCGGAACCAGCCGGGTTCTTTGCACTCAAAGGCCTTCCCAGAGGACAGCAGCACCTTGTTATCCAAAAATTGGCGCCAGAGCAACACCTCCTCCTCAAATGTGCCTTTGCGAAGGTACTGGGGGAGGGGGTAGAAGTAGCTCAGAATGCAGGAGACCCTCCAGTGCCTTCACCTGCCAGGTAGGGGCTTGACATTGCCCTGTTCCCATACTTCCACCCTATTTACCTTTCTCAAGTCAACCCAGATGAAGAAGCCTGCCCCACGACTCACGAAGGGGATCCCCAGGGTTCTGAGCTCCTCTGAGACATAGGTATGGGCAGCCTTGAGTCGGGCGTGGTTTTCTGGCAGGTACACCTGGCTGATCCAGTCTAAATGGAAGGGAAGCAGGAACATAAAACTCCCATGGACCATGGCACTAATCTAAATGCTAGAAGACAAAAGGGCATGGCAGTCAACATCTTGGGAGCCCTTCCTCTAACTGGCTTACTGATCATAGGTTCAGCGGGGCTGGGAGTTCAGTGCTCAGCACAAAGCGCCCTTGATCCAGGTACACAGCCCTGAACATGTCAGGTCCTGGACCACATTCAGGAGCCCGGAGTACAAAGTCCCTCAGGATGTGAGCCAAGCCAAAGGTGTCTGCAGTTATAAAGTGATACTTAGAACCACACAGACCAAGGTCCTGATCCCAGTAGGGCATCTGGCCAGACAGGAACAGGCGGATCTCAGCAACTTCACCTCTCTGGTCCTCACAGATTCACTGACCTCTTTTGAGGGGTGCACAGCTCTCTGGATTATCACACGTTCATACACTTATGAAAGCACCACCAAAATCAGGATTCTGAGTGACCCCAAAGACTGTCCTCATGCTATTTAGATTTATACCGCCCTCTTCCTCATGACTGATATGTTATACGTCATGACGGTTTTGTTCATTCCCAAATGTCACCAAAACCAGCCTCATAGGGCATGAAATCTCTTGACCCTAGCTTCTCTTAATAGCAGTGTCTTTGGGAGAAATCCACATTGCCATGGATTTTTATTATATCAGTATTCCATGGTGTGGATGGGATATATTTGTGTCAACTCATCTGTGGAGGTGTACTGTTTGCAGATGTGGGTGATTATAAAAAAAAAAAAAAAAAACAAAACAAAACAAAACCCTCAGCTATCAGCATTCACACAGAGGTTTTTGTGTGACCAGGTTCCACACTGGGGCCTGTAGTCGCTGTGTCATTTGATAGGTGTGTTTAGAGGAAACAGCAGAATCGTTTTTCACTGTGGCTGAGCCATCTTCTGTCCCCACCAGTGATGTTAGAATAAGTGTCCCGCTGTCCCACCTCCCTTAGCAACATTTGACATTGCTACTGTTTCTAAAATTTTTTAGGCTAGCAGATTGGGTGTTTAGTATCTGGTCCTCCTTTTCCTCACCTGCAAAACAAAGGGGAACTGCATAGGAATTCTTCCTAGGACCCTAGGGAGGGAAATGAGATGGACCAAAAGAGCATTTGAAAGGCTCAGTGAACAGCAACAAATACAAAACAGCTTTGCTCTCTGAACTTCTGCTATCTGAGGCAGGAACAGATCCGATTCCCGGAGGCAGAGAGCTCTCCATGATATCGACATTTCCTCAGTAACTTCTGGTCTTTGTGCTCAAAGCTAATAAAAGTTCATTTTTGAAGGTGGAATCTTGTTATGTTGTCCAGGCCAGCCTGGAACTCCTGACCTGGAAGGATCCTCCTGCTTCAGCCTCCCGAGTAGCTAGAAGGACAGATGCATAACACTGCACCTGGCCGGTGAGCTCACATTAGCCAAGAGCCTACTTTATGACATGTATTGTTCTAACCAAATTATAGGTCATACTCAGCCTGCAAGGCTAGCACCATGATTACCCCATTCTACAGATGAGGAGGTGAAGTAATGTGCTACATATGGAGCACACAAGTGATTGATTACAGTCTGAACCCAGAGATGACACTGTCAGGTGTCACCTAAGTTCCTCCAAAGGAGAGGCACCCATGAGCCCCAAGACGTCCCACGCACATTACAACCCCACTCCTCTTTCAAGTCCCTAGCCCCAGACAGTCACCATGGTCCCGGAGCAGCTGTGCCATCTGGTGTTGGACCAGGCCACTGAGGCCATGGTAGCGACAGAGGGAGGCCACGGCAGTAGACACATGCTGGTTTTCTGTGTACAGTATGCCAAAGCGGAGTCCAGACATCCCAAAGTCCTACAAGAAGTCACATGATAGGCCATAGCCAGCCCACACAGAAGAAACTGATTCCACTCCCTCCCACCCAGGCTAGCCAGGAACTCACTTTGCTGGTGGCCCACATCACATGTGTCCTCTGGGGGTCAGGCAGCCTACAGAGAGGAGAATATGGAAACATAAGCAACCCAGAGCCAGGGGATCACAGACTTGGGAATGGATAAGTAAATGGATCGATGACACTGGGTCTCCTGTCTTTGAACCACCAATTCCCCCGCTTCCCTTAGTATGGGGGGTCAGCAAACAGCCTGCTGTCTAATTGAGCTAGAAAATAGCTCTGGCACCACTTCCTCAAAAGGCTTTTCTGATCAGCCAGGAAATCAGGCCAAAACAGACCCCCTCATAGCTCCTTGGCCACATCCATTTTAGTGCTTCTTACCACTATTATGGAAATTGCTGGCTGTGTCTTTAGCTGCTGAGACCTTTTCCTAGGTAGAAATATAGATACATGGATGGATAGGTGGGTGGATAGATAAACAGATGAATGGGTGGATGGAGGGATGAGTGGGTCAGGGGATAGATGAATGGATGGGTAGATGGATGGATGGATAGATGGATGCACAGACAGAAGGACTGATGGATGGTTGAAACTGGAGCCACTCTGAGGATGAAGGAAATAGCAAGAGTCTAATTTCCCATAGACCCAATGCTTCTTCAAATAATGTCAAGGCCCTCCTTGGAGCTCTTGGGAATGCCATAGAATAATTTGAAGACCCCTGATCTACCTAGTCCTTCCTGGCCGGAGGACCAGTGAGATCAAATAAATATCAATGGAACTGCCCTGGGGCAGGCCATGCCCTGTCAGCTGACCCAGAAAGAGGCTGGGAAAATGTGAGACAGTCCAGAGGGCTGGTAGAATCTGGTACACTGGGAGCCTCACCTTTCCAAGCTCAGGACACTGCGGTACCCAAGAGACTCTTCAAACACGGACAGCATGTAAACTTCATCCATGATCACATGCAGTTGGTGCCTGCAGTGGGTAGGTGGTAGGAAAGAGGGAGCCAAAATATGTTACCCAGTGTTGAGTATCAGTATGTCAGAAACCCAGAGGACCATAGACTAGCCCTTGGGCACTACGAAACCAGCTTGTCCCAGGAACACCCCGCTTTGGTCTACATTTTTACAAACAGGAAGCTGCACCCATAAAGCAGAGGACTCTTTGGGGTCCTCCATGGTGGGCTGGAGACAAATGGACCCAGATTCATGTCTGTTCCCACTCCTGATTGGACCACTCTGAGGCTCTGTTAAGCAGGGATGATGACAGTGTTGATTTTCATGGGGATGTTGTGATGAGGACCATAGATGCAGCACAGGAAGTGCTCTCCTGGGAAGATGGCCCAGTTGGTAAAGTGCTGCCTTGCAAACAAGACCCAAGTCTGACACCCAGAACCCGCTAAAAAGGCAGGCCCGGTGACAGGTACTTGCAATCCCAGTGCTGGGGGAGTGAAGAGAAGGGGATCCCGGGGGGTTCACTGGCCAGACAGCCTAGCATACTTGACCAGTGAAACCCTTTCTCAGAAACAACTTGAAGGCATCTAAGGAATGACCTCTGTCCTCCACAGTCACACACGCACATGAACACAGGTAAACATATAAATAAATAAATAATAAAGGGTTCAGCATGGTGGGCAGCCCAAAGAGTGTTATAGCTGGTGTTTTAAGAAGACAGAGACACCAAAGCAGGTAGTAGCCCACAGTGGGCTAAGAAGTCTGATGTGCCCCAAGGCTCACAGCAGAGCCCCGTCTGCCCATTTTGTGGGGTAGGCATAGCTCACCTCATGGCGAATCCCAGGAACTCCTGTAGCTCTTCAGGGGAGTAGATGTCACCCAGAGGGTTCTGGGGGTTGATGAGGATGAGGCCTTTGACCTTGACACCCTGAAACCATCCATGGGGGTGTTACAGTGTCCTCCTGACCCCAGAGCCTCACAGTCCCACTGGATGAGGCTGAAAGCTGGCTGGCTCCCAGGGAAGCATGGCAGGGGCACGCTCATGCCCCAACAAGAAGCAAATGACTGGGACTAGAGTTACATCTGCTGTATTGTGCCAACCATGGAAAGAAAGCAGGCAGGAAGCGGGTGGGGGAGGGGATGTGCCCAGCTGCTGGCAGAGAGGCTGCTTGTGTCAAAAGAGCTCTAGGTGGGAAAGTCCAGAACTTTCACAGTTCCTGCAGTGAGCACTTGACAGCTTGAATGACAAAGGTAAACACCTGTGTGAAGTGCACAGATGCTGAAAATGGGTGGAAAGCGGGCACAGGAACTTGGGTCTCTGCCTTTATTAGGGAGCCCCTCAAAAAGAACAGGATCACCACCCCTCACTGTACTATAGACTCCCATGATCCACATTTGACCCTGAAGAAGAAACAAAGGGACTGGAATGGGGGAGTGTTCTTTTTAATTAGCACCATGTGGTGGTTTGAATTAGAACAGCCCCCATAGGCTCATATGTTTGAATGCTTGGTCTTTAGTGGAACTGTTTGGGAAGGATGAGAGAGGTGTGGCCTTGTTGGAAGAGGTATATCACTTGGGGCAGGCTTTGAGGCTTCGAATACCCAGTGTCTCTCTGCCTGCTGCCTACAGATCAGGATGTAAAGCTTCAGCTACTGCCATAGTGCCCTGCCGGTCTGCTTGCTGCCATGATGATAATGGACTAACTCTCTAAAATTGCAAGCAAACCCCCAATTAAATGCTTTCTTTTACCTTGGTCATGGTGTCTTTTCACAGCAATAAAACAGTAACTACATTCATTGAAAACAATAATGGGCTTCATTCTTGACATTTTCATATATCCCGCCACCTATTACCCTTTCTTGTGAGGGGAAAGTTGTTAATGAAACTCCCTGGTTCCCTGTACACTGTGGTTTCAGGGTTATTTTCTAATGGGAAGACCCTCCATAGACACTGGATTTTGCCTGACTGCCCCTGCAAGGGTGGTTCTATAACCCCTCCACATATATCCCTACCAAAGCTATGAGCCCAACTCCCAAGAGATGAAGGGTCCAGCCCCTGCTGAGACCCACCCACTCCCAGCCCTGGATTTAACTGAATCCCCAGACCTCAGAATTAACTCCTTGCAAGGCCATCTCCAGCTTCTCCACTGTGAGCTGGAAGGGACGTGTGTTCAGTCCAGTTACCTGGGAAGAGACCCATCAAAGGCAGGAGCCAAATTCAGTGCCCCATCCCCACCCCAAACTTGAACTCTTGGGTCTTGCCTCATCTATCATCTCCAGTCTCCTGGGTACAGCCTTTGGAAAATGAGAGGGGCCACTCCCCCTTCCTGCCTTCTGCCCCACCCTTTACCTCAGGGACATCCCTCATCACTCAGATTTCTGGCAGAGGCAGCAAGGCTTCTCTGATTGGCTCTCATGACTTCCAAGGCCTAAGCTTCCCCCTTGCCACCCTCTCATTTCTGGGCTAGTTCTTGGCTTCTCTATGGACCCAGGAATCTTAGAGCCTGGAGCTTGGAGCTTCCAGGGAACCCAGGCAGAGGTATCCATGTGACAACAGAAGGCTCCACTTCCATTTCACAGCAGCCCCAAAGCCCCTAGCATAGGCTTCCTTCAGGTCCACCCACAAACTCAGACCCAGTAAACCCTTGCCTACAGGGATACCCAATGCAAGAACTGGAATGCAGGCACTCTTACCTTGCTGTCCAGGTAGACATAGGCCAGTCGGACATTGCCATAGAGATAGACGTGCTGGGTAATGGCTCCATAGTAAGGGGTGGGGATCAAGAGAGCCTCTAGGGGAAGGAGTAGGCAACCCATTGGCCTCTGGCTTGGACACCCCAGACACCCAATATGAGCCCCACTGCCCTTCCAAGCTTCTATCATCTCTAGGAAATATCTGGAGCATATTCTTGCTCCTCTCAACTCCCAAAACCTTAAAGCTTGAACCCCCTAAGGTCAGACTTTCTAATATAGATGCTCACTTAAAATGGGGTCACATACAGATAAATCCACTATAAGTTAAAACTATAAAAAATGCATTTGATCCACTAACCTCCTAAACATTCTATCTTAGGAATCTGGAACAGGGCAGAGTACTGGCATTGACTCAAGATCTCATGGTCGCCTGCAGGTGGAGTGGGGGAGCTCACTGCCACTGCCCAGTATTGCAAGAAAACAGCACATCACACAGCACTAGCTAGAGAACCTGTCACAATTCAAACTCCAGAGAACCTGGGTTCGATTCCCAGCACCCACAGGATGGCTCACAAATGGCTGCAACTCCATTTCCAGGGGATCTAACCTCCACAGGCACCAGGCACACACAAAGATACATCCAGGCAAAAGCACTCATATACATAAAATAATAAAATAAAAACTAATATAAAGATTTATTTGAAAATAAAGAGAGAGAAACCAAAATAGAGTTTCTACTGAGTTTGCATAGTTTTCACACCATTGTAAGCTGAAAGTCCCTGTCCATCCACTGTGAGCTGGGGCCTCTGCTAATACTTACTGACCCCTTAGCCTGTGCTAAACAGGTTCACCACCATGCCCTGAAGTAAGCACTATCGTCAGCCATACTTTATAGACCAGGATATTGGAGCTTATAGGGTCCCTGTATTTGACTGCTCCAGAATGGATAAGAAATTGTCTATCATATTCTCACAGCAAATCTTCCTTTAGGGCTTAAGTCCTGGTGACTGCTTCTGTTCCTGTGACTTTGAAAAGTTACTTAACCTCTAGGCCTCAGTCTTCTCACCTGTGAAAGGGTCTAGTCAAAGAATCCACTCCATAGAGGTGTTGTGTAAAGCCACACGACCTAGCCTGGACAGCTGTATGCGGTGACTGCATGTGACCAGCGTTAACCTGTTAGGCTCAACTGAGCTCTCATGTTCCTTACAACAACTGACCCCCGGCCACAACCAGTTCTTGACACACTGCCTCTTACAGCAGGCTGTCTCCTCAATAGTCGTTCAATCTCCTTCCTTGCTAAGAGAGACTTTTTTGTTTATTTAGTTTGTTGTGTGTGTGTGTGTGTGTGTGTGTGTGTGTGTGTGTGTGTGTGTGTGTGTTTGAAAGAGGACCGGCAATATGTCCAAGTCAGGCCTTCCCCGGCCGTGGCATGAACCAGTCTGGTTTAAGTCAACACTGGATCCCTTAAGCACCTTTGTCAGGGACTCCTTTAGGTTTACAAGTAATTTCTATCCAGTAAAAAGGGTCTCACTGGGATCCTTCTGGGAAAGGGCACCTGCCTGACAGGAGAGGCCAGCTTGTTCTAACTGTCTCGGTCTTCTTGCTATAAGACACAGTGTCAGAGAAGAATGTGACAATGACCTGGTGAACAAGAAGAAAAAGCTGAGGACGTCAGAGAGAGCAGGACCCTGATCCCATAGGAACCCCCCTGAGAACTGCTGTCCCGGATGTCTGGTCAAGTCACTCACTGAAGGCTCCTATAATCTCCTATGCTCTACTATAGCTGAAGGCATCCTGATGCAGCTCTGCTGCCAGGCAACTGAGGTCACAGCCAAGCATAGCCTTGGTTCAAAGCTGAGGGAGTGGCCACCGGGTTCACTTACCTCCTGCCTCACACAGCACTGTGGCCAGAGCAGAAAAGAGAGAGGCACAGCCATTCAGAACTACCACCTGGGGGTGACAAGGGTGACTCTGTCAGGGGACAGAGAAGAGCAAGGACCAGGGGAAGGGCCACGCCTCTCCCCAGTGCCCTGGGGATCCATCCTGATGAAGGTCTCCCTTGGCTTCCAGCCAAACTTATTTCTGGGGACCCTGCTCTTGACCAAGTGAACAAGAGACAGAACTGGTCACTCTGAGGGCCTCTCTCAAAGGTGAGGAGGTCAAGAGGGACACAGCACAGTGGGGTTGGGAGGCAAAACTAAGTGAAAGGCAGACCCCAAGCATCCTCCCAACCCTCACCCCTAAGGAAGGGGTGACTCACGTTCTCTGGTTTGAGGGGTGCCGGGCTCTTACAGTAGAAAGACAAGAACCTTGCCACTTCTTCCCGGAGGCTAGAAGAACAGACCAACGATGTGCGACACTTGTCGGAGGGTTCTCAGCCCAGGCCACTCTAGAGCCCCTCTGGGAACCCACAGGTGGCTAGCTGCCACTGCTCCATCCTCCCTTCCCAGGAGGTGAATCGGTAGGCATTTGTCTCCACTCTGGCACTCCCTCCCCCATCTGACCACAAAGCATTCACTCTGTGTGGTTCTAGGAAACCCAGCGCAGCCACACACGCCCCCAAGTCAGGAAACAGATGAAAACTGACGCTATATAGATCTAGCTGGTGAAACGATAATAATAAACATTATCATAATAGGAACTGTTACCGCAGTTCTTACTGAACTTCAGATGGTATTTGGAGAATGTTCCATGGTGACTACTCTTACTATCATTTCCATTTTACAAAGAAGCTGAGGTTTAAGGGAATTAAAACACTTGCTGGTAGGTGGCAGAGACTATGCACAAGCCCAGTGGCCTGCCCCAAGGCTCACCATCCTAGTGACCATTTTCTAAGAATATGAGCTTTGGAATACATCTTGGGTCAGGTCCTGCTGGGCCACTAATCCCTAAGAACAATGTCTGACCTGCAAATAATCAGTATATGGCAGTCTTTCATTCCCTGACCCATCTTACCATTGGGAGTGAGTCCCAGCCAGCTCCCCAGACACTCACCGGTCATCTCTAAAGCTGCTGAAAAAGCAAGGACAGTCTCCTCCCTCACCTCAGACTTAGGGTCATGGGAACCAAGCCGGGAACTCCGGTGATGGATTTGGGGCTGGCCGGACAGCCCCTGGTCACCAGGTCTCCACAACTATGTTCTCAGCTTACAACCAGCTCCCTCACACTGCCTCTACTGATCTCGTGGACGGAAGAATTCTTTGTTGCGAGGCCTCCCTGTGCTTTGTAGGTTTAACAGCACATCCCTGGACTGTAGACCCTTCTCCCAGTTACACCAACCAGAAATGTGCCCAGCCACTACCAGACCTCCCTGGGGTCAACGTGTTGAGACCCACCAGCCTGTGGCAACTACTTACAACAGATGTCCCCTCCAGTCAGGGTACTGCAGCAGAGACGGCTCCACATGAAGCATGTCACTCTGTGTCAGCTGGGGGCACAAAGGGAACAGAGCAAGGCTAAGGGCCAGCACTGTCACCTGCGTCCACACGGCACCAGGGCCTTCAGCACCTACAGTTTCTTCTCCTTCTCAGGGAATGTGGCAGGAGTGCAGGACAGCCCATTTCACAGATCAGCAAACCAAGGCTCACAAAGTGAAGGCAAGGCTAGCAAATGGCAGAGCTAAAGCCATACCCAGAACTCCTGACTCTAGCTCTCTATACAACAGAATCAGGGGGGTGGGTGCAGAGCAGTGCTGGGAAGGCACACTACTCAGCTTCCCCAGACGTCAGAGGAGGCTCCAGAGCTGGTGATGACAGCTTGGCCTTGGCTCCAACTTTAGAGAGGGGACTCAGCACACTGTCTCCTGCAGGTTCCACTCAACCTCACCCTTTGTGTATGGTGGCAAATTTTAGACCATCCCTTGTCTCAGCAGGTACTGGATTAGTGAAACTAGAGTATCATGGCTGTAAGGTCAAAGAGAGCCAATAACAAAGTGTCCTCGGGCAGGGGGACCAGAACAATTGGAATCATCTACTTCTCTATGCTGGGGCCCAGTCATTTCCCCCCACTCCTGTCGCCCCTTAGAGCAGGTTCAACATGGAAGCCATGGGTATCTGTGGCTACTCAGCACTTACTAGGTTGCTAGTCTGAACTGTAACGACTTTGTAAGAACAAGTATTAATAAATATCAATAATTGTACATTTATTACCAGCTGAAATGGTCATATTTTAGATATAGTAGGTAAATGAAATATTACTGAAACCAGTTTTAGTTATTTTTACTTTTGGAGACTTGAGACATGCTCTTGCTATGTAGCCTTGGCTCTCCTGATGCTTACTATAAAGCCCAAGATGGACTCAGACTCACAGCACTCCTCCTGCCTCAGTTTCTTGGGTACTGGGTTCAATTCCCAGCACCTACATGACGGCTCACAACCATCTGTAACTACAGTTCCAGGTTACCAGACTCCCTCTTCTGGCCTCAACAGGCACCAGGCATGTACCTGGGGCACAGACATATATGAAAGCAAAACACCCATACACATAAAATATATTTTAAACAGAAATCTGATGAAATCTGAAGGAATTTTACCAACTGGATTAGAAACAGCCATAGAAGCCAGACCTGTTGGTGCAGGCCTGTAACCCCAGCTACACTGGAGGTTAAGGAGGGAAAACTGCAAATCCAAGGCCTGCCTGGCAGATTTAAGTTCAAGATCAGCTTCAGAAACTTAGACCTTGACTTAAAATAAAAAGTTAAGAAGGTAGAGGGTGTGGTTTAGCTTGCCTGGACTGTGTAAGTGCTAGGTTCAATCTCCAGTGAAGAGCAAAAGATGAGAGATGGGTATAGTTCTGTTGGCAGACAGGGGAGGGAAGGGGAAGGGAGGGGAGGGGAGGGAAGGGAAGGGGAGGGGAGGAGGGGAGAGGAGAGGCAGACCTGGAATCCATGTCTCCCCACTCTTACGTCAGGGCCACCGAGGCATGCAGCAAGCTGCTGTGGCAAAGGACTCCAGAAGCCCTGGCACGGCAGCCCCAGCACTCACCCGCCTGGACAGAAGGTCGAAGCAGAGCTTGTTCTCACTGGTGCCCAGGTTAACGATGCCCTGCAGACACAGTGTAGAGGCAGGGTGAGCACGAGAAAGAAGTGCCCGCAAAGAGCCTGGAGAACCCACGGACAGCAAAGTGGGCACCTCCCACCCTTCCTCCACCCTCCTTGTCTTTGCTCACACTGGGCCCTCACAGGGCTCCAAAATCCCACGCCCCATTTCCAACACGGTCTAAACACCACCTCTGGCAAGAAGTCTTCCCACAAGCCCCATCTGTAAGCCCTCTTTGCTTCTTGGAGTCCCACATCTCTTTCCACCTCTCCCCTGCCCTGAGAAAATCACTCGGTTTCTGTCCCACACCACAGAGATCGGGGCATAGCTCTCTGCTGATAGCTAGCTCCCTGAAGGCAAACTCGTGCCCAAGACACCACTATGTCTCTCCAGAAACATTTATAGAATCATTCTATAAATCAGACCATAAATTACGCTCTGCTAGGACCAGAAACAAAGGTGGGGTGTTCAGTGGACCCCCTAGGTCAGTATAAATTATTCCCTAGGAGACTCAGCTAACAGGACACACTGTCTGGTTGCCACCCCATGAGGTGTTAATCCTAATAGGAGGCACCAACCCCTGCCCCTGCCTTATGTCAGGAGTGAAGGAGGCAGGAGAGAAAAAACAATTCAACTTGAATGAGCTGAGAGTTAGACACATAAAAGGCAATGCTCACCACCCCTGGGGAGGAAACTGTTTCCCCCAGACACAGCCAACCCATCTCCAAATCCCAACAGCTCTCCAGTTACAGCACATTCAGCCAGCCTTGCCATGCCCCGCTGCTGAGATCCTAGTGTAAGTCACCATGGTTCCTGTCCAGATCACTGCCAGAGCTCCCCACCTCCTCTCCTGTCCACCCCTTCACCTGTCATCGGGTCTTCATATGGAAGTCCCAGATGTCTTTAATAACTGAAAGAACACCATGCATACTGTCTCCTGAACATTTCCTACTCAACTCTGTATACAGAAAGAACGTTCGCCATGTCCCATGAGGCCCTACAATATCCATGGCCTTTCTGACCCCATCACCACCAGTCTGGCTTTACCATAACCCACTGGTTCCCTTGCTGACCCTTGGTCTGATCCAGCGTAGTTCCGGCCTGGGGCCTTTGGACTAGCTATTCTCTCCTGGTGGTGGGTAGCCTCTACCACGGCCCCCTGCATAGAGACTGAATCTGCCAAGTGTTCCTGATCAAAAGAACATGCAAAGATGATGGGGTGTCACTTCTAAGGTTAGGTCATAAAAGCGGGTGGCTTCTATCTTGGGTATTTACAGTCTCTCTCTCTGTCCTGAGTCATCTTCCCTGGAGGGAGCCAGCGGCCATATCTGAGGCAGTCCTGGGGCGGAGTCCATGTGAAAGGAATAGGTACCCACAAGGAGGCACAGAAGTGAGTCTGGAGCTGGAGCCTCTCACCTGTCCAAGTCCCACCACCCAGTCAAGCTTTCAGACGAGATCCCAGCACCAACTTCAGGGTACTGTGACAGAAACCCCGATCCCAAGATGCCCACCAGGAGTCCCGAGCTGCAGCAACCGGGAAATGTTTGCTATGTAAGCTGCTGAGATTTGGGGTGATTTTTTGCAGCAATACAACCTCTCTCACTTTTTTTTCAAGGCTCTGTTCTAATGTCACCTGATTAAAGTAGCCTTCTATGACATCCTATGTCAAACAGCAATATTTCCCAGCCGACTCCTCTGTCCGCCTCACCCTGTCTTCGTTTTCTCTGCAGTACCTATCAGTAAATGTTATATGTATTTTTGATCTGTCTGTTTCAACTAAAATATAAATACATAGGGCAATATTTGAGTTTTGCTCACTGCTATGACACCAGTACCTAGAACGGTTGCTGATATCTGGTGGATGTTCAACAGATCAAAACTATTAATAAGTGTTATTGTGCAGCTCTTTGCCAAATTATTATGTATAATAGATTATGGTAATCATGGCATATGATAATAATAATAATAGCAGCTGCATTTATCAAGTTTTTATCAGTTTATCAAGTATTTATCAATATGATAAGCACTGTTAATTTCACACCCTTGGTTTCATTTCATGTTCACACTCTTCAGAGCAGACATTACTAGCCCATCTCAGAGATGACCTATCTACAGAAGCCGACATTACCAGCCCTCTTGGAGCCAGAGGATTATAACTCCAACCTGACAAGAGCAAGCTGGCTGCTGGCTGCCCTGCAGTTAGTTTGCTTTTGGGTCCCAGTTGGGAGGGGTCTTCACTCACATTGGGGTTCTTGTCCTCATCATACTCATCCATGTGGTAGGTTCTGTAGCCCTCCTCAGCTGAGTCCCAGAACCATTTGATGACTCTTCCTCTAGAGGACAGGCAGGAGCTGTCAGAGGAGAACATGGCCATGGGGTCACCCACTCCATAGAGTTTGGACTGCTTGCAGTCTGGCTTTCTGAGGCATTCTCCTTGCAGAACATCACCATAGCCATTCTCCATGTCCTGAGAAGAGGTTGAGCCTGAACACGCAGTAGGTGCTGTGGCTTCCCTCTGAGGAAGAGTGGACATCTGCCAAGACACAAATGCATAGGCCTGCTGAAAGGCTTCTGCTCATCCTTCATTTGTGTGTGTGTGTGTGTGTGTGTGTGTGTGTGTGTGTGTGTGTGTGTGTGTGTCTGTCTGTCTGTCTGTCTACCTGTCTATGTGTAGGCCCAAGAACAACCCCCAGTATTGTTCTGGGAGCTGACCACTGTGTTTTTTGAGACAGGGTCTCTCCCTAGGACCTTATGTTTGCAGATTAGATTAAACTGGCTAGCCAGTAAGGCCCAGAGACCTGCCTGTCTCCATCTCCCCAGCTCTGAAATTATGAGGGTACACATCTGGCTATTTTTATGTGGGTTCTGGGGATAAAATTCAGGCCCTCATGAGTACAAGGCAAGAAAAGAATTTTAATGACTGGACACTTGACAGCCAAGGATGGTTGCCCAGCCTTCCTCTTCTCCACCCCACCCCACCCCAGGTTGCCCAACACTGGCCTTGAACTCTTGGGCTCAAGTGATCCTTTCTCAGGCTCCCTAGTAGCTGGAACTAAGGTTATCTCCACACAGATATCTCCCTCTTCTTGCAAGTTTGTGTGCTCATCCCCCTTGTCCCTATCAAGTTAAACACTTCAACAAATCTGTTGAGGACCTATGAATATCATACCACGCTTGCTACATATAAATAACTTTAATCTACTGTAGCTTCAGCTTGCTCCATTTCGGCATCTATTTCTCATTCTGCAGCCTCAAGGGTCACCAACTATCTTTCCCACCTCAAGGATCTTGCTCACCTCAATTTCAAAACATCAGGCTATTTCCCAAGCAGATCACTGCCGTGGTCCTGGACCTCTTGTATGACAGGTGATCTGGAGCTGGTGGTGGGAACTAGGGGGACAGGAGATTAGGGGTCACAAGTGCAGGCACTCAGGATCCCAGCTCCACTCTCAAAGGAGGCAAGGGCCTCAGAGGAGGGTCTCCTAGCTGCCAACAACATAGAAGCTTCCTAAACATCCCTCATTCATGTCTCATCTGTGCTGTGGTGGAACCAACACTCACCTCAAAGGGTGATAAAACGGGGATCCAAGGGCGATAAAGCACTCATACCAAATTGTGGCTGCTGGCCAAATGTCTAAAATATGAGTCACGCTATCACAATTGCTCTCTAATTTTCCTGTCTTAAGGTATAAGACTTACTTGGTAGAAGGGATGGGAACCCAGAAACTGTCCTGCAGTTTTGTTTTGCTTTTTAAATCTCAGGGGCCTCCCCAAGGTGGCGGGACTTCAGAGAAGCACACATTCTGCTCCACGACAGCCCAGGTCGGAGGAAGAGCACTGCCGAGCTGGGCGCAGCCAGAACCCAGCAGGAGCGCAAGACAGTATGGGTGGGAGGCGGGCTCAATCCCGCCTAGCGATCTAGCCAGAGTGGTCTGCAGGGCCCGCCCGGGGGTTTTCCTGGCCCGCGGAGCCTGTGTGACCGCACTCAGGACTCCAGACCCAAGAGCAGCAGCGTTCAAGAGCACAGGGCAACCAAGCCGCCCCTTTGGTGCACAGCGCGGGGAATCGCACCTACTTTGGGCGTCTGCTTTCTGGGTTTCGCGCGTGATATCCTCTTGGCCCGACTTCCGGGACGCTGGGGCAGACTGCCCCCTGGCGACCAGGAGGGGATAAAGGGGAAGGAGCCTGCGCCCTCCCTCCCGAGTGCAGACGTGGTAGCTCTGGGTTTCAACACTTCCCTGCCATTCAGAAACTAGAGTCTGAACTGGAAGGAGAGGTCGGGACTGAGGGGTGGAGATTTTGGCCAAGACAAGACCACGCCTTCCCCATCTCTTCTCTCACTGGCCTGAGCTTAGATTTCTCTAGCATTTGAATACCCTTGGTCAGAGCCATTTGAGCATGGAAGGTTCTTCCCCAGTTAAAGTAGGCATCCTCCTAAAACACTGGTCCTCCTGAGTGTCACTTGTGCACGTGATCTCCCCGCCATCCATTTGCATAGGCTTCCCTCAACTCCCAAAATTTCTTAGTAGGAAGGAATAAAGATTTACAAAAGGCCGCGGTCATGCCTTTAATCCCAGAGGCAGAGGCAGAGGCAGGTGGATCTCTGTGAGTTTAAGGCCAGCCTGGTCTACAGAGCGAGATCCAGGACAGGCACCAAAAACTACACAGAGAAACCCTGTCTCGAAAAAAAAAAAAAAAGGAGAAAAGAAAAGTAGAAAGTTATCGACGTATATTTACATGACACATGGTGAGGATACTCGGGAATGAAAAGGGGGGCTTCTTTGAATTCCAGTTTATACAAAATAGATTTTTAGAGATGTGGGTCGACAAAGGGAAAAGTTCAGTCCCCAGTACAAGCAAGCAGGCAAGAAGAAGTCAAAAATGAGCAGGTTTCCTTATGTGCCTCCCAGAGGTTTGCTGAGTGTAAATACCAAATGGAATGACTCCACCTCTTACTTATGCAAGGAAACGACCTCTTGTCTAGCACAGACCATGAGACCTAGACTGATAAATAACGTATTTATGCAAATACTATAATATAATACCATCAACTATACGCTTCTCAAATTAGATCAGGAACACAATCAGGCCTAGGTAGTCCAAGAAGGTAGTTACACTCTGTCACTGAAGGTGCGGTGGTTAGAATGAGAATGATGCCCATAGGCTCATAGATTTGAATATCTGTTCCCTAGCTGGTAGACTATTTAAGGACTAGGAAGTGTGTCTTTGTTGTGTCACTGGGGGTGGCCTTTGTGGTTTCAAAAGCCCAGGTCAGGCCCTGTCTCTTTCTCTGCCTGCTGCCTGAGGATCAGGATGTAAGCTCTTAGCTACTGCTCCAGCACTGTGCCTGCCTGCCATCACCCTCCCCACCATAATTGGAGCTTACTAACATTCTGAAACTGTGAGCAAGCCCCCAATTAAATGCTTTTTTTTTTTTTTTGAGACAGGGTTTCTCTGTGTAGTTTTTGGTGCCTGTCCTGGATCTCACTCTGTAGACCAGGCTGGCCTCGAACTCACAAAGATCCACCTGACTCTGCCTCCCAGAGTGCTGGGATTAAAGGCGTGTGCCACCACCGCCCAGCTTAAATGCTTCTTTTTATAAGTTGCCTTGGTTATGGTGTCTCTTCACAGCAATAGAACAATAACTAAGACAGAAGTAATCATCATCCAATCTACGGTATAGGGTTTCTCCCATAGCCTGGATTCACAGGAATCAAGGAGTGGGAAGGGGAATGGGTCCACTCACTGTCATCCCTAGTGACTAATTTCCACTAGGAAAATTGTTGCTTCCTGTTTCTAAAACCTTGAGTTCTACCGGCCTAGAAGTTTTAGTTTCAGATGGGGGAGCACTCCTGCCTGGAGACACAATAAACATTCCATTGAATTGGAAACTCGGACTTCCTCATGGGCACTTTGAGCTTCTGAGATACCCTTAAGCCAAGAGGCTAAGAAAGGAATAAGTTTTAAGGGTGATTGACCCAGATTACCATGGAGAATTGGGTTGCTTCTCCACAGTGGAGGTAAGAAAGATTATATCTGGAATGTAGGAGATTCTTGTAATGGTTTAAAAAGAATGGCCCCCATAAAAGAGTGGCACTATTAGGAGGTGTGGCTTTGTTGGAGGAAGTTGTGTCACTGTGGGGGGCAGGCTTTGAGATCTCCTATGCTCAAACTACACTCAGTGTGGCACACAGTTGCTTCTGCTGACTGTGAATCAAGATGTAGAACTCTCAGCTCCTTCTCCAGCACCATGTCTGCCTGCACACCACCATGAAGTAATGGACTAAACCTCTGAGACTATAAGCCAGCCCCAATGATATGTTTTCCTTTATAAGAGTTGCTGTGATCATGGTGTCTCTTCACAGCAATAGAAACCCTCTGACGATCCTTTAGGGTGTCTTGTGGTGCTACCGTGACTTGATTAAAGTCAATGGGAAACTACAGCAGCCTGATCCAGGCAGGATGACAAAAGGCACAGACCCATCAGGAACAAAGATGTGGGTCACTCCTCCAGGAAGAGAACCAAAACCAGCTGAGGTGCTCCCTAAGGGTAGAGGAAATACAGAAGGGGTAGTAGAGAAAGGTAATTATAAATACCAGCTAAGGCCACATAACCTCTTGCTGCAATGAGGATTATAATTAACATGAATGTGCCTGTCATATTTTGTTAAGAATGGGTTTGTACAGATATTAGTTTTCTTTTGTCAACTTTTTTATCATGTAATGTAACATCAATTAAGATAATATCAGTGGTTCTCATATTTAAGTTATGAGATATTAAAAAAAGAACGTCCCTCAAAGGATATCGCCACCTATTCTAAAATACATAATGTGTTTGCCGTTGTATGTGGGATTGTTATATCATGTTAGGTGTAATCAAGACCTCATTTTTCTTTTCACTTGGAAATTAAGCATGACATAAGATATGATTGTGTGTCAAGTTGACTTGCAATGGCTATTCTTGTCTGTCAACTTGACTACATTTGGAATTAACTAAAAACGTAAGCAGCTGGGCACATCGGTGAGGAATTTTTAGTTAATTGGACCAGTTGAGGTAGGAGGACCCACCTTAAGTCTGGGCCACACCTTGTGACAGCCTCTATAGAGGACAAGGAAGAAGGAAACTTTTGCTTTTGCCTGCTCACCCCCATTCTCATCTCACTGGCAAGCTCAGAGATCTTGCTGCTGAGGCCCTTCTTCACTGGCATGAGAGCCTACTTCTTGAGGATTCTGAGGTGTACTGAAGCTGAGACATTCAGCCTCGTGGACTGAACAACTATTGGACTCTCGGACTTTCCATCAAGAGACATCCATTGTTGGACTAGCTGAACCACAGCCTGTAAGCCACTCTAAATAAATCATATTATATATATATATATAAAATGAAATATATATATGAATATATAATATCTATTCTATTAGTTCTGTTCCTCTACCGAACCCTAATACTGAAGGCCTAGAGTTCTGGGAGAGCCACTGGACTTTAGTCCACATTGGAAGGCTGAAGAAGTTTGGCTTTGATGGTAGTGAAGGGTGGCCGCGACAATGGTAGCAGAGGCAACAGCAGGGTAGACGGCTTGAAAATCAAATAAACTCAACCAGTGAGGCACAAAGACAAGCAGGCAGAAGAGCAAAACTCTTCCCTCTGCCTGCCACCAGAGTGTGCCACCCACATTGGGGGTAGATCTTCCCAATTCAATTAACCCAGTCAGGAAAATCTCACTTGCCTCCTAATTGAATCCAGATCTAGTCAATCAAGATTAACCATCAAAACCATGAGCCAAAATTAGCACCGCCCCTCTAAGTCTTTGGAGACAGCGTCTTGCTGTATCACGGTACAACCATGGCTGGCCTAGCATTTCCTAGATAATTCAGGCTGGCCTCAAACTCGTGCTCATTCTGCCTCTGGGGACTGCAGGCATATGCCACTATACACCACCATGCCTGGCCTTTCTGTTCTCAAGTCGCTTTTCTCAGGTATTTTGTCATAGCAATGAAAAAAGCAACCGATACAAACACCAAATGTTAACAAGAAAGTGAAATGTCCAGAACATCAATATTTTTTTTATTACGTTTACTTTGTGCATGTGTCACCGTCTGCATATGAAAGTCCAAGCACATCTTATAGAACTCAGTTCTCCCTCCCACCATGTGGGGCTTGGGCGCCACACTCAGGCAGCAGGTGCCTTTACTCACTGAGACATCTCACCAGTGCCACCATCTAAATAGAGTTGACGGACCTGGAAACAGACTGACGCCTCCATAGAAGGCATAATTCACTCCTTCCATCCAGTACCAGTGAGACTGCTGTCTTCCTCTACAAAGGTCCTGAGAGTGTTTCTGGTCTCCTGGGCTCCTCTAACAAATTCTCTCTCTGCCTAAGATCTCAGTATATAGCCCAGGCTGGTCTTGAACCCACAATTCTGCTTTAGCCTCTTGAGTACTAGGATTACAGGTCTATACCACCATGCCTGGTTCATAATCAGTTTCCAAAGAGCCTTATCTAGTATAGCCTTGAAGGATCAGTACTTATTGAACTGCTCCATGTGGTAGTTAATTTCAATAACCAACTTGACTGGATTTAGAATCACCGAGAACACACAACTCTGGGTGTGTCTATGGGGATTCCTCCCGAGAGGATTAACTTGGGTTAATGTGTGTGGGGTCCCAGGCTGAAGAAAAGAGAAAGTGAGGTGAGCAGCAGCACTTCCCTCTTCTTCCTGGCTGTGGATGCAACTTGCCCAACTGCCTCACGTTCCTGCTCTCACAGCTAGGGCCGCACTCAGCACCATGCCTTTGCCTTCTCCACCACGGTGCATGGAAACCTTGAACTGTCAACCAGAAAAACCCACCCTTAAGTTGCTTGAGAAGAGCAATACATTTCCCTTTGTTGGGGGCGGGGGAGAGGAGGGTAAGGAAGAGGAGGACCTAACTGCCCTGATGACATGTACTTGTAATCCTAGCACTGAGGAAGCTGAGGCAAGATGATGGGTTCAAGGCCAGCCTGGGTTGTATTAAAAGGCAGGAAAAGAAGTGGGACAAGTCAGCGCCAGGGGAGAGTGGGTGGGTCAGAAATCCAAGGAACTGATCAAAACTATCAACATGTACTAGAAATTTTTCCATCCTCCACAAAAAGTTTTGAGACAGGGTTTCTCTGTGTAACAGTCCTGGCCATCCTGGAACTTGCTTTGTAGCCCAGGCTGGCCTCTAACTCAGAGATCTGCCTGCCTCTGCCTCCCGAGTGCTGGGATTAAAAGAGTGTGCCACCACTGCCTGACTCACAAAAGGTTTTTGACTCCCTGTTCTGTGCATTTCACAGTCCCTGATAGGCAAGGGCATCACAGAAACTCCAGTGAGTACAATCTAAACAGTGGGAAGTGTCAGTTCTGCAAACTGGGGTTTGTGCTCCCAAACACTGCAATTCATATGTGAAATCCTCGCCCCCTAAAATGATGGCAGTAGCAGGTGGGACCCTTGGGAAGTGATCAGGTCATGAAAGCAGAGGGAGCCCCAGCCCTCCAGTCATGTAATGTCATAGGGAGAAATAAGATGAGCCTCACCAGACACGTCTCAGGTTCTTGATCTTGGACTTTGCAGCTTCTAGAAATTTTCATTCTTTATAAGTTACTCACTTCTCTGGCATTTTGCTATAGCCATCGGAACAAAGTAATATTCCAAGATTCATCCTAAAGCCTTTAGGAAAGGTCTCTGGCATTTGGATGTGAGAACACCCGCAATACACCCATCCAGTCCTTCAGCCAGCCACTCATATGGAGAATGTGAGCTTCTAAAGATGACAGTCAACACTCAGTGCTTCTTCAGCATCCAGCTATGAGTCACGTCTTCCTTTTACAGCCCTGCCCAAGACAGGGTTACAGATATGTGTTCATGTGTGTGGAGGTGTGTGGGGGGGTATATGCTCCAGAGTAAGGGTGCCTGTGTCTGTGCGTCGTCTGTGTGTGTGCATCGTCCGTCTGTGTGCCCGCCGTCCGTGTGTCCGCCGTCCGTGTGTCCGCCGTCCGTGTGTGTGTGTGTGTTTCCACATGTGCACAGAACTCGAAGTCAGAACAGGACTTCGAGAATCTTCCTGTAAGTGTTTCAACCTTGCACTGAAATGGAATTTCTTGCCATTTCAGCCAGACTCAATTGCTAGTGAGATATTATGGTCCGCCTGTCTGTGCCTCGCCACCCAGTGCTAAGGATATAGGTACTAAAAGCCATGGCTAGGTTTTTACATGGGGTGCTGGGGATTTGAACTTAGGTCCTCATGCTTACAGAGCAAAGTACTCTTATCTCAGCTACCACCCCAGATCTCTCCCAGACAATATTCTTCACTTTTCAGCTTACCAAAGAACTTAGGGGGGAAAAATCATCTCCAAAAAGGAATGTGAACCAGAAATAAAGAATCGGAGAGAATAGAGAGTGATATTTATTAAATGCTGAATATAAAACAAAGCTATCTAAAAAGGAATCCAGGGAATTCCCTTTACCCTCCAGGGCTCTTTAGGCCCGCCCACTCCCATCACCTTAAAAACATTTTGCATGTAAAATAGCTAGCAAAGACTAAAAGAAACAAGCCTTCTAAAATGGCAGAGAACAGCTTAGGGGGCTTGATGAGTGAGGTCAGAGAGTACAGCAGCACCAGTTACTCCTCCAGCCTTCTGGGCAAGAGGCTGATATCAGGGGCTCCTGAGTATGGACTGCAAGATGGCTGGAGCCACTGGCTGGAGGCCCACAGCCCACATCTCAAATGTCTGCTCCCGTTGTTTCAACGTCTATCTTTTTTGTACTCCTTGAGCACGTGGGAGAACCAATCCATGACTAGAAGTTCCAAAGGGGAGGGGGGAAAGAGGGGGGGAGGGGGGGAGGAGGGGGAGTGGGGGGGAGTGGGGAGAGTGGGGGGGAGAGGGGGGTGAGGTGGGAGTGGGGGGAGTGGGGGGGGGGAGTGAGGGGGGAGTGGGGGGGAGTGAGGGGGGGAGTGAGGGGGGAGTGAGGGGAGGAGTGAGGGGAGGAGTGAGGGGAGGAGTGAGGGGAGGAGTGAGGGGAGGAGTGAGGGGAGGAGTGAGGGGAGGAGTGAGGGGGAGAGGGGGGGAGGGGTTGATCCAGACATAGAGACCACAGCCACCCGTGATAAAAGGGATCTTCAGCCTCTCCAGCCTCTTAGTGACATAGACGTAAGCCTTCTGGAGCCAACTGTGGTTCATAGGCAGGTAGATCCAGTCTATCCATTCTGGATGAGTAGAGAAAGAGCATCACAGATCTTACAGCAGACATCTGCTGGGTGGAGGGTTCTTCCCAAATATACCTTAGCTGGGCTTCATGTGAGCCAGGAGCCATTTCTATGCAAGACTGACTCTGTTGTGTCTGAACTGATAATATCCACACAATTCCACATGTAGGACTCTGGAGGGAACAATGAGCATCTTAATGGTCCACTGGAATGCTCCCTTTGAGTAGATAATAGAGGACTGTAACCAAGGCATCCCACAAGGGGGACTGATGCCACTGTCACCTGAGTGACAAGGTTTCCACTTCTGCTCTTGAACCCCACATATTGTATTGGACTTGGAGGAACCCAGCTATTCTCTGGGATACTTGTAGCCCCAGTGTTTTCAGAACTGACAGAAGAAAAGTGACCTGAAGAGGTTATAGAAAACCTTTACGTCTACATTGTTGTTATTTTTTTAAGCTTTCATTATGCCAGGTGGTGCGTGCCTTTAGTCCCAGCACTTGGGAGGCAGAGGCAGGAGAAACTGAGTTCAAGGCCAGCCTGTCTACATGGTAAGTTCCAGGCCAAGAGGGGAAAAGCAAGACTGACTGGCTGATGCCTGAGTTCTTATTTCTTAGGGAGCCATTTACAAGCGGTGCTTTTCTAAGCAGGACAAAAACTACTAGACTTTAAGAGTCACATCCCAGCCTGGTTTAGAACAGGCTCTCCATCTTCCAACCATGCCCATGTGCTCACTAGCTGAGCTGTATTCTGCCTTCCTCCAAACCTCACATCTCCTCAGTTTAACTTCAGTGAACAGATCCTCAAGTCTATCAAGTTAACGGTAGAGACCCTAGAAAACCCAGCAATCTCCGTGGCCAGGAAGTCCAGTCAAGAGGTGCCGCTCATTACCTTTGTCCTGGAGCAGCTGGTACAGCTTGTACTGTGTAATGCCAGAGATACCGTGGAGGTAGTCAAACACTCTCACGGCAGAGGCTACCTCCTTGTTGTGTGTATAGAGAACACCAAAGCGGAAGCCAGCCATGCCAAAATCCTGGAAGAAGAGAAGTTGGAAAAGGAACATCTAATTTTTCCTGCCTTCTGTTCCTGGCTTCCCTTCCTTCCAGACTCAAAGACAGGTGGCTGGGACTTACCTTACTGGTGCCCCAGATCATATGTGTCTTGTTAGGGTCAGACAAGCTGGAAAAGGAATTTAAAAAAAAAAATCAATGTTAGGGGGAAATGGTTGAAGGATGCATAAATGACCTCTGATAGAAAGAAGTGGACTTTAGGTTCTTCCTAGACAGGGTCTAAGGTGCCCAGTTCCAAGAGATGGGTGGTAGTTAAGCTAGGAAGGCAACATAAGGTCTCCCTGAAAAGCCCACACAGAGCAGTCCTCAACACCCACTGAAGTCCAGAACCCTCAGCCTGACTGTGGCTCTGCTCCATCTGGTCCGAAACCACCTCCCTGGCAGCTGCCCTTCCAGGTATCAGCTGCCCATGGTCTCTAGAACATCCTCACTTCTCTCTCACTGCCCTGCCTCTGGTGAATCTGTTCCTTCTAGCCAGTATGCCTATGCCTTGCTTTGATGAGATCCTATCCCTAGGGTCAAATCCCACCCTCTCCCCCAAATTTAAGTGGGGCACAATGGGACATACATGTATTCCCAGCACTCGGGGGGCGGGGGGGGGGGCAGTGGAGACAGGAAAATTAAAGACTTTGAGGCCTGGTTGGGTTACACAGCAAGATGCTGTGTGGAGAAGAAGTACCTGCTCTGACCATCCCGGGCCTTTCCCTGATACATATGTATGTATGCATGTGTGTGTGTGTGCGCACGTGTGCACATGCACCCATGTGCATGCACACAGGTGTGAAAACCACAGGTTAAAACTGGGTGTCTTCCTAGATCACTTTTTACCTCCCCCACCACAGACGAGGTCTCTCACTGAGTCTGAAGCTCCTCAAGTCAACCAGGCTGTCTGGCCAGTGAGCTCCAGATCTGCCACTTAGCCCCTCACCCATCTCTAAGGTCACAGATGCACGTTGCCACACTAGACTTTTACATAGGTCCTGAGGATTCAAACTCAGATCCTCGTGCTTGCACGCCAGGCACTTTACTGACTGACCCACCGCCCCTCGACCTTTAACCATACACTTGCTGCCTTGCTCTAGCATTCACTCATACCCAGAATGGCATTTGGAGTCAGTACTCGGGAGGGCAGAGGACACTTTGTTCATATACACAAACCCCATTGGCACTTGCCTCATTCCCCAGTACATGGCCAGGCAAGTTCCTACTTCATGAATTCACCTTACAAAGCAGGAACCTCATGACTCTTGCTCCCACACAACTGGGGACAAACTTACTGTTTCATATTCAGAACACTGCGAAATCTGACGGCTATATCAAACACAGACAGCATGTAAATCTCGTCTACGATCACATGTAGTTTGTGACTGTAGTTGCGTGAGAGAAAAAAATAGATCTAGTTTCTATCTGCAAATCTTTAAGATTACATTTATTTTGTACATGTGTGTACATGTGCTTCATGGGTGAAGGACAGAGAAGGACTTGTTGGAATCAGTCTTGTCCCCCACCCCCATCATGTACGTCCTAGGGATCAAACTCAGTTTATCAGGCTTGGTGGCAGTACCATTACCCATTGAGCCGTCTGGTCAGCTCTGTTTTGCTTTGTGGTTTTGGGGTTTGTTTTTTCAAGACAAGGTTTCTCTATAACAGCTCTGGCTGTTTGGGGACTCGATTTGTAGACCAGGCTGGCCTCGAACTCAGAGATCTGCCTGCCTCTGCCCCCTGAGTGCTGGGATTAAAGGCATGCGCCACCGCCATGCCCGGCTCTCTGTAATCTTAACTCACTCTCCTTCCTGTTTTGGATACAGATCATATACTCCTATTATTCCAGTAGCTTACTCTACTTCCCAAGGGGCATTATAATGTACAAAGAGGTGGCACACAAGGTGTCTCTTGCTGGTGGTACAGAGAGGGAACAGGACCTATGAGATATCACATCTAACCCTTTAAATACCAAACAGAGGATGGGAGAAGAGGAAAAGCTATCCAGATGTTTATATCAGTGACAGCAGCTGCCACCCAGGGTCTAAACTGAAGTCACAGCACCAGGTGGGCTTTGAGCATACTCACATCCTCACTTTTTAAAAACCCTCTGACACAACACCATCACCCCCAATTCACAGATGGAGGTTAAGGTTCTAAGATGGGAAGCCAGTTGCTTCAACTTAGTAGGGTCCCAGTGCTCAGGTGATGTGATGGTTAACACCAATTGTGAACTTCACAGGAATCACCTGAGACACCAGCCTCTGGACTCACTTGTGAGGGATTACCCCATTTAGGTTAACTGAGGTAGGAAGACCCACCCGAAAGTGGGTGGTCCCATTTTCTGGTCTTGAATCCTGAACTCCGGAGTTGGGGTGGGAGGTGGAGACACCAGCCAAGCAGAACCACCCTTGCTCTTTATATCCCACAGATCCCAGCATGACCAGCTGCTAGAATCTCCTACCACCAGGCCTTCCTTGACATGATGAGCTGTACCCATGATGGAACCTTGAGGCCAAATAATCCTTCCTTCCTTTCTACACTTTATGACGGCAGCAGGAAACAGCCAAGGCAGCTGGAATTTGCACTCAGCTCTACTGAGTTCTCGACTCCTGCATCAGGTTTATGTGTCCTAGCAGGAGCACTGCAGGACTCCGGAGGCAGCGGTTGCTGCCGTGCTCTTAGCAGTGAGCCGTGAAGGTTCTAAGGTAACCCGTCTCTCAGCATCTGTCATTTTTTGGTGCCGCAGTCCAGGTGGTTTGGAAACAGATACTGGGGTGGGTGAAGTGCTTCTGCTGTGGTGTGAGTGGAAAAGCAACACTCTAATGACTAGGTAAATGTCTGTATGGGGAAAGGCTGGAAAGGAAATAAGAATGGAAATGGTGAACACGGGGCTCCTTTCTCCTTCATTTAGTAGTCTTTCTGGAACCATGCAAAGCGTATTATAGAATGAGTAATCTAGGGTAAGTTACTTCTGCTTCTCATTTCTTGCCTACAAGTGATAGGGTGGAACACATACTTCTTGGCAAAGGCCAGGTAATCTTTCATCATCAGTTGGTTGTAGAAATCACCCAGAGGATTCTGGGGGTTGAGTAGCACAAGGCCTTTGACCTCTTTTGCCTGAGAAGAAACGCAAACACAAGAGTGAATACAAGTTCTTTATATCTACTCCAGATTCTACCAAGCATCCTTTATGGCTTGGGAGATCTAAGATAGGACACCTGATAAAGCCTAGGTAGGATCTCATTCATGGATGTAATGTCATGCTGCTGGCAAAGGGGGAAAGAAAGTGTTCTGGAAGCTTCCATGGGTAGGACTTACTGCTACAGTGAAGTCAGGTACTTAGAATTACTTGCTGTCTTTCCCTCTAGAGAAAGCCCCCCACATCTTGTATCTAAGTCTTACTACTCAGAATGTTTAGAGCCAACAGTTGCTACCCTGAAATTCAGGCTCCCCTGACCTTACCTTCATCTTAGCCTGAGTCAGGGTAAGTTCCAGCTTATCCACGGTGAGTTTGAAAAAATACGAGTTGGCCTCGTTGACCTGGAAGACACATGCAGTTTAGAAAGGCTTGTTCCTGAGCCTAGTTTCTCAGCTCACAAGTCCCATACAGTCCTTGGCCTTCAAGTCAGGATGTTGGTCCACATGCTTTCTTCACCCTGATATCACTCCACTCCCACCATCACTTAGAGAATAAGGCCCCTCTGTCTTCTCAGGGCCCCTAGAACAGTCCTTTGCCAAATGGGCTGAACAGGGAAGGGGCCCGTTCTGACCTAGCTTTCCAAGTGGACAGGAATAAGCTCAACTTTCGAATAAAGGTAGGAGCTAAAGGCGAAGGTACTGTAGTACAGTGTAGGGACCAGAAAGGCATCTAGGAGTACAAGGAGACAAAGCTGTCTGGTGGTCAAGATGAGCAGCAAGGCTCCCAATACAAGAGCCCAGGGTAGCAATACCTTCTTTCCTTGCGCTCAAGCTTCATTAAAAAAAAAAAAAAAAAAAAAAAAAAAAAAGATCCATTTTTTTTATACACATTGTTTGGGGACCAAATTTTAGTTTCCTTTTGCAAGCACACTGAAGGAGGCTAAGAGGGATGATTGTAGTGAACAGCTCAAAGTCCAAGATGTGAATCAAGCATGGTACCTCCCATTATAAAAGTCTCTACGTTGAGGGGCCAGTGTTTGTGTGGGTACATGTGCACTTGTGTGCATGCACACGTGAGGATCAGAGATCAACCCCCAAGTCCTTCCTCTGGAACAATACCCCTTGTTTATTAAGATAGTGTCTCTCCATTGACCTAGAGCTAGGCTGGCGGGCAAGCAGTCTTTAGGGACCTGCTTGTCTCAGCGTCCACAGCCTTGGGATTATAAGCATGTGCCACCCCGCACAGCTTTATGTGGGTTCCAGGTATCAAACTCAGGTCCTTGTGCATGAGTGACAAGCACTTTCCTGACTGAGCAGCTGTCCTCACCAGCAAACTGAAAAAAAAAGGTCTGTCTGTGCCAGGCCAGACACTAAAGGCCAAAGGCCATGTACAAGAAAGCTTCCTACCACTGGACCTGGTGGGTTTTATTTTCTTTCCATTTTCTTGGCCTCATGAATCTTTTCATCTAGATCACCTCTTTGAGAACTGTCACATGTTTCTTCAATATTAAATTAAGACTCTAACCCCCTTGACTGCCCAGATATGATGCAAAGATATCTTTGGCAGGACAGAATGGCCTGCACTTGTAGAAAAGACCTCAAGTCAACACGATCTTCTTCTCTGTCAAAGCCCAGTGCCTAGGTAATCTTGCCTACATACCAGAAAGGACAAGCAGAGCCTGCTGACTTACCACCTGGGTTACACAGAACCATGGCCAGCGAAGACAAGACTGAGCTGCAGTCATTTAGAACCACCACCTAAGGACAAGGTCCAAGAGGCAGAAGTCAAAATCAGTACCTGTATAAGAAGCGTGTCTACACACCATCTCCCTCTCCACCCAAAGGGCAGGTTCCGGGGCTCTCCTTGAACCTTCCCCAGGGTCCTTCTTAACTGGACTTCCCTCAGGGACTTCCTTTAGCTGGCTTTTACTGTGTCTGCCACTCTGGATCTCTCTTCGTATTCTATAGATAATTCAGAGGAAACCCAAGAGCACAGCCTTCCACTATACCGACTCACATTTTCTGGATCAAGGGGTGTAGGTGCCTTGGAGTAGTAGGTCAAGAAGTTGGCCAGTTCTTTCCGAAGGCTGTAGACAGACCCAAAGAGATTCTATAGTTTCCAGGTGCCCTTCCTCATTCAGAATCTAGAGGACACTCTTTTTAAAGGACACAGTATCCAGCCTTACAGAGATGTTTGTTATCCAGGCCAACTTCATCTTATAGGGCTACAGACTAAAGATGTCACCTTTCCAGCGTCACACAGATACTGAGAGGTAGGAGAAGCCAGGCTTGAATTATAGATGGATACTATTTCTGCCAGATTAGGCTGCCTCCAGATAATTTTGTTCTTAAGCAAATCTAACCTTTTGGAGTCAAATGCAATATTGTCATCTATACAGTTCATATTCAAGAACCATGGGATCGAGTTTTTAAAAAAACAACCAACAATATTCAGTGTTTTAAGGATGTTGTATAAAGTTGCATTCATAACTATTGTGCCTCAAGCTGGACGTGCTAGCTAGGTATTTCCTGGAATTATTAGCCAAAGATATAGGAAGGCAGTCAATCTTAAATATGGTGCGTTTGGGAGAAGGGGATTTGGCTCAAGGGTGCTTGCCTTCAGATGCTTGCCTAGAATGCATGCTTGGAACCCTGGATTCCATCCTCAGCACCATAATAAAACCAGGCATGATGGTACACACTTATAATCCCCACACCCAGGACGTGAAGGTAGGAGGATCAGATTCAAGGTCATCCTCAGCTGTATAGAGAGTTGGAGGCCAGCCTGTGCTATACCAAGATTCTTCAATGATTTTATATATATACATATATATGATATATATCCAATATGTTGGAGAGGGAGAAAGAGAGAGACAGGGAGGTTGGAGGGAGAGAGAGAGAGAGAGACAGGGAGGTTGGAGGGGGAGAGAGAGACAGAGACAGGGAGGTTGGAGGGGGAGAGAGAGACAGAGACAGGGAGGTTGGAGGGGGAGAGAGAGACAGAGACAGGGAGGTTGGAGGGGGAGAGAGAGACAGAGATGGGGAGAGAGAGACAGAGACGGGGGAGACAGAGACGGGGGGAGACAGAGACGGGGAGAGACAGAGACGGGGAGAGACAGAGACGGGGAGAGACAGAGACGGGGAGAGACAGAGATGGGGAGAGACAGAGATGGGGAGAGACAGAGATGGGGGAGAGACAGAGATGGGGGAGAGACAGAGATTGGGGGAACATATACATATGAGTATATAATCTCCAGTGGATGATGAGAGGTGCCTGTGCACCGAGAGACCCTAGCTCAGAAAGTCACTTACAAGGGCTGTCCTTGCCAGTCGGAGCACTGTGCGTTCTCCTGGAAAACTAACTTTTATGAAGAAAGGGAATACAGGTTGAGGTCACTAGGGAATAGACAGTGGAAACTCTGCCAAGACTTTTTATATTAGAAATGCCTATTGTAAATGACGCTGTAGGACAAAGACATAGCACCCTTAAAGCCCAGCCCTAAACTGTTAGTATTGGGTTTATGAGTCTCCTCCTTCACATCCCTCTGTAGCTGAAGGTCTTCCTGTGCTCGCCCAGCACCAAGGACCCCACAGCTGCTTATAAAATAATCACTCAGAAGCTTATATTAATTAAAACTGTTCGGCCATTAGCCCAGGCCTACCACTGACTAGTTCTTACATTTAAACTAACCCATAATTCTTATTTATGTTTAGCCACGTAGCTTGGTACCTTTTCTCAGTTCTGCCTTCACATCTTGCCTCCTCTGTGTCTGGCTGGCAACTCCTGACTCAGCCTTCCTCTTCCCAGAATTCTCTTCTCTGCTGGTCCCACCTATACTTTCTGCCTGGCTACTGGCCAATCAGCACTTTATTAACCAATCAGAGCAACACATTCACAGCATACAGAGCAATATCCACAGCACCCCTCAGCTATATTTTGGCATCAATGTCCCTAGCCTGCCCTCACCTACCTTCCAATCTACACTCCTCTCCCAGGTTGGCTAAAATCAGTGTCAGGTTCAGACAAGTTGCTGCCAACAGGACAGCCCTCCTCCGTGAGTTCCAGGGCAGAGCAGTCCTGAGCAGAGGAAGTGGGAAAAGAAGGGGCCGTGGGAAGCCAGGCAGGAATCGGCTCAGTGCTAGTGTAGGGTCCTCCTGGGCTTCTCCTGGTCTCCCCTTTGAGTTGGTTCCGTAAGTCTCACTTTATAGATTAGAAGCCAGAGACTCAAAGGAGTGAATTGATGCTACCAGACCACACAAGTAGGATGCATTTGTCATGGAAGGAAGGTACCGGCTGTGTCAACCTGCCCCAGCACAGCTACGAATGTAACCCAACACAAGGCCAAAACTTGAAAGACTACGAGATAGCTGTTGCTTTTCTTCTGTAACTTGGTTGCCCAGTTCTCAAGCCCCAACTTTATAGATAACGTTGTGTTACAATGTTAGGTCGAAGCTGGCTGACCATAAACCCCATTGTCTTTTAAGCTCCAGGGGTCTGTGGCCCAAAGTCCCTCCCCTCCCCACATCTCAGAGCTCGCCTCACCCTGTCAGCTCACCGGCTCGCCTTCCACTCAGCTGGGTGCAGTCTGAAATCTTGACGCCTTCTGGAAGTGCCCTTGCTATTTGGGGACAGTCTGCTCCAGCCCCCTCCTCTCTCTCCCTTTTAAGCATTCAAGAGGAATACAATCCATCTCTTCCCCGATAGAAAACTCTTCCCAGGAGCTTCCTATTACCTAAAATGACCTTAGCATCATTACAGAGAACTGGCTCTATGGAGTGTCAGGCTGAAGCAAATCTAAAGAGGATTGGCATCACCTGAAGTGTTGGCAAGCCGTGAGGACCACTGAAGGAGGCTAGAGCCAGGGCCTGTGTATACAGGCAAAACCCTGGGTGAATGGAGTGCTTACCAACAAATTGAGAGTCCCTGGAGCAAATGGGGCCTGTTCAAAACACCAATGAGCCTGTGGTTCCTCCCCATTTCTATGGAGGTCATAATGTGAGTGCAGGCTGATGTGGAGTTAACCAGGACAGGAGGACCACTGTACAAGGAAGCCTGGGAGGGTGTCCGGGAACCTCAGGCACCATCCCCCCAGGACCTAGGCCCTCCTGCTTGTGTGGCTTTGGCAAGCCTCCCCATTCTTCTTGTTAAAGACAGAGGTCAGGAAATCTACCTCCCAGGTGATGTGGAGACGAAATAGGAGATACACATGTGCTGACACCACAGGGCGGATAGGGATGTGAAAAGGCTTCTCAGGTGTGCCTGAGCTAGCCTTGACAGTCCAGGAACAGATGTGGACCCAGAGTAGCCTATCCTCCCAGAACACCCAGGTCCCTGTTCTCAAACTTGAAAATAAAAATGAGCTAGGTGTGGTGGCACACACATTTAATTCCAGCACTTGGGAAGCAGAGGCAGGTGGGTCCCCTTGAGTTCAAGTGCAGCCTGGTTTACACAGTGAGACCCCTGTCTCAAAAACATATATGTCAGCTACAGTGAGGGGCTCAGGACTCGACTGCTACAGGCCCACCCTTCCTTCCACCACACAGCAGTTCTCCTGCCTGTTCTGTCTTCCTTTTTTTTTTTTTTTCAAAGTAGCATTACTTTCTTCCACACTATAAACACCCCTGTGTGTTGTTTCTTTGCAGCCCCCCTATCTGGAATAAAAACTGCACAAGGAGAGACACCTTCAATTGTTTCATTCATTGCTCTTAGTCTGAAGAAGATTGGCCTCGATGGTTGCTTCCTAAAGCGGTACTGTAGGCCGTGCGTGCGTGCATGCATGCGTGTGTGCGTGCATGCACTGGGAACTTTGTCTCTCTTTTTCCTCTCCACCAGCTCCCCCCACCCCAGTGTGATATGCTTCTTGGTCATTGGCCCAATATTAACAGGGCCAGGCACCATGGACTGAAACCTTCAAAACTATGCTTGGAAAAAAAACCTTGTCTTTTTCCAAAGTTGATTGTCTCAAGGTTCATTCTGGTAATGGAAGCTAGTACCTTGTGAGTAAATGGATGGGCAATAGGTGGATGAGTGGATGCCCTATGGCAGTCATCTGAGGTCTGCGCTGTAGGCTTCTCTGCTCTATGTTTCCAAGGCACAAGAGGATCTTGGTTATGTTTGTCTAACATTTGATTATTATTATATCATATCATATCATATTATATTGACTAATGAGTGAAGATGATAACTTTAAAATCAAACGATTGTATGGTCTTGATGAATGTTGACAGCACAAAGAAGAGTTTCTTAGAGAAAAATCCCTTGTGTACAAACTGCTGACTGGGAGGGAGCCTCCTCTTTTGGGCACCACCTCTAACCACCCAGACATAACCTGACTTTGCCAACAGGGGGCGCGAAATCCTTATTTTCCTGCTGCACGTAAAACTTAAGGCTGTCACTGTGCAAGCCCAGAAAGGCCAGGTGAAGTCCATAGCCACCACCCTTCAGTCCCCAGGGCATAGTGACTGCAGAACAGCTGGGAATTAGAGGTGCTTAGGCCTACTGTCAGATGCCAGGCCCCGGCAGACCATGCCAACTACTGACTCAGAGTCTGCATTTTGAAGATGGGAGCTGGGATAGGGTGGGTGCCTTGGCTAGTGTCTCATACATAGAAAACACCCCTGGTGTGATTAGAAACCAGGCCATCAATCACTGTTCCCTTGTCTCACCAAGAATCCATGACCAGCGTCTGATGGGCCAGCTCAGGCCCTGGGTTTGAAGGTAAGGACAGCAGAGGCAGACCACAGTGGCTGAGGAGGGCAGATTTCTTCTCCCAGTCACCCCCACTCCCAGCGTCCTCCAGAGAGGAACCTGGTGGGCCTGGAGATTAAGGCAGGGGCCAAAGCCTGCCAAGAACCACGACACACCTCAGAGAAAGGTCGTGATGACCAGAGGCTCATAGAGAAGCAGCAAGGTCTCCCTGGAAGGACCTGGCTTGCCGGAGCTGTGGCTACAACCTGGAGTCTGTAATGGGGCTCTCTTTTCTGTCACAGCACCAGAGTCTCACATAAAAGACTCCTCAAAAGTTTAATAAAGAAAGGGTTCAATTTACAAGTAACCACACTGGGCCCAGCAAGGTTCTTCAACCTCATCCAAGTTCATGCTACTTGCATTAGGTTATGTGCGGGCCAGTCTGAAGCCAGGACCAGCACGGCCTCTTCCCAGATTCCTGGGTTGCAGAAACAGTCCATGAAGAGTCCCCCTGGGGTGCGGCCTTGGGCTGTTTGAGATGATCTGGAGTGTGTGGCTGAAGAGGAGGGCCACAATGGCCTTGGCTTCCCAGTCACCCAATTGGGTGCCACACAGCAGCTTCCTCAAACCACTCACCCTATGGGGCCTGTCCTTCAGAGTGGTCCCTTATTTCCAGAAAGTTCCCGCTTCCTGTAGCCCCCGTCCATCCCCCAGGCTTCACCTGTCCCCCATGATTCTGAGCGACTTGGGTCTCAGCACTCAGGCGTCACCACTTCAGTTGAAGACCCAGAGAAGGACTAACCCTCTACTTTGCATGTTCATCCCCTTAGCCAATGGGGACCAAACATACAGTAGGTGCCAAGTCAATGCTTTTTGTTTACTTGTCTAGTATTGGCATGGGAAGTCAGACCCAAAAAGCTGCTCTCTCTTTCCAGGGAACAATGACATCTGGCGCTGCTGGACAGCAGCAGGAGCAAATCAGCCTTGTTCTGTTATTGATTCCCACTCATTCGGCAATTGTCAAACAGCCCATGGGCCATATGTACCTCAGGATGGACTGAAAGCAAGAGAGGGTGCTATTAAATGGGGAGCTAGACAAAGACCTTAGCAGGAACCTAAGGAGCAGCCTGCATGTGGGGTAGTCTTCCAGGCAGGGCAGCAGCAGCTGCAGAGGCCCTGGGGTCGGAATGGCCCCAGGGCTGCTACTTGAGAAATGGGTTTCTTAATTAGCAAACCAAGCTAGGACTTTCTGCTTGTATTCTGAATGTGCTCAAAACAGCCCAGGTTTCCTGGACCTGCCTGTCATGAGTTACTCACTGCCCTGTGGGGTTGAGAGCAGGCAGCCTAGGGCCAGGTCGGGGGTATTGGTTATGCCCTGGTGCTTGTGGTTATGCCGATGGATGCTGCGGGTGGCAGAAGAATCACAAGCCATAGTTACCTTTCTAGAGCTTTATTGGGAGAGAGAGGATGAGAGAGGACAGACAGAAAGAGAGAGAGCAGGAAAGAGAAGAAAAGGAACGTCCCCATCGCAGGCTGGTGACGTAATTAAGGACAGAATCCTTACAGGGGGTACACCTCAGTTTTGAACCACTTGGAGAATGCCTTTACTATGAGGTTATCACCTGGGGTTCTGCAAACCGCAGGGCTGTATTCTCAGCCATGACCCTGCTGGAGTTACTGTGGAGGCCACACCTCACCCAGGCTTAACGCCCCAACCCCTGAGATGGGCCCCTGTGCTAGAGGGATAGTGGATGGGTCTCAGTGGCCTCTCACCCCACCCTAACCTTTATCTTCATGTGCACATGATATTAGAGAAGCCATGCTTTCCTCAGACATGCCAGAAGGCTGAGAATCATATTCCAATGCAAAATCAGTGGGTCCTCCACCAACACGTACTGGGGAGCCTGTGAGTGCTCCCTGGCCCTCCTCCCTCCTCTGCTCCCTGTCCACCTTCCTGTCTTTCCTCATTAGGCTGCTGTGTGATTTTGAGGGCAGCTCTGGCCTCCCTCCCAGCTCTTAGCATGACCAGCCTCCAATTCCTCTTCAGATATGAGTAAGTCCGGTCTGGCCAGAGCTCGGTTCTGCTGGGCCTCGAGCCGTCTTCCCTGGGTTCTCTCCATTTGTTTCCCCCAAGGTCTTCCTACCCTAGCTAGCAAATTCCCATCCCCTCATCCAAAGCTGGCACCCTGCTTGGGCACAGAGATGTTTTATTTTCAATAGATGCTATCTACTGGGCACCCATGTGTCAAAGCCAAGCCTCCTCCCAGGGAAGTCAAGTGACCCCCAATCCTTGGGGATGCACTAGAGTGAGGAGCCAGGAGCAGTGGGAGACTGTGCCCTGGGTTCCTGGGAGGGGAGGTGGGGGGGATGGGTCATTGTCTAGGCCCACTGGTCAGGAATCCTGGAGATGGTCTCTCTGTGGGGTGTGATATGGAGTGTTGAGCTCTGGCAGGTTATTGTCAAGACTTGTGTTCAGTTCTCAACTCAGACTTGTAGATACTGTGTGGCTCTGGGTAAGTCACTAGGCATCTCTGGACAGTATTTTTCTCCATTACAAAGGCAGGTCAGGAGGAGGGGCTGAGAGTGTAAAATGCCCCTCCCCCACCCCATAGCTCAAGCTTCCATTGTTCCTGTCTTTTCTCTTGGAGCCCCACTTAAGTGTAGGCTTGCCTGTCCCCCGAGACTGCAGCTGTCACAGGGAGCGTTCCGAAGGGAGCCCTGCTGACTGTTCTTGCTGTCACATCCCACCCCAGCTCTGTCTCCACAGAGAAGTCTCCACCTCCCCTCTCCCCCAAGGGGCCTCTTTCCGTGAAGGACTTGTGACTTTCCGTGGGACTTTCTCTCCCACCATGCCTGTGAGTTGCCTTCCCAGTGCTTTCCTGGCAAAATGTCTCCTCTTGGTGCCCAGAGACGCCTCCTCGGGCCACCGGCCTCTGTTGACCAGGATCCGCCCCAGACCCGACTCTGAAACTGCCTCCACTTCTCCCTTCTTTCTGGGCCCATGTGTCCCCTGCTCCTTGCTCCAGCTTTTCAGAGCCAGAGGGAGGACGGACGGACGGACAGACAGATGCACTCTTTCAATCCCCAGAGGCCTGCTCATGATGCACTTTCTGTTCAGCCTTGGAGAACTTACCAGTATTACAGCTTCATCCCTATAGCCTGAAACCCCAACGGCCCATAGCGAATAATGCTCGATTTGTGCCCTTGGGCACTGGCTTTGGATTTGGCCAAGGGGACCTGCCATGGCCAAGGCAACATTAGTTAACACCACAGAAGCAGGAGTTGCACGGTACAGGGATGCCCTCCTGAATGTTGGCCCTTACTGGATGGAAGAAGGCTCAGCCTCGGTGAAATCTACAGGGTGTTAACACCACAGAAGCAGGAGTTGCACGGTACAGGGATGCCCTCCTGAATGTTGGCCCTTACTGGATGGAAGAAGGCTCAGCCTCGGTGAAATCTACAGGGTGTGAGAGCCTACCCATATGGCTCTCTACTGAGAGGGTAGAGGCATCTTGCAAGTACTAGCCCTGGGGGAGCCCCTTTGGCCACATCAGCATGAGCAATCCCGGCTCTACCCGAGGAAGTGGAAGCAGCAGCCAGCTGAGCCCCTCAGCCCGTAGAACTGTGTGGAATAATAAGTTGGCGTGATCTCAAGTTCAGGGCTGCTCTGCCACACCACTGTAGAAGCTGAAACAAGCTCCTCAGCCCAGACACAAGTGTCGTTTTATTCACCGGCATTTCCAGATGCCAAGGCTGAGGTTCAAGGAGCTGGAGCACATTTCCCAAGGTCGTCCAGTGGGCCCATGTGGTGGCTGTGGACTTCCTGCTCGAGAGAGGATGATTGATCGACAGCCCGGTTACTGTCCCAGGGTTCACTATCGCTGCCCTACCACCAGCAGCCTCAGGCGGTGAACAGCAAGGCGTGACCCTCCCATCTGGACTGAACCTGGGGTTGTGGATGAAGGTCCTCCTCACCTAGCTCAGGCTTCTCTCTTCTCTTCAGGGACTCCAGTCTAGGGACTCTCGACACCCTGTCTGCTCCACTGCCTTCCTCCTCCATCGTGTTTCCTCCAATAAAGACACTGCATTTCTAACCCCATGGCGGGCTGGCTGGGCCATGCCTGGGCTTCCCTTCAGATGTTTCTCCTCTCAGAAAGAACTGACATCTTCAGACATCACCTCATCCAGACCTCAGCCTAAGGCAGACGAAAAGGAAACCTCCCAGATGAAGAAAAAAAAAAAAGTCCCGGATTCCCCCCAACAGACATGTGGGGGTGAGGGGGTGCAGGGACTGCACAGGACAGCTGGTTCTCAGGAACTGATGCCATCCAAGAGCCCTGAGGAAGGAATGGCCGGTGACCAGACGGTGCACACACCATTCCATGGAATCCTCTACTGGAACCAAGGATTACAATCCCATGCTAAGGACATGAGTCTTCGTGAGGTGAAGCAGCTGGTCCTGTGTCATGGTTGTTATGGTTACTATGTGGCAGAGCTGAGACTTAACGTCAGAGGGAAATGGGCCAGTGGGTGCTCTGCAAAGCAGGGGTGGAGACTCCTGCCCTTCGTGGTGTTCCACAGCACTGTCCCCTGAGCAAAGCAACTGCCATCTTCATAAAACCGGATGTGTCTGCTTGCAGGAGACCATCGCACTGGCTAATGGTCCTTTGTAGAAGGAGGTTGGGGTAGGGTCATGGAGCTCCCACCTGAGTGTCCGGCCACCCCTCCCAAGCACGTGCTTGCAATTCTCCCCTAATAGCACATGGCACTGGGCTAAAGTAGAGGGCTGAGGAAGACGAACAGAAGGGTTCTCCATCTGCACAGCCATGGGGATGCCATCACCCGTGCTGGGTGTAGACCCTCTAGTATGGCTGCTTTTCCCCACACTCCTGCCCCTTTGCCCATGCCAAACTCATTGGTTCCCCAGGGTGAACTTTGGTAGAATCAAACTCTAGTTTGTCACCGGGACCTTATGAGAAGGGTATAAACATTGTTATCCTCCCCTCCTCCCCCTCACCCCCCCCCCCCCGCCCCATCTCCACACATGCACACAAGGAGAAAATTCTTGCAACACATTGTTCCTGGGAGACCTTGGGGACATTGCCTGGGTGGTCCCCCGTCTCAATTTTGTCACATGTAAAATTGGGACCCTCGCTATGTCATCCTCCTAGGGGCCTTGTAAGTGTGAGTAAGGAGTCTCGTGAGGGCTGTTGAATCTCTGTTAGTTCTCTGTAACACGAATCTTAAAAAGTCTTATTAATAAAAAAACCCGGAGTCAGACATTGGGGTGATAGCTGAGAGATTAGAGAGACAGAACAAGCCACAGCCTGCCTCACCTTGCCAGCTCCTCAGCTGATCCTGTTTCCATGAATCCTCAGACTGAAAACCTCTGAGTCCTCAGCAGGAAGGGATCTCAGCTGAATTGCTGCTCAAAAGCCTAAAAACTTAAAAGCCTCTAGCTCCTGGTCTTCATGCCTTATATACCTTTCTGCTTCCTCCCATCACTTCCTGGGATTAAAGGCATGTGTCACCATGCCTGGCTCTGTTCCCCAGTATGGCCTTGAGCTCACAGAGATCCAGATGGATCTCTGCCTCCCAAATGCTAGGGTTAAAGGTGTGTGCTACCATTGCCTGACTTCTATGTTTAATATAGTGCCTGGCTTTTTCCTCTGATCCTCAGATAAGCTTTATTAGGGTGCACAATATTTTGGGGGACACAATACATCACCACAGTTCTCTTTCTCCACCTCCAACCTGGGATCCTCCTGTCTCTGCCTCCCCAGCACTGAGATTACAGGCACACATTGCCACACTTGCTTTTTATGCATGTGCTAGGGATCAGAACTCAGGTTCTCATACTTGTGCACACAACAGGCACTGTCTACCCAGCTCAATCCACATTAGCCCTGACCTCCATTCCCACGTGGAATTGTTTTCTTCCCACTACAGATATATTCAGACCCCAGGCTGACCACCAGCTACTTGAGAAATGATGAACAGACCCGATTCATAACTCCACATTGCCTTTATTCCAACAAAACAACATGTCAACAACTAAACCCCCCATAAATCAGGGAGGAACACAAAAATTGAAGGCTCTAATCCAGGACCCAAAAAAAATCCCCCGGATTCTTTCCCCATGAGGGGAGGTTTTCCACAGGGACCAGCCTTGGCTGGGACTCACGTGCCTGCTCCTTGAGAAAGCTACTGGGATAAAAATAGCCAGGCAGCAGGCGGCCCTTCTGGGGCCTGGAGAAGAGAGGGGAGGGGGCTTGGCTCTGCAGAGCTCTGTCCCCGAGAAACGGGAATTAGAGCAGGGCTCCATAACCCAGGGTCTGAGGGCCAAGTCCAAAGAGTCTGAGGAGACAGAGGGTGGAGGGCATCCCAGAGCAGAAAAGAAAGACATTTACTGAAAAAAAAAAAAAAAAAAAAAAACAACTTTTACAAGACCCAGGGGACAATACAGTCTGACTGCTGAAAAGAATCGTAGCCAAAGCAGTCATTTCCCGGAAGCCCTCCTTTTGTGGGGACTGTCCCACCTCCCAGGGGATCCAGTTTAGACTTCACCTTTCTCTTTCTTAAGTGATCTCTTGGCCAGTCTCAAGATTAAATTGCTCACTGGGAGGGCCACCTGAGCGAGCCCTTGGACAATCAGACACGCAGAACCAGGACTTCTAAGGAACTTGGGGCTGTGGGCTCTGAAATGAAAAGGAACCTTCAAGAGTGTCCTGTCCCCAGCCAAGGCCTATGTGCAAGTGAAGGATCTAGGACCAAAGAGGGATAGTAGTGAGCCCAGGTCTCACCACAAGTGTCCCGGACCCTCATGCAGGGATGCTGCAGTTGAGTCTAGCCAGGGTTCTTATCACTCATCAGTGATGGCCATGCACCTGCTTATCACTGTTAGTTAGGGAAATGCACATCAAACCACCGGAGTCGGGGGAGTGAGATGTCTCAGTGGGTGAAGAAGCTTGCTGCTAAGCCTGGTGACCTCAGTTTGATCCTTGAGACCCGCACGGTAGAAGGGACAAAGTGACTCTCTCGGTCACGTTGTCCTCTGACCTCCACAGGGGAGCCATAGCATGTGTGCCCTACCCATGGACACAAAACAAATGTTTTTAAAGTTTAAAAAAAAAAACTCACAAAACCACCAGAGATACCATTTCATTCGCTGGAACAGCTAGAATGGAAGTGACAGATAAGCTGGGTTGGGGGGCCTGTGCTCATAATCCCAGCCACTCCAGAGGCTGAGGCAGGAGGATTTCAAGTTTGAGGCCAACCGAGCTACATGGCAAGACTCCCATGCTTCATTAAAAGGAAAAGGGAGGAAGGAAGGGAGGGAGGGAGGGAGGGAGACAGGGAGAGAGGGAGGGAGGGAGATAGGGAGAGAGGGAGGGAGGGAGGAAGGAAGGAAGGAAGGAAGGAAGGAAGGAAGGAGAGAGGAAAGAGCCTATAGTGTGGGCCGATGGTGCTTTCTGGTCCATTCATTCTCCCCTCACCTCTTGTCAGCCTTTCTCAGCCGCTTCCACACCCTCTCTCCAGGCAGATGTGGTCTGGCCATGTGGTCACCCTCTGCTGTGGAGCTACCGCCCCCCAACACACCAACACACACACACACACACACACACACACACACACACACACACACACACACACACACCACACACACACACACACACACACACCACACACACACACACACACACACACCCACACACACACACCACACACACACACCACACACACACCAACACACACACACACACCACACACATACACACACACACACACACACACACACACACACACACACATACACACAATATCAAGGCATTGACAAGAACAGGAACCGTCATACGCTGCTGGCTCTACTGTAAAATGGTGTGGCCACTTTGGAAAACAATTTGGTAGACTTCAAAAAGCTGAACGAAGATTTATATTATTGCCCAGGAACTCCGCTCCTGGATCTCCACCCAAGAGAATGTAAGACAAATGTGCAGACCAAAACACGCATGCCAAGTGTTCACAACACTGCTTGTAACAGACCAAGTGGAAACAACCCAGTCTATCGGCTAGTGAGCAGTAAGCTGTGCCAAAGCTGTTCAATGGAACCTTCCTCAACAGTAAAAAGAGAATAAAGCACTGACACAGAGAACAACACATAAACACGGAAATTATTATGCTAGATGCAGACACCACTTACAGAAGACTCTATTTTATATGCATGCATTTAATGGGCCCCACACCCAGATCTGGCCTGAAATGTCAACTCACCTGCTCTTGCCCCTCAACTGCCGTGGTTTACAGGCATGCACTACCAACTGAACATACACTTCCTTTTTTTTTTTTTTAAAGGAAAAAAAAAAACAAGTTGCTTTAGTACCCTGCAAAGCCTGCATCAAGCATGGCAGAGACAGAAGGGTGAACTTTATATTTTATGTTTTTTAAAGATTTAATGAGAAATTATTTTTTCTTGGTCCTGAGCCTAGAAACCCCTCTAGTATTAATCCCGAGGGTGCTGCTGGGTCCAGGCCCAAGGCAAAGGACTCTCAGCTTCTGGCTGCACATGCCAAGGGAAGAGGGAGTAGAACGCTGGCTGAATTCAAGTCTTGAAGGCCAGCTGCAGTCCGGAGGCTCAGGCGGGCTAAGATGTCACGTGTCAGTCCTGCAGTGAGTGGAGGCCTCTGCTCTTCAGCTCAATATTGGCACAGCTAGTGTGGACATGCAAGGCTTAAGGATGGGCAGATCCCCCAGGCCCGAATCCATCCCAACCTGACTAAGCCTCCTGCTAGGGGTCGTACTGGTCTCTGAGAAGCCAAACCTCTCCCAAGAACCTCCATCTTCAACCTCCTGAACAGAGGCTTAAGCCAAGGGACCGGCCACCATGAAGCTCCTTCTCCAGTGGGGACATGGGGTGGGGCAGGGAGTACAGGGGGTCAGACACACCAAACATAGGGAATGGTCCAAGATCCCTGCAGGGTGAGGAAGAAAACTCTGGTCTCCTGGGGCCCTTGCTCCTGTGTTTCAAAAACATTTTCCTAAAACAGCTCTCCCAGGAGACCCTGCTGATAGGCCAGAACCATCTCATCATACAGTTTATGGGAAAATCATTGCAATCTGGTAGTGGCTAATCCCAAGCTCGTCCATGAGCTGTACTGTCCTAGAACCCAGAATCTTCCAGGAAGTCCTCCATCCACCTCTTCCATCCATCCCCTGAGGCCAGCCATCCCAACATGCATCCTTTACCCAACCAGGAGCTAAATGGTCTACATGTCTGCTTTCCTCCTTTTCCCCACACAATGGGACAGGAACTCTCATGATTCAAGGAGGAAACTGAGGCATGGAGTGCTGTATCAATTGCTACCACCCATCCCCACATGTGAGTGGTGCCCCCCTGGAGTTGTGCAGGGCACACCCTGCACATTGTATGTGTGAGCTCTGATTCCTCACCAGGCCTCACATGAGGACCCTGCTCTCTGAGTCCCACATGGGTTGCAAAGTCTGGCTCAAGTTCTACCCTAGCTCTCTGGATCCCCAGAGTTGAGTGGCTCCTGGTGACATTGATGGTCACATCTATGCAGTTTGCCTGTGTACATCTGGATGTTCTAGACAAGCTCTAAGAGGGCAGGGGCTGGCCTGGAAATTACTTTTTTTCTCCTGCTTCACCTGTCAAGATGCCAAGGGCTCTATAAATATTTGTTCGTTGGCCGACCTCCAGGCGGTAGGAGATGAGGCAGAACCTCAGAAGTAAGTCAGACTTCCAGAACCAGAAGGGTCTCAGAAAGAGTGTGTCTCTATTTGGTAAGTGGGTAAACTGAGGCATGGGGAGGAGCCTGGCTTGCCCAACATCACAATGTAAGAGCTCTTACCATCAACCACCCTAGGCCTTGGCTTCCAGCCCTGCTTTCCCCACAAATAGATAGAGCACCCAGTCACGTCTACTTGATTGCTGGGAAGGTCCCCAGTCACGGGGTGCTGTAATTTGGGTTTGGAAAGGTGCTTCACAACTGACCCCAATGTTCCTGTGAGGACCACCCATCCTTTGCTGGGAGCTCATCTGAAATGGCCTCCAACCTAAATCGATTTGATCTTTCTTGGAGTCTATTAAACCAACTGTTTTGAGTGATCAAGTTACACAGGTCCAATTTCTCCCCCAAAATGACTCAGATGAGAGTACCTCAGAGGGGACTTGGGATCCTCTCCAGTTCTGGTGCCCCACCCTACTGCCCCAGCTCTGCCAGCACAGAAACAGCAGCTCCCAAAGGGACCCTTGGTTAGAAGCCAGCGGCATCCCTGGCCTGCCTCCGGTGACTAAGCCAAACAGCAGTACTGCAGCAGCCACCACCCAGAAACCTGGGTTTTTTCCACTCTAGAAAATGACTGGCAGGACGTGCTCTGCCCATGCTCATCAAACCAGCAATGGACAGAAAATAAGAGGGTCACTTGGGAGTCTCATTTCCCTGGGAGCTTCAGATCTGCTCTTATCAAGGCACGCAGCACTGAGTGTTGGGATGGTCTTCATGGACTGTAAGAAGTGTATGGGGAATGTCAGGGCCACGTGGGGAACAGTCTGACCTGCTGGAGGGAGGATCCATTTCTCAGCCCAAGAAGATGAGTTTTAACAGAGGAAGAGTTGGAGTTAAATGGATGCAGGAAATAGAGAAATGCATGAGGCATAGTGCTTACTGCCTGGGAGGCCTTTTTACTTATTCCTCAGAATTAACTAGAAGTTGGCATCATCGTCCTTCTTTACATAGATGGAAACTGAGGCTCAGAAACAGGAAATACTGGCTCAAGGTCATAGAAATGGCATTTGAATGCAAGTCTCCAGACTCCGCCCAGCATACCCGCCTGCTAAGGTTCATCTTCAATTGCCCACCGAAGATGAACCAGCCTTTCCTTATTGCACACTGGGTTAGCAGAGCTGCTCTCAGACTGGGCCTCAGGGCAGAAGTGGGGGACCATGGGTCCATCTTTTAAAAGGCTTTGGGTCTGAGCTCTGCCCCTCAGGAAGAACTGAATAGACCGTTCATCTGAGATAAGAGGCTATAGCACTTCCCTCTCTCTCTCAGCTCATGGCTCTAGGGATGCCACCCCATGTCCTCAGGATATGCAGGCAACCTGTGGCTCATGTGCTGAAGGACTGGGGTCTCTACCTGAAGGCTGGGAAACAATTCAGGCCTGTCAATGGGTTAGAGTGGGCCCAGAAATGGACCCTGCCCCACACCAGCCATTGCAAGCACAGGCCTGGCCACAGCTGAACATAGAACTGAGAAAGCAAAGCTGGACCCCCATCTAAGCTGTTCTAGAGACTTGGTTTGGGACACTTCACCTAATACCACTCGTCCACTCCTGCATCCAGGACCTCAGAACCTTCAGCTCTGTCTCCCTTAGGAAAGGACTGTGTTTCCTCAAGCCTTAGTTGGTCCAGCAGAAAAAGTGGTACCTGAGAGCCTTGCTCAGGTCCAACATCAAGGTCAATGGATGATTCAGAGTCAGTTGTGGTCTATGGGGCAGGAGGGATGTTTGCAGTCAGGAAAACCCACAGTTTGTTTCCAAGAAGACTGATCCACATGGCTGCAAACACTGATTCTTACCTCTGTGTCCTGGGGCAGCCAGGGTAAACCATGCAGTCCTGGCTTGGGTTGGTTGTTTTTTTTTTTTTAAACTTGCTTATTTGTTTTGATTTGTTTGAAACGGGATCCATTACATAGGCTGGGCTGGGCTGGACTGTCTCCTGGGTGCTGGGGTTGCAGGTATGAACCAGGATGCCCAGTGAGGTTTCTGTTTTATTGTTGAATTGGATTTGTGGTGGGGATGGTTCTAAAGAACCAGTTAGAACAGTTCAGAAGCCTACAATATAAAGAACTTTCCATACTCCTTCCCACTCATGGAAATATATGCTTAGACATTGTCTTAGTTAGAGTTTCTATTGCTATGAAGAGACACCATGATCAGGGAACTCTTATAAAGGAAAAATATTTAATTGGAGTGGCTTACAGTTTCAGAGGTTTAGTCCATTATCATCATGGTTTGACATGGTGGCATGCAGACAGACGTGATGCTGGAGAAGGAGCAGAGTGTTCTATATCTTGATCTTGTTGGAGGAAGTAGTCTGTGTCACTGGGTGTAGTTTGAGCATAGGAGACCTCAAAGCCCATCCCCACAGTGATATACTTCCTCCAACAAGGCCATGCCTACTCCAAAAAAGCCACACCTCCTAGTAGTGCCACTCCCTTTGGGGGCCATTTTTGTTCAAACAATCACAGACATTCACATTCTTTTACATACATTCCCTGAACATAGATGAGCAGATTCATTTATTTCTATCTAATTGATACTCAGTAATAACAATGCTCTCACTGGTCTGAACTTTGCTTATAGTCATGCATCTCCAGACTCCTTCCTGATGAACACATTGAGATTCCACCTCTTCCTTATAGTCAGTCTTTCTCTGTACTGCCAGTCCCAAATCATGACATAGAGACTTATTATTAATTATGAAATCTTAGCCTTAGCTTAGGCTTGTTTCTAACCAGCTCTTATAACTTAACTTAACCCATTAATCTACATACTGCCACATGGCTCGTGGCTTTTACCTCTCCTCCTGCATGTCCTGCTTCCTCTCCAACTCCTCTGGCATCTCTTCCCTGCCTAGATTCATCTCTTCTTGTCTCTCTGCCTGGAAGTCCCTCCTAACCTGTTCCTGCCTAGCTCTTGGCCATTTAGCTCTTTATTAAACTAATCAGAAGGTACTTTGGCAAAGACACATCTTCACAGTGTACAGAAAGAGTATTCCACAACACTTCTTCTTTCTTTCAATCAGTCAAAGATGATTTATCAAGCCACTACCCTGCACCTGACCTTGTAATATGCATCCTATGTACTTACTTTGTAAGTATTCCCAGGTATGTGCTATGCTGCCTGGTGCTGCTCAACTGCTGATGCTGAGGACTAGATAATGATGCATGTTTGGAAGATGAGTCAGAAAGGGACACAAAGGAGGAATATTCTCAAGTCAGGAAAAAATCCAGAGAGCATGATCTACAGACAGACACCATGCAGTTGGATCTCAGTGGACCGGGCCATTTCCTGATGGTCAGACTTTTAATTATCCCAATTCTGTGCTAGCATTAAATAACACCACAAGGGACCTCTTTATGCATTCATCTCTTCACACATCTGTAAGTATACCCATTACATAAATTCCTAAAAGGTAATTTGCCATATCAAGGATGTGCAACTTTACACTGTGTCTGTGTATATGGAGAGAGGGGTGGGAAGAGGGCACACATGTGTTCAGGAATGTGTGCGTGTGTGTGTGCACATGTATGTGGAGGCCTGAAGAAAACCTCAGTTGTCATGCCTCAAGCATTGTCCACTTTCAATTTTTAAATCTGGTGTGCCTACTGACGTTTTGTAAATCGGCATACAAAGTAAGTTCATTTCTGTCTGTTTGAGACTATCTCTCACAGGCCTGGAATTTTCCAAGTACACTGGGCTGGCTGGCCAGCAAGCCCTAGAATTCTGCCTCTACCTCCCAGCACTGGGATTACAAGCATGTGCTGCCACACTGGCTTTTTTTTTTTTTTTTTTAATGTGAGTTTCAGGGATCGAACTCAGGTCTTCATTTTACCAACTGAGCAATCTCCCCAGCCCTGTCTTTATATTTTTGGCAGATATTGTTAATTTTCCCTTGGAAACAGTTGGCCAAATTTATGCCCCTAATAAAGAGTAGGCCAGGTATGGTAGTACATCTATCCCAGCTACTCTGGACACTGAGGCAGGAGATTCACAAGTTACAGCCTGGAAAACGACACTATCTCAGAAAAGTAAAATCAGAAGAATTGGGAGTATAGCTCAGTGACAGAACACTTGCCTAGCATGTGTGAGGTCCTGGGTTCGATCCCCACTACCACAAGGAAGATGAAGGAGGAAGAAGAGAGGCTTCTCCACATGTAGGATTCCTGGATTTCTGACAAAGCCTGGGTACAAAGGGAATAAGCAAAAGCCTTTCTGGCAAGAGCCAACAGACAACTTCTGGGCCATCACCTCCTTAAAGGAGCCCACAGGCTCATACCAGGACCACAGTAGGACAAGCATAGAAAAGGCTGGAAGGGAGGCCTTTCTCTTTTCTCCTACACCTTCTCCAAGCATCACCCATGGCTGATGTCCTCTCCTCTACTGGACCACACAAGCATTCAGAGTACAGTAATCTCTCAGTGCCCAGTGGGGACTAACTTCAGGCCCCTCCATTCAGATACCCAAATCTGCAGATGCTCAAGTCTCTTATATAAACTGACTTACGAGCAGCCTCCTGTATACTTTCAATCACCTCTGGATTGTTCATGATACATAATAAAATGTAAGTGCTGTATAAACAGTCACCGTGCTATCGTCCCAAGAAGGATGACGAGTAAAAATAGTCTGTGTATATTGAGGAGACACAATTTTTTTCCTCCAAGGTCTTTTAATCCTTGGCTGGCTGAATTCACAGACATGGAGCCCAATGAATGTGGGACCTTAACCAAGAGTGTTGACTGCATTTGTGCAAACAGTCATTGTATAGACGCTTACTATCAGCCCCCAAGACCCTGGGTTGGCGGTTCTTGTGTTTTCATAGACGATCAAATAAAATCTGTACTTTCCTCCTCTTCATACTCTCACCAAGGAATCCCCCCCTCACCTCATCCCCTCTCCTCACCTCATCCCCCCTTACACAGACACCCAGGTGTGTCCGAGTCCCTGACACCACACCAGAGCTCCTGCTAGGCCAGCCTGAAGGTGTTCTTCATCCCATTGTTTGTGGGAGAAAAAGAGATTTCGTGTGTGCACACCTTACTTCTCCTTTTTATCTTTAAAACTCCCCTCTTTGAGCCACCCCGACGGCAGCTCAGTGGGTGAAGGAAAAGCTCCTTCCTAGCTGTTTGCTAACCACAGGGGACAGAAAGATGAGGAAAACCAGACTCGGGCCCTGCACTCAAGGGTGCCGTAAAGTGGAGGAAGCAGCCATCCCTTCCGCAAGCTCGCCAATAAATCCCCTGTGCCGACTGTGGTAAGTGTCGGGTCAGCCAGGGGTGGATCTGGCCTAACTGGGGGCTGGGAGGTGGAGGGAGGCCAGGACGGTGTGCCAGGCCAGCAGATGTCCAGGTGAGAGGCGATGAGCCAGTGGAGAGTCGGTGACACGAACAGATCCGGGAGACAGTCAGGAAGTAAAATCGCGGTGGGATGAGGAGAGACCAGGATTTGGGACTCGGGTTCTGCTTCACGGTGGAGCCCTTTCCAAAGCCGGGACATGTTGGAAGCGCCCCAGGTTCCAGGCTCTGGATGCAGCTGCTAAGCACCATATTTTAACTTATTTGGACTTTTCTGTCCCAGCTTTTCCAACATGCAGTTTGCTTCACTTGAGTCACCCTCCCTGACCAAGGGTGAAGGTGACTTCCATGGATATGTTTATAAATTCTTCTTTAAAAGTAGTGTAAACTCCTCAGGGCTGGCTCTCACATTTGCAAAGCCTCCTCCAGTTGTCCATACATCTTGTCCTTGTCCCATTTTCCCATTTTCTTTTGCTATTTTCTAGACCAGACACCTCCTCAAAGGGCCCCAGGCAAGGAACCCGGAGTTGGGAGAGCACAGTTAGCTATGCCTGGCTGTCATTGCCTGGCCAAGCAGATCCCATGTTCCAGTGCTGGCCACCTGGGCTGGGAGACCCAAGGGTCGCTGGTGAATACAGGGGAACAAAGTGAAAACAGCTCTGCAGAGAACGTTCAGGAAGGGATGCTCTTCTCCCTGTCACGTGACCCACTCAGACCTCAGAGGTGTCAAGAAAACTTGGCCAGTCTAATGCAAGTCTGAAAGCTGAGTTAGTTTGGAATGTATGCCTGCTTTATTTCGGGGGTTCCACCCTGTGTCTCTAGCACCTAGGATTGCTGATTCCCCTAGGATGCAAAGGCTCCCTGGAGGCCTGGGGACACAGTGACATTCAATGATGAATGTATCCTCACAGGCATCCTGGCCCACATGGCTCAGTCTCCGCTCGGCCCCTAAGTGATCCTGGTCTCGTCTGTGAAATGGCTGTAATTTTGGCACAAGTCTCCTGTGCACCGTTAAACATTTCGTAGGCCTTCCTGCTCACCTTCCTTTTATTCATTTACGTTTTACTTTCTATAGTGCTGGGAATTGAACCCATGCTAGGCAAGTGCTGTGCCGCTGAACTACCAGCTCTTCCTTGTTCATGTCTTGTTAGATGCTTAAGAGAAACCAGTGTGGAAACTGTGCACTGTTCTTCTGTGCATCTCTCCTCCTCTCCCACACGCTGCATCCTTGGCTTGCCTCAGTCCATTGCACCAATCCTTCTGCAGGTCCTGGGCTAGGCCCAAGGAGCTGGAGCTGTCCCCTCCTGCACAGGGGTGCAGGGGTGAAACTGAGTCACACCAGAACCCTCATTAGAGGCTGGGGGACAGAGATACTGCATCCTGTTCGTCCACCTCATCTCACACTGGTGGATCAATAGTCGGTAGCATAGACAACATACTAGGGCAGCATTTGCACATGGCAGATGGCTTGGACCAGGTGGCTTGGACCACATGAGACAACAGGAGACTTGTGCCGCAATCACGGCCATTTCACAGATGAGGAAACCGAAGCCCAAAGAGGCAGAATAATTTTCCCAGGTTGACAGCACTAACATATGGCAAAGCTACACTTCAGTCTCATACATGGCCCCAAGCCTGCCTTCCTAATGCTGTCTACAGATGAAGAAAGGTGATTCAGAGGAGCCCGGTGGAGGATGGGGAGAGGGTGGGCTCAGACGGTGACATGCTTACTGCACAGGCAAGCCTGAAGACCCGAGTTTAATCCCTAGCACTCATGTTTAAAAAACAAAACCCAAGCCGGGCAGTGGTGGCGCACGCCTTTAATCCCAGCACTTAGGAGGCAGAGGAAGGTGGATCTCTGTGAGTTCGAGGCCAGCCTGGTCTCCAAAGAGAGTTCCAGGAAAGGCGCAAAGCTACACAGAGAAACCCTGTCTCAAAAAACCAAAAAAAAAAAAAAAAAAAAAAAAAAAACCAAGCATGGTGCTACATGCTTGTAATCCCAGTGCTGTGAGGGCGGAGTCTGGCAGATCCCTGAGCTCACTACAATACTATTCAGCTGGGGGAAAAAAAAAAAAAAGAGCAGGTAACTGGATAGAACTAAAAAAGATCATATTGAGTGAGGTAATCCAGACCCAGAAAGATAATTGTCAAATGCTCTCTCTCCCTGGAGGCTCCTGGCTCTAAATCTTCAGATGTGAGTACACAGCCTAGAGTAGCGGCAGAAACCAGGAAAGTAATCTGTGATCTGATAGGGGAAATGGGAAAAGGGGGGCTCTTTAGGGAGAGGAAGGGAGGTAAATACTGAAGAAGGTGGAGGGGAGAGTGAAAGAACAAGAAGGTTGTCTAAAAAGGCCACAAGGAGTCATGCTATTAACTATTTACATAAAAGAGACTACAATACACATGATTACATATAATGTACATATATGTGCATACACATACAATGTATTAATGAACTTTTCTCATCTGGCTGACAATGCTCCCTCCAAGAGCTAAAGACCACCTAACAAAAACTCCAACGCCGGCCATGAAAAGCCCTCTTCTGAGTTGTTGGCCAGAGTTATCCAAGAGACTCTCAAAACATACAGCTACTGCTGTTGCCCTGGGTTGCCCGCAGAGGTGGGAGTTACATCTCTGTTACTGAAGACACTGTGCACTTCTGAAACAGGGCCCAGAGACCCTTGAGCTGGAGCTGACCTGAACGCCACCTCCCTGAGGACAAGCTGGACCCTGCACAATGTTTCTAGAAGTTGAGGCAAACCTCCATACATTGTCCAATTCACAAGTATGCCACCTTATGGCTAGAGAAGAAGAGCTGTACAGAACACCTACTGTGTGTCAGCCCAAAGCTTGGTGAGGTCTCTGTTCTATTGTCTCAGTTAATCCCTACTAGAAACCAGTAAGGCATATGTGTATTATATTTCCCATTTCCAGACAAGCCTAAGGCTCAGAGAAGTGGAGTGTCAAGCCCAAGGCCACACAGCTCCTTCAAGGCAGAGGCAGGGCTCCAGTAGGGGCCTTTCCTACTGGATTTAGGAGCCTTTTCTTGGACTAATCCAAGGCCTATCATTGCCAGGACACCCAGAGACGTCTTCCCCAGCATCTTAAAGTTCCAGCTTTTGAGACAAAGCTCCCCAGAAGCAATGGCTCCAGGTTCCATGTCCACAGAGGGGCATCTGTGAAGCTTCCATCTGGGCTGCCGTCTTGTCTGTCAGAGCTCCAGTATGTTGGGCTGGGGTGGGGGTGGGGGATGCTTTTCTCTTAAAGTGGTTTCACATAAAACTCAATCCCCAGGGAGTCATCCATCTGAGGAAGCCGGATCCAGTGGAATTCCTGGGGTGGCCCTGGGCAGATCTGGCAAAACCAGAGCATTCCCGAGACTGTGTCTGCCCTACAGCTAGCTCTCTGCCTCAAGGGGCTGCCAGGTGGCACGGTTCTGGCCTTGTATGGGCAAATCACCCTGCCAAGCCTGGCTTTGGAGTGAGCTGTCTCTATTTTAGGCCCTAGGGGGAACATCGGTCTCTGTCCTCAGTTCTCTTTGGTACTGTCACCTGCCAAGTTCTTGGATGCAGTCATGGAGTAAGGGATAGAGGAGTGCTTAGCTTGAGTCCCCAGTCTCAGGGAAGAGGGGAAAGAGGAAGAAGAGGAAGAGGCTAAAAAAAAAAAAAACACAAGAGCAATATAGTAACTATCTATGATTTCCCTGTAGGCACCATGCTAATAAGGGCTTTCAAAGGATGGTCTCTTTCAGGCCTTAGAAAAGGGAAGAACATCCTCATTTGCCTTCATCAAGCAACTTCTGGAAACTAGGTAACTGGCCCAAACTACAAAGGCAGCTGGCTGATTGCCACTCAAATGAGCCACGTTTAACTGGCACCTGAGTGCAAGGGTGTCAGCCCTCCCTCAAGCTAAGCCTTCCTTCTCCACGAGGGAGCTCGGGCTTCCTTGGCCACCTGAGTGACAGGCTCAGGCCTAGGTCAGTCACTTAGGCTCCAAGGCCAGAGCTTGGCCTTTCTACCCTGCCTTAAATGTCCAGCCAGGCCTGGGGCTGCTGAGGGAGGCTCCCTTTGACCTGACTCTGAAAGCAGTCTGGTTCTGGGGTGCAGTCCCTGCAGGGAAACAATGGGGAGGTGGTGGTGGGGGGCAGGGACCTTGGTCTTGCCTCGAGTTGTGGGGAGTGTACTGAACACAGTCTCCCTTCCACTCTACAGTTGGTCACAGTCTTCTCACTCTAGATCTAGGGGGTTAGTAACCTGGGTTCACGTTCAGCAGCGGTCCTCTGTCCCTGTAAAACAAAGGCACAGAGCCCACTCTCTGGTCCAGCTGTTGAGAACATCATATACAAACATGTCCGGGTTTGTCAGAAGCCTGAAAATGTAGGACTTTCTGTGGTGGAAACGGGGAGTGTCCTGGGAAATCAGGACCACTTGGTGGCTCTGTGGGATGTAGTACTCAAAGCGCAAAGCGTGAGCCTGGCTGGCAGGGAGAGGGAGATGGCACCTTCTCTGCACACGACCCGCCCGTGGCTGTCACAGGCCCCTTCTCAGCGGCAGCTCCCTTGGATGCTCGGTCTTCACCGCAGGAGGCTTGCCACCCAGAGCCCCCAGCTTGGGAGCGGAGCAAAGCCTGGGGCTGCCCTCACTGCCCCTCCTACAGTGAAGTCCCTTTGTCCTCGGAACCCTTTCCTCTCTACCCTGCCATGCCGGGCTGGGTGCCAGCGGTAATTACAGAATCACTTATTCACAGCGGGCCGCACGTGCAGCGGTAACTAGGCAGCTAAAGGGGTTGGAAAGCATGGCAGCCAATCAAGGGGAGGGTGCTGAATGGGACAATCAGCTTCACTAAGTGGGGGGGCCCGAGGACAGGAAAGATGGAGACTCGTGTGGGGGAAACCATTCAAATAGCTCCCCCACTCCCTCTACAGCTGCCAAGCACACTGGGGGATGGGGTGCATTCTGGGATGGGTGGGGTGCACTCCGGTGGAGAAAGCATAGGGCAGGCCTACAGAGGAAAACGTTGTGCAGCCAGGGCTTTGAAGATAAGGCCAGCCTCTCCATCAAGACGCCTCCATAAAAACTCCTATGGTCTCAATGTCCTTTGGTGTAGGAAGCCGTCCTTTCCAGGAAGCCTCCCCCTGACAGGAAGCTGCACCCCCTGAACAGGAAAGATTTCTCTAAGTCATGGCTTGTCCCCATGGAAAGCCTTAGCACATTCCCAGAGCTCTCAGTAAAATGTAAGCTCTGTGGGCCCCGGGGAGGGGCCAGAAGCTCCCAGGGGCTGCTGATGCTGCCAGACTTGCCACCACAACTTGATGAGAAAGATCCCTACCCATCTCTGGGGATAGGGCAGGCCTAGAAGGGAGGACCCCAAGGTCATGTTTCTGCTGTGTGACCTGAGCAAACCTCCCCCCAATTCTCAGGTCCTCACTGTATTGATACTAAAAAGAGGGGTGTTCCTTCCTGCATCCCAAGGCTGGGCTGAGGTGGAATGGGCAAATTACTGTGAACCTGACCTTGTGAGGGGCAGAAGGCAGAGTAACTTTCTCAGGGCAGGTTCCCCTCATCTTGGCTTCATAGGCCCAAGAAACCTGAGAGTGAGGGTAAAGGGCACCTGAGCTCAAATTTCTCACCAAGCTGGTGAAATTGGTTTTCTCATCTCTTTTTGTATGTGTGTGTGTGTGGGGGGGGGGGGGGGGCTAACATGTGTGTGTAAGGGTGCATATGCATGTATATGCTTGTGGGGGGGGGAGTCAGAGCTCAGCCTTGGGTGTTGTTCATCAGATACCATCTACCTTGTTGTTTTAGACAGGGTCTCTCACTGGGACCTGGGGCTTTGAGGCTAAGCTGGCTGGCCCAGCAAGCTCCACGGAGCTACCTGCTTCTGCCTCCCAGAGCTGGGATTATAAGCGTGTACCACCTCGCCTGACGTTTTCACGTGGGTGCTGGGGGTTAGACTCAGGTCTTCATACTTGCACAACAACACTTTACCACTGAGCTATCTTCCCAGTCCCCAGTTCTCCGACCTCTCGATTTAGAATACAATCCTGAGCAATTTGGGACAGGTGGGTAGACACCAGCAAGAGGGCAGCCCAGGTAACCTACCTGCTCCATACTCCGCCCCAGAGTGCAGACTGACCTCTTTGCTCCAAGCTCCCTCACCTGAGTCAAGGGCTTCAGGCCACTTTCCACCTGCAGGCTCTGCTCCACTCCACCCTGGTTAGAGGCTGTAGGTTGCAAGACAGAATTTGCTCAGGGTCTTGGATGCCTGATTCTACTGCCCAGGGCATCTTCTTGGATGGGAGGCCAGCTTTGATCTGCCTGCCTGCAGCCCTTCCAGTAACAAAGCCTCCTCTCCCTCCAGCCCAGAGGGGGAGCAGCTCCCCACTGTGGGCCCAGCTGAGGTTCTTCCAGGTTTAGCACCCCAAGTCCTACTGCTTTCCAGGTGTCCTCTGCTCGGGGAGGGGGTGCTGGGGGGACTGGGGGGGAGAGTTGGTCAGGTCCTGTGCTGTCCTAGCCAGAACCTGAAGTTAAATTAGATACTATGCAAAGGTTGCTGGTAAGCCACCAGATGGAGAAGCCACTCCCATCCTCTAAGCAAGAATGGCCACTGTGGACTTAACTCGGTGCTAGGGGGATCTGGAGAGGGGCATTGTGAGGGTGACTCTCTGGAGATAGAAGGGAGAAGGCACTGATAGTTTCCTGTTGAAAGACTAAACTCCCCAGTTTCCCTTTCGGACTAAAGAAGCCATTTCCTCCCCTATTTAATTAAACTTTGAAGCCAAAAGCCACTACTAGATAGGATGGCTATCCCCATTTTATTAGTGAGCACTCTAAAGCTTGGAGAGGTTAATTATTTTGCCTGAGGTCACATAGCATTCAGAACCACAGACGATACCTGCCCTTACCCAGAAGCCAGCAGGGGCCTAGGAGTGCCCCTCCCTCCTGACTGGCAGCTCCAAGGACCAATGAGTGATAAACCTTCAAATGGTCACATTGTCCCTCCAATAGTGAAGACCAGCCAACCGAGAACAGAGGATGGCATTCACTGAACTGCCAGAGACCCTCACAGCCATCTGAAGGCTTCTCTAGAAACATTGCCTGAGGGCAGATCGTTCCTGGGGGTCTCACCACCTACCTGGATGTAAGTGGGCCTGTTGGTATGGAACTGGGGAGGTCTGAAGGAGATGAATCCTTTGGACCCAGGCACAGAGGGCCTCCCAGAGCACAAGAGGAAGGAAGGCCTCCAAGGCCAGGAGCACTGGGTGGGAAGAGTAGGGCCCTTTCTCTAGCTCCTTGCTTACAAATCAAAGGGGGGGAAAAAAAGGACAAAGGCTGGAATTGGAAACTCATTTCTACCCCTGGCTGGCCACCAAGGCCCCTTCCTGAAACATTAATCCTTGGAATGAGTCTTCTGCTATGGAGAATGCTTGGCACTAGGGGGCAGAAGGTGAGGGTGTGCCTGGAGAAGGGGGCTCAGAACCCCCAGCCCTTAAATGCCCCTTGGAGAAGGTGGGGATGGATTCTGAGGAAGGGCAAGGCTCAGCCTCTTCCCACACATAAATCCACCTGCGCATACACACACACACACACACACACACACACACACACACACACACACACACACACACAGTGACAGTGACAGAGACAGAGACAGAGACAGAGAGATCTAACCTATCTCACAGAGGAGAAATCCAGGGAAAACAGTATGTCCTAAAGTAGCATTGTGATACCATTTGATCAACAGTGAGCTCATATCGCTGTTCATTGCTGTAACAACACACGTGACATCCTGACATGAACGATGGATTTATTTATTTGAGCTCAGGTTTCAGATGTATTGGTCCATAGTCCTTGGCTCCATTGTTTCTGGGCATCACAGCAGTGGGGTGGTGGTGGCATGGAAGAGTATCAAGGTGAACAGGAAGCAGAGAGAGAGGGGAAGAGACTGGCCGAGGTCTAAGCTCCCAAGACAGTTCTAGTGACCCACTTCCTCCAGCTGGGCTGTGCCTCCTCAAGTTTCTACCATCTCCCAGGTAGCAGCACCAGACAGAAACCAAACATTCAACAGCGAGCCTGTGGAGACAGCTATGAGCAACCCATGGCATCCTTCCTTGTTCCCAAAAAGGCCCATCTCAGGCACAATACCTTCAGTTCATCTGCAAGAGCCCCTGAAGTCAACACTGCTCCAAAGTCTAAGGCCAGAGTCTATGATCATGGCATTTCTAACATCCTGCAAACTCCACTGTATCTTAGGCCTCACTCATCCTCTCACACATAGCTATTTCAGGGGCTTCCTACAGAGAATTCTGCTCTATTCCACATGGCCTGGATCCAGGCTTTCCTTTGGAATACTGGTAGAAGCCTCAGTGACTCCATAACTTGAATTCTGCATTTGGTGTGGAGGATGCCACGGTCTGTCACCAGCAAGAACAATAGTTGGGCCTTAGCTATCACAAGCAGCCTAGGGATGCCTGGAGTCAGCACTGAATACAGGGAAATGAGTTCTGGGGGACAACTTCCCAGATTAACACCTAGACAAAGTTTCTTTTCAAAGAAAAGTATTTCAATTATACTTAGTCTTTGATGAGTGGAGCCTGTCCACTTCTTGAGACATTTCAAGGCCTCTTTCCTACTCTCTTATTGTCTGAATGCAAAGCACTCTGTGTGTGTGTGTGTGTGTGTGTGTGTGTGTGTGTGTGTGTGTGTGTATTAGATATTGACTCTAGGGTCTTGTTCTTTATAGGCTAACTACATCTCTGTGTTCCTTTTTATTTTGAAACCGAGTCTCATTAGGCTGCCCAGGCTGGCCTTGAACTCACTCTGTAGCCCAAGAGAGCTCAGCCTTGTGATCTTTCTGCTTCAACCTTCCAAGTAGCTGGATTACAGGCTTTCTCCACTGGGCCTGGATGGCTTCTTTTCAATCTCTTCACAAATAATGCCCTACTAAGCCCCAGCTTTACACAGCCTTTTCTCACCCAACCACAGTTTTGTTGTTGTTGTTGTTTTGTTTTGTTTTTGTTTTTGTCTTTTTTTCATCTTTCTACCTTCTTTAGTTCCTGAGTCTTATGCAAACCTGGGTAAAGCAGCCAGCAATAAGCAAGCCACAGTCTGAGCACTAAGAAGCCTTATCATTTCTTCCACTAGTTCAGCTAGCTCACCATCTTTAAATACGGCCTCCACAAAGTCTCAGGACATGGACAGAATGTGGACAAGCCTTTGCCCCATCTGAAAACTCATGAGCATAGTCCTTGCTGTTCACGTTTCTACAGGCATTCCAGTCCTCTGAGATTCCACCAGAATCACCCACTGAGCCCTGCTCCTAGCATTTCAGGACTTTATAGTTTACATCTCCCAGCTTCTTCATGTTCCTCCCACAAACTAGTCCCAAAGGCTTAAGAACTATATATTCAGGTTTAGCCATAGCAATGATCCCACTTATTTGATACCAGTTTTCTATGTCGGCTACTTTTCCGCAGCTGTGACTGAAATTCATGGGAGAACAAATTAAAAGATGATTTACTTTGACTCGCAGTTTCTGAGATTCTGTGCCACTGTCTTTGGCTCTGTGGTTCTAGGTCCATGATGAGGCAGAACATCATGGAGACAAGGCTGTGTGGCGGAGGAGGCTTTTGCCTCACAATATACAAAGCGGACAGAGATGAGGGGACCAAAGAGCGGGCCTCACAAAGCACAGGAGTAACCTTTGTCCCAGTTTATTTTACAGCTGCTATGATAAGACACCCTGTCAAAAGCAATCTACAGGGAAAGGGTTTGCTCTGGTCACAGTTCCAGAGGGATAATGTCATACTTTGGTTTCTGTTGTGACCAAAAGCAACTTAGAGAAGAAAGTGTTTATTTGGCCTACACTTCCATGTCACTGTCTATCATTGATGGAAGTCAAGGCAGGAACTCAAGGCAGGAACCTGGAGGCAGGAACCAAAGCAGAGGCCATGCAGGAACACTGCTTACTGGCTTGCTTCCCATGGCTTGCTCAGTCTCCTTTCTTATACACAACCTCCTGACCAGGGGTTGCACTGCCCACAGTGGGCTGGGCCCTCCCACATCAATCATTCATCAAGAAAATGTCCTATAGAGTTGCCTACCGGCCAATCTGATGGAAGCATTTTCTCAATGGAGGTTCCCTCTTCCCATGTATCAAGTTGACAAAGAATTAACTAGCACAGATACAGTCCAACAGGGTGTAGAAGACATGACAGCTGGCAGGAACAGAAGACTGGCTGGTCACATTGTATCCATACTCAGGAAACAGAAAGTAAACAGGGAGTGAGGCTGGGCTAAATACTTGCCACCTGCAACCCACTTCCTCCAGTGGGACTCCCCTCCTAACAGTCCCACAGCCTTCCCAAGCAGCAACAGCAGCTAGTGATGAAGTATTCAAACACGTGAACCTATGGGGGACATTTCGTATTCAAGTGACAACCTTCAAAGCATGTCTCCAGTGACCTACTTCCTCCAGCTAGGCTCCGCCTCGCAAAGCTCGCTCCCAAAATAGCACCACAGTTGGGGAATTAAGTATTCAACTTCCAAGCTTTGAGGGACATTTCATATTCAAATCATAGCAACAAAGTAACCATGTAGAGACAGCCGAGAAGCCCCCACTCCCGGCTGCAGTGAAGGGAGCTGCTGGGATTGCTGGTCTGACTGCACTCCTTTGTTTTGCAATACTTGGCTGAGACAACCTGAACAAATCTACAGCCATGGCTCTTCTTGGCCTACTGGGCGGACAGAGAGCCAGCTATTGGCTAGTGCAGGTTGGGTAGTTTTGTGTAGCTGGTGGGGTTGATTCAATACACTTCTCAGGGGCCTGTATGCAGCCTTATAAGTTCAGATTCAAGCAGGACGGAGCTCCCTTTCTTTGCTGGGGCAGGGTGGGGAGGTCTTGAGTGACATCTTTGCCTCTCAGATGGTCATGGCTGCTCAGAGATCTATCTGTGGCCCGAGCTCCATCTCAAGAGCTACAGTGATGCCAGTTTCCACGGCCAGATGCTCCGAGCTGCATTTTGAAAGGGCTCTTTGAAAGCTGAACCTCCCTTTTCTCCCAGCTTGCTGCCACTGTAGGTAGAAGCCAGACCTTTGGCTAACCCTTGCTGGATTGAGCAGCATCACGAAGCCTAAGTAGGCACCCTGAACAGTTCCCCTGAGGCCTGCCCACCCCTCTGCCTGCCCACCCCACTGCTTGTCCACTCCTCCAGCGCTCTGCCTGCTCACTCTCTTCAGCCACGCATCAGTCCTGAGAATCTCGAGAAACATAAGCAGAAAAGATGTACCACCATCTAGCCTGATAGTCCTGGATGGGGATGGTGCCAGGGGTGGAGGTGGGGTTTGGGGGTCCTAAAAGGGGAGCTTTGGAGGTGCTTACAGTGATCAGCGAGGGAGCTGACATAGAGTGGACAGGAGTCCAGGCTGCTGCAGATTGAGGCATGCAAGGAGAACTTGCCCATGTGTGGCACAGCCGGTGTGCTTCTGTATACTCCGGCTGGGTACTCTTCTCCAGCCGGCCAGTCCCAACAGGTTTACAGTGACCTGAAGAAACTACAGATCTGAAGTCCTATATTGCTGATCTGGGGAACCACACTTAGAAATGCACTGCTGAGGGAGGGGTCTATTATTAAATATCTGAGCTTAGAATATCCTTCTAGTTTACATCTAAACGGATTTATTGAAAAAAAAAAAATCTGAGGCAGCCTTTCTATCCAGCCCAGACTAACGTCACAACTTGGGATTCTCCTGCCTCAGTGTTCTGAGTGGGGTGTGGCAGGATGCACCACCACACCTAGCACAGCATTCCTACACTCCACTTTCCTGGTTTGCAACAGTAGTGCAGATCGAGCCCTTTGGTCCCCTTAGCAGGAGCTGTTTACCAACCCAGAAAACACAGTCAGCCCTCACCGGGAACACAGCTGGGGACACTTGTGTCACCAATTTCCCACTCTGTACTGTCTGCCGGTGTGGCTGGGGTGTTCCTCACAGATGCTCGAGCTCTGTCCAGACTCCGATTGCGCCAGGTCTCCAGGACAGTCACATCATCCGTGATAATCTTGAGGTAACTTGAGTGGATTGCCTACTGCCAAGGAGATTAATGAAGTCCATCTCTGAATGGGTCTGGGAGATGTTTCCAGAGATGACTAAGTGAATGTGTGTGCCACCATCCCACAGTCTGGGAGCCTGGAGGACAGACTATAACAGAAAAAGAAGGATGGGGAGATGGCTTATTGAGCTGAGTTCTGGTCCCCAGAACCCACTTAAGCCTGGATTAGCTAGCACGTGTCTGTAATTCCAGCGCTCTTACTTCGAGAAGGCAGGCAGACAGGAGAATCCCTAGAAGGTAGCAGGCCAACTAGCCTGGTCTACACAGTGGTGAATGACCAACAGCTCTGCTTCAGGTGAGTTGGAAGTTGAAGACTTGCTTCCTGTCAGGGTAGTTTTTAATCACAGCAACAGAAAAGTAACACAGAAAACGACCCAAAGTTTTAAAAGGTAGGGTGTAGCTAGAGGAAGTGTGTCCCTGGTGGTTTAGATTTAGAGGTTACACTTGGCCCCAGTCCCACCCACCCTCTAAGCTTTCTGACCGCTATGAAGTACCAAGCCTGGCACCTCTGTACCTTCCCATCACTATGCTCTGTCTCACAGTGGCCCCAGAGATGGTAGTGCAAGGAGCGTGGACCAGGGTATCCAGTAAATCTCTCCCTTTTGATTTGTCCTTCGGGATATTTTAGGCATGGATATGCAAAAGTAACTAATACAGATGATCTCCACAAACCCCAGTGCACAGTCCCCCCACTAGGCGCCATTTCCCAGGTGGTGTGGGGCATGTGTAGCCATGCCATGCAGGGCACAGCACCCAGGCTTTAGGAGCTGCTGTCCATCCTCCACAGCCCACTTGCTCTTTCTGCCTTTCCTCGAAGAGGACAGAAGCCTCAGTCACAGTGCTTCTGAAGTCTCTGTGTGAAGGACATCTGCTGTATTAGATAGAACCATTCCTCATTCTGTGATCTCATTACTGAAGCCTAGGCCGACTGATACATTCTAGAATACTAGCCGGTAGCGACATGCAGGTCCTACCTGATGAGGTGGCAGCAGGAACAAGTGGTCAGGTCTTCTCTCTTCCAGGGGAATATGAATAGCTACTGTTAATCACTCCTTTCGCCTGGGTAACCCAAGGCTGGCCATCAGCTGTATCTCAGCACACACATTGATGTTTAATCACCAATGTCACAGTGATATAAAACAGAGTCTTCAGAGACGGAGGCATGAAGACTCCACTCTCTAGATCAGATTACTGACCTCTCCAGAAGAGACAGGAATGGGGCTCTGCTGTGGTTGGAACAGGAAGTGGCCCCCATGAGCTCATGTGTTTGAGTATTCAGACCCCAGCTGGTGGCACTGGTAACTAGCACAGCATCTTAGGCCCCTTTTTTCATCGGTCCCTTCTGCCATGAAAGGACACAGTGCTCCTCCCTTTCAGAGGATGCGGCAACCAGGCACCATCCTGGAAGCAGAAAGCAAACCCTCAGCAGACACAAGCTGGTGTCTCTCTCCGTCATCCCAGACTCCAGAAGTAAATGACTCCCTCATAGGTTATCTGTTGAGATGGTGGGACAAACAAGGACAGAGGGGGCCTACCTTGGCCTTCGCTGGCGTTAACTCGGCAACTCCACTCCAGAGAGCCACAAAGAAGGGTCCTCATCTCTCTTTTACAATTGGGTAAATTGAGGCACAGAAAAGCAAGGCCACAGACTAGCACAGAAGGGGTGGGACTCCAAGCCTGGCATGCTGGAGTCAGAGCTCCTGCAGAGAAGGGGAGGGGAGGACAGACAGGCAAGGAAGCTGTTCCGGTTTCTGGCTGGGTAATAGACAATTCTTGGGGCTTCTGTTTCTCCTTCTGGCCTGGAATCCAGACAAACCAGACTGCAAGCCAGGGGACAGCCTGACCCTGACCTCCTGGCCTGGCCAGCATTCTGGGTGGTCTTGTTTCTCTGTGGGAGTTAGGTGAAACTTGAAACAAAGCATGCCTGGAATGCAGACAGCTTCTGCCCAGGAACCTGCTACCTTCATTTCCATATGGCTAACAACTGCCTGGTGATAGGGTGCTGTGCCCCCTAGGAGTGCAGGGTGCTGAGCCAGGACAACAAAAGCTGGTGTTACCTGCCATTTCTGCTAACTGAGCTAAGCTCCCAGTGCCTCATCCCCACCCCCTTAGGTGCCTGACCCTCATCTGGGCTGAATGGGGTGGTAGTGCCAGGGCTTGGAGGCAGGATACGGTGGTTCATGGGGTGCAGACCACAGGATAGGGGTAGTTTTGCTGAGCCCATCCTGTCAGGAGAGGTCCGTGGCTACCACATGGCCCCAAGCAGGAAAGGAAACAGGAGGCCTCTCAAAATAGACCAGCGTGTGGCTCGGCTGCGTTTCCCAGCTCCCACCATCTGGCCAAGCCTGGGCCGGAAGAGAGGCAGGGTAAGGGAGAGCCTGCGTATGGATAGGTTCCCAACGCCTGGGGAGCAGAGTCGAATAGACCGCCCACCGTCCTACCCAGCACCTTCTCCTGCTAGGCTGTTCATCTCCTTTGAAGGTGATTGGTGAGAGGCAGTATCGTTAACAGATAAGTTAACTGAGGCTCAGAGAAGTCAAGAGACCTGTCCAAAGCTACACATCTGGGAGAAGACAGAACAGGGTTGGCATGAGTCCAGGGCTGAGTTCTCTCCCACAGCACTTGTAGGCTACCTGCTACTGTTGGTTTGATGCCTTTGGGTCGCCTCTGACCTTAGACCAGATCCCAGGAGAAGCTGGGGTCTGTGACTCATCATCGTCACACTACCTGTGATAGTGGCAGCAGAAAGTTTGGATAGGGACTTGTGGGGTGGCTTCACTCCACTCAGGCCTTGCCAAGGTATCCCTGTGTGTGGTAGAGTCCTGATAGAAACCCTGCAGACCCCTCAGGCCCATCTTCCAAAGCCGGTCCTAGCCAGACCCCCACTTCCATCCTCACCCACATACCATTGGCATCACTCAGATACCCACCACAGTCACCCAAGCATCCTTCATCACCACCCAGGCACACTGGACCCTAACTAGCCTTCCAAGTTACCCTGAAGGGATGGTGGTCAGAAGCGTATTCACCGTTTCGCCCAAGAGGATCCTGAGGTTCAGGGATCTGAAAGTTCTATGTACAGTGAGACAGCCAGCTAGGACACCAGTCCGTTCCTCAGGCAGTCACTCAACACTCATTTACAGGGTGGTTGCTGTTCCTGGAACCAGAGCTAGGCCAGTCACAAGGGAGTTGTCTCTGTACCCCAAACCCAGTGATCAGTCCATGTCCTCAGACTTCCTTCATGCAGTCACTGTGGTGACTCTGTTCTCACTGGCTAGTCTCGTTTCCAGTACTGGGACCTTGAGGTGAGGTATAAAGTAAAGTCCTGGGGCTACCCCTACCAGGACACTCACCCCAGGACAATACCAGTGGCCAGGTCCCCAGGGTATCCTGACGGCAGAACTGCCTGGGCGCCAGCCATCTATCTGGAGGCTTTCTGAGAGGGAACAAGCCCCTCGTGGACCCAGATCAGAGGCAGGGAAGAAAGCAAAGGGAAGGAGAAAGGAGAAGAGAGAGATGAGGAGAAGGAGACAGAGACAAAGGAAAGCCGTACAAGAGAGGGGAGCGGGGAGGGGCGGGAACTGTGAGCTCATGCTCTCTGCCCACTCCCAGACCCAGATGGGAGCCAGTCTTGGTGGCCTCTCTTCTCCACCCAGCAGCCAGAATAGGACAGTGCAAGAAGAGGCACCCAGAACCCACAGGACCCCAACCAGAAGTGGTGCCCTAAGGCCGGGCCAACCCGGGAGAGCTTTGGAAGGGAGAGTGAGAACATGGTGTTTGGGGACGGGATTGGAGGCTGCGGCTTTGCTTCCCTGTGTCTAGCCAGAGCGGCTTCCCCTTCATGAGTGCCCCTGGCTGCACAGGAGGCTAGGAAGGGCATCAGACTTGTGGACACAGACTGGAAGGGAGTGTCCAGGGAGCTGCAAAGACCGTCTGCACCTGACCAGGCCTCGGTGCCGAGGAGGAGGAGGAGGAGGAGGAGGAGGAGGAGGATGGAAAACAGGGTGTCAGCACTGGACCAACGTGGGCTGGAGTCTGTTGTTTCAGAGGGTGTGTGGAGTACCTGGCTTGCTGCAGAGCCTGGGCATTGTGGAGTGAGGCTGCCTTCCATGACTTCCACGAGACTTGGTTTTCTCTAGGGTGACCTCACTGTCAATCATTTGCCAAGTAGGGCATTCAGAAGGCTGAGGCAGGAGCATCTCTGTGAGTTCAAGGTCAGCCTGGTCTACAGAGTGAGTTCTAGAATATGCAGAGAGACCAGGGCTAGGTAGAGAGATCCTGTCTCAAACAAACAAAAACAAGAAATTGTTTGCCATCATTAACTGTGGCTTTCGCCACCATCCTTGCTGATGTTGAGACAAGGCCAGGCTTGGTGCCTGTCACTGGGACTGTGTGAGTAATGAAAATACAGCCCAGTGCTTCAAAACTTCATAGCCAAATGCTCAGAGCAAGGCAGAAGCCAAAAGGGAGCTGTTTGCACTTTAGAATAAATTATTGTTGCATTCTACTGTCCTTAAAAGAAGGGAGGAGACTTCCTTGTAAAAGGGCCAAATTTGTATGAGAAAGGGCCTCACACCATGGAAAACTCCTGCTAGGAGGCCATGGTGTCAGGGAATTCACCCATCCTGTTTTGTTTCTTTGGGAGGGGATGGAGAAAGGGTTACAGATCTGACCCCTGAGTTTCCACAGAGACTCTTCCAGAATTCTGGAAATTCCCGGCAGGAGCTGGAGGAAGAAACATCTGTTTAAAGTGCCCATAAGGAAAAGCCTCGCTTGCCCAATGTGCATGCTTCCCACCTTGCCCTGGTTTCCACCTTCTGCAGGGCTTCCATCGGCCCAAGCCTTGAACCCGGGCCTCGAACCCAGCCTTGAACCTAGGCTCCCCTGATCCTTTTCACTAGGGAGGCAATTTGGGCTGGTTGGGGGAAATTGGCTAGGTCTCTGGGCTTTTCCCTGCTTGCTCCTCCCACAAATCAGAATAGTCCCTGGCCCTGGCCTGAGTGACCTTCCAGTCTCAGAGGGAGGCAGAGGCAGCCAGGGAACAGGGCTGGTGACCCAGATTCCACTTCCTGCCTTGCTTCCCTCCATTCCCAGACACCAGCTGCAGCTGGAGCTGACAGAAGGCCGGGGCTGGGGGGACATGGGGGAGGGGACCCTACACAGACCTTTGCTGGAAGCTGTGGCACCAGCTGCCCGCAGCACCAGCTGGGCACCTGCAATCCTTCTCCACAGGCACAGGGTCCAGGCTGGGCCACAGCACAGGACCAGCCAGACACCACACCTCATCCAGCCACCACTCCCATGTCACACGACAGACAGAGGCCCGGAGTGAAGCAGCAGCAGGCTGAAAGCTAAATATTGGGAGGCTGGCTGACCTCACATTCACCTGGCTGGGCACCTCCTGCTCTCAGTCTCAGGCAGTCCCACAGGCTTTAGGGTAGAGATTAGTACCTGGATGGCTGGTAAAGGAAGGAAACTCCTGCTGGGTGCATCCCTACAGGCACTAAGGGTCATGAAATCCATTGTCCCAGGCTCTGCCATGCCCATGGGGTGGCCATAGCTGAGGTGTGGGCATCTCCGGAGTCACGCTTCCACTCAGTCTTCCTGGAGCGCTCCCACTTTCTCATCTTCTAGGACAGTGAGGTGAGGGGACGCGCTCTCTTGTTTAGCCACAGGACTTTGTCATGGTATGTCACGAAAGGAATCCGTGCTATAGACCTAAACAGGGTTCCTGCACTTGAGAGGGAAAGAGCCAGCCAACAAGCCAACAAAGGAATATAGTACACCAGTCGAGACACCCACATGATGAAGGCAAGCAGAGCTGAGGTGCATCTGGTGGAGAGAGAGGAGGGTGGGGGGGTGGGGGGTCTTTGAGCAGGTGACATTGAAGCTGAGCCATGGAAATAAGACAGGATGAGTGAAGCCTGGGGAAAGAGCTCTTCCAGGCAGCAGCAGGTGCAAAGGCCCTGCAGTAAGCAAGAGTTCAATACTGTCATCCAAGAGAGGCCAGGGGGACAGACCTGCCAGGCCAGCCGGACGGAACTGGTCTCCTCCTGACTGGAGCTTAGACCACGTCCTGAAAGCACCAGGAAGCTGGAGATGTTTGTCTGAGAATTCCTGGGCCTGGTGGTTGGTTGTCTTTAGACTGTGCTTTCCTCTGGATAAAAGGGTGAGTGAGGGCAATGAGAGGCAGAGGCTGGGAGACGCTCATGGCGGCGTGCGTGGTAACGAGAAGCAGGCGACCCAAAGGGAGCTTGGGCTGGTCAGGGTGACCTGGCTTGCCAGAAGAGTTCATGAGAGTGAGAGAGGAATGAAAAATGACTCAGGTTGTCCCATGTTAATAGCTGTGGGATGCCTTTCCCAAGACTGTGGAAAGCGAAATGAAGCCCTGTGCTGCTGGAGAGTCTTGTTGAGTGGGCAGTTAACAACTGTGGCCACTGCATTATTTATGCCTCCTCTGGTTGCTGTGGACCTTCCCCCACTACACTGAGGTGCTGGAGGGCAGGCACCCACCTCACTTGACCCCCGGCTCTGTTCTCGGTGTGAATGCTCAGTGCTGAGTCTTCTGGGTCTGCTGGAAGGACTTGTAAGTATTTAGGAACAAACAATATGCTCAGGAGCCAGAACCAGAGCGATGTCCACAGCTAGCCCCAGGGCCTGCTTGCTGCCCCTGGGAGACTCCGCCCTGGGGCTGCACTTTCCTCTCCTCTGCTCTGCCTTCCTAGCTTCCTGCCAGGAAGCGCAGCCCCCAGGCGTAAATCATTAACTGGAACCACTTCTCCCAGCCAGCTCCTGTTTGCAACAAAACTTTGCCTCTATTATCTTGAAGGATGCTCCAGTTCGCCCTGGGTGGCATACAGACAGAGGCAGAAGGGCGTCAGAGAGGTGCTGGTACAGCAGGAGGGAGCACAGGCCTCCTGTCACCTGCTCCACAAGGACACACAAGGGTCTAATCACCACCTGCTCCCCAAGGACACTGCATTTAAAATAATCCACAATAAAGCATCTAAGAAGAAATCTGCCTTCATCCATCCAGACTGCTAAACAAACACTGTGTGGGCTAATGCTGTAAACAACAGAAAGCTATTCCTCACAGGCCCCAAGGCTCCAAGCCTAAGAACCCAGTGGCAGCAGAGGCTGTCTGGCTAGGCCTGCTTTCTGGCATACACAGATGGGGGGGTCTTATTAGGAGACCTCAGACTATGGAAGGAAGGATTCAGGTCTCTTGAGCATCCTGTAAAGACACGGATCCACTCACAAGCTCTACCCCTAACCTAATCAGGTCTCGAAGGTCCTACCTCTTATTCCCACAACCTTAGGGTTAAGGTCCTGATGGATGAACTGGGAAGAGGACAGAGACCAGCCTGGAGCTGAGAGTCAATGGCGACTTGCAGACATTGCATTGCAACCTTTGGCCCGAGGAGAGTGCAGGGCTAGGCTGGGAAGGCCAGAGCACCCAGGCCAGGTAAGGAGTGAACTTGAATACACAACCTTCCTCAACCTTTGAATGGGTAACTCTAGGGCATCAGTTTCCCCATTTGACAAATGGGGCGTTGGATGCCATGTGGCCAGTCCCTTGAAGCTGTACAAAACTGAGTCTCTCTCATCTCTGAAGTCCAGCTCTGAGCTCTCCCTGAGAGGATCTGAAGACACCAACATAAAGGGGCTGCAGAGACAGTTCTTGGCAAAGTGCTTGCTATGCTTGAGTAAGGAGCTGAGTTTGGATCCAAACACCCCACATAAAAGCCTGGCATGGTGGTGTTTGCCTATAATTCCAGCACTGGGAAGGCAGAGACAGGCGGACCCTGGAGGTCCATAGCCAGTCAGTCTAGATACATGGATGAACACCAGGCTCAGTGAGAGACCCCGCCTCAAAAACAAGGTGGAAAGTAATTGAGGAAGACACTCAGTGTTGACATGATCTCTACACACATGAATGCACATACACACATGCAGACAGACATGAAGGTCTCCCCTGTTCCTGTCACACCACAGCTATCCAAGGTCTCCAAAGTTGTGGCATTGAGCAAGGAGACCACTCCAGAGCACCCAGTCATTTCCCAGCAAAAGCATGCCACCTGCACTCCCCACACAGACCCACAGCCTCATGCCTAGAAGAGTTCCCCTCAGTTGGGCAAGGTTGTTACAGGATCTAAATGTGCTTGGAAAACCCATTGTGTAACTCTGCCCTTTTGTGGAAGGCACGTGGCCACCGGGAAAGGCAGTGTGAAGGAGCCAGGACTTTCTTTGAAATGAATATCTTGGCAAGACCCACCAAGAAATGTCCTTTTGAGCGTCACTAACTCTAGGTCACCACTAATTTACTCAAAGCTGACAACAGCGTCCTGGTCTAGTATCCCAGGAGACCAAGCCTCATGGGGTCATTATCAAGTGGACACAGAACTCTGGGACATGATTGCCTGCCCATAAACCTTCTGTTTGGACCTAGAGGGTCGTCTGAGTCTGTGGCCCACCACTGCATTTCCTCCTAAGACCGGCAAGCCATGTGCTTTCAGGAACTACTGAAAGATATTTTGAACCAAGTCTAAATAAAGCAGACAGCGTGACAGGGAGATGGAGGGGAGGCTTCAGTAGCAAAGCCACACACAGCCATGCTTCCTTAGGACCCCAGGTGCCCTGAGGACAATGCCATAATCGCATCCTGTCTGGAATGAGTGCACAGTATGGCCATATGTGACATACACCTACTGAGCACCAGTCAGGATCAGGGCTGGGAATTTTATGTTTTTTAAGACTTTCATAAACAAGAAAGTGAAGGTTCTGAGAGGGGTTAGGAGCAAGAATCCCATCGAGGACCTGGTGACTCCTTTCCTGTCCCACACCCCATGATATGCTGAGTGAGGACAGTTACAGAACTGACCCAGGCATGACACCTCCATCTGCTCAGCATTCCTTAAAGAGTAACATGTCCTTGTGATCTCAGTCCAAGAGCACGCTGTGATTCCCTTCCCACTGTCGGAGTGGCCATCCTGCCCTGCCCAGGCCAGCTCCCTCCATCCCTCAGGCTCCTAGAGTGCTGCTCCTGCCCCTCTCCACCCAATACAGCCCCCCAGTGCCCACCACCCTTCACTATGCCATCCTTCTCTTTCTCCCCGCAGCACTGGCCACCACCCAAACGCATCTTGTGTTTCTACTCTTCAGGACTGCCTGTCTCTCAGACCACACTGGACCTCCATGAAGGTCAAAATCACATCTCGGTGCCAAGGAATCTAAGCAAGTATTCCAAATAGATGCAATGAAATCCTCCCTGCCCCCAGGCTGATCTTGAACTCTCTATGTAGCCAAGGATGACTCCTGCACCCCCTCTTCCCCTCCCAAGTGCTGGGAGCACAGGTGTGTGCCACCAAGCTATGTTAGGGATCAAACCTAGAGCTTCATGCACAATAAGCAATTTTTCTACTAGCTGATTACACGCCCAGCCCCTCCCCTGTGAATATTTCCTGCATCCCCCATTCACCCTATAGCCCGAATAAAGCCAGAGCCCTAAACCCTTAGTTCTCAGGCTCAGATTAGAGGGTGAGAGTCTATATGCCAGGCACAGGTCTGTGATAGGACCCTGCAAAGTGCTCAGCAGATGGCCAGAGTCACACACACACCAGCAAAGAAAGCAAAGTGGCCATACATTATATTTATAAAGATGCTAAAACCAGAGAAGCTGTCCAGAGGGCCAGGGTAGAAGGATTGGGGGTTGGTTACTCTGACAAGTCCTCCATGAAAAGTGAGGAGGAAGGAACAGGCCAGCTGGGGTCCTGCCAGACTGCAGCTCCCAGGATGCAGTTAGGCAAGGTGTGAATTAGTAAATTAGGAAGAGGGTTTCTCAGGCCCACACAGGGAAGCAGAACATGTCACTCACATGATGCTTTATCTGTGCTACCTCAGCAGATGGATTTTAGCCACTGAACACTTTCCAAGTCACAAACCATCAAAACCCATCCGCGGAGATCCTGTCCATGCTCAGCTCCTTGGCAGAGGTAATGTTCTAGATGGAAGTAGAAATTGAAAAGATGAGGGTGTTCAGGACAGGGTAAGTGGGAGGGAGACGCTGGGCATGGGAATGTCCGTCAGCCTCCCTCACAACCTTGTCCAAAACCTGCCTTAGGACAGGCACCATGGCCACATCCTTTCCAGCCTGGGCAGCCTGCCAAGAAAAGATGCTACGGAGGCAGTGAGCAAAGGCTCCCGGAGCTTAGCTCAGGCAAGCCTCCTGGACCTTCCCAGGTACGCTTCCAGAAAGCAAAGAGCCAACTTCCTCCCCCACTCAAACACACTGTGGGGGAGGAGCTGGAGAAAGTTTTCCTTCTAAGTAAGCACTGACCGAAGGGGCCCACAGCTGGGGTTTCATGGCTGTTTTCAGCAAGAACTTGGCTATGGTAGCAGGTCCCACCATATGCATATGCCATGACTTCCAGACTCCTGCCCTGGGTCTGAGGGTCTTGGCCTGGGGTTTTCCTCCAGCCATCGTGAGGGTACCTGCCAATAGCTGTATCATATCAGAAGCCCTTTGAGTTCAAGTGTCCCCAGATCAGTTCCTTTCAGTGGCCAGGCACCCATTGGCCAAATCTCCTCACTTCTTGTATTCAGGTAGGACTCAAGAGAGGCATTTACTATCTTGTGTACCAGAGCCACCCCTGCCCCAGGCAGACCACATGGGTGACTTGCTCATCAGTGCAAACTTGGTTTCTTTCCTGTCTCCATTCTCCACCCATTCGCTGCCCTCTGACAGCACATCCAAAAAAAGGTCACCCTCAGATTCCATCTTGGATTGCTGTTGGCACATCTAAAGCATCTGAGGTGTTCAGTGATGGAGACAGGAAGACCTGGTCTCATGGAATCCTGGTGCCACCCTCTACAAGTCAGGTGACCTAAACATCTGAGCCTCAATGTCCCCATCTGTTAAATAGGAGCCATAAACATAGCACCCCCCCTCGAAGTCGTTGCAAGGACTGAATGAGATGATTCCGATCAAATTTTTACAGGACCTGATACTTGGCATACACTCAAAACTGACTAGCTACAATTAATAGCTAGACAGAAAACAGAGCCAAGTGACAAATATCTTAGAGATAATTTAGGAAGGAAATGACAAGCAAAGGGTAATTATCCCCAACAAACAGCCAACTCATAAATTATCAAAAACAAGACAAAACTACCTTAAGGAAGTTTCCAGAAAGGATGCAAACAGGTGATTCTCAAAGAATAAAATGTCCAATAGACACTCAAAGATGTTTATCTGGACAGCAGTCATCACAAATGAAATGCTAAGAAAGTCACACTTCAAACAAAAGAAGATTGTTAGCAAAAGCAGTAGTTAAAAAATGCAACACACTTTAAAATCATATTCCACAACACCCCTGCCCCAGGAGAGAACAAACTCAGGGTCCCACAAGAGCTGCCTTATGTCTCAGCACTTTCCCACTAGATTTTACCTCTTAAAGGTCCTGTCACTTCTTAACACCATCACACTGACAACCAAGATCTGCACTCACACACAGACACAGACACAGACACACACACACACACACACACACACACACACACACACACACAGAAACATGCATAGACACACACAGAGACACAGATACACACAGACACACACAAACACACACACACACAGAAACATGCATAGACACACACAGAGACACAGATACACACAGTTACACACACACACACACACACACACACACACACACACACACACACACGAGGAGGGTAGAGACTCTAGTCCCTGATGACTCTCCCAAACCATAACACCATATGATGTCTGCCAACCAATGAAGATAGGCATAAGTGAAAGGCACCATTCCAGGCCTGGCTGCAGGAAGCCACCTACAGATGACATGCCTGCCCTTTGCCTGGAAGAACCAAGCGCCCCAGCTGGAAAGTGGCAGCACTTCAGGATGGAACTGGAACTCCGGTCACTGCTTGGAGGGGAGAGTCATACTGGATGTGGTTTTGACTTAATGTGCCAGGGATAGAGTTCCATTGTGTCTGCCAAGGAGCTGTGGCTGATTGTTAGCCCAGTTCTCATGACCATAACAGACTCTTAGTCTTCTAAACCTGGCTAAACTTTCCAAGGTGACTGCTCTTGTGGAGCTGAAGTGTGAGCATGCAATGCAAATAGAGAAATGGTACCATGTTGGTCCAAAGGTACAAACTTCAGATGTAACACAAAAGGCTTCTAACGTACATAGTGATGACCATAGATAATGCCATACTGTATTTATAAATCTCTCACACAGTGGATCCACTTTATGTGTTCTTACACATACAAACATGGCATCATGTGTGGTGACAGATGGTTAATTAGCTTGGGCATATAATAATTGTTTCATCATATATACATATATCTAATCATTCTGTTGTCAACCTTTAATGTATTTACTATCTAATTGCAATAAATCAAAGAGCTCAGTGTCTTGCATGAGACAGAGAGCAGAATGACAGTTATGGTCCCAGGGGCTGGGGTGGTGGCGGCAAATGGGGAGTCAGTACTTCATGGTAGAGTTTCAGCTTTGCAGGATGAAAACTGTCTGAGATGGTGAAGATGGCTGGCCAGCAATGGGAACGGGCTTGATGTGCTGAGTGATGATCAAGCTTATCTTCAGTGTGCAGACGCCCGTCCAACGTGGGATCATCTCTGGCACAGGCACTCTACCTGTGGCTGTGCCCCAGCCACCTCCAAAGTGCCTCAGCCTCTCGTGGGAACACAGATCTGCTCTTCATTCCTGGCTTAGGTTGGGATGGATCATAGTGGCCTCTAGGTTGGCAGCCTCTGTCTTCTGTAAAGCATGCTGAGACAAGTTAGGCACAGACAAGTGCCTTCCAAACACCACCCATCATCTTCTGCTCAGGCAGGTTGACAGCAAGGCCTCTTCACACCACCCTGCCGTCTTCCCACCCACACTCACACCTGCTTCCCTGGCAGCTGCCACTGGCTGGGGGTGGCTCACTGTGGGGAGAACCCTTCTCTCCTTGAAAGGGATCTAAGAGGCCCAGGAGAGGCCACGTTATTCAGAGGTAACCCTAGTAGAGTCTCAGTATTGATGGCCTGGGTCAGATATGATACCACCCTGTACCTCCAAGCTAGAAGAGCATGAGACATTGGATACTTCTACCACCTTAAATGGTTGCTTCTTACTCTTAATTCTGATTCATTTCAAACTCAGAAAAATCAGAAAACAGTCACCTCTGTCTGTATCCACCACCTGGATTACATGGATTTAATGCTTCATCGTATTAGTTTCAGTTTCTCATATTTCTGTGTGTGTGTGTGTGTGTGTGTGGTGTACATGTGCTGTAGGTGCACATGCACGTGTTCATGTATGCATGTGTGTGTGTGGAGGCCAGAGGTCAACCTTGGGTATGGTTCCTCAGATACCAACTGGGTATTTTGAGCCAGGGTCTCTCACCTGGCTGGAGCTATTCAAGCAGGCTAGGCTGACTGGTCACTGAGCTCCAGGGACCTCCCTGTCTCTGCCTCCTTGGTGCAGGAGTTACAAGAACATTCTGCTGCCATGTCTGGTTTGTTCACATGGGTGCTGGGGGTGGCACTCAGCTCCTCCTGCTTACCAGGCAAGCATTTCATGAGCTGAGCCGTTCCTCCATGTTACAGAAACACAGTTGAAAGTGGTGTTTAACCTCATGCACCTTCTTCCCAGGCGACTCCCCAGACTCAATTTCACATGCAACCAGTCCCAGCCTGTGAAATCATGAGCAGCTTGTTCTGCGGCCTTGAGCGCCTAGACTTTACTCTAAACCTCTGGTCGATGTTCGTCTTTTCATCCAATATAACGCACCTGCCTCGACCATGTTGGATACGCCGCACCTGCCTCGACCATGTTGACCTGGACAGCAGCTTTACTCATTTTCAGGACTGTTTTTCACACAATTATCACAACTTGTTGTTATCTGAGGATACCAAAACGGGGGATCTCTGAGGGCAGGAGGCTGCCTGGCTCCACCTTTTCCCTTTCTTTTGTTTTCTTTGTTACTTCTACCGTGTGCAATCAGCCTCCCCTTTCACATGTTTTACACACACACACACACACACACACACACACACACACACACACACCACACACGCACACGCAAATTTTTTCCCCCATGGATCCCAGAGGTAGAAACCCTGGATCGTACTATGTGACCATTTCTACATTGTGTGACTATTTCCACACTGACTAGCAGGTGTTATTAGACTTGGTCAATTTTGCCAGATGGAAGGATGTGAAGTATTGTTGCTGTAGACATGTTGTAGTACTCACAAGGCTCAGCATCTTACCAGCAAGGCAGACCAATAAAATGCAGAGAGTCTGGGGCCTATGTCAGGGAAGGCTGGATTGCCAGGGCCTCCATAAACTACAAATGTAACTGTTGCTCCCCCACTCCCCCGACACCCCTTCCCCGACACCCCGGCCCTGCATTGGGACCTTCTTTAAACTGTTCAAATCCCTTATCCATGTTTCTTTCGGGTTGAGAGATAGCCTTAGTCATTCTGGACATGATTTGCAAGTTCCCAATATTTCTTTGCATAGGCCGTGCATCTTGTTATCTGGTATTTGATGTCTCTGTCAAATAGAGAGGCTTCTTGATTGATTGTACTGCAGTGTAATGCAAGAGTCAAGATATAAAGATATCCTGTGTTACCTCCTGCAAAAGTTTTCTTTTTCCTTTTTCCATTTTCAGTGTATGGAGTTCACATGCTTGTGTGTGTGTGTGTGTGTGTGTGTGTGTGTGTGTGTGTGTGTGTGTGTGTGTGCAGGTTTTGCATGTGTGTGGGTGCAAATGTGTGAATGTGGAAGCCCAAGGTGGATGTCAGGAATCATCTCCCATTGCTCTTCCAACTTACTTATTGAGGCAGGGTCTCTCAGTCAAACCCAGAGCTCATCCATGTGACTAGTCTTGCTAGCCAGCTTTCTCTGAGGATCCCTGTCCCTGTTTCCACCTTCTGTGGCTGGAATTACAGACAGATCATCATATCATCCAACAGTCACACGGGTTTCTGTGGATGTGACCAGTCTCACACTTGTGTGGCGAGTGTTTTAAACTTCAAGCCAGCTCCCAAGCCCCTCAAAGGTTTTAAATCTGCCTGGAGTACATAACCAAATGTGATAGTAGGTAGCAACTTGTATTTGTGATTTCCCATCTGGATAGACACTTCTTCCCAACAGGACACAGTATACTTACTCTCCATCCCCATCCCCCACTACAATATCTGTCTATCCAACCCACACTTGTGCATATCTGTTTCTAGGGTCTCATCTTGGCCCCCTACTCGGCAATGTTTAAACGTTGTTGCAAGTTTAGTAAATACTCGTATCTTGTATGAAGATGTCTCCACTTTCTCCCCGTATCACCTCTGCCTTTCCAAGCTGACTGCTCTTCAGTATGATTTTTTCCATATGCTGATACTAGAGATTTACTCAGAGATATAAATTGTCAGCACAGCGGCAAGGCTTGGGCTCCAATCTTGCCTATCCCCTCTCTGGTTCTCTGACGTTGAACTAGTTCCTCCACTTGCTTTTGTCCTGATTTTCAGTTCTTAAAATGGGGACAAAAAATAAAATCTACCTCACAGGGTCACTAGGAGGACTGAGGGAGTTAACACACGTAACGTGACTTATCTATGGCTAGGTAATTTGTGAACACAGAGCTAACATGACTGAGGGCTTATGCTCTGATGTCAGCTGTCCAGGTAACAACACTCTTACCTTTCACTCATTGAGACAACAAACCTCCTCATGATGAAATGTGGCATGGGAGAGACCAGAAAGCAAAGGCATAGCTTATCCTGTATCCAGTAGCTTGGAAGCAAAACCAGATCACTGCTATCTAGCAAAGAGATCAACCAGGCTGGCAGCCATCAGGCCACCTGGCTCTCCTGAGCACAGCCTCTGTCTCCCCAGCCCACCCCCCCCCCCCCAGGGAGAAGCAGCACACAGACTCTCACAGCAGTCAACATGTTTAGCAAGCTTTGGGAGCTGGGGAGATGGTTCAGCAGGTTAAGAGTACCTACTGTCAGGTCTGCCATAGTGACCTGACTTCAGTTCCTGGGACCCACACTGTAGAAGAAGAGGACCACCTCCCACAAGCTGTCCCACACATGTTCTCTGGTACACCCTCATCCACAACATTCCCCCACATACATAAATGTAATTTTAAAATTTTAATGTTTAGTATTTTTCCATAACCCTCTTATTTCTATCCATGTTTCTGTCTTGAATCTGCTTTGTTTAATACTAATATCACTGCCCTATTATTTTATTGTTTAGTATTTGCATGCACTAAGCTTTTAATTTTTCAAAGTGACTTTACATTTTAAATTCACCTCATGTAAATAGCACACAGTTTGATATTTGAAATCTAGTTTGACCATATTTACTTTTTAATTAATTAGTCTATTGGTTTTGATTGAATTTACCCACATAGTCGGGTTCAAATCTACCACCTTATTTGTGTTTTCTGCTTAGTCTATCCATTATATGTTTTGTTTATATTATTTTTATTTTTATTTTTTGCTGTTGATGGCAGGGAAAGGTGTATCCTTCCATTCTTCCCAATTTCTTTCTAGTTTATGTGTATGTGTGTGTGCATGCCTGCGTGTATGTATGCCATATGTGTGTCTGGTGCCACGGAGACCAGAAAAGGGCATCAGATTCTTGGGAGCTGGAGTAACAGAGCATTGTGAGCTGCCACGTGGGTGCTGGGAACTGAACCAGGTCCTCTGAAAGAGCTGCAGGTGCTCTTAACTGTGACTCATCTCTAGTCATACCTCCCTTTTTTCTTCCCCATAGTTAGCACTGGACTCATATGTACTTAGGGTATTCTTGAAATTGTTACCCTGGAAGCTGTGTTATGAATCCAAAACTTGCCAGAGCCTAGTGCAACTCAATACCTAATTCTACGCTAGGCCACACAAGGACCCCAAGCCATTTAAACTCCATTTTGTCAATTCCCCAGTTACAGGGCGTTTGCTTGCTCGTGCTACAATTCTAAGAGTTCAGAGGTGGTTTACGATGATTTTACATAACCGGTGTTCAGTCGGATTTACATTTTCTTCACCTCCTTTTCTTTGATTGTTTTTTGTTTTTCAAGACAAGGGTCTCCTGTAGCTCAAGCTGACCTCAAACTCACTAGGTAGCGGAGGATGACCTTGAACTCCTGACCTTTCTGCCTCCTCCTCTAGGGTGCCACCATGCCCAGCTCACCATTCCTTTTGCTTTTTCTGATCTTCCACCTAGGATAATGTTCCTTCAGACTAAGGTTCCCTTAGAATATCTTTGAGTATAAAGAGATTGTCTGAAAACTTCTGTTTGATTCTTTCTATTCAGGCTTTTTATTATGACAAATGTCCACATGAACAGAAGAAAATAAACTAAAAGAACACCCACCAGTTCCAGCAATTACCTGAGTCCCGGCCAGCGCTGTTCTCTGCATCCGGTGTCCCGGGCCCCTCACGACGAACTGCTCAGCAAACGCCAAGCTGTCATTCCATTTCCCCTGCCAATATCTTAGTTTTATCTCTTTAAAGCCGAGGACTCTGTCTCTAAACAAGACCGCAGCGTCTACCAGAAAAAAGAAAAGACAGCAATGACTCAGTGTATCATGAGTCATGAGTCTCACCAGCGTCCACAGTTCCCCAACTGCCATCGCTTCCTTACGACTTCCTTGATCGAATTGGAATGCAAACACGTTCTCTATATTGTTGCTGCCTCATCTATTGGTTAAGTTTCCATAGATTTTCTTTTTCATTTTCTCCCTTTGCATTTGTTGCTGTCATTATTGAACAACAGCCAGGGTTTTGCTGTCTGTATCCCCCACCGTGGTCTCTGTGTTTTCTATAAGCCTGTTGATGGATTCAGAGACCTGATCAAATTCAGGTCGGATTCTTTGGGAAGACGATTGCTAAGGTGATGTGTTTTCCACCAGGAAGCACATTCAGCCTGCTTCCTGTTCTCTGGGGGATACACACACAGACTGAAGGCCACTGCCAAGACCTATGCGTTCATTAGAGGTTGGGAATGGTCATGTTCTGATTCTGACATAGAACTGGAAAAGTTCTATGAAGAGCTGGGCATTAACAGCACAGTGTTGTGATCCCAACCCTCAAGAGGCTGACACAGGTGGATCACGAGTTCAAGCTCAGCCTAGTCTACACAGCGAGACTTTGTCTCAATAAAAAACAAAGACAAAAAAATTTCTATGAAGGGAAACTTTTCCTCACCAGATCGTTTGCTGATGCTGAAGCATGGCTTACATAGAGACAGGAGAACTGATCTTTTCCCTCTATTTTGCATTTTCAAGTGCAGTTTGTTCCTTGGTGCTTTCCAGAGGTGGCTTCCTAGTGTCTTTATGACTTGTAGAATGGAGCATATCTGGTGTGTTTCAGGCCACAGTGTCCTCACTGGTGCTCTAACTGCCCCACCAGTGACCAGAGAGGCTTGCGCAAGCTGCCCTTGAGTCCTTCTGACTGACTCTCATAGTTCCTCATAGCTTTCTGGAGAGAGACATCATCCCAGGCTCACCCACACACTCTACAAATTCCCATGGTAACTGGTAGTGGTAAATAGTATTTGAAGACCACAATCTGGGAACCAGGGTTGTTTCTTATCACTGAGTTAGTCATTGTCCCCAGATTTTTCAGTGCTCAGAGCTAGGAAATGTATTCTTATTTCTACAAATATACTCATCACGAGAAGACAAGCCCTACTCTTCCACACTGTTACTTCAGATTCAAATTTACTCAGTCCTGTCAGTCACTCTCCCACACCAAAGAATATGGTTCTCGATGTTTCTGATGTGTTCGTGCATGGACTTCATCTTACACAGAGAATGTGAAGCACGCAGGGCACAGGCTGTAATATGGCATCACTTCCCTGAAGAGCAGGTGCCTGAGAACCTCCTTGAGTACCTAGCTCTCCCTGCTTCATCTGAGTTCACACCCTGATCCACACCTGAACACCCAATGCAGACAGTTCTCTCAGGTTTCAGCACTGACAACATGATTTCTAGAAACAGCCTAGGGTGTGATCCTGGTTTTGATGCTGTTGCTTTGGGTACCCGTTATTCCTCTGCAAGCCTCTTAAGGTGTGAAAAAACACTGTGCGGTGTGCATGTGAAACAGTTTCTCACTGTTTGGTATGAAATAATTCCTCACTGTGCTGATATGGCACCAACTTGCTATATGATTGGATCAATTTTTTTCACTTTTAATTCTGAGGATTCATTCTTAATTTTAATTTGGCTTTGGGGGCCAGAGAGATGCCTCAGCACTTAAGAGCATGTACTGCTCTTGTCGGGGACCCAGGTTTGGTTCCTACTACCCACAGAGTGGCTCACAACCATCTATAATTCAGTTTCAGGGGATCCAATGTTCTCTTCAGAATCTAGCCATTGCATGCATGTGGTGCACATACATACATAGATACATACACTTAGGCACACACACATATACATTAAATAAAGTAAATGTCTAAATGTGTTCAGTTTTATAATTATATAAGAGATTACAGACTTCCAAAGCCAGATGCACAAAACAAACCTATTCAAATATTCTGACCTCTATACACTACTCTTCCTTTTTGCTATTCTCATATCTAACCTTTATTTTTTTGCAAAAAAAATTATGGTTTGTACTTTTTTGTATTGTAAATAAACATATCATGTTCATGATCTCAGATGAAAGGTAACATACCGTATGTGCCTTTTAAAGTTAATATACCTCAGAATTCCTTCTAGACAGCAGTGCAGAGGCATTCTTCAGTCCTTACTGCTTTATAATCCTCCATGATGCAACATGCTGCGGCCCCTTTCCCTGTTGATGGATTTTGTGTTCTTTCCAGCATTTTCTATTACATATAAGTCCATTAAAAAAAAACTTAGTCTATTTGTCTTCTTTCAAAATTTTGCTTGGAGGATTTTGCCTTGATGATTCCAAATAACCTTTTCACAGGAGAGACAATTCTGGGCTGACATCTGTGTTTTGCTGCACATCTTAAAGGAGTAATTCAGAGATTCCCCAGCTCTGGTATGGCTGGGGGTCAACCATAGTCTGTCATGCCTTTGAGGGTCACTTGTCTTTCCTCCTTGTCTAATTCCAGTGATTTTTTTCTTTTTCAGTGGTTTTTGTATTATGAAATGCCCAGGGATATATTTGGTTTTTATTTGTTTAGGATTATTCAGGCTTTGGAAGTCTGTAGACTGCTATCTTTCGATTCCAGAAACATTTCAGCCATTAACTCTTCAGCTGTCACCTCTGACTCTCTCTTCCCCATCCTTGAAGCACTCTGCTCCTCGCATAGCTCTTGCCGTTGCTTATACAAGACTTCTTCATAGTCCATTGATGAGTTCTAGATGTTCCCTTTTGACATATTCATACACTAACTATGCAAAGATGCTAATGTTGGAAGATGAAGATTACACATTAGAGGTTGGCTATTATAATCTGCCCCTATTTCTCATTATCTACATGGCTCCTACATGTATGATGCACTTACTCCATCCTAGTACTCCTAAAGTCTTGTCTTACTACAACACCAGCCTGAAGTCCAGAATCTCATCACCTAAGTCAGAGCCAGTGGCAGACGATGCTCTATGGTACCCAAGTATGGCTGCTTGAATACATTCCTTCTCCATCTTAGACCTAAGAACTGCTGAGACAAATTCTCCTGTCCCCTACAGACAACAAATAACTGTGAGAAAATCATAGAAAATCACTGGAGAAACTACTGTTCAAAAGAGGCGAATGGGAGACAGAAATCACCAAATGGCGATGATCCGGCCTAGACTGCAAAGGCAGGCTCCTTAAGACCCAGTCTTACTCCTCTCAAGAAACAATTTCCCACAGCAGGGCTGCACCCTCTAGGCACCCTGAGTCACCATTCCATTTCTGTGACAGGCCACACATGGGTATCAATCGGTATTTTTCTTAACCAGCTTCCTGTACACATTTGAGGGCTGGAATCATTCTTTTTCATTTCTACCCTTGTCTATCCTGCTAAGACTGAGCACTGCTCTTTCAGCTGAAGTCCTTTGAAGTTTCCTGGATGTCTTGTGAGTCTTGGAATTTTCTTCACCACATAGAAGTCTCATACAGATAAACCTCCATCTTGGGCTTCTGGTGAGAGACACCATGAGCTTCTAAGAAGCTTGACCATTTATAAAATATCTGTTCATTTAGTTTTTCTAGACAGGTTCTCATGCTGTAGATCAAGCTGGCCTTGAACTCATGACATCACCCAGGCTGGCCTCTAGTTCATGGTCTTCACACCTCCGTGTCTGAAATGCTAGAATTACAAGCAAGTACAGCCACACTTAGCCTTCTAGACGCCCTGTCGTTTGATGGAGTAGATTAGTGAGTCATACTCTTAAGACTTGAGAGGGTACTCTGTGGATGAAGACTATTGGCAAGACTCCTATTATACTTGCCTGAAGTCTTAATAAGTCATCGGACCATGGTACCCTAAACTGTTTCCCCCGATGGCGTAAGGCAGGGGTGGGACTCGGCACCCTGGGTCTCATCTTCCTTAGATGCCTGTCTTATTTAAGTGTTGCTTGCATCTGGAGACACTTAGAATTTTCAAATCTATCAAATTCCCACTTCTTCATGTTTAACAGCTAAAAATGCCTGCCAATGCATTACACGGATTCCCAATTTCTATGCAACCTCCCTCTTCTCCTCATCTCTCTCTTCCTCCATTCTCCCCACCTTCTCCCCCTTCCTCCTTCCCTCTCTCCCCATCCTTCCATTTCTTCCCTCCTCTCTCTTTCCCTTCCTGTCCCCCGCTGCCCTTCGACAGCCTCCACTTGGATCCCATTCTTCCTCAAGAAACTTCTCTGGGACAGTCATCTTCCCACAGCTGTCCTCAGAGTCTTTGCAGCATCTTCTGACTGTGTAATTCCAAAATCACCCCTACATTTGTAGGTGATTCTACCACTGAGTACAAAAAATCTTGGCTTATAACCTATTGCATCATGACAAATGTGATGGTTTGAAGCAACAAACAGTTATCACCCCCAGTCTCTTGGCGCAGGGGTTGGGAGCTGCGTAGTGGGAGCCCTGGCTCGGAGCCCCACCTAAGGCTGCAGTCAGGACACTAGCAACAGCCAGCTGGGTCTAGCCTCAGCTGTGGGAGCTGCCTGTGGTCCATCTGTGTAACATTGGGCCACAAACTTTTGCGGCCATCACATGAGCCTTTCTGCAGAGCTGCTCGGGATACATACAGATGGCATACAGATGACACAGATCAGAGTTTGAGCCAAAGAGCTGAGGTAGGGATCCTTGGGGGCGTCTTGGATGGTAGCACTGGCATTGACTTGTACCCTCCCCCAAATAGGTGTATGTTCACCTGTAACTGATTATGAATTTTGGAGAAATGGAGGTCTTTCAAAATGTGATTAGGGTACAGAGCAAAGATTAGATTGTGCTAATTATTTGGGTAGATCCTAAACCAATGACAATGGTCTCTTTTTAATATTGTGGGGGGGGGTGTCAGAGGACAATTTGTAAGAATTGGTTCTCTCCTCTTACCATGTGGGCCCAAAAATCAAACTCCGGATGTTAGGCTTGGTGGCAAGCTTTTTATCTGTTGAGCCATTATCTTATGTCTTGAGATAGAGTCTTCCACTAAACATGGAGCTTACCATTTTGGCTAGACTTGCTAGCCAGAGAACTGCCCAGGACTCAAACTCTCTATCCCTCGGCACAATGGCACTTGCTGCCATGTCCCACTTTTTACACGGGTGTTGGGAATCTGGGCAATCATTTTATCCACCGAGCCACCTCCTCAGCCCACATGACAAAGTCCTGTGAGAAGAAAAGAGGCTGCAGTGTATGGCACATGGCAAAGGGCTTGCCCAGACGGCAGAAGGCTCTGGTTTCAAACCCAGTACAAGAGGAAGAGGAGGAGGAGGAAGAGGAGGAGGAGGAAGAGGAGGAGGAGGAAGAGGAGGAGGAGGTGGGGGAGAGAAGGGCCAAACAAAAGATACAGATAGAAGAAGACCATACGGAGAGAGAGGTAGAACTAGGAGTGATGTGTCTGTGTGCCGAAGAGTGCCATGGATTCCTGGCAGTCATTAGAAACTGGGAAAGAGGCACAGGGTAGATTTTTCCCTCAGTTCCTCCAGAAGGCACCACCCCTGCCAACCCTGGACTGACAGCAACCATAGCACACTCAGCAGCTGTCTGGCCCCCCAAAAATCAGCATCTGTGTGAGTCCCACTGAGTTCACAGATGTGCATCTTGAGACGAGGTCTCCACTTAGCTTTGCCTTGAGGACACTCAGGATAGCCATTCCACAGATGTTTCCTGGACCCCCCCCCCCTATTTTCCAGCACTGTTCTCAGTGCTGTGGACCACAGTGAACAGGAGAAACAGAGCTGTGCCTCCAGGAGCACTCATTCCAGTGAATGTCAGTTCTGTATCTTACAGTTTCAGCTTCTTCAATTTTTTCCATATCACAAGGACCTTGTATCTCCACTGAAGAAAAACCAAGGTCAGTTCTGGGGTGGGAGAGGTTTCTTTATTCATTTAGTGAATAAAGAAACAAAGACATTGACTACAGAGTGTAGCACACTGGTAACATGCTTGCCTAGAATGCAGGAGGCCTAGCTTTCAATCTTCAGAACCAAGAAAGAACTGGGTAGGGGTGAGTTATCCTGGGCAACTCCTCCCCAAGTTCCCAGAGACCTCTATAGCATGTACATATGTGCTTGTGTGTGTGTGTGTGTGTGTGTGTGTGTGTGTGTGTGTGTGTGTGTGTATGTGTGTGTGTGTTATATGTGTGTGGTTCATTCTAATAAATAAGTGGGTGCATGCATCCATGCACGTGCTTATGGAGGTCAGAGCAAGATGTAAAATATTTTCCTCTGATGGTATCCACCATATTTCCTTGAGACAGGGTCACTCACTGAACTGGAAGCTCTCTGTTCCAGACAGGCTGGCTGACTAGCAAGCATTCAGGATCCTCCTGTCTCTGCACCCCAATGCTGGAGTTACAGGCACACACACACACACACACACACACACACACACACATTTGGCTTTGTATGTGGGTACTGAGGATTTGAACCCAGAGCCTCATCTTGCAGAGCAAGTTCCCCTGCCCACTGGGCCATCTCCCCAGCCCCAAGACCTCATTCTTTAAGAGAAGATGAAACACCATCTTCCTCCAACATTCCCAGAGATACCTCGGGCCCTGCCTCCTTTTCAATTTCATTAAGTTTCTTTTTTTTTTCTTAGTCTGGGAGTTCCCTTTAATATCAAATGCAATCAAATTGTCCTACTTTAGCCCACATAGGGGTCAAGGGAAGATGAAAGTAATTTTTAGACTGTTAAGAGCATGGAATTTCATTAAGATTATCACTTGGAAATTATTACTGCACACACCGAGGTTTCTTTCCCAATCTACACATCAAAAGCAACTGAAGAACAGGGTATCAGTGTCTAAAAATACATGGCAGATACATATGGGATCTATAAATGTAACACACGTGTTGAAGCTACTATTCGAGAGTCATACTGTGCACAAAAAATCATACAAGTTCTCAGCTGCCTAGGATGAAAAATGTCCCCACTGGTAGACTTGGCTCTGGCTTGGCTCATCCCAGGTTGTGTTATCTAGCCTTTCCTCTACGACATTGATGTCAAGATCTAGTATCATACCCGGAAGACTTTGGATTAGAGTTTATAAGAAATAGAAGAGCTGGGTAGTGGTGGCACACACGTTTAAGCCCAGTACTTGGGAGGCAGAGGCAGGTGGATTTCTGAGTTCAGGGCCAGCCTGGTCTACAGAGTGAGTTCCAGGACAGCCAGGGCTACACAGAGAAACCCTGTCTTGAAAAACATAGATAGATAGATAGATAGATAGATAGATAGATAGATAGATAGATAGATAAAATAATCCATCCTAGAGGTTAGGATTTAGTGTTGCTGGAGTCAGGTTGTGGGCTGCTGAATGTGGTGTCCCCCACAGGCTCGTGTGTTGAACACTTGGCCTCCAGCTGGCGTGGCTGTGTGGGAAATGGAGTAAGTGAGTCCCTGTGGCGGCCTTGAGGCTTATAGCCTGATCCCACTCCCTGCTTCCTGAGTGTGGATGCAATGTGACCAGCCAGCTTCCTGAAGTCACCGTCATGTCTTCTCCAGGAGGGACTGCACCCTTTGCGACTGTAGCCAGAATAAACCCTTTCTCCTTTAAGTCAACTGTGTCACAGTACTTTATCACAGCAACAGAAACATAATGAAATGTATCCAAGCCAAGACTCTGCACCTCACCAGCTCAGTCAGCAATTTGGATACAGAGAAACGGCCCTGGATCTTCCCCACCTGGCCCCCAACTCTCTGCTCAGAGTACAAGGAGCCTTTAACTTCTAGTTAATGTTTCGTCACTACTTGTCCCCATGGTGAACCTGATATGGAGACACTTGTCCTATATTGGCCAATCTGACCTAATAGCAAATGACCTGATCCCTAGGTTCTGTCTCCTAATCTACCGGGGTTTATCCTTGACCCCTGTCATTACAGGTGGGGTGGCCTTCCCTGGAGGTGGAAGGTGTCTCCTCCAGTTAGCCCCAGGGCTAGGCCGCCAAGCATGGTTGTCACTTTGAGCTGCTACTGAGGCAGCTTCTTTATCAGCAATAACTGAATCTCATAAACCTCAAAGCAAGGATTGGGACATAAGTGACCGAGTTTCCTGTGAACTATTGATCACCCAAAGTGCCCCATTATGGGTTTCCAGAATCCCAGGGCTCCTTTGTGAGGCTGGGGATGTGAACTCTGAGCAAAGGACAGAGAGGGACACGGTTGCATGAAGCTAACCCGAGAACCAGACTGGACCCCACTGTTATACTTGGCTGGTGTGGGGGTTGGAATGAGAGCCTTCCTTTTTCTGAGCTACCACCGCGCTGTCCTTTATAGTTGAATACCTCTCATATGGGACTCCTGGGAAAGCCAGTGTGGGGGACAGAAGAGAAAGTAATGGACTGGTGGCTCGCACAAGCAGTGGGTCTCTAGTGAGCACCTGCCTCAAGTCAGACAGATCCAGGAGCTCCGAAAGAACCAATAGCAGACGGCTGTCTGTTTTCACGGACCTCCAAGCCCACCAGGATAGACAGATGGAAACTGAGCAACTCAGTGAGGAACTGTGGGACAGCAGCAGTGCTAACTTCTAAGGAGAAGGTCAGTGGCCAAAGTCATGGCCAGCAGCCAGGGGCCAACTATTAGGAGCACTCGGGGAGGGGCGTTGTGTCCCTAACTATCAGGAGAATGAGGCTGCTGGTCAAGGAAGGCATGGCAGAAGCATGGGTAGAAGGCAGCATGGAGACAGACTCTCAAGTTCTGTAGATGTAGCTAGTAGATGATGGGTTGAATTATGACAATGTCATCAGATGAGATGACACCCAGGGAGCTGCTCAGGAGTCTGGACCTTCACATCTCCTACTCTGCTTTCTGGATTACATCGTGCAGGCTGGGCCCTCTGGGTGCCTTTACATATCTTCCCCTTCCCTGTGTTATACTCATTACATTGGTCTCACTCTCAATCACTGTGGAAATTTCTGTCATGTTCTTGTCAGTACTCAAGCTCTGGAGCAAACAGATCTGGGTTAAAAATCTGGATCCACTGATTATTGCTGGTGTGACTTTATACAAGACATTTCCTCACTCTTGGCCTGTTTCTTTAAAAATTATTTTATGTATATATGTGTATGTTTGTGTGTGCGTGTGCACGTGTATGCAGGTGACCACAGAAAAGTGTGTCAGATCCCTTGGAGCTAAAGTTACAGGAGGTTATGTGGGTGCTGACGTGGGTGCTGGGAACCAAACTCGGGTCCTCTGCAAGATCAGTATGCACTCTTACCTACTGAGGCAATCTCTCCAGCCCCTAAACCTATTTCTTCTTCAAAATATAGAAATAATACTAGTTACTGCCCAGGCTCAGTGTAATGGACTGATACACGTAAGTGTTTTAGAATGGAGCCTGGCACTTACGTGGTAAATGGGTAATAAACATTCCTGGTGCCCCAAGGACTTTATATGCACCAGCTCAGTTATTTCCTGCAGAACGCTCTGCTAGTTACCATTATTACCGCCACTTTATAGGCAAGTATTCACACACTTAAAGAGTGCTAAGTGCTGTGCTAGAAGTGAGGACTTGCTATTAGCAAGACACAGGCACAGACTCTTCTCCCAGTGTGGGGGAAGAAGTGAAAGTACTAGTGGGCTCCCACTGAGTCCAGAACAACTTAAGCTTTACGATAAATGGTGATAAGGAGCTGGAGAGATGTCTCTGGTAAAGCATTTGCCCCGAAGTTGTGAGGACTTGTGTTCAGATCCCTAGAACCTGTGTGAAAATCTGAGCATGCCATGTCAATCCTAGCACTGGGAGGAGCGGGGACAGGGATGGGCAGATCCCTGGGGCTTGCTGACCTGCCAGTCTAGCAGAAATCAGTGAGCTCCGGACTTAGTGAGAGATCCTGTCTCAGAAGCTATGGTAGGAAGGCCAGCAAGACAGCTCAATGGGTAAAGGTTCCTGCCTTGCAAACCCAGGAACCGACTTTAATCCCTGGACCCGCATAAAGGTTGGAAGAGAAAATCGGCTCCATAAAGGGGTTCATACACATACACGGTACATGTGCCTACACACACACACACACACACACACACACACACACACACACACACACACAAACCACAACACACACAAATCAATAATAGGAACAGCAATATATTAAATAAGCCATAAGCCATGAGTCCATAGTGATATAAATAAGCAAATGTGCAAATAAACAAGTGGACGTGAGGAATATCCGTCTTCACTATGTCAGAATGCCAACCAGTACATAGAGGAAGCCGTGTGGAGTCTTTAAAAGGTCTCTGATTAGGGGCTGGAGTGGTAGCTCAGTGGTTAATAGTACTTGCTGCTCTTGCAGAGGACCCATGTTTGGTTCCCAGCACCCACATCTGGTGGCTCATAAGTGTCTGTAACTCCAGCTCCAGGGAGCCCAATGCCTTCTTCTGGCCTTCAGCAGCACTTGCACACATGACACACATATAAACTCATGCAGGCACCCATACACACACACATCGTAAGTGTCTGATTAGTAAGTCTCATAGAAATAACTGAGTTGAAGGGGAACTGTTGATGGATGCTAAAACCACAGGGTGAATTTGGGTGAGGACTTGGATCTTCATAGACTCTCCCAAATGCTTATTAATTACAGTGGACAAAATTTTGACTTCAGAGTAGCAACACGCAAAAGCCACTTCACTGCAGATGTAAAGCTACCTGCATCAGCGCTGGATGAAGCAACACCCTGTGCTTCCTGCTCCCACAGAATGGTTGCTTCTACAAATACGCACCAAAATCTAACTGGAACTAGTGATTACATGCACTGAAATCTAACTGGGACTAGAACACTCCAATGCGGGCCCTTTCTACCACATATAACTGGTTCATACTACCCAAAGACCACAAAGGCCAACTGGGGATTGTTCTAGATTAGACACCTGGCAGCTAAGTGATCATGTGATTCTGGGCCAGGAGAAAAATGATTTTTTGCTGTATGAGAACGTGAGTGGAGCAGCTACCTCATGGTGTTAGATTGATGCTAATTTCCTAACTCTTAATGTGGCTATGAAAAACATGTCCTTGTCTTTAGGGGGGAAGTATTGCATCTGCCTCTCCAATGACCCGGAACCAGGAATAGCGATGTGTGCCTGTCAAGATAGGTAGATATGTAACATATGGCGAGCAAGCAAACTAAAGCATGGACATTTGGAGACCTGGTGTAAGGAAGCACACGTGGCCTTTGTAGCACTTTTATACCCTTTACAAACAAATCTGGAATTATTTAAAAATTAAAAGCTATTCATAAACCCAATCAAAGCAACTTTGTTTCATCCTTATTTGCAGAGGGGCCAGGGAGAGAGGGGAAAGAGAGAGCTAGAGGGCGGACTGGCAGCCCAGCCTCTGTGTGGACAGTTGTGTTTCCAGCAGCCCTGCAGGGTGCTGACAGAGAGAAGCCTTGCCTTACTTCTGGCCCTCTTCCAGTGAGGGAGGAAGCAAGAAACGGACACAGCGAAAGCCTGTACAGGGACCTGCTCCAGGACTGGGACAGGGAAGTGGGTCTGGCTTAAGCAGAAGGGGAGCCTGGAAGGCTGCTGGGACGGGCTTGGCTGACTCCCAAGGACCAGGCCTCTCTCTCTCTCCCACCACAGGGAAAGGAAGCAGGAAGTGACTCAAAACTCAGCTTTGAGTTTCTATTAAGCAAGCACCGTCCTGGGTAATTTACATATGTCACTGTGTAACGCTAACCCACACAACACTCACCTTAGAGATGAGGACACCGGCTTAGCAAGGCCAGGATAGAGGGGCTGCGCATGAAGGAGATTAGCTTCCTGACCATCATGCGGAACGCCGCTCAGAATGCTGGCTGAACTACAAATTTACAAAATTAACCAGTGACTCTGGAACACTCCCAAACAAACGCCAAAAGCTAAATGAAAGCAGAAACCCAAAGAGGTGGTGGTGATGGGGGATCTACTGTCAGGTCCAAAAGAAACCCGGACAAATGTTATCTGTGGTGTCTATTAGAATACCAAAGCAGATGCGGATGCTGGCTGCCAGGATTCCTCAGTATCAACTACCAGTGGCTCCTCTCAGCTCTTCTCACCCTGCCCCCCACCCTAAACTTCTCCGGTGCATGGGCCTCCCTTCCCCAAGCTTCTCAGGCCTTATAACCCTGACATTTTAGCTGTGTGCTGTCTTGGTCCCCTCTCTTTTTTATCTTCCTCTCTTGGCTTCTCTTGGTCTCCTTTGCTCACACTCCTCTGTCTTCCTCTCTCACTCTCGCCCCACCTCCCCTTCCATGGCCCATCCAGTCTGCTGGCCCTCTTCAGTCTACTACTTTCTCTCCCTGCTCTGGACTCTTCCAGGTGCCTCTGGCTGTACTCTCCCTCATATCTACAATAAAAAGCCTTCCCCTCAACCATACCTTGGAACAGTCATGTCCCCACTTTATACATCTGATGCCTAAACCCTCAGTTTATACACTTACAGTCCTGAGGACGTCAGCTACACAATGTGAACCTTAGCTTTGCGTCTCGTGGACTAACTTTGTTTTTTGTGGAGATGGGGACACAGCAGTCAACAGCCAGAGCCCTTGGGCACTGACAGAAGTTTCCAGCCCCGACACAAAGCTGGGTCTCTAGTGATCTCCACTGCCAGCATAGGGACACACTAAAGTGCAACCCACCTCCATGCACCGGCCCCACTGAACTCTCCACAGAGATCTCAATTTGGAGCTGAGGCAAAAGCCATTCTCTGGACTCCTAACCCTGGTGACTCTCAGTGATTTTGCAGTCTCCATCCACATTCCTTGGTTAAATGGAACCATCTGAAGTCTTAGGTTTAAACAGCCCTCCAGAGGTTTTGGTAAGCATGTGGAAGGAGCTAGAAGCTAATTCCCTCCTCATTTCCTGGAAGATCAAAATACACAAAAGTAAACAGAATGACAAGGCAAGTTCTGTTCTAGAAGCCAGAGAGGCTCAAACGCAGAAAGACTGGAACAAACAAGATCTCACATAAAAGACATAAAAGTTATTATTCACACAGATAATTATTTGAGGCAGAGAGTGAAGGGTGGGGATTGAAGCAAGCTAGCCCAGGAGGGTCCAATTAAAACAAAAACACACAGACAAAAGCCCTCTGGCAAATAGGCCTGCCCTGTGGCTGGGAGCGAGCTTACCAGCAGCTTTGACACTGGCACCACTGCTATTTTGATCTCTGTGGTTCCAGAGAGTAGGGGTGGGGTTTTTTGTCCTGTAGGTGGTTTATCGGGATAGATGTATGAAGTGTATCCCCACGGTCAGCTTGACTGGATTTGGAGTCACCTGGGAGACACATCTCTGAATATGTCTATGAGGGCATTTGCAGAGAGGAAAACCCACCCTGAACGTGGGTGGCACCATCCCACGGGCTGGGGCCTTGGATCAAATAAAAAGGGACAAAAGAGAAAGCAAGCTGAGGACCAACACTCCTGTTCCCTGACCACAGGTGACACAGCCAGCTGCCTCATAGTCCCACTATCATGCCATCTCCACACTGATAGACTCCATCCCCTCCCAGACAAGCCCTCCCCCTTCCTCAAACTGCCTTTGCCAGGTATTTTGTTATAGCAATGAGAAAAGTAACTAATACAAACGCATTCTACCTACTAGAGACCAGCAGTGTGAGCCGCTATTCCAAACTGCAGTAAACAAAAAATGACTGTATATTGCCACAAATCCTTGAGGATAAAGTTTCCCAAGGTTGATAATCCCTGCTGTAAAATAATAATCCAGATCCTTTTGTTATGAGATGTTGTGGGCTATTGGTACACCACATGAAGATATATTACTGTGATTGGCTTAATAAAGAGCTGAACAGCAAATAGCTAGGCAGGAGGTATAGGTGGGACTTCTGGGCAGGAGACAGAAAGTAAGAAGAGGAATCTAGGCATGCAGGAGAGATGCCAGGAGATGGAGAACGAGCAAGACATGCAGGAGGAGAGGTAACAGCCACGAGCTATGTGGCAGCACATAGATTAATAGAAATGGGTTAATTTAAGTTATAAGAGCTAGTTAGAAACTAGCCTAAACTATAGGCCTAGACTTTAAATTAATAAGAAGTCTTCACATCACTATTTGGGAACTGGCTGGCAGAACAGAAAAAGACTCATTACAATGAGACACACTACAGATTGGTGAGCACCAGGGAGGGATGGAAAAAACTTACTTTGGAAGGTAGGTCAAGACCATAAGGGCACAGAGAACAATATCCCTTGGCAACAGATCCCAGAACACACTGGCTGCTCTTGCAGAGGACTGGAGTTCAAATCCCAGCACCCACATAGGGGGCTCACAACCATCTACAACTCTAGTCCCAGAGGATCCAACTCCCTCTTCTGTTCTCCATGGGTACTGCACACACCTGGTGCACACAGCTGAGTTTCCTACAACCAGTGAGCCGTGAACACACAACTTACAGGCTTTTAAATTTCTTAAGTGAATTAGCATAGACTAAAGGCAAAGACACTAAAGAAAATGGGTGGGAAAGGCCACTGAGCTTACCAGATGGAAAACATTGGCCAGAAAAAAAAATTGTAACCATGGATTAGATGGAAATTCCAACCAAATAGTGTTCAGTGAAAAAAAAAATTGGTCTTAAGAAGACAATTCCTTCTGTGAGGGAGGGCCACAAAGCAGAATTAGAAGCACAGTTGAGGAGAGCAAGCCAATGCAGGGAGGTGCCTGAGGTGTGTGTGTGTGGGGGGGCTGGTGTAAGAGATGTGAGGACAGATAAAGAACAGTGGTGCTGGGCCACAGCGGGAAGCAGCATTTAGCCACAGTGAAGCAAAGGTAACTGGCTGAAAACAGAGAAGGAAACACAATGGGGCAGAGTGAAGACAGTGGTTGTTTTTCATTCCAGCGAAAATCACACACATAGGAAAAAAAGGACAAAAGAGAGCTAGCATATACATAATTATAATTCCTAAAGAATAAAAGCCAAACAATGGAATGCAATACTTAAAATAGAGTGGAAAGAGACGTTCTTGAAACCAAAGATATAAACTACCTGAAAGGCACTCTGTGTGCCAGGGACTTTGACCTAGAACAGCCAATTCCAAGACTCTTCTAATAAAATTACCAGACTTAAAGGGGGAAAAAAATATCCTTTGACCAGCCAAGCCAAAAAAATCAAGTGACTCATAAAAGGGATAATAATCAGGCTGGTCTCCCCAACAGTCAATGCTGACCGGAGGCACAAGGCTCCCAGGATGTCTTTAACTATTGTATGTCTTCTTTGGATAATGACTGTTTGAGTCCTTTATTTTTTTCTTTAACTATTAAAAGAAATATTGTGTGTATGGGTATTTTTCCTACATGTCTATACGCTAGGCATGTGCATTACCCTTGGAGGCCAGAAGAGGGAGCTGGATTCCCTGGGACTAGAGTTACAGATGGTTAAGAACTCTGGTGTGGACGCTGGGAATCAAGCAGCCAGTGCTCTTAACTGCTGAGCCATCTCTTCAGCCCCCCTTGCCCACTTTTACTAGGATTGCTTTTTGCTGTAGAGTTGTAAGAGTTTCCTAAGTATTCTGGACACAATACCTCTTTGGATATATGACTCAGAAATGTATCTTTTCAATTCTGTGGATTGTCTACTCGTCTTCTTTTCTTTTTCTTTTTCTTTCTTTCTATCTTTCTTTCTTCCTTCCTTCCTTCTTTCCTCCCTCCCTCCTCTCTCTCTCTCTCTCTCTCTCTCTCTCTCTCTCTCTCTCTCTCTCTCTTTCTTTCTGTTTTTCAAGACAGGGTTTCTCTGTGTAGTTTTGGTACCTGTCCTGGATTAGCTCTGTAGACCAGGCTGGCCTCAAACTCACAGAGATCTGCCTGTCTCTGCCTCCCGAGTGCTGGGATTAAAGGTGTGTGATGTAGTAGTGGGTGGGTTTTTTTTTTTTTAAATCTTTGCTCTTTGGAGGGCCTGCCACTCAGCTCCCAAATAATCACACAGAGACTTATTCTTTCTTATGAATATCCAGCCTTAGCTTGGCTTGTTTCTAGCCAGCTTTTCTTAAATTATCCCACCTACCTTTTGCCTCTGGGCTTTTTCCTTTTTCTATTTCTGTATACCTTTTCTTTCCTTCTTATTTCCTGTCTGGTTGTATGGCTGGGTGGCTGGCCCCTGGCATCCTCCTCTCCTCCTTTTCTCGTTCCATTTATTCTCTCTGCATGCCAGCCCTGCCTATTCCTCTCTCCTGCCTAGCTACTGGCTGTTTAGCTCTTTATTAGACCAATCAGGTATTTCAGATGGGCAAAGTAACGCAGCTTCACAGAGTTAAACAAATGAAACATAAAAGAATGCAACACACCTTTGCATCAATAAACAAATATTCCACAGCATAAATGAATGTAAGATATCTTAAATTAATATTCCACAACAGTATACCACCACTGCCTGGCTCATTCATTCATTCATTCATTCATTCATTCATTCATTCATTTAGAGTGTGTGTGTGTGTGTGTGTGTGTGTGTGTGTGTGTGTGTGTGTGTAGGTCAGTGTGTGTGTAGCTGTGCAAATCAGTTCTCTCCTTCTACCATGTAGGTGGCAGAGATGGAACTCAAGTCATCAGGCTTAGTGGCAAGAACCTTTATACTCACTGTGCTGCCTCACTGTAGCCTATTTATTTTCTTGGTGGAATCTTGAATATATGAAAGCTTTTAATGTTTAAGCCAAGGACCTGCCTTGCAACCTAGGCTGTCCTGAACTCGTCATGTTCCTGCCACAACCTCTACGATGCTGGTATTATAGATACATGTCACCAGGCCCAGCAGAAAGATTTTAATGTTGATGAAATATGACTTGTACATTGTTTTCTTTAACTGTTTGTGTATCTGGCATTACATGTGAGAAACCAATAGGCCACAAAGACTTGTTCCTATATTCTTCTAAGCATTTTATTATTTTAGCTCTTATATTTTGAATTTTTGACCCATTTTGAGTTAGGTTTTGTACATGCCCACTGTCAGTCTTTGGTTTGTGGGTATCCGGTTGTTCCAGCACCATTTGGTGAAAACAAACCACCATTTGCCGGTTGTATTAGTTACTGTCTTGTTGCTACAACAAAATACCCATCAAAAGCTGCATGAAGAAGGGAAGGATTTATTCTAGCTCACAGTTCAAAGGTGCATCACGGCAGGGAGTCATGGTGGCGGAAGCTTGAGGCAGCTTGTCAAATTTCATCTGTAATCAAGACACAGAGAGCCATGAAAGCTACAGGACTCACTCTCTCCTTATCCGGCCCAGGATCCCAGCTCATGGGATGGTCCTGCCCACTGAGGAGTCTGTCCACTTCAGTTAACCTAGTTTAGAAAATCCCTCACATACACGCCCAGAATTGTTCCCATGGTGATTCTAAGTCCTGTCAGGTTGACAAGCCAAAATGAACCTTCACACCCATCCAATGGCCTTGGCACTTTGGTGAAACAACTGGCCACTGACTATGATTTTGGTTTTGGACCCTCAGTTCAAATGTTTATCCTACTACCACTCTGGTTAGATTTCTGTAGCTTTTCAGTGGGTTTTGAACTTGAGAAGTGTGTCTTCCAACTTGATTATTTTTCAAGATGATTCTGTCTACTCAATGCTCCTTAGAATTTACATGAATCATAGAACTAGATTTTCCATTTGTGGGCAGGCATAAGAATGCTTATAGAGGTGCATTGAACCTACAGGTCAATGTGAGAATATTAGATGTTAACAATATTAACTTTTCTAACTAATGAGCATGGAAGGAATATCTTTCCACTTAGTTGTCTTTAATTTCTTTCAGCCATGTTTTATAGTGTTCAGCGATTTATAGTTATGGCTCCCTAGTAAATTTATTCCTAAGTATCCTATGCCTTTTAAATATTTTCTATAGTAAAATACTATAACCAAAAGCTACCCAAGGAAGAAAGGTTTATTTGGGCTTACAGTTCCAGAGGGATAGAGTCCATCATGGGTGGGGGTGGGGAAGCAGGAAGCAGAGACCACATTGCATCTGTACACAGAGAGCAGAGAAACAGAAGAGCCTATTTGATGCTTGTTGGTGCTATCCTAAGTTAGGTTCTTTTCTTGTTTGTTTTCAGATTGTTCTTTGCTTGTGTGTAGAAATACACCCAATTTGGGGATGTGGTTCATCCTTGCAGGTTTTCCAAATGACTCATTAGTTTGTGGTTTTGTTGTTGTTTCTTGAGTGTTTTCTACACAGGGAAGCCTGTCATCTGTGAATTTTTTTTTTAACTGCTGCCTTTCCAAGCTGGATGGTTTTAATTTATGTTTATGCCTAATGGTTCTAGCTAGAATGCCCAGTGCATTGTTCCTCCTGGTCACACCAGGAGGCTTTTGGTGGCTCCTAACTTTGATATTAGACGTGGGGTTTTGATAAAGGTCCTTGAGGAAGTTTCTTTCCATTCTTACTTTGTCCAATGATTTGTTTTGTTTTGCTGACACCAGGTGACAGATTCAGTTAAGTGATCTTTCTGGATGAATTGAGAGGTCCGGGTGATTTTTTTTCCCCACTACTCTGCTCTATTGCTGGAGTGTAATACACAGGTTGCTTTGTTTTATATTAAATCACCTTCTCATTCTGACTGGTTGTGCCATGTAATCCATTCAGCACGCCATTGGGTCTGGTTTGCATGTATTTGTTGAGGGTTTTGCATGTAGATGTTGACCTACAGTTTTCTCATGGTGGTTTGGCTTTGCTATCAGGGTTTTGCTGACCTCCTGACATGAGTTGAGACATGTTCTCTGGCATTCTATATTTTGGGGAAAAAGATACAACTTGTTCTTCACATGTTTGGTAGAATTTTCACTGAAGCAGTCTGGTCCTTGACGTTTCTTCGCTGGGACTTTTTCAATTGTTAATTCAATATCTTTACTTGTTATAAGTATACAATTAGGTTGGTTTTTTAAAACATATTTTCAGATTAAATCCAAAGTTGTTTTGTTTTAGTTTTGTGACACAGAGTCTCACTCTCAAATCCCGCAAATGAAGGTAAGCCACACTGGCTCAAGCCACACCCCAGTACACTTAGAGGCTGAAAACTAAGAGGATGAGCAAAGTCATACCAGACAGATAAGAATAATTAGGATGCCAGGATTTTATTAGCAAACAAATGCAATCCAGGCTAATGAACATTAAGCATGATGACAGGGAGCTATGTAATATTTCAGAGTGCCATCCAAATTAAATGCAAATATAGATAAAACTAATAGCTGTGCCATAGATAACCAAGTTATTCCACTCAACATTAATTTCAGCAATGCATAGAGGTCAGCAGCACACTAGTATCCACCTCCTTCCTGCCGGGTCATGTGGAGAGAAAGTTAGTGTGCCTCCAGGGCAATTATGCAGGGCAAGAGACCTCTGCCACAGTGAAAAACCTTCATCTTTATCCTAAAAGAGCCTGGAAGAGCACGAAGCTTATCTCACTCAGTAGTTCAGGGACCCACATTCCTTCCAGGCTGTGGCTTGGTGAAGCCAGTTTAAATCTGGCTAGGCTTGGTGGTGCATGCCTGTAATCCTAGCACTCAGGATATGAGGCAGGAGTAGCATGAGTTCCAGGCCAGCCTGGAATACAGAATGAGACCCTATCTTTCTTTCTTTCTCTTTTTTTTTTAACTAAGAAGAAAGAGAAATGGGGATATATGTGTGAAGAAGAAAGAGAAAGGGCAGTTAGATAGGGAAGGGGAAGAGGAGGAAGGAGAAGGAGGAGGAGAATGGAGGTTTGAATAAGAATGGGCCCCATAGGCTCATGTACTTGAATGTTTGGTCACCAGTTGATGGAACTGTTTGGGAAAGATTAGGAGGTGTGTACGACCTTGTTGGAGGAGGTGTGTCACTGGGTTGGGCTTTGAGGGTTCAAAAGCTCACACCATTCCTAGTTCTCTCTCTCTCTCTCTCTCCCTCTCCCTCTCCCTCTCCCTCTCCCTCTCCCTCTCTCTCTCCTCTACCCTCCCCTTCTCCCCCCCGCCCCCCCTCTCTCTTTTGATCTCTCCCATGTGGATCAGGTATAAGCTCTCAGTTACTGCCCCAGCACCCTGCCTGCCTGCATGTTGTCATGCTTCCTGCCATGATGCTCGTAGACTCTAACCCTCTGTGGCCATGAGCTCCAGATTAAATCCCTATCTTTTAGTTGCCTTGGTCTTGCTGTCTCTTCACAGAATAGGACAGAGACTGAGACAAGAAGGAAAAGGAGGAGGAGAAGCAGGGTGGAGAAAGGAGGAAGAGGATGAGCAGCCACAAAGTTACCAATGTAGTCGTTGCTATATTGGTGGAGGAGATCATGGGCCTGTGTGATGGCTATTCTTGGTTGTCAACTTGACTACATCTGGAATGTACTACAATCCAGAAATGGAGGGTACACTTGTGATCCGGATCTTGAGGCTGGAAGATATTGGCTTTTGATCTGGACCTTGAGGTGAGGTGAGATATGCCTTTAATCCAGAACTTGAGGCAGGAAGACACACCTTTAATATGGGCCACACCTTCTGCTGGAAGTCTATATAAGGACCATGGAAGAAGGAGGAATTGTTTGTTCTTCACCTGCTTGCCCTGGACTTGCCAGCACATCCATTCCTTCACAGGCATTGGAGCCTACTTCTTCAGGATTCCAGCATCTACAGAAGACCAGCTGAGACACCCAGCCTCATGGGACTGAGCAACTACTGGATTCTTGGACTTTCCATTCACAGCTAGTCATTCCAATAAATTCCTACGTGTGTGTGTGTGTGTGTGTGTGTGTGTGTGTGTGTGTGTGTGTGTGTGTGTGGAGAGAGAGAGAGAGAGAGAGAGAGAGAGAGAGAGAGAGAGAGAGATTCAGTCTATAAATTCTATGACTCTAGAGAACCCTGACTAATACAGGCTACATGTCAGTTATCGTGAGCCTGGATCCAATGTGGCAATTATTATTTGCATATATGTTCTACTGCAGAAAATTTGTGGTGGGCTAGGGTGGGCTGGGTGCAGCTTAACTTAATGACTCAGAAAAAGAATGGAAAAGAGTTTAGGAGCCCACTACCAGTGTCCACCACAGCCTCTGCCTTGGCCACTGCTTATCTGGGCAAGTTTATTTTCCCACAAATAGGGCACACACCACCCTTCCCTATGGAGGACAAACCAAAGTTCACCCAAAGAGGTAAGTGCAGAGTTCGCCATAGGTTCAGCTATGGTTCTTCATAAGAATGATGACTTATTTCTTTGTTTTATTGTGGTTTGCTTGTTTTTGATTGGCCTGTTTCTTAAACAGAAAGAGAAAGAAGACATGGAGTTGGATGGGTGGGGAGGTAGGGAAGATCTGGGAGGAGACAAGGGAGAGGAAACCATGATCAGAATCTACTGTATGAAAAAAAATATTTCTTTTCAATTCTAAAACAACAACGAAAAGAATGATGACCGTCTTAATTAGGGTTTCTACTGCTGTGAAGAGACAAGCCATGACCACGGCAACTCTTATAAAGGAAAAACATTTGATTGGGTGGCTCGCTTACAGTTTCAGAGGTTCAGTCCATTATCATCATGGCAGGATAACACGGTATCATGCAGGCAAATGTGGTGCTGGAAGGTAGCTGAGAGTCCTACATTTTGCACAACAAGGAAGTCAACTGACGCACTGGGTGGTATTCTGAGCATAAGAAACTCAAAGCCCACCCCACAGTGACACACTTCCTCCAGCAAAACCACACCCACTCCAACAAACCTCATCTCCTAATAGTGCCACTCCCTGTGAGATTATGATGACCAATTACAACCAAAATACCACAAGGACCTATGAACTGAAAGACAATTTGCGTGCCCCACTCACTTGCCAAGTAGACAATGGTGGACGGGGAAAGAAAAATCATGATAAATACTCCCATTCTGAAGGGGAGGAATACATAGAAGAGACCCAGGATACAGCAGGAATGGTGGTGGGCCATGCTGCCCTGGTTTTGCCCTCTGGAAGATTCTACCTTGTCTGTCCTGCTCATCTGAAGTAGATATCAGGAAGTATGTCTTCCTTAGAAGCTGTTTGGGGACCTGAACAATTAAGGGACTTTGTAATGTAGTTGGGAAAAACAACTGCCTGGACACTGTTCTAGGATTCTCTCACATTGTCTTCCAATCGTTCTGTGGACCAGTAGCCACACGCATGCCTCTTTCTCACATAACTTTTATGCTGACGTCATTTCTGTGCATCCTTACTTGGCCATACCCTTTCTCCTCTCCTGACAGCTATTTTGAAAGTGCTGGAATTATAGGCTCACATATGAATGAGCACTCCTAAACCATCCCTTGCTTTGAGGTTGCATCCCTCTCATGCAAAAAATGGTGGTAAATATCTTTGTCCATGTCACAGATACAGAGGATACTAATAATGTCATTTATTAGACAGATGTAGTGTACAAAAATAATAAATATGCCATATTTCTTGTGACCATAGACCTCTCACCGGGTCACAGAAAATAATCTCAACAACTTCACAGGAAGATAATTGTTATAGAAAACATTATCAGGTCCCAATGGAATTGAAGAAAAAGAAATTAATAACAGTCTTGTTCTGGTTGTTATTACTACTTTTTGGACAATTTGACACAGTCCAGGGTCATCTGGGAAGAAAGAACTTCAGCTGAGAAGATGTTCCCATTAGATTGCTGATAGGCAAGTCTGTGAGGCATTTTATCGAATAATGATTGACGTGGAGGGCCCAGCCCACTGTGGGTGGTGTCAGTCCTACGTTTGTAGCCCTAGGTGGTATAAGAAAGCGAGTTGAGGAAACCTCAAGGAGTAAGTCAGCACAGAGTTCCTTCAGGGCTGCTGCTTCAGTTCTGATTGTGGGGGTGCACGCTGGGAAGATGAGCTGAAGAGGTAGAGGCAGGGGGACTGAAAACTTGAGGCAAGCCTGGAAGCAGGAACAGAGAAGTCACAAGTGATCCCTCACAGTTCACTAGAGAGATGCCAACAGCCACCCTCTCCCCAACCCTATCCCCCACCCCACCCCGGTTACAGCGGTGGACCGGAATAACAAAGCCACGGGAAAAATTCCCATTTGGAAAAGGGAATAACAGGAAACCGGAGGAGTCACTGGCACTGCCACGGACCAACCTGGCTGCTTCCTGCTCTGAGAAAGAAACTGTCGCCCGTGTGGCCAACTCCATTCCGAGACTCTCTCCTTTCTCCATCATCTTCTGGGGCCACAGCATCGGCAAAGAGAATGTTAGAGGACCTGGCCTCTTTGGGAGTCGGTGAGGGTGGGCAACCATACTCACCACTTCTTATTCCTTTATTCCTTCTTGGACAACAAAAGTGAACCAATAAAAACTAGTTGGGGCCAATGGCCAAAGTATTTCCCACACTGTAAGCTTGATAACCTGAGTCCAATCCCTGAGGCTCATATTTGTGTGTGTGTGGGCGGGGGTAGAGGCAGTGGCAAGCATCTGTAATCCCAATACTCCTAAGGGGAGATGGGGGAGGGGCAGGGTAGGGATACTGTCCAGAAGCTCGTGGGCCAGCTAGCCTAGGGCACGTAGCACGGCTGAACAGGAGCATGCCTGCCTCGACACAGTGGAAGGAGAGAGCTGATCCCCCAAAGTTGTCCTTGGATCTCCATGCATGTAGCTGCATATGCATGTGTGCCCCCTGTGTATGTATGTGCATGCACACACATGTGTGCACAAGTTTTAAAAGTTTTAAATCTTAAAAGAACATTCCTCTGATGTTTGCAAGGCTTTTAAGCAACCACACCCAACACTGCCTTTTGGTAGAGTTCTGAAGTCTGCTATCTAACTTGGCTTCCTGCCCTCACCCAGGCTTCTTTGAAGGGAACAGCCTTAATCTAAACCTTGTCTCAGGTCTGAGCCTTTGTTGGATGTCTTGGGTGGCCTCTGAGAAAGGTGCTAAACAACTAAGTCTGAATTCTTAGTGTGTGGGTTAAAAAAGCACCCATGTTTCCAGACTGTGTGGGTAGTTTGAGTGTAATTGCCCCCCATAAGTTCATAGGCAGTGGCACTACTGGGAGGTGTGACCTTTTAAAAGTGGGTGTGGCCTTGTTGAAGGAAGTGTGTCACTGTGGGGACAGGCTTTGAGGTCTCTTTTGCTTAAGTTTTGCTCAGTGTCACTGTCCACTTCCTATTGCCCTCTGATCAAGATGTAGCCAGCACCATGTCTGCCTGCATGCCGCCATGCTCCCCACCATGAGGATAATGGACTGCTCCCCACCATGATGATAATGGACTGAACCTCTGAAACTGTAAGTGAGCCACCCCACTTAAATGTTTTCCTTTCCAAGAGTTGCTGTGGTCATGGTGTCTTCACAGCAATGGAAACCCTAACAAAGACACACTGCCTGTCTTTCTGGAAAGAATCTGCTAGAGGGCAGGACGAATGCATACTACCTGTCGAGCTTTGCCGGCATTTCTAGAGCTGTTGGCTTTGTTAGCACCTGATCAGCCTCCCAGATGTCATAGAAGTGATTTTTCTCCACTGCTTTGCCAACAAGTCATCAACTTCCCAGTTGGCAAATGTGTGCCATCCCTGAATGCAGCAAAAAATGACCAGGCAGGCAGCACCTGCTGCCAGCACACATTTCCATTCAGGGAAGGCTGATGTTGCAAGTATGAAGACTCAATGGCTCAAAGAAGACAGTAGCATGTATTGTCATATGTAAGACTCCGTGGTGATCCCTCCGATGTAAGGACAGTTGTTTAGCTCCACAGGTCATTAGGAGACCTGGGGTTCTTCCCCCTTTGTTTCTCGGCCATTTCCAAGGCCACTGTCCTTGTTGGCTCCATTGCCACAGGGTTGCTGCTATTATGTGACTCCATTTGTGGAAAAGGGAAAGAATGTGATTGCAGTGTGAGAGGAGGTTCACTCACAATCTTAGGGCCACACAAGAAAGTGGGTCATGGGGACTGGTTACGTGGCCTGGGGAAGGATGAATGGGCAAGAAGTCATTAGGTTCCTGTAGTTTTGGGTATAGATAGGTCAGAGACCCAATGCATGGAGCCCCTACCCCTACCCCTCCTCCCCCTCATATACGCAGGCCACACACTCTCATTCCTACCCAGAAGCCCAAACAAGCCCAATGGATTATCACGATATATCTTAGTATGGTGAGCATTGCCATTTCCCCAAGTTCACCCTAAAATGGTGTCCACCACCCTTCCTGTGCCAAGTGGGGGCCAAGGGGAAGATTTAGAAATACTAGGAACACAATGGATATTGTGAATGAAAGGGTCTGCTAGCCCAGGCTATCCAAGAAACAGGTATCAACAAGAGATTATGTCAAGAGAAGGCTGGCGTGGTGGCTTAGCCGTAAAGGTACTTCTCATCAAGTCAGACAACCTGAGTTTAATCCCCAGGAAGCACACAGCAGAAGGAGAAAACCAGCTCCTGCAAGTTGTCCTCTGACTTACACATGCACACCTTGATACACATGCCTACACACACACACACACACACACATATACACACACATACATACACACATACACACACACACATACACACTACATTTTTTAAGTGTCAAGATGTGCCTGTGTGGAATGAAACAGGGAGGGACCTAGGAAAGACTGGAGTGGCTGCCAGCTGGGATGTGTGACAGATCCTGAGAGACAAGATGGAGAAGGTTCCCTGAAGAGGCACTGTGGCTGTGAAAGCTACCACAGAGAATTAGCACACGCTGGGGCCCAAGACTCCCAGCTACAAACTCCTCACACCTCCTCAGATCACTAGCCCTGTACACACCACTGTACTTCGATGTGCTGATCATCGAAGGAGGTGAAGGGATTCAAAGGCAGAGCATCCTCTGGTCAATTACATGCCCCACAGGAAGAACTCTGAAAGGCATCCATCCTCATGGCTGCCACAGAGGCTTAGAGCAGAAAACTGGGGATCTGTATTCTAGAAATAGCACAGGTTGGAATTGAAAACGTATAATACCAGGTCATAATGCACTAACTATATTTTGTGTGTGTGTGTGTGTGTGTGTGTGTGTGTGTCTAACAGCAAAGTCTCATGTAGCCCAGGCTAGCCTCAAACTTGCTATGTAGCTGAGGAGGATGACCTTGAACTCTTTCCAGGCACCTTGGAGGAGCCCTGCCCCAAGCCTACCCCCTCTTCCACTGTCCCAGGCACCCCCTGCCTGGCTAGCTCTCTCAGGCATGGCCACACTGAAACCTCTGTCTCTCCTCCAGCCTCTCTCTGGACCACTGGCTCTACTGCACATCTTTTCCATCATCTCTCAGAACTGCTACTTAGAGGCCCAACTAAGAACCTGGGACAAAATTGAATATTAGTTCTGTGCCTGTAGGTAGGAGCCTTAGCTTCAACAAATAGGTTAGATACCCAATCGGATTTTATTAAACTATGATGCAGATCCATGTGTACTGACACTAAATGCAGATCCATTCAAGTCAAAATGCAGGATAAAAATAACTTATAGAGCACAAACCAAATATGTATACATAGTTACAGCTTCCAAAATGCCCGCCTGTTCACCCCTGGGCGGTGGGAGGAAGAGGGATGTGCTTTGCACTATAGTGAACAAATATTTCCCGAATGATCAATATAGAATAATCCAAGTTGGAAATGGTGAGACTTGCCTATAGCACTTGGGAAGCAGAGGCAGGAAGAACAGGAGTTCAAAGCTGTCTTCAGCTGCATTGAGATCTGGAGGAAAGGTTATGGTTCCTACAACAATCCTCCATGTGGGCCAGGACCCTGTATGGAGACTCTCTGGGAAGGCCTTCAGTAAGGTCGAGGGATGGTTCAGAAACCTGGGGCATCTGGCTCTTGGGGAGGAAAAGGAGCCAGAGTTGAAGAGCTGAGACAAGAATAAGGGACAGGAAAGTCCTTAGTGAAGTTGTAGCCTTCTGGCCCCAACCTTGGAGCTCAGGCTAGCCCAGCCTGACAGCTGCAGTGACTTGTATCAAGCACAGTTGCCTCCCAAGAATGAGGTCCTGGCAGCGAAGGGCATGCTGTTAGGATTCCTGCCACAGTGGAGCCATTTTGAGTGTCATGGTGCTCTCGGGGGCTGGCATGGGGCTAAAGACCCCAATCACTAGCACCCTGTGTCTGTCCTCCCATCTCTGAGCCAGTAGGGGAGGCATCCTTTCATACGTTGTGTGTGTATTTTATGTTTGTTTCCTCTGCTCACTGTCTTGCACGTAGTATGGCTTCACAAGAGAGAACGTGAGGAGAAAAGGAGCAATTCAGATCCTAAGTGGGTCATGTGCAGGAAGACAGACAGTCGGACAGACCGACACACACACACACACACACACACACACACACACACACACACACACACACATATTCTAACCCTACCATTAGGGGGCGCCTGAGCACGGAGACTTGGCTACCTCTGAGCAGAGTTTGTATTTGTTCTCGGGTTTAGCTGTCTGGCCCAGGTGAGCCATGGACTAATTCTGCAGACTTGGTCCGGGACTGGGTATAAGCACCGGCTCTCCTTAGCAGAATGTTGTTTGTTACCCCGGACGCCACCTGCCGCCAGGCAACACTGCTCCATTCCTAGCCTGGGAGATTTCGGCTGTAGAATGGGGCGGCTGCTGAAGAACCCTGGGAAGGGAAAGGAGACCCAGAGTCAGCAGCCCTCGGCTCTTCTTGTGGTTTCTTCCTGGCTGCTGGGCTTGTTTTCTACTCCGTAAACAAAGACCCGTGCTGAGAAAGGGCGGGGATGCGGTGGGACCTTGTCGCCCTGCTGACTCTGATCCTCCCTCCGCGGTAGCCTGAGGGAGCCTAGGAGAAGGCGGGGAGGAAGAGACTTGATTCACCCGAAGCACAGGTGCACTGGGCACTGAGCTGAGTCAGCGCAGAGTGAGGGGGCGGGGAAGGGAGGAAGAGTCGCTCACCTGCCGGGACAGCGAATGCGCACCCACACACTCACCCTCCCTCGGCTTAAACGTCCCAGCCTGACTTTCCCATTGTTGGCTCGGGATTTGGTCTCCTGCGGTCTCCCAGCACTCCCCACAAAGAAGCCATCGCCAGGAAAGGGCAGAGTGGTAACTTGCGTGCTAGGTAACCCGGACCTCCCTGGGAGGTCAACCGCACAGAAGAGAGAGCTCTTCATCCTTAGAGCACCACCCTCGCCTCCCAGGCCACGTGGAGAGCAGACCAGACCAGCAGGGACATCCTGGTCCGGGTGGGGACCCACTTGGGTAGGCAGGTGCACCGGAGGTGTCACCTCAATCTGGAGACAGTAGTTTTCTAGGTTATCCCCACTTGGCCCACCCTACCCCTTCCTCATCCACATTTCCTCCTCGTCTGTCTTCCAAACCGGACCCCCTAAGGTTAAAGAAGTCCAAAGCCCGGAGAAGTGCACTGTGTAAATATATTGGCTTTATTTGTGTCCATTCGGACGCCTCACAGACAACATCCAGGTAAAAAGACCGTTAAATAAAACGCCTTCAGCTATTGCAATGCAAAAATAAATATCAATCCTCCGGCTGCAGCAGCAGGCGCGCTGCGCCCCAAGTCCCCTCGGCCAGCCCAACAATTATAAAAGTGTTCAGCGAGAGTGTCGGCGTGAGTGTGAACGGGTGTGCGCTGGGGGTGGGGCACAGTGGAGCGGTGTGCAAAATCGGAGTTGCAAACCAAAAGGCCTTGCAGCGGCGACCCCCGGCCGCCGCGAGCCGACTCAGCGCGGGCCGCCTCCCGCGCACACTCACAGCAGAGTTCGTACTGGGGAAGAGTTAAAAAATAAACATTTACAAGGGCAAAGAAAGCGGCTCCCCTCCCTGGCGTCCCCGAACTGGCTCCAGGGAGCCGGCGTGTCCGCGGCCCGGCAAGAGTCAGAGCGAGCGAGGGGTGCCGATCCCCGATGGTCGGGGCCGCCTGGGGGCACGGGTCCCCTCCGGGTGCGCCCGCGGCTTCCCGGCGCGTGGCAGCGGAGCGAGTCCCCAAGCTGGCTGTTGCCTCACAGGGCCGAGTCGGAGTCACTGGAGTCCAGGCTGTTCCTCAGTTTGCAGCTGCCGAGCGGGTCCCTCTGCAGCGACAGGCTCTGCGTGCTGCGGCGCAGGCACTCCAAGCTCTGCAGGAACGACTTCTTGGCCTTCTCCTCCTCCATCGGGGACACCCCCTCCTCCTCTACCTCCTGGATCTCGTCGAAGGTCACCGGCTGCGTCTTGAAGCGGGACTGGCGCGGCCGCCGCAGCCGGCCCTTGCCCTTGGGCAGCTTGGCGGGCCGCACCGGCTGCGGGAACTCGTCGGCCAGGCACACGAAGTGCGGCATCACCGCCTGGTAACTAGAGCAGATGCCCATGAGCTCGCCGGGCTTGGCGGCCGCCATGGCGCCGTCGGTGGCTGCGGGGCCGGGGGGCGGCGGTGCGCCCGGGCTCTCCGGGGGCGGCCGCGGCTCCGGGGTCCCCCGGGAGGCGGCAGCCTGAGGCTCTCCGGGCGGGGGATCCAAATCTGCTGCGGGGTGGCGGCGGGCCTCGTTGGCCCGAGCCGGCGCTGCTGGGGAGGGATGGCGGGCGGGCGGGCCCGTCGAGGGGCGCGGGGCTGTGCTGTGCTGCTCCGCGGCGCTCTGAGAGGCTCCCTGCCGCCGCTGTCGCTGTCGCCGTGTGCCCCGCGGCAGCCCGCCTCGCTGCTTATATAGCCCGCCTCTGCCCACACGACTGCAAGCTCGGATGACAGCGAATGCCATTTAAAGCGTGCGCGCCCCGCGCCCTTCCGCCTGACGTCGCCCTCCCCGCCACTCTGGGAAAGTAACGGCCCCTTCCCCGGCCCCGCCCGCCACGATCCGGAAGGCGCGCCCCGCCTGCCGCGGTCCATCCAGCGAAAGTACCAGCTGCTCCGGGACCCTGCTACGGACCCACAGAACCGGGCCACCACTGTCGGTCCTGGGACACCCTCAGCCCCAAGTCTGCACCGATCGGAGTGGCTGCGGGGTTTCAGGTCGCTTCCCCCGCCCCCAGCTCCAGTCATTCTAGGGCGGCGCAGGCTCTTGTGCCGAGTACCGCGCCAGGCGCACTGACCACAGGGTAGCTGCTACCTCTCCTGTGGATCTCCACAGCCAGGGCGCCCAGCTCCCCGGACCCTGAACTCAGAGAAATGGGCGGGTTTCTGAAGCCATCCCTCCCCAGGCGCCTTACGGTACACACACACACACACACACACACACACACACACACACACACAGGCGCGCGCGCGTGCTCACGCACGAATACAAACACACCCCATTATTCCATTCCAGTTCTTCCCTTCCCTACATGCTTATCTCCTCACTCTCCCCACCCCAAGTCCCTCTGGCACCCCCATTCATGAACCGCAGAGTGGCACTTGGATAGGGCACTAACAACAATAATAATAGCTCCCATCTGGAGCACTCTATCAGAGCCAGCCAGAGAGCTCCCTGTACATACATTATCTTGTTCATCCTCCTAACAGCCGGGTGGGATAATTAGTATTCCTTCAATTTCACATGAGAAAACGGAGGCACGGAAGAAATAATTAACTAGTCCACTAGAAACTGATGGAAACGGGTGGGGTGGACTCCAGAACCCAACACTAAGGGTAGCATTCTCAAGACAAATCCCACCAGTGAGTGACCCAAGACCTTGGAAAGCAGGTTCGCAGTCCTTGCTCATGCCCCAGGGCCCCAGGAGGTAACTCCGTGAGTCCTGCCTTAACGGGGATGCTCATGGCCTCTAGCAATAGAGGCTATCAGTGGGGTTTGGCCTCCATATATACCCACTCACCAGAGGCCTATTAAGAATTTGTGTGGGAGCTCGAGAACTAAATGGGAGCCCTGGTGAAAGAGTCCTTGAGTACAGGGTATTGGCAAACACCTGTAATCTCAGCCCTTGGGAGATGGAGGACAGAGGATCAGGAATTCAAAGCCAGCCTGGGCTACATGAGACCTTGTCAAGAGAGGGAGAAAGAAACAGAAGGAGCCCATAGCTTCTATCATAAAAGTTGATTCTAGTTAGGGGGGTGGAACATAAAAATATCAACAAGAACAGGTGGCTTGATGGAAATGCAGAGGGAGAGGTGGGCAGAGCTGTTACCGGGAGAGGCTTCTGGGGGGGGGGGGGTGGCACTTCACTGGCACCTGATAGACAATGACAGTACTGCTAAGTGCTCCAAATGCACTGGGGCAAGTCGGATTATGCATCAACTCGTGCAAAGTACGCCATGCTATCCTCTCAGCAACCTTGGGGAGCCAGAACCATACCACCGCTGGGCATAGCCCAGGAAAACAGAGGCACAGGAGAGCTGAGCGACTTGTCCTGTAGCTGGTCAGCAACAGAGGTGAGATCCAGGTGCCGTGGCTCGCAAGCCCTTACTGTTACCCACCACACTGCGGGTCGGGGAGGGGGGGGATGCCAAGGCAGGAAGAAAGTGTTTGAGTGTCAAGACCTTTGGCACAAGGCACTAAGGCAGCAGTAGGATCGGTGAGTACAGTGACCACGGCGCAGCCTGTGTGACTGTGTAGGAGAGGAGGATGAGAAGTGGGGACAGTTTCTTAAGGTCTTGAGGCCAAGCCATAGAATGGAATTTCATCATGAGGGCATCAGTAAGGTATTGACGGGATTTCCTCTGACTGATGTTTTTCAAAACTCACTGTGGCTACTGTGAGGAGAGAAGTGTGGGCAGCAGGGAAGTCACCCAGATGATTGCCACATGACCTCACTCAGGCCACTAAAGCCTTGCATGAGGGCCGAGGCCATAGAGATGTAGGAAGATGCTTTGATGTGTGTTTGTCTGGAGATGGGGTATGGGGCAGGCCACAGGGATCCAGGCTAACTTCTAAGCAGTTGGCTCCAGCAAGCGTCCAAGGGTACTTACTGTTGACTATCAGGGGAAGGGGAGTGCCACGGTAGATTCGGCCAGCTGTCCATCAAAACTCATTTTCTGCCTTAGGTGAGACTTGAAATTATATTAGATTAGATAAGAATTATATCAGGTGAAAGAAGAAAATCAGTTTGCATAATCTTAAAACTTGAGGCCGCTGTGCTTTGCATTGCTTTTAACAGCAGCTTAGCAATCCTCAAATATCAGTATGGGTACCAGGAAGGGAAAGCTGTCCCAGATGGATCCGTTCAAATCATAGTACTAGCTTAAACAGCTACTGGAGAGTAGAAAGCTGGGGACCTTTGTTACGATAGAGTGAAGTGCTTATCACTGACATCACGTGTGGTAATTTGGAAGTCAGGCCAAATGTCTACTGCAGTTCTAGAAAGATGGCTGGGAAAAGCACACACACGAAAAGCCATTTGCGTATGTTGGCTGCTTGGTGCTGCTTTTAGCAAGATATTACAAGAAAGAGATTGGCCGGCTTGCAAGAAGAGACAGGCAGAAATAGAGTCCAGAAAACTGATGCCTTGGGGTTGGAAAAGCTACTTAGATATCCAAAGGGGTGGTGATCAGGCCATGGCCCAGAACCTCTTACAGCCTGCCTGTTATGCCAAAGATTAAGGTTTCAAAACTGCCTCTGGGGCCAAGGATTACATTAAAGGTGTCATCCAAGTCTGTCATTTCAGATGTCCAGGGGGTGACTTTTATTGTAAAATAGTGAAAAGTGAATGGGTTGGGCCAGAAAGTCAGTAACTGTCAGTAACTGGGTGTGGCTAATGGTCACACAGAACTTTCTAGAACCAGATAACCCTAAAGCCAGCTAAGGTTCTGGAGGAGTTGGTATCACCAACAGAGTTGCAAGGCTGGTCTCTGGGAGCTCAGGATGGAGCGTTCTGTGTGGAGAGTGCACAGGCGATCCACTGCCAGTTTGGCCAATGGTCAGCAATACAGAGGTCAGTGAGGTCATCCACACAGAGCTTCCTCCATTGGTTTCAGAGAGTAGGCTTGGGCAGAGCCCTCTAGCTATCCACATAGCTAGGTCCCATTCCTCAATGTCCCCGATAGCAGGGGGTCACTCAGCTGAGCTGCCATCTGTACAATGTGGGCAGTAACAGTATGTCACGTCTACCTCATCTGCCCAAGAGGAAATGCCTTCTGCGACTTTTCTCTCTCTCTGGCCGGAACAGCAATGAAGAGACCATGGGAGCTTCATGTTAAAGACAACAGCTACCACCATTAATCTGGGTCCCTCAAGGGTCACGTGGAGCTGAGCTAGCTACTAGCTTGAACTCTTCTCAGAGCTATAAGGAAATAACTGCACATTTTAAAGCTACTCTAATTTGGAGTCTTTACATTGACACAACATTGTCCTAAGGGAGTCGTGAAATGTCCAAGTGGAGATGTCAAGCAGGGATGGAGCTTAGGGGAGGCCTGTGGGGTTGGAGTGGAGGTTTTGGGATTCATCAAGGCCATCAACACTGGAGGTGTGGGAAAAGACCCACTTTTCAGCCAAAGGGCCGGGACAGGTCTACTAGGAAAAAGGTTGGGGTGATGAGTCGGTCAGGCAAGCATGAAGCTCTGAGTTGGATCCACAGAACTCACGTAAAAAGGCTGGACGTGGTAGCATATGCTTGTAATCTCGGGACTAGGGAGGCAGAGACAGGCAGATGCCTGGGGCTCCCTGGCCAGTCAGCCCTAGGGGAGTGTCAGGTCTCAATGAGAGACCCCGTTTAAAAAATAAACAAAAACAAAACAAGTAGATGGCACCTGAGCAACCAGGCTAGGCTACCGCTGAGCTCCAGGCCAATGAGAGAGACCAAGAGAAAATGTCAGAATCTAAGAGAAGGGTTCTCACAGGATGAGAGTCCAGAGGCCCATCCTAGCCTGACCCTACCAGAACCCACTGTGTGGCCTTAGACAAGCCACCTGGTGGTCTACTCACAGCGACAGTGCCACTTCCACAGTGTGAAGCAAGCCTTCCCTGCTCACCTTCCTCAAGGCAGCCCTTCAGTCACCCTACCCCCTTTTACTTTACAATGGACCCATCTCCATCTTGGAACTCCTCCTCTGTGTTGTCTGCGATGCTTTCTCACGGGGCTTTCAGCGCTGGTCACTGCCTTTCTCCAGCACTCGGGACGGAGCTGGCACACACAAGGCCATATAGGTCTTTTTTTTGCAATGGACAACCACCATGTTCACCATTTCCTGTGGCTCCCAGCAGGCCACACTGTCTCTGCCAAGCCTTCCTTTCTGACAGGAAGCTCTCCTGGCTCCAAGTTCCCAGTCAGGGGCAGCTGCCCTGGACTGCCCCCTCTACTCTCAGATGGGGATTTCCTGAGCCTGGCGCAGGGCAGTGAAAATAGGGAGAGAGAGATTTGTGCTTCACTGTAAGCAGCCCAAATTAGCCACGAGGTCATCCTCCTTGCCTGGGGACTGCTCAAATAAGCCTCTAGGAATAACAGAGAGGGTGAGAGATGGAATTTTCCCTCAAAAAATGAGGGCTGGAGTGTGGCTCAGTGGCAGGTTTTGCCCAGCATGCTGGAGTTACTGAGCTCCAGCACACCTCTAACCAAACAGCAACAACAAGGTAAGCGGCCATCTGAGCTCCCACACTGCCTGGTCACCTGTCCTGCACTACCCCAACTCATCCACAACTACCTCCACCTCAGGATGGCATGAGAACCAGCCTCACTATAGGTGGCCTTTCTGCACCTCCGTCAAAGGTTACTGTCAGGCAAGTAAAAAAACCAGCCAAGGGTTACTGTCATGTTTGAAGGTCACAAAGCTTTATTCCAGATCCCGCTATGTCATAGACTTGTTCTGTGACCTGTAGCTGGTCACCCTGATTCTTGGTTTCTCACCTGGAAAGCCTGAGTAAAGTCTGGGGGCCAATAGTCTAAGTGTGGTCAGCTTCTCAGAGAGCCCAGCACGAGTTAGCATGAAGCTAAAACCCCCTTTGCCCTTATGATCACATGCTTGAGTCTTCCCAGCCCCTCAACTTGGTGGAAGATATGTCAGGGATGTGGGAACCCCCAACTCCACAGGACATCTGGGACTCAGTGCTCAGTGTCTGTATCTCCCTGCCTGACTCATAAGCCACAGTGAGTTGAAGTCAGGTTTCTAGGTGGAATCCTGGTGTTGGACTGTACATTGAGTGCTACTGCCCAGGCCCAAAGGAGGGCCCAAGGGACTCTGGGGACATTAACCCTTTATTTAATATAGCCCAAGCTATACAGTGTTCTGCCTGCAAATATGCCTGCAGACCAGAAGAGGAAGCCAGATCTCACTAGGGACAGTTGTGAGCCACCATGTGGTTGCTGGGAATTGAACTCAGGACCTCTGGGAGAACAGCTATCCTAACTGCCAAGCCATCTCTCCAGCCTTCCACTTAGTTTTGAGACAAGGTCTCTTACTGGGACCTGGTGTTTTCTCAGGCTGACTACTCAGAAAGCCTCAGGGATCTTTTTTTCTCCACCTGCCCTACCCTGGAATTACACCAGGTACCTTCGTGCCCAGGATTTTTTTTTTTTTACATGGATGCTAGGGACCAACCTCAGGTTCTCATCTTGTGTGGCCAGCGTTTCACTGGCTGAGTTCTCTCTCCAGACCATTCTGGTTTTTTGATACAGGATCTCAGGCAGCCTAGACTGGCTCAGAGCCTGCTGTAGCCAAGGATGACCTTGAACTCCTGATCCTCCAGCCTCTGATTCTCAAGTGCTAGGATCACAGGGATGTGCCACCATATCCAGCAAAACCTTCTGTTCTGTCATGAACATGGCGGGGTGGGCGAACCTGGGGGCGGGGGCTGCATACTGGAGCTGCTCAAGCACTGGATTCCTGCTGCCCACTGGGCCGAGTTTGTGGGCACTGGGAGCTTTGGTAGGGGACATTGTTCAATTTTACACATGGCCTTGCTTGGACACTCTGGGGTGGGGGTTAGCCATTAAAGAGGATGCAGGATAGTCATCTTGTCAGGGCTACAGCCCTGGGCATACAGAGGGTCACAGCAATGTGCTCGGTTGGGCATTTACCATGTGCAGACTCGGGGCCAGCTGTGTTCAGAGCATCACCTCACCTAAATCACCTTCTGGACTCCTCTGAAGGCTCCTAGCACCACACCTGCTTTACAAACGGGGCCAGGGGAGCTTGGCATGTTACCAGGGCCACCCGAGTCCTGCAGCAGGAACGCAAAGCCAGAGAGGTCAGCCTGACTCAGGAACATGGTCAGTTTGCCCCAGTCCGTCCTATCCTGCCGTCCTCTGCTGACAGAAACACCACCAGACCAGAAGTCAGATGTCTGGGCTGTGGCGCCGAACCTGCTGTACTTCTTAGTTCCTGTCACTAAGCTGCAGTGTCCCATCTATGAGGTGAGGCAGCCACTCCTGGATTCTCTGGACCCCTCTAGGTTTGGAATCTTTGAGGAAGGGTACAGCGATAAGGAGAGCCATTCGCAAGAAGTACGCGCTTTCTCTCAGGCCAGAGTGGCCAACAGGCCAGGCTGCGGCTGAGGGAGAAGGCGCCATCCATCTACAGAGAGCAGATGGAGGTAGACGTTAGCAGTACACAGGGAGAGGCTCCTGTCGCCATCTCCTCCACTCTCCCCACCCTCACTTGGCTTTTGGGCAGAGCCAAGCTTTTAAAAGCTGGCATCAGTGCTCCATCTATGCGCATCTCTCCGCTTCTAAGGAGGCCCTAGCATGCTGCCCCAGGGTGGTAGAGAGCAGGAGGTAAGGGGATCTCAGGAACCCAAAGCTTTCCTGGAGGACACATCACAGCCGGAGGAGAGTCAGGGTGACAGCTCCTGGTCCCTCCTCTGGTTTCCCCAGGTTCGAGTAAAAGAGTCAGGTCCCTCCTAGTGACTCTTGAACTACCCTGGCACAGACCTACTGTGAGCCATAGCCTTGGTAAGCTGCTATATCCCCCCACAACTTACCCTGATATCTTCCCAGAACGGGTCTCAGGGACCTAGATACTCAATGAGAGGTGGTATTTCAGATGGGCTGTATGGGTCAGTGTCCTTTGGGATTTTTCTAACCCAGCCACACTGTGTGTGTGTGTGTGTGTGTGTGTGTGTGTGTGTGTGCATGTGCCTATGTGTATATGTGCTTGTGTGTATCTCTATGTATATATGTGCTTGTGTGTGTGCATGTGTTTGTGTGTCTCCGTGTATATGTGCTTGTGTGTGTGTGTGTGTGCACGTGCAAGTGTGTGTCTGTATAATATGAATGGGACATAAGAGGAGGGAAAGGGAGCAGACAAGGCACAGACAGGCTGTTTTGGATGGCTGGGCCTCCCCTGGCCACACCCTCCTCTCCCACCGCTGCTCACTACACCCTGCAGCAGGCCCTTGGCACAAAGCCCATGACTCCATCATCCCACCAACGGCTTCTCTCTTCGCTCAGAATTAGCACTTGTCTGGAACAATTGGGAGCATAAAAAGTGCTTCGATAATTTGGCTAGAGGGTTGCCATGACGATACTCAGCAAGCTCCAAGAGGGGGTGTCAGTGTGCACTGAGTGGGGAACAGGCAAAAGGGAGAGGGCAGAGAGGCACAGAGGTTCAGAGCAGTGGGGAGGAGCTAGGGGGGCCCCAGGGAAGGCCTCAAGTCGACCCTCAGCCTCCAGGGGTCCTCTGCAAGCAGCAATGAGCTCACTCTCTAATCTGGGCTGCACGGTCCCTTGAGCAAGGGGACACCAGCTGCTGACAGGCTGCAGGACTAGCCTGGCAGGGCTGCTCCCGTCAGGAGGAGTCCCCAGGAGCACCAGACTGGGGTTGAGAGTTGGACATTCTTGGGAATCCTGGGAGTGAGCCTGGGAGACCCTCCTGAAAATCCTGTCCAGCCTGCGGTCCAGCAGCGCTTGTGGGAAAAATGAGAGTCCATGTCCCTGCTAAGGTCATCTTCTCACCACCATTCCCCAGCTCAGGTCCAGCTCTCCATCCTTCCCACAGGCCTGAGAATCGGGGTCAGGGATGAAGTGCTGCACATTCCTGAACTTTGCAACATGGTTTCTCCTCAGCCACCTCAGCAGGGCAAGGGAATCTTTGCTATCTTCTGAAATGCAGCAGAGAAGCCCAGAGACGAGAGCGGAGGAGACCAAGGCCAAACAGCACACAGCGGGCAGGGCAGAGTGAGGATGGAGCTTCACCCTGGACTCTACCCCAAACCTCACTGCTTCCTGGGAGCACAGGCTCTCTGGATTAGGTCCATCCAGCTCCACCCCATCTATAAAGATGGGGAAACTTGGGCCCTAGGACATGCCCCAGTCTCCTAAGGCATTTCTCTGCCACTGTTGGACTGTGAGCCCAAAATACGTATTCAATAAAGCAAGCCCTGGTGACATTTTTATGTCCCCAGATGAAAAGAAATACAAGTGTCCACTAAGGAGGCTGAGACAGAGGCAGAAGAATCACTCCCATCCATGAGGTTGGGACAACCTGGGAAACATGAGGAGACCCAACTGAAAGGAGAGAGGAGGGACATAGGAGAGAAGAAGCAGGCCTTGCTTTGGAAGTCCATTGGCTGTTGGCAAACTAAACAGAAGTCAGCTGGAGCCAGGACCACAAAGGCATTCTGTTAAAGGCTCTCCCAGGCAGAATCAAGTCCCTCTTTTCCACGACAGCCTTGAAAAGGGCCTCCACCATCCACACAGTGGGGCTTGGCAAGTCACCTGGGCTCTCAGAGGCCCAAGCCCTGCAGCTGTCAGAAGTATGTCTTACAAATATGGCTATTAATCCAGGAGCCCAGGAGGGAACCACCTTCCAAGGTCTGGAGAGGGCAGGCCTGGCCCAATGGTCTCTTGATGACAGAGGTGTCCTCAGCCCACAGCTGTCTCTAGCATGGAGAAGGAGGCACAGAGGGCCTTGTAGACACCAGTGATCAGGACTTTCATGTGGCCTTGGTACTGGGTCCCAGCACAGGGATGAGCAGCAGCAGCTCAAGACCACCTCCCTGCAGGTCCTGATTCTGGTGCTTGCTAGAAGGTTCTTCTCACTACCCTGAGATTGTGAAGCCTCATGCCTGTTCCATCCTTGTTGAGGGGAGCATTTATGGGGATCAAATTTATAAGTAGTTTATAAGAACACACTGTAGTGAAACCTGGGCCCTTATCAAGGGTGCACATCTTAATGGAGTCCACACACTGGGGTTGGAAAGATGCTCTGCTACATGATGTGCTAGACTGACCCTGAGAGAAGGCACTTGGTCAGCCTTGTACTCAGCTGCTGACACGTCTTGGGGGCCCAGAGCTCCCCGCCCCCACGCTGCCCATATGTGTTCTGCTCAGACTGTGGGCACCAGAAGAGTCTGCTGTGGCCAGGTCTCTGAACTTTCAGGATGTAGGGTGTGTTTGGGGATGGGGCCACTCTTAGAACACCCAGCTGGAGATGGCCACTGCTGAAGCAGAAGGCATTTTCTTTTTTCTCCCATTCCCAAGCAGGAGCAGTTGCCAATGCTCTAGCCAGTCCTTTGGAAGGAAGCAGAAACAGGGTTTTCCTGAGTACTGATCTCAGGTCCAATGCCAGTGCAGAGCAGTGTGTGCCTGTCATGTCCCCAGAAATCTATCCTCCCAGGTGAGTGATAGTACCCCCAGGTTTTTGTTAAAACAGAATCAGAGATGGAGCAAACTTCCCAGACGCCACATAGCCAGGCTGCGGTGGGGCTGGGGTTTGAAAATGGGCCTGTTAAGTTCCAAAGGTCCTATCCACATGGTGACATCTGGGCCTGCCTAGGGTGGGTGTCAGTGGAAGGTGAGGAGGAAAGGAGGGGGCTGGACCTAGGGGAGGGTCTAGAATCTCAACTGTCAATCAGCTGACACTGATTTTCTCATAGCAAGAACGAGCGTTCACAGGTGCAGTCTATAGACTCTTAAGAGGAGAGGAGAGGGGGTATACAGACAACATCCATGCCCACTCCTGCTTTCCCACGGTAATAGGAAAGGCACAGGGTTCACTCAACAGTGGCAAGCAGCCACCTGGTAGATAGCCCTGGGGACATCAGACAACAAATTCAGGTGGGAGAGTAGGCTCTTGGGGGTAGTGTACCTGCAGCTACTCTATCTGGGGAAACTGAGGCCCAAGATAAGAAAAAGCTATGCTTAGAGCCAGAGATGGGAGATCACATAGCCAGTTTCTGCAGCTGGGTCACAGGCCTGATTTCTGTCTGTTCTGCAGACACTATCTGCTCCGTTAACTATGGCGCTGTGCTGTTCCCGGCCTTCACGGGGACAAATGTAGGGTTGGATTAAGGACAAGGTGGGAGAGAGCTCTGGCTGCTGTGACAGAATGTTCTCGAGAGCATCTTCCTATCAGGACTGTTCCTTCCCAATCTCTGCCACTGTTTTTCCTCCTCCTCGTGGGAACACTTGGGTTTAATCCTCTCTTCACTCTCCCTCTACTGATGTCCATGATGTACCCTCCTCCCTCCTGTGGCCACCCCACTCTCTTTTCAACAGACTGGGTCCTTGCTCCCCCAGGCCTCTCCTAGACTTACCTATACAATATAGCAACTCTCCTAGGAAGATGAGCCCTTCCCAGAGCCCCACAAGCTCCGCCCACCCTGCCCCAGGCATGGGGGCGGGGCATCCTTTTCTCCATATCACTCATTGGTCCACAGAAGCTAGAGCTGCTGGCACTAGACAGTCATTGTTTCTCTCCGGTCTTGGGACAAGCCTGGCTCACAGGTAGAGAGGCCACAAAGTCCTAAGGGCAGGAGCTGAGACTAGATCCCAGGCTGCTGAATACTGACCTCTTCACCATAGGGCCACTCTGCCTGCCCTCTGCCGGCAGTCCTCCCTCCCAGGCTATGTGATTACAGAGGAGAGTTTGTGGGGGGCCTAAGTCCTACCTTACACTGTAATGAGGAAGGACCCCTCATTTTCAGGACTTTATTGGAATTCTACCTGCTAGTAGAACTCCCCCTAGTAGGCATTCTGTGGGGTATCGGGAACCTGCCCTCTCTGCCCACCTCTATACCACCGAGAGTATGAGCCGCTCAGCTCCCAGAAGTCCTCTGAGGGAGAGGTGCCTGGAAAGAGCTGTCATCTACCTTCTAGAAGCAGGCCTTAAGGTACCTCCCACCCAAGGACTTGGTGGAGTGGCCAGTGATCCTCCTGTGGCTGGTAGACCCTGCTTGATTGCTGAGTGACCTCAGTGAGGGAGGATGAAGCTTACCTGGCCATGGGTAGACTCTGAGGTCCCCACCCAAATGCTGCCAGGGCTAACACTGATGTTCTTCTCTCACAGTGGGAGTCCCATGTCTGCTTTTTCTCTTGCTCCATAGAAAGGATGCCTGGCACCTCTCCATCCATCCCCGGGGGCCACACAGATGCCGAGTTCTGCATGTCACAGCCTCCACAGGTCTTTTTACACGTTGCCCTATTCTCTGCCTCACTGGATCTTTCTTTACATTAGTGACCTCTGCTATCCTGCCATTGAAATACCTGACAACTCAGAAGAAAGATTTATTTGGGGCCCTGGTGTCAGAGGGATGGCAGTCCATCACAGTGAGGAAGGCAGGGTGGAGTTCTTGTTGGCTGGAGGGTGTGGTAGAAACAGCTTATGTCACGGCAGACCAGGAAGCACAAAGAAGGGAAGCAGGGGCGGGTAGAGCCTTAGCAGGTAGACCCCAGTAGCTTCCTTCCGCTTGACCCACCTCCTGGGTGTTCCACAGCCTCCCAAGACAATGCCGGACAGCTAGCAAACAAGCATTCAAAACATAGCCTGTGGGGGGCTCTTAGAGCCAAATCACATCAATCCTGATAAGAATGCATTCCTAAAATGCCCCCCAAGTCCCCAGAGGCTCCCCATCAGCAAGCGCCTACCCAAGTCAGCCCTCTGCCCTCTCCAGGCCCACCATGCTCTCTCTCATCATCTCACTCAGCGTGACACTCCCCAAACATGAGTCTAGACACAAGCTACCTAGAGCTCTTCCCTGCTCAGGAGCTTTGAGCTACTGTACTTTGCTGACGCTACCTCCCCATTCTCCAAGCGCCTCCTCCACCAGAAAGCTCCCCATGACCACCACCCCACAGCTGGAAGTTATTTCCTCAGACAGGCTCAAATCCTGGGGTAGAGGACAAGCAGGTGGGTAAACCTTTCTGGGAACTACTTGCATTATATATTCAGAGCCTTAGAAATACACAGCCTTCCGTGTCTAGGCAGTGACCCCATTAAAAAAAAAAATTCATTCATCCGGGCAGTGGTGGCACATGCCTTTAATCCCAGCACTCGGGAGGCAGAACCAGGTGGATCTCTGTAAGTTCCAGGCCAGCCTGGTCTACAGTGCGAGATCCAGGACAGGCACTAAAACTACACAGAGAAACCCTGTCTCGAAAAACAAATAAACAAACAAACAAATAAATAAATAATAAAAATTTCATTCTAAGAAGTGATTGCAGATATGCTCAAAGGTTTGGTTGCGGACAGGCTGCACAACCATGACACTAAGGATAACGGCTGTGCCAGATTTCTTCAGTTGTGAAGTGGTGACAAAAATAGCAGCCTGGGTTCTGGGGAGATTGCTTGGTACTGGGGAGACAGAGACATGGGGGTTCATTAGGCAAAGAGCACCCAGCCTGGTCTAATCAGCAAGCTTCAGGCCCACCAATTTTGTTAAAAAAAAAATCAAGGACTCATGAGGAATGAAACGATAAGTTGACCTCTAGCCTTCGCATGTATGTATGTTCAAGTGCACCTACACGAACACACACACACACGCGCACACACACACACACACACCAGCACCTCATGGCTGCTGTAAGGATGAGTCAAGGGTTAACATGTGTAAAGCACGTGACCCGCATGAACACACACAGACACTAGCACCTCACTTCTGTAAGTGAGGCATTAACACGTGTAAGGCACTTCACAGGCGCCTGGTGTGCCTGCCCTCTCTGTGGAAGTGTCCCCTGCCACTGTGTTTGAATGAGGTCTCAATGAGGCCAACATGCGGGCTGTTAGCTGTACCACCACCCTGCTTCCCGATGTCCATCCTCACCACGTCCAAGCCAGAGGTGACCAAAGACGGCACCAATATCTCCCGGGATCTATGTATTCCATACATTGCTGCTGTATGAGAACTAGAGATCTCATATGCTACCATCCCCCACACTGTGCGACCACTCAACAATGCTGGAAAGGAGAACTCACGTCTCACAACCAGGGGGCGAGGCTCAATTCACTGTAAAGTACACAGACGTGCAGAAAAACAAAAACAAAAACCCTGTGAAATGCGGGCTTGCCTTCTCCAGCTTATGAAGTTACAAAGTGATTTTCTTTTATCTTTTTTAATCTCTTACAAAGAACACACACTCCTTTTGAGGTAAGGAGGCAGAAAAAAAAATTGCAGAAGAAAACACGAGCCACCTTGGTTTGCTTCCATTTGGAGTGGAAAGATTGTGTCTCCCTTTTGTCTGTCCACCACTGCGTCTGACACGAAGTCTCTGGACATAAAAGCCCAATCGTGAACGGAGGGAGCTCCAGCCCCGCGGTCTTGTTGCATCTGCCAGGCCAAGGCATTCAGTATACGGTGTAGAAAAGGCCAATCAGCAAGAAAAACAACAGGGGTTGGGGAACATTTGTTCACAACTTAGTCAGTGGGTGACCAGTTGGCCAGGCTGGCAGATGTCAAAGAGTGACCTTACAAGGGGAGAAGGCAGTGGGATCCTGGGCTCCAGCCACAGGTGTGCCGTAGGTCAATTACCTGGGGAGCATGTGGTAGGGCGGCCAAGGGCCAGCTGAGCATCAGCGCTAGGCCACTTTGGCACCTGAGAGCTGTCTTCAGCTTGACCGTCTGAGGGGGGTTTAAGTGCAGTCAGATCTTAATATGATTAGCCCCACAATTTTCATTCTGGCCATTCTCTGGAAAACCTCCCCACCCCCAACCTCGATGACTCCAACAGCAGCACACGCAGAGTCAGGGGACACCAGGGAATGGGCCAGGTCAGAGGGCCATGGATCAGTCAGAAAAGGACCGCCCACCCAACGCAAGGGTCAAGGCTAGGGTTAGGAGGGCATGTGAAATGTACTTAAGAGAATGTATTACTAAACATGCTACTATTAGGCATGGAACATGTCTGATGTCAAGGCCCTTTCAAGACCTCTAAGAGGAGGCTGCGTGTGTGTCCATCTCATAGTTGAGGAGACTGAGGCATGAAGGTCAATTAGCTAGCTGCTCCTAGGAAACTCTGGAAGGGCTGAGCTGAAACACAAGCTCAGGCTGGTGTGAGTCAGGCTCTCTGTCCCTCCTCACTCCTCACAAGAGCTCTGCATCGGTTCTATCAAGAGGTGGATGTTGGAGTGGGGCTGGGGTATCAAGTTGCTCCCTAATTCTGTCCTTGCAGGCAGCACTGTGGCTGAGAGACATGTTACAAGGTGAGATGGAGTCACCTAGTTGGTGCAGTGTGCAGCCCATCAGCACCAATCCTTGCTGGGCTGCCTCATAGGCACAGAGCCCCGTGGGGGCTGCGGCGGGTGCCTTCACTAGGTTACTGGGAGTGGCGGATGAAACCCGCCACACCCTGTGCTGCCTCATTCCCTGGGTGACTTTAGAGATGGTGTGCTTTATGAATCAGTCTTCTAGTCTACTCAGTGGGGACAGTAGTCTCTAACCTATACTGGCAAGATGGGCACCACCAGGGGAATGCATACACAAGAGCTCATAGCTCTGGCTCACTTCCCAGCAGCCTCTGTGGCTTGGAGCTTCTCCGTCCCTCTCCCTGACAGTGAGGGGAGGCTGAAGGCTAAGGTTCTGGGGGATGGGGGAAACTGCCAAGAGGCAGCACCCCAAGAGGCTCCTCAGGAAGCCCCTAGCCTCTGTGAGGCTCTGCTCCTCTCCAGTCTTGCCTCGGTGGTCCTGCGGTAGGAATATCCCTGGGTCGAGTTTGCGGAGCCCTAGGATACTCTCCACAAACCATCGCACTCCTCAGGCAGGGAGAATACAACCTTCTTCGAGGAATAGCTCCGGCAGGGGCTTTTCTTCTGGCACGAGTGTGGAGCTGGTAGTGAGGCTGGCGCCGGATGAAACCCGGGAAAGGTGGAGCACCTCCCCGCTGCAGTCTCTGGGAAGGGCGAGGTATTGCGTGCTGCGGTTGGGGACCCTGGCGGGCGGCGAGCTAGTCACCGCACGCCCACAGCCTTCCTGCGGTGGGAGGCTAATTGCATCCCCGGTCACGCGGCCCTCCAGCACTCGCGTGGCCCACCGCTTCCTCCTGCCTGCGCCCAGAGTCTTCACAGCATGCGGATGGCAAGGACCAGTGACCCCAGGAGCTCGGCTGTCACCTCCCTCTGCCGTTGCACAGGCGTGCTGCCTCCTCTGTGCCTCACTTTCCCAGGGCATTTACAATGAATGAACAGCTCGTGGGATTGCTTTTCCTCAAGTCTGATAGAATGTGCCAGCAGCACACTTACTCTTTGGGCTCCCTTCCCCCTTCAGACTACAGGATTTGTCTACAGATCCAAACCAATGGGTCGGACTGAGGATCAAAGTCCTGCTTGAACAGTGACAAATCCATACTCCTAGAGGACACATGAGAACGGGACCGTCCCTACGCTGAGTGACCTCATCATTCCCCTGAGGGGGCGTCATCCTTGTAATGATGCCACACACAGGCACACGCACATTCTGCAAGCTCACAGGGGGCTGACTGGAGAAGTCTGCTTTCTGCTGTGCTGGCTACAAGTGCTGCCTGCCTTACCTGCTTCCTAGTTGGGTTTTCTCAAACTGCCCAACCCTCAAATTATACAAGAACAGCCTAGCCCAACCCCGGGGTTCTGATCACAGGCAGGGAAATGCTTTTGTAACAGCCCAGGCGTGGGACTACTAACCCAGCTGGGGCAGCACAATTAGCGTTCTGCCCTGATAAACATCAGAGTCATTTGCCTACCAGATCCAGGGCTATTATCTAATAATGGATTCTAGTAGCTCAAATCTGACGGTGTGTGTGTGTGTGTGTGTGTGTGTGTGTGTGTGTGTGTGTGTGTGTGTGTCTCAGAAGAGAAAATGGGAACCTAGGGGAAAAGGGCAGTTGTGAACTAGTCCTTTGGTGGGAGCTTGTGGGTGGAATCATGTATAAGGATTTAAACAAACAGAATGCATCACTATGGAAACAACCAGTTTTTCAAAGGAACCGTTAAAAAATAAAGTAATCAAGACTTCAGATTCAACACTCCAAGTGTTTATGACCAGAAAAGGCAAAGTGGGTCTTAGATACTCTGCAGCCAAGAAAAAGCTGCCAGAACTCAAGGAAGAAATATTCCCAGCAGAGCAGGAACCCATCATCTGTCAGGCTTTCCCCTGAAACCCTCACAGGCGAGCATTCTGCTCACTGCAGGCCGACTTAACTCTTTCAGGGTTGCTATGACGTGGCTCAGCAGCCTGGGCGCTTTACTGATGGGATCCAGACAGACCTGCTGTGCACCACAGCAGAGCCAAGTCAGCTGAGGTAGCAAAAAGGAGTCTAAGGGACATTCCTGAATGAGCTGTGACCCAAATGTGCTAGAGACCACCAGCTGGGCTAGTGGACCTGGACCAGAGCAGACTCCCATTTCTGCACTGAGTGTCACACTATTCCCTCATGTGCCTGGAGGCTAGTTCCATTTCTGGGGTAAAGCCCGGTGTACCAGTCTGCTGACTGGAGCAGTGATGCTGTTAGGATGCCTCAAACTTAGTTTGGACATCATCAGGGTTCCCGCATGTCCTCAGAGATGACAGGACAAACAGTAGGGGAAATTTCACCCATCTGTGAAGTTCTGAGGCACATCTGCTTAGATATGGTTAGGAACCACTTGCTAGGGAGGTTGCCCAAGACTGTTTCTAAATTCACCGCACCCAACCCCCTGCCAAAATGAGTTTCCCCAGTTTAATGGCACTGTGAGTTTAGTGAGCCACAGCTTCTGACAAGATACTCGTGTTGGCTAAGGAGAAATGTGATGCAGGCATCTGCCCTGATGCACAAAGAAATCAGGGGACACAAAGGCCGCCTGCAGCTGGCTCTGGTCAGCTCTGCTGGAGCAAGGGCCTCAGAGGATTCCACCTCAGTTCAGCATGGATGAGAAAGGGGAAACCGGCTTTGGAATTAGCCTTTGAAATTTGTCTCTGCCCGCACAAGTGCTACTAAAATACTTCTTAGGGACTCAGCTTCTTGTCTCCACAGCAAAATCAGTAGGAGGAAGATGAGATGGCGACTAGAAACTCATAGGACAACCAAAGCTCATAGAAGGCAACTAAAACGAAACCTGCTTCTCATGCTCAGCTGCAGACTGGCTGTCTGGTGTGCTTTGTGCCAGCAAACAGCTTTGTCTCAGTTCCTGGGTAGGGCAGGAGCTGCAAAAGGCTGGTGTGGTGACTGCACATCACCATTCCTATCCACACCAAACCTCTCTAGTTCTGGTCTATGGCAAGAACCTGCTTGACACTTCAGAAGGCATGGGTCCTAATGGTGGAAATAGCTGGTACCAGTCACACATGGGAGTCTCCAGTAAGGGCAAGAAACAGCAGCAGTGACTTGTGCTCTTTGCCCAGGAAAGCCAGGTGGAGCCCCGGCCTGTGTGGTCAGACAGGGCTGTGTTGAGTGCAGAGAGTGAAGGGTGCCCTAAAGCAGGAAGAGATAAGCCCCAGCAGTGAGGAGGGGGTGCTGGAAGACCTGGAGCCGCCGGCCAGTCTTTTTATTTATAAGGAAGCGGGGAGGAATTTCCAGCATCAGTCACTAAACTCCTAATCCAAGCTGACCATACCAGGTTTTCTTGGCTTGAACTGGTCAACAGCTGGGAATTAAACAGAGGGCTTATGCTCCTGGTGATTCATACCTTCTTCCTAGGAAGACTTAGTATGATGCTCAAATTCTAATACAGTATTTAGAATTTCTTACAAATGGATCTATATACATTTAAAAAAAAAAAAAAAAAACAGACTCTGATACAAGGAACCAGGGAGCTTGTAGGAGCAGAGTCTGGCCAGGCTAGTTCCATCTGAGCCCTGAGTAAGCTTGCCCAGCCTCTGGCACCTTTCCATGTCATGGGGATCATCCATGGAATGGAAACAGGATAATAACCAAGACAGTAAATTTTCTTCCCAGGACGAGAAAGAGAAACTCTAACCCGTGTCCTACTTTCATCCATTAACACTCACTCTTCCTCTGGGTTTGAGTTAATCGGGTACATTGCTCCTGAGCCAAGGTCAAGGAGTCATGTGTTTTTATGATGCAACAAGGGGCAGCTACCCCATTCTGTTTTGGAAACCTTGGTGACATCACAGCTAACCCCTGATCTTGGACACCCAGTAAAAGGGAACACTGAGTCAGAAGAGCCTTAGTCACAGGCTTCTGAAATCTAAGGTAGAAGAGCCATGAGGTCATCCAGACTATTCCCTGCAGGGCTGATCTGATTCTATCTGGCTTGGGTTTAAATGACTCAAGGAATTCTCTAGAGGAAGCTAATCTATTGGAACAGCTGTTACCAACAGGGCATTTGCTGTTCTTCAACCAAAATTTCAGCCTGTTTTCCTGACATCCAGTTATTTCTTGCTTCCAGGAGACAGCACTGACTTTCCAGGTAGGACTGCCTGGGTGGAGACAGGAGCACGCTGGCTTCTATTTATTCAGAGGTCTGTAGCCCCAGTGTGCCCCAGGAAGACTGACAGCTGGGAGGTTCAGCTGAATAAACAGTGTCCCTGAACATGCAGCTTTCCATTACAATAACACACAAACCAAGATGTTAAGGAGTCAAGGAAGGCTTCAACAAAGCCCAGAGAAGCCACCTCTGTTTGGGTTTCAGCAGCTGTCTGCCTGTGGAAGGCTCCAGAGTCACTGACATGTATTTACATCTCCATTTTGCTAACGTCATAAGGAACAAACATGTTCAGGTCTTCCTCAGAGGCACAAGGCCATTTGTATTTCTTCAAATTAAAGGGGGGAGGGCAGGAGGAAAAGAGCTGATGGACCGAATCATCTGTGAGCACAGTTATAGCAGTGTTTAATTTGCTAATGATAACCCTTGATTTAGAGATCTGTCTCGAAGTAACGGTTCCCTTAGTAGACATGCTGGCAACAGGAAGCACTGGTAGCTCTCCTTCGGAAGGACAAGGACCTGGGAGGCAAACACCACAGTCTCCCAACAGCCACACGGGCGAGTGCAGAGCTGTTTTTGAAAGTGCTTCCAGGAGCGGGGGAGGGGGTGCACAGCCCCCACCTCAGTGGCAACTTTGCAGACATTGCCCATCACCAGGGTGCTCCTCTGGGCTCTGGATAAATGGTCCGAAAGGTTAGGTTTACTCTCCGTTCTCTGGAATGGTATTCCTTGGGCACTCGGTGCTAAATGGAAATATTAATAGTTGTCCGGCATAAATATAAATGCATTTTTTAGTTCACTGTGATTTACAACTTACTTCTGAAGATATGGAAACAGTCCCATTTTATCCCTGTCTAAATGAGCAGCACTAGGTGTTCTACAGTCCTGTAGAAAAAGGTCTCCTCCTCTGAAACAAAACTCCCTGATCCCAGCAGGCTGTGGCAGTGCCCTGGCAGCGAGGCACCTTACTTTTTCTAGCTGTTGCTTCTACTCTGAATGTCTGTATCTAACGTGACCGTACCCACAGTGACCTAAGAGCTGTGGTGGTGTGAGGCCCAAGATGGCAGCCACTGAGATTTTCACAAGTAAATTAGTGTGAGTCATGGCTGAAGTGGTCAGTGGGCACAGTGGCTAGTGGCTGCCACAGCCGCACAGACATGGACCCCTCCATCACTACAGAAACTTCAACCAGAAGCCTCTGCTGAGAGGTCTGTTTTGACTGACTCTGGGTATGACATCACTTTATTGCTGCTCACTCAGTATAAGCATTTGCTCCTCTCCTTCTGTGCACTTTGAAAGGACTACTCCTCAGCCCGGGCAGAAGCTGTCTCCAGAAAGTGAACTGCTGGGACTCAAGTCCTCACCTGCCAGTCAGCTTGTGTGGCTCCTTCCATGATTAGCAAGGTCCCGTGATCAAGTGGTATCTTCACTCTTTCCACGTACGTATAGTCTCCATTCTCTTCCTAGAAGACAGCAGCCATCCCACTGAAGCTTTTGTTCATATGGCCAAGAAGCAAGAGAGCCTGCAGGCCGTGACTCCTCAGCCAGGCTGTGGGCGCTTGCATAATGCTCTCTCCCTTGGCAGCTCCTTGGCCTAAGGCCAGCTGTTTTCCCTCTCTATTCCTTAATATACTTATTTGTGACGTGGGGATAAAGATAAAGTAGTATCTGCTACAAAGGGCCAATCTGCGCCTCAAATGACGTGTGTAAATGACTTGGGGACCAGCAACAGGAAGAGCTGTCGAAGAGTTAGTTGTGGGCACTGTTCTTTAGAGAAGTCCACCCTGACCTAAGAGGGAGGTTAAGACTCGCCTACCTCTGCTATGCAGTGCTATGATCCAACATAATGGGAGGAAAATGGCCTCTGACCAAGGCATGGTAATTGCTTTAAAACAATGTTTCTCAACCTTCCTCATGCTGTGACCTCATGTTGTGGTGACCCCCAACCATAAAATTATTTTTGTTGCTATTTCTTAACTGTCATTTTGCTACTGTTATGAATAATAAAATAAATATCCGTGTTTTCTGATGGTCTTAGGCGACCCCTATGAAAGGGTCATTTGACTCCCAAAGGGTCATGATCCACAGGTGGAGAGTCGCTGCTTTAGAACTAACCCCAGCTCTCCCCTTGGCTGCTCCAGGTGTTTGGGAGATGTATTCCTGCTCGTTCCAAACAGGAATTCTCTCAATAGCAGGAATTTCTCAAAGAAAGGAACTCTGGCTTGACTAGATCAGTGTTGTCAAGGAAGCCTGGCTGTTTGAGGGTGGTGCTTTTGAGAATGGATCAAAAATCCCGAACATCGGGAGCATGCTGGCTAGCTCTCAGCTTCAGTGCCTGACAGTCCCCACAGCACACTACAAAGAAGTCAACAGGTGGTTTGCTCCCCTTCGAAGCTGCTGCTACAGGGAACAGCCTCCTGGCTTCCTGGCTCAGCCACAAAGAGCTCCCTGGGTGAGAATGGGACAGACCTGAGCTTCCTGATTTCTTCTCTGCCACTGTGGGCAGAGACAGTGGGCCCATCCGTTGTCCATCTGGCCCTTCCCATGCAATGGTTACCTTTGGGTTACTGCAGGATTTACTGTAGTGCAAGTCTGTTTATGTTTATTACTGCAGGGGTCTCTCTGAGAACCTAACTGTTTACAATGATTTCCCCAGGAAAATCTAAAATCAAAACAATACTGAACTTGTATAAACAGTCTACGTTCCAGGGCCCAACCCTTGGCAGTGACTTTGTCAAGGACAGCCAGAATTTTTACAGACAGAAGACATAAGCAATGTTTGAAACAGCTTTTGATTGGTTGGCTGGTTTTGTTTTGTGTCTGTCACCTTTTCTCTTCCAGGAATAAGTAAGCAGCAAACCCTGACCTCTGGCTGCTCGACCGACCAGAGAGCACGCTGGGAAGTGACCCTGGAGGGTCATGGGGGCCCATGCTCACCCCCACCTACCTGCACTTCAGAAGGCAAAAGCTGGTGCTTGGAAAAAGTATGCCAGACCCCTGATGAATGCCTTGCTAGAAGAAAGACAGCAAAAGAGTGTGTCCATCCTCCATGCCATCAGAGGGCTATCAAAGCTTGACACAGACTGAAAGGCAGGTCGGCTCAAGCGAAAACCTTGCTGGAGGCAGAAGGAGCTCTCCTACTCTCTCCAGAGTCATGGAGGACAACATGAGTCTGTAAATTGTACAGACACTCTGATGAGAGTGAAATGATGCTCAGAAGAAAGTCTCCACTACCACACAAAGGCAATTCTGAGATCTTCTAGAACATCCACAACACTGTGGGGAGGTAGAGGTGCTGAAAGTGGGGGTGGGGGGTGGATGAGGTGGGGGGTGGGGGGAGCACTATAATTCCATCTGGAACCATGAAGCAGGAATGTATCTGAGGGGCAAAAGAGAATTCCACATGCAAGAGGCTAGCATCCGCATTGACAGAAGCAAAGTTTAACAGATGCACTCTCCACTTGATACTCTTAGGTTCTCAATTTTTCAAGTGAAAGAAAATTTCAGGCATAGTTTGAACACATAATATTCAGCATAGCCACTAGCCACACCAAAAGGCAGACCCTCGAGGTCCATGTGGTCCATAGGGAGAGAGAGTATTAGTATTACTCACTTCAGCATGTGGTATGAGAGGTGATTATTGTTTCTTCCCTGCTTGCAATTTATTTCTCCTAACACCAGTGACTTAGAAAACACATTTCTAATTGCAGGAGATGGCAATTGTGGTGGTTTGAAAGAAAATGGCCTTAAAGGGAGAGGCACTATTAGAAGGTATGGCCTTGTCAGAGAAGTGTGTCACTGTAGGGGTGGGCTTTGAGGTCTTTTCTGCTCAAGCTTCTCTCAGTGTGACAGTCAGTCAACTTCCTGTTGCCTGCAAGATGCAGCACTCTCAGCTCCAGCACCATGCCTGCCTGCATGCACGCCTCCAAGCTTCCTACCATGATGATAATGGACTGAACCTCTGAAACTGTAAGTGAGCCACCCCAATTAAATGTTTTCTTGATAAGAGTTGTCAGGGTCATGGTGTCTGTTCACAGCAATAGAGAATCCTAAATAAGACAGCAAGGGAGCCTCCCAACTGGCAGAGCTCATCAGTGGCTCTCAAGGCAGAACAACTTGGGGGAGATAGATGAAAAGCCAGGGGAAACTCCTGCTATGTGCAAAGACTGGGTGATGTGGGGAGCAGGGGCCACAATGTCAGAGAAGCTCGTTCACGGCTACCAATGGGTACACTACTTCTGTGACCATCTGCTGTACCCAGGCAAGGCAACACACACACACACACACACACACACACACACACACACACACACACACACACACAGCTTAAGATAAAAATGTCTATCCCTGCTATCAGCTAAAATAAGCTTCTAGGCTAACAGTCAACCTCTGAGGAGTGAGTGATGATTATAGATGTTCTAGAGTCTTCCACATATTGAAATCTGAAAAAAAAAAAAGCCACAAATGGCTTATTTTTCTATCTGTGCTGAAAAGAACCCTCATTCTCCAAGTATAGCGGTCCATCTGGATGCTTAGGTACTCTTTCCTAAGGAAATGCTGGGGCTCTGCACACTCTTGCCTCAAGCCCACCAAGGTATTGCTCTATTTAGTTTCCATAGAAAGATAGTACTTGGGGGAAATCCTGGGTGTATTTATGTCATTATTGACCACCATAGACAGGAAACTAGGCAATTTCCTTCCCATTAAAAAGGTAATGCATACTATGAAATTTGAATTTTTCAGGTAATCACTTCTTTCTTGTCCTAAAAGGTAGTTAGAAGTTTCAGCCATTACTTCAAAACCTTCCTATTTTCTTTCTAGAACCCATCATAACTCATGTTAGGGATGCAGTTCTAACTCTTCGTGTCAGCTTTGCCGCTCAATCGGGGGAAGGGCTGCATATTGCTGCTTGTCAGAAACACTCGTGACTAGGGCACATCAGTAGACAGATGCTAAGTGACTGAGGAAAGTTCCAGTAATACACAGAAGCCCCCTCTCCCTCCCTTCCAGAGTTCACATGCAGTATTCCATTTACATGATCATTTCCATTTTTAATGTATGAACTGTCTTTAAATATATAATAGTTCAAAAATATTGTAATGTAATATTGCTTTGTGGGGCTGGAGAGATGGCTTAATGGTTAAGAGCATTAGCTGCTCTTCTAGAGGTCCTGAGTTCAATTCCCAGCAACCACATGGTGGCTCACAACCATCCATAATGAGATCTGGCGCCCTCTTCTGGCTTTCAAGCATACATACAGGCAGAACACTGTACATATAATAAATAAATAAATCTTTAAAAAAACATTGCTTTGCACAAGCATATTCTTTTTTCTTTAAGCTCACAGATACGTTTGACTACCTGTGTGTCAGGCATTGTACCAGTGCTGGGGTACAGTGAAGAGCAAGTACACTGTGAGACTGAGATTTTTTTTGTTTTGTTTTGTTTGGTTTTTCGAGACAGGGTTTCTCTGCGTAGCTTTGCGCCTTTCCTGGGACTCGCTTGGTAGCCCAGGCTGGCCTCGAACTCACAGAGATCCGCCTGGCTCTGCCTCCCGAGTGCTGGGATTAAAGGCGTGCGCCACCACCGCCCAGCCGAGACTGAGATTTTAATACACCAGTGTCATTGATTTGCTGGTGGTGTTGTTTTTAAAGGAATAAGAAAAGTAAACTTGCCGGGCAGTGGTGGCGCACGCCTTTAATCCCAGCACTCGGGAGGCAGAGGCAGGCGGATCTCTGCGAGTTCGAGGCCAGCCTGGGCTACAGAGTGAGTTCCAGGAAAGGCGCAAAGCTACACAGAGAAACCCTGTCTCGAAAAAAACCTAAAAAAAAAAAAACCTAAAAAAAAAAAAAAAAAGAAAAGTAAACTTGAGGCGAAGCATTACTAAACATATATATCTTGGATAGAGTATAAAGATGGAACTCCTGGGCAAGGGTATGACCTTTAAGGTGCTTGATTATAGTGCTAAACTGCTTCCTCACAAAGCTTCCGGCAATTGGTACTTCCATGAGGAAAACATGGCAGTACCGATCCGGCTGAACACTAGCCATTGCTGGTGGTGGGAAATGAGAGAAAGGACAACACACATAACCGTCCAGTTCCACGTTTCCCCACGTGCACATCTGCTGCTGTTTGTCCTCCGCTGGAATCTCTTTGTCCGTGGTCTCCGTCCACTGTGCTGGGGAGTTAACACTTTGCTAACTCATCGGTGACTGCAGACATGGTCTGGCAGGCCAGTCACCTCGGCGTAAGTCTCGCAGGTCCTGTTCTTGTTTCTATCTGCCCTTTAACTGTTGTTTGATGTTGGATAGCTCAAGAATTTCTGGACGTGATTCCAGTGACCTTTCTTTGACCTCTTTCATGGGTTTTATGCTTAGAAAGGCTTTTCCCATCCTGAGGAAAGTTAAATATACAGCTGCATTTCCTTTAGTTAGAACAAAAAAAGCTCACATTTTTCAGATTTAACTCTTTAGTCTACACTGCATTTTTGTTTTGTTTTAGGAGCTTTTGTTTGTTTTCTATGCCTTCAGGGGTGGGGGAAGGGGGACTAGGTTTCATTCATGGTAGGTAAGCAAACTAAGACTGAGTTACCCACTAGATCCAATGTTTCTCTCATAACAATATCCAAGTACTGAATGGAAGGTTTCCTGCTAGACTTGTAGACAGGCTTAACCATGCTGGTACCATGGTGGAGGTGGGCATGTTGGGCACTCCATACATCACACACAGCATCACTAACCCTCACTGCAAACCCATGGGGAAATGCTATCCATTTCTCACAAGCTTGGGGAACTAGGATGAAAAGCTGGCAGGAGGCAGGGCAGCAGGCGAGCACAGACCTGCGAGTGCTCAAGCCCACCATCATTTCCCCACACAGCTTCCAGGGCAAGGTGAACTCCAATCCTCAGGTCCCGTCACTCTGTCCCCTCGTGACATGGCGCATTCACCTTCCTGAAGGAACCAGCCACCTCCGAGGAGAGAGATGCAGCAGGAACAACAGGCCGGCAGCGGGGATCCTGAGGAGCCAAGTGTCCGCACAGAGGGGTGAATACTGCTGAGAAGCAGCTTCTCACTGCTGCCCAGTGTCGTCTCGTCCTCTGGCTTTTCTGGGGAAGAAGCTAAGTGGGGCTTTCATATGAAATCTCCAGTTATAAGTGTGGGCAGCTAATTTAGTCTCTTCAAAACCACAGGAGGCCACACCTAGCTCCAGGGCTTCTCAGCAGTGCGGCTGCAGGACCCCAACAAAACTGTCCTGCTCCTACAGCAGCTGCCCCAGCTAGCCTGTAACCTCCGGGGGCCAGCAGTCATCACGCTCTTCCTCGACCCCGTCCACTGCACCAGATGAAGAAGCCACTCTAGCTTCAGACAGCGTATCTCTGTCTCCCCACAGCAGAAAAGGCTGTTCAAACAAACTATGCTTCCTAGTGTGGGCTGGGTTAACAGCAGAGCATTTGGTCTTCTACATCTCTTTGAGCCTCCGAAGAGCGATTTAAGAAAACTCCATCTTGTTACTAGGATCCTAATAAAAACAACACAAATAAGCAGAAAGGGAAAGGAAACAAAGTGAGCGCCCGCTACCTCCTCCTCATTTCCCCAGCTCACAGGAAGCACTGGGCATATGGCAATTGCTAGTTTCCAGGCTGAGGCATCAGAGGAGACTCACAGGCTACAGAAGCCCAGAGAGTACTTAACAAGGAGGTGTCAAGCATGTCTGATAGGCAGAGATAATTCAGGAGAATAGAGCAACCACACAAAGAATAGTGGGAACCCCATGCAGGCCAGGCAGAGATAACATGCATGCCTGACAATCTGGTTATGGGTTCCATCCTGCCCACTGTTCTAGCTGCAGCAATGGACTTTTCTGAGCTATTGTCAATTGGTTTAATAGCTCAGAAAAGTCCAGAAACAGCTCAAGGTTGGTTCTGTGCTCCTTTCCCTATGTTCTCTTGTCCTGGATAAGACAAAGCCCACTGCTTTACATAGTACTCATTAATAAATTATTAAAGATCAACAAATAGTTTCTAAGCATCCTCTGCAATGAGGTGACGCTATGTCTGTTATTACCCTATCTGTACAACAAGGACAGTAACAGCATTAACTCAAGATTCAGGACAGATTAAGGATAAAACCTTTAGGATGTAGACAGGCAACACCATATGACTGGAGTCTGTTATCAGTGCTTTACCTGGTGGGACTCTCATAATCTGGATGGTGTCTCTGGCAACTGAAGCCAAGGCTTTCTTCACAGTTAACGGCCCACTTTACACGTGTAAGTTCCAGGCATCTAAACCTAGCATGCAGGAAAAGAATTCCTGGGGATAGAAAGATGGCTCAGAGGTTAAGAGCACTTGATACTCTTGCAGAGAACCTGGGTTGGGTTCCCCACACCCACAGGGTGGCTCATAACTGTCTGAACTCAAGTTTCATTGGTCCTATGCCCTCTTCTGGCCTATGTGGGCACCTGGAAGTATGCACACATACATGCAGACAAATGTTCAACACATAAAAATAAATCTGGAGAGAAAGAAAGGACCTCTTTACAAGAGGACAGAATCGCCGGGCGGTGGTGGCGCATGCCTTTAATCCCAGCACTCAGGAGGCAGAGGCAGGCGGATCTCTGTGAGTTCGAGGCCAGCCTGGTCTCCAAAGCGAGTTCCAGGAAAGGCGCAAAGCTACACAGAGAAACCCTGTCTCAAAAAAAAAAAAAAAAAAAACAAAAAAAAAAACACAAGAGGACAGAATCAAATAAAGGAATCCCTTTACTACACCGTGAGTTTAACAGCATCTCCATCCACCAAGTGAGAAAGCCCGCAGTGTGGGAGCCATCCCTGATTTCTGCGCCCACATCTGAAACACTGGCAAGTTCTGCTTCATCTCTCCAAATAGACCTCAGATCTACTCTCTCCTCTTCCTCCCACAGCATCTGGTTCACGGTAGCAGCCTCCCACTGAGTCTGCCGCTCCCCAGGTCGTCTCCTGCTCTTGCCTGTCCCGCTGCTATCCACACAGGGCCACAGTTATCCTTAAACATGGAAACGGTCACGTCCCAGCCTGCACCGACTCCCACTGTGCACAGAGTAAAACCCACACTCCTTCCTATTGCACAGTTCCTGGGACTTCCATCCTTCTCCCGCTCAATGTCCTATCCCCAGAGCTAAGCACAGTATCTGACGCACAGTAGGTACTAAGTTAATATCTGGTTGGTGGCGAGGAGAAAGCCTGGAAGTGCCGCTCCTAAAATTACTACTTGGCACTGGGCAATGGACAGAGGGTGGCACAGAACGGGGCTGAGGGCACCCCGGGGAAAGGCAGGTTTGGCATTTGGATATGTGGTAAAGGAGCCTGGGATGAAGATGTCACTGAGAGATAGATGAAATCTTTAGCCATTTCAATGAAGAACTAGCAAGACAGGGCAGGGCATGGTGCATGCCAATGTTCTTGAGACAAGAAGATCATAAGTTCAAGACTCCCTAGGGCTACATAGCAAGAGCATGTTTTACGAAAAGGAAAAGGAAGTGGAGAGAGAGAGAGAAGAAAAGGATGGAAAAAGAAGGCAAAGAGAAGAATTAGAAAGTCAGGACAGTGGTATAGCAACTATAATCCTAACAGTCCAAGAAGCTGAAGAAGGGGGTTGAGAGTTCAAGGCCAACTTGGGCAAAATTTTATCAAAAGAGAAATATAAGAATTCAGATCATTTAGACACTGATTTGGTGAGAAACAGGGAATAAAGAACTGAAAACAGCATTAACCTGACCAAGAAAATAGTGATACAATCAACAGAAATGGATTTAATGCATTTTTTGGAAAAAATAATGACTCAAACTTGAAGGCTGAGTTTGGAACTTCCATGTGCTATTATGAAGAAACATCTCAGAGTGCAGAGAAAGTGACACGAGAAGCTGGATAAGAGACTGAGAAGTCATCCACCAGAGCACAGGGAGGCGTGAGGTCTGAGGAGCTCCATTCGTCTGCTTAGCTGCTTAATCCAATCAGGGCTGTGCAAGGGGACACAGAACAAGACAGGCCTTCCCATGAGGTGTTTACAGTCTGGGAGCTCACAACCTTCTGAAGAGTAAGAGAAAGATAACAGAACCAAAGATAAGCATCCATATTTAATCCGTCTCTGAATGTCAAGAAAAAACTCAAAGGAGATAAGTAGTAACAAGGAAAGCACATGAAAAATCCAGATAAGACAGGATTTCAGAAGCCTTACCTAAGGGAAAGAGATGGAGTTTCATACCTGCAAGGTGGACACGAGTGAGCAATAGTGCATGAAGAGATGATGGCTGAGGAAAAGCAGTGTTTTTGATCTGAGGTAACGGCATCCATACACTTCTAACAGACTAGGGCCGGAGGAGCAGATGTTTCAAGAGGAGTTAAGATGTAAAGGAGACTATGCAGACAGCCCATTCCAACCAACCCTCCTCACTTCTTCTTTTCTCCCTCCCTTCTTCCTTTTACCCCCTCCCCCACTTCCTCGTTTTAAAAGTTTCTTTGAGCGTGTGTGCATATGCACGCTTGGACGGATGGATGGATGGATGCACGCACACATGCACGCACGCACGCACGCACGCACGCACGCACAGGTATACATGGAAGTCAGAGGTCAGCTTTCAGCTTTCCACCGTATTGAGGCAGTCTCCGTCTGTCCGTCTCTGTCTGTAGTTTCTGCCATCTCACTCCATGTTAGCCGGCACATGAGCTGACCTCCCACCTCTCAGTAGGACTCTTGAGATTACAGATGTGCATCACTATAGCCTGATTTTTTTCCAGAGACCAAACTCAGGTTGTCGGGCTGGCATAGAAAGTGCTTTTCTCTGCTGGGCCATCGCCCTGATTGGTTGCACTTGCGCATTTATTTGCTCTTATGCTCCCCCCTCCCCAAGAGCCATCCTCCCAACCAGGGAAGCCATGTTGGGGAATTAACCCCAGGGCCCGGAAGTACCCTACCACTCGGCTACACCCCCATCCCCAAATCTGTGCTTCACAGTCAAGAACAGAGCCAAGATGCTGGAACATGGGCAGGAGTAAGTAGAGCTTCCTCAACATAACAGATACAATGGAGGCTCCCTGACTCCCCAGCTCTCTGGTCCAGGGATCAGACAACTGGTTAAATTGCTTCCTAAGTACACTAAAATCTTACTTTTTTTTTCAGTATGCAACAATATCTTTAAAAATAAATGCAGCTACCTATGTGCTAAGGCCACACGTCCCCTTGTTGCCCTACCTCCCAGGGCATGGCTATGCCAATAACATTCCTTTGGTCAACAGTATCATTTCCTGACAGCTGGTTTCCCCTGTGGTGTCTGTATTCCCCGGGAGCACCTGGCTGGGCTCGACACTGCGCCACAGGTCAGGCACAGCTGCAGATCCTCTGGCTTGAGGAGGTCACTACAGCACTGGATGCAGTGGGGCTTTGTGCACAGTGGTGAAAAGGGACCCCACAAAGTCATCTCTGCTGTTACTCTGCTGACTCAGCCCACCATGCAGTGACAGCATCCTGGGCATTGATCTGAAGCACATTAACAACAGAAGCAGCTGCCTCTGAAATGAGATCCGGAAAACCAGAGCTTTGGACCACAGAGCTCAGTGGTTCAAAACCAACAGCCTGAAATCCTCCTGCCACACACACAACTCTTCCGACTTTTAGCAAAATTTTTCCTGGTTTTTTGGCATTCATTGGGTTTGAAAGGTTCTGGTGAGTAAGTGAGAAAAGTAAGCAGGAAGGGCAGGTGGGTGCCTCCAGGCGCACTCACTGATCCTGCAGGATGACACCACCTGCCTCGATGGCTCACAAGGGGGTCTGGAGGCCTGAGGACTCTTGGCTGCAGCATGGTTCTCTGCAGGCACCAATGCGGAGCCCTGCGGCCTACACTAAGCAGATCCCTGCCTTCCTCCTCAACCAGACATGCTAGAAGAGAACGGAGACCAGAGGGAAGCACTTGCTGACGAGGTTTACTGTTCGGATTTACTGTTGGTACAGTCCTGGGGCCTGGATGGGGCAGGTAGTTACTGAACCGAAGCAATAACAAGCCCAGCTTTTCACTCACAGCTGGAGCCATTTCAGCTACACTGGATGTCGCCTTGCAATCTGAAGTCAGTGATGAGGATGCTGTTTTCAGTTATACACACTTCCTGGAAATGTAGCTTAAAGGAAGTGCTATCTTGACAGAGCTTCCTCCAAGAGTGCAGCACCAGAAACGCCCTTCGTCCTCTAAGAGCAAGCAGGAAAGCACATCCAGCCATGCCTGGCATCCAGCTGACCACAGGCACTACAGAAGTGAACCATCAATAGCAGAGCTCTCCTTTCCAGACCATTCCTGGACATGATCTGACCACACATAGCCCACTGCCTCCTGTACCTTCCACCACATCCTTTGGCATTCCTGTTCAGAAAGAGAAAGGCTGCCTACATCCTCAACCCGAAGGGACCCTCTTCCCTTTCATCCTAACTGAAACCTAGTTGTCTCCACAAGCTTGAACATCCCCTGAAGCCCTCTCATGCAGAAGATGGCCACCTCTCAATCTAGTAAGGGTAGAATTGTGGTGGTATTGTGTTCCCAAAAATATGTGTACCCTAATAAACTTATCTGGGGTCAGAGAACAGAAAAGCCACTAGATACAGAGGCTAGAAAATGGTGGCACTCACGCCTTTAATCCCAGCACTCCAGAGACAGAAATCCCTCTGGATCTCTGTGAGTTCAAGGCCACATTGGAAATGGCCAGGCATGGTGACACAACCTTTAATCCCAGAAAGTGAGCCTTTAATCCCAGGGAGTGGTAGTAGAAAGCAGAAAGATATATAAGGCGTGAAGACCAGAAACTAGCAGCATTTGGCTGGTTAAGCATTTGGGTGGTTAAGCTTTCAGACTTTCTAGCAGCAGTTCAGCTGAGAGTCATTCAGATATGAGGACACAGAGGCTTCCAGTCTGAGGAAACAAGACCAGCCGAGAAGTTGGCCAGGTGAGATAGCTGTGGCTTGTTCTGTCTCTCTGACCATCCAGCATTCACCCCAATAACTGGCCCCGGGTTTGGTTTTATTAATAAAACTCTCTAAGATTCATGCTACATCTGGCGCCCAACGTTTGTGGTACGAATTCACGAAAAAGCCTCTTGCCTGTGGCTTTGTAAGCTTCCAGCTCAGGCAGAGCTACACTCGGCCGGCTGTGGTGGCACACACTGGTAGGATTTACTAAAGGAGGCAAAGATAGGAGGATCCCAAGTTTGAGGCCGGCCTAGGAGGCTTGGGAGAAGCTTCGGCCCGGACCGAACCACAAACAGTGCTGGGACCATGGAGGCAAAAGCTGCTGCTCTGAGTTGCTGGCTCCTTCTCATCATGTTGATGACTGCAGTAATGTTGCTACCTGGGAAAAAAAGTTTACTGCTGCTGGTTCAGAGAAGAATTGCCAGGACCATCATGTTACAAGAAAGCATCGGCAAAGATCAGTTTGGAAAAGTTTGGCAAGACAAATGGTGGGGAGAAATTGCTGTGAAGATTTTCTGTTCTAGGGAAGAATGTTCATGGTTCAAAGAGACAGACATTTATCAGACTGTGATTACTCCAAACCACAGAGGAGGTACAAAAAAAAAAAGTCTGCAGTGAACCATGACCACGCCTAACAGTGACTTTGAAATCTTCAAAAGGATGATGGGACTCCACAAAAATGATTCCACATAGACTATGGTAAAGCCATTAAGCTGATTAACACCACGGAAAGATCTGCTTTGGACTACAAACTGCTCAGAGCAATTTCGAGAGGGCTAGCTGAGATGATCCAGCCTGACAGACTACTTGAACAAGGACTTGAAACAAGCCCTGCACTTTTTCATTATGTAGAAGCTGAACAAATGATATAGGACTTGACAATTAACCCCAAAATTTTCTTTTCAGGATCCCCTAAAGAGTAAGTACTTTTAAGAAAACGACACCCACATTCCCAAGAGGTGGGATGGGAGGTTTTTGGTTGTTTAATGAGTTATGGATATTGTCATTGTTTATGATGGTTGGTTACAAGTTGTTAATTGTTAATGGTCAGGAAAAAAGCTGAACATGGAGATTAGATTCAGAGGTTTTGTTTAACAAAGAAAGAAAAAAGAGAAAAGAATATAGTTATGAGATAGATCACTGAATGTATTCTGAGAAAAAAGATAAAGAATAATAGGATAAATGGGTAAATCACTGAATCTACACTAAAAAGAAAAAGAGGAAGATATAAAAATGGCAAAAGGTAGATTACTGAATCTATTATGAAAAGAAAGAATACTTTTAAAAAGGAATTACTTGTTTTAAATAAGTAGGTAATGAAAATTTTTTTGTCTGTATTTGTCAAATGTTACTGGACTGGACATTGTTATATATTAATGGAGTTTTTTTATCTGAATCTGTCAAATGTTAATGGACTAGACATCGTTAATGTAATCTTGACTGTGTATATTGTATATACTTATTGGATATAATTTTTCTTGTATTAGTTATAAGCTTTTTTTAATTTTAGACAAAAAGAGAGGAAATGTGGTGGTATTGTGTTCCCAAAAATATGTGTACCCTAATAAACTTATCTAGGGTCAGAGAACAGAAAAGCCACTAGATACAGAGGCTAGAAAATGGTGGCACTCACGCCTTTAATTCTAGCATTCCAGAGACAGAAATCCCTCTGGATCTCTGTGAGTTCAAGGCCACATTGGAAATGGTCAGGCATGGTGACACAACCTTTAATCCCAGAAAGTGAGCCTTTAATCCTAGGGAGTAGTAGTAGAAAGCAGAAAGATATATAAGGTGTGAAGACCAGAAACTAGCAGCATTTGGCTGGTTAAGCATTTGGCTGGTTAAGCATTCAGGCTTCTAGCAGCAGTTCAGCTGAGAGTCATTGGGATGAGGACACAGAAGCTTCCAGTCTGAGGAAACAGGACCAGCTGAGGAATTGGCAAGGTGAGATAGCTGTGGCTTGTTCTGTCTCTCTGATCATCCAGTGTTCACCCCAATAACTGGCTTCAGGTTTGGTTTTATTAATAAGGACTTTTAAGATTCATGCTACATAGAATATCCACCCCCCCCCCCCCCCCAAATCACTCAGTCTGGCCAAATCAGTGAGTTCTGTGTTCAGTGGAAAACACTGTCTCAAGTCATCCAGAGTCAACGTCTGAGTTCCACACACATACATACACACATACACCCTTCCCCAACACTAGAAACAAAACAAAACCACTAAATCTAAGGTTGGCAAGATGGCTCAGCAGGTAAAGGCTCCTATCATCCATCCTGATGATGTGAGCTTGATCCCCAGGACCCACGTGGTGGAAAGGAGAGAACCAACAAACTCCTACAAGTTGCCTCTGATCTCACATGTATGATGTGGCACATGAGTACCCTGATACATATACATATTACACACACACACCACACACACACACACACACACACACACACAATGTAAATGGAAAGAAAAACCCTAAATCACTTTACTGGGCATGATAGCATACTTATAATCAAACCTATAGAAAGCTGAGGCAGGAAGATCCAAAATTCCAGGCCTACTGGGTTACACAGTGAGACTCTTCACAAATATACAAGCAAAACAAAAACTTGGGAATTAGTTATTTCCAGAACATATCAGGGCACAAATTCTGGTTGAGACAAGGTCCCAAGGAAGCAAATGCCAATTCCAAGTCTTCCAGAGTTTCAAGTCTGAAGGTAATTCAAGTCCCACAGGACAATGTATCTTTATTTACTCACCCCCCAGATACGTTTATTTTCCCACTCACATCCCTGCCCTCCAAGGAGTTCAAAACCTCCTCACTATTTGTGACCCAGTGGCTGCCCCTGTTCCAGGTGTCCCACTACACTCTCCTATTTACTTCCTTTTTAGCTCCCGATTAAGTCACCAATGGGATAGTGCATATCTACTGATTACTCCAACAACCGTCTTGGATAAGCATTTCAATGATTCCCTTGAAGTCACTACAAAGACCATTTAACTTTAGGAGAAAAGAGTAAGCATTGAGAGTATAGGTAAGTGCTGCTTCCCAGTCCAGGGGCAGAATCAGGAAGCAAGGCTGATCTTCCGACCTTCACTGGAGGGTGTCTGAGAAGAACAGGGTCATCGAGAACTTCTCTCAAGTGTTTCAAGCTCTCAGGGCAGATGCTGTGATCAAATGGCTTAATGAAAAAGAGGGAGCCTGGTTGGTGGACAACTGTAATGCCAGCCCTGGGGAGGCTAACTGTGAGCCTGAGGCCAGGGTGGTTAAGTCAAACAAGACCCTGTCTCAAAACAATTAAAAGGACGGCTGACGATAACTTAAAACCATAGCAGAGGGGACACTGTCTGTGGTGGAGGCTCAGTCACCAACTCTGAATGCCCCACAGTTCCAGCCTGTCCAGCTTCCAAGGTTAAGCCACTCAGTGCTATAACATTTTAGATCTCAGTATTTTCCTTCTTTCTAAAGTCCTGGAAAAAAAAAATCAATATTTATGATCAAGATGACTTTTTAATACTCCAGTATTCCCAGGAGTGTATAACAAATCATTTAGTGAAGTGTGTTCTCAGAGACTCTACCATTAGTCTTGCTTTTATAGCCGCCTCCTCTGGTGTGGTGCACATCCTCCATAAGGTGCTAGGGAGAGGAACAGCCAGAGAGAAGCCTCTTTTGCCTCAACTCAATCATCTGGAGGTGAAGGGAAGCCCCTCCCACAGGCACGATTCAGCTGATCAGGAAAAGAGCTCATCCAAGGTAATTTGCTACAAAAACGAGGCTTTTGGCATCTAACCCTCCAGTGCATCACAAACTTCCTGCTATTATCTAATAACCCCCCAGCCATCACTGTTTCCACGGTAACCGACAGAGAAATAGCAGCCTGCCAAGCGGCTTTTGTAGTTCCTTTTCTAGTTTGCTCTTCTGTATAGAATTAGAGTTAGATGGGGAAAGAACCAGGCTAATCTTTGCAAACAGGAACACGATGTAGTTTGGGAAGTACAACCAGGCTCGGGATAAGTAGTGCAGAAAAGCTTTCACGAACCCTGACAGGGTACAAAAGGTCTGTTGATGTGTATTTGGTAAGCCTTCCCTTGTCTTTGGGCAGGACAGGCTGGCACTGGCCAGTTTCTGATGTGACCCACACAAAGGAAGGGACAGGGTGCAGAACAAGACCAAAGAAGACTACTGTGCCCTTTGGACTCTAAAATCAAACTCGGAGCAAGACTCCACAGGCTTGGAGCAGAGGACAGTGAAGGATGGTTGGCACCTTGTTGTTCCCTGTTTAATCCTGATGGCATGGGCTGCCCAAATCAGAGGGCATGTGGGGACTGGAGGTCTCCTTCCACGTCAGCAAGGGAGAGACTGTAGGAAATAGTGTGTAGAACATGGGGCAGCTTTCAGATCAGCAGCCGGACTGATCGAGGTGCCAGACTGCAGAGCAAGCAGCTGCTACAGGGGTGGAAGAGTCTGAATTTGTTAAAAAACAAAATGGGGGGGGGGGGAGCAAGACTATCTCTCTTGCTGGGCATGGCAGTGAATACATTTCTAGCACTTGGGGAGATAGGGGCAGGAGGATCAAAAGTTCAAGGCCACCTTTGCTACAAGAGATCCTGTCTCAAAAAACAAAAAGTCTTTGAAAGTAGCCACCAAAGGCTTCTGTCTCAAAACTCCATAGCTATGTGAAACCCAAGAAATCTCTTGGCCTTTATCTGCTTCAGCTGAGAAACCAAGTCAATCAGACAGGTGACAGCTCTCACCTGATAGGTCAAAGCTAACGGGGATGTAGAAGACTCCCTCCTACAACATTAACTAACACAAAGGTCTTGTTGGCAGACAGGAAAATTACAGCCAGTAGTGACATTCAGAGACAGGTCCTAAGAGTACCGAGAGTCAGACCTCCAAGTGCCACACAGAAGAGTGACTTATCCTGTTTAACTCTGGGTTATGAGTCACGATGAGCCACTACCTGAATTTAGACAGAAAAGCAGACGAAGATTTGAACAGCTGATTCCCTCGAATCCTTTAGGAGAGGCCCACTCGCAATAAGATGTATGCCCCGAGAAATAGTTCCACGGCTGTCAACTCAAAGAAAGGCTTCTGCATTTGGTTATATTTATGGGGCTCCAGAGTTTTGGAATCTGTTAATGAAGTCTGAGTGAGTCCTCACAAGTTTAAACATGTGCTGTGTTTACTCAAGAGTGGAACTTCTAAGCTGTAATCACCAATGTGTGATTATAATCTCAAACACAATAACATTCAGTTTCTCCATCTTAAACAAAAGTCAAAATTGAGAGTATGCACAAGAATTGTGCCAATTCAATCCCAGTTAAAATGAGGCCAGAAGCCAAAACTTACTAGAGCCAGTAACCGGGGTACTGACTGTTTATGTTTCTTCCCAAACTCATTTCCGCAGCCAACTTTATTTCAAGACCTCAGATAAATTTTCTCACTTAGGAGATGTATTATTTCCATTAACTCAGCTGGCACAGTTGTAGTCCAGGGCCACCGAGGGGACTTGACCTCTTCCACTACTCCATGACCTATGCTTTCACCAGGTTCCTGAAAACAGACTTCAGGAAGCCTGAGGAGAGACAGCCTCGGTGTGGGCAGTCTCTCTCTTAAATAGAGCTTTCTTCCACACGGTCACACCCAGAAACAATGCTGCATGTGTTTGCTGACCACACACCAACCTACAACATAACAAGTTAATACCAAGAAATAGTTCTTGTCCACCTCGTGCTGGGCTTCTGCTTGGTTTGTCTGTGGTGCTGACAGAACCAGGGCCTTGCACATGCGCTCTGAGCTGTAGCCCTAGTCCCTGAGACAGGTCTTTCTCTGAGAGAATGAAGAGCTGGGTGCTGGGAGGGAAGATGGTCAGGGTGTTTCTGGGCACCAACGCACTGCTAACGTTTAGCAGTCGGGAGCCGCATATAATTGAAACTATCTACTCGGAAAGCATACTTTGGGAATTCTTAAGTTCCCATCTATAAATAGGCCCCCAATTTTTTCATAAGGGGGTAGTGTTGAATGTATGTGGGTAAAGAAACAGTCACTGAAGACTTAAACACTTGGCATCAAAGCAAATCAATGTGAAGAACCAAAGGGAGGGTGATACCCAAGCTGACAGTACGAGAGCTGGAGGAGCAGCCTGCTCACTCACAGCTAACCTGCAGCCCCAGGACCTGCCTGGAAAAGGGCTGGTGTCCCACTGTCTGCTCGAGAAGAGGGTCTGAAAAGCCATCAAGCTCAGTGATCCTCCACTACCTCTAATATAGGAGTCTTACAAAGGCAAGAAGAGCTCTTCATATGTGTGGGCTAGGATCCAAGTGCAGGCCTAGGTATAGAAGTGTGATCATGCCTAAAAGACACCAGCAAAGGCCCGGCAGTTTGGTGCTCAGCTCCTTCCTAGTCCCCAAGAAGGCTGCTGGAGATACGGTCATGGTTCTTACACTGGTGACTGAGAATGCTCTACCAACAACAACCAAAGTTTAGGTGGAAACAAAACCAAAGCAAACTTGATCAATGGAAATAATACCAACAGATGGAGTTTGATGTCCTATGTGTCAAATAACTCAACGTGTTACAAAACATCTGCACGCATGAAAACCCAATGGCACTGTAACCTGGACAGGCCTGTTACTGCATTCTTACAGAAGTATCTGATGTAGAAGAGACAGGAGTTCTGAGCAAGTCAGGAGGCCTGAATTATGAATTAGGTCATCATCAAAACACAAGCTGCTGGCCCTCCACACTGACGGGGCCTGGTTTATTGGTACAAGCTGAATAACCGGAACTTGGAAATCAGGATGACTTAGTGAATTCCCTCTCGAAGTTTCTTCTAGTTTTCTATCTTTGTTCTAAGGTTCACTTTTGATTCAGAACATAAGGGCTGGACTTGGGGTCAACAGTCCCAAATCTTTCAAATGCATGTAATCTACACGAGAGCTGGGGTGAAAACTGAATCTGAAGTCCGTTTACCCACTGCTCCCCAACCTCAACTTAGGCACACTATGGCCTGGTAACCTGGCTTGAGCTTCCTCTCAGGAGTCAGAGGCTCACACATCTTTCAGAAGAAGACTAAGAACATAGCGAGGATCTGCATGATGCTCTCTCACAGAACAGTGGCCTGCCACACAGGAGCACAGGAAATGACAGGCACTTCAGGGGCATCTTTCTCGAGTTTCTGGAATCTCCCTAACTCTGAGTCACCCTTCTGGAACTCTTCAGTCATAGCGTGCATCACAACTGCAATCATTTCGATGCTTTGCCTAGTAGATGCCTTGCATAGGACAAGGACTGTCACTCCTTTCCATCAGTGGGAATGGGCCCACAGAACCTGGCATAGGGAAGACAATTCCTGTTGGATAAGCAAATGCATGAGTGGGCACTTTGGAAGCCACATGTTTCCTACGGAGGAAGCAATCAGCTGAAAATGTTTCACCAATATCATGGACTCCTGGAAACAGCGGCTTTTAGGAGATCCGTGTTCTTCACTGATTAGGAGGTAAGAGAAAGCACATGTTTACGGCAGAGAATACTTACAGGTGGGGGTTTCTTCCTCATCTCAAAAGTCCGAGTGGCACCAAAACTAAGTGACGCAATGACGGGGCAGCTCCCCAGTGAGGGCTCATCGTCACTGTGCCAGTCCACGCTGTCCTTCTCGTTCCGGTACAGATTGCACAGCAAGGAGTTGAAGGTGTGGCCAGTGTTCTCCTCAATGCGGCTCTTCAGAGTACAGAGCACGGGATGCCACTGCCAGCAAGCCGAAGCAGGTGCAGGGGCAGACACACAAGGCACAGTAGGCCGCCATGGAAAAAGAGAAGGAAAGGCAAAAATCAACCGAGTTCTGAGCAGGGCATTGCAATACACAGAAGGCCAGAGGAGTAGCTTCGTCTCCTCCCTCCATCTCTGTGCTGAAGCCAGCCAGCCTCCTCCACTCTAGGAAAGTACTAAGTGGGAAGGCTGGAGTCTGTCTACCATCTCTTGTTTCTCCTGCAGTGCATATCCCCACCAAGAAGCCAATGTCACTCCGCTGAGGGTGGTTCTGGAAAGGTAGTGCTGTGCTAAGTGGAGCAGTGACGCTGACGTAGCCAGTCAGTCCACACACTCAGGCTCAAGTGAAGAGCAAGAGAACTCTCAACGGGGTGCCTTCCATTCATCCTGTCCCTATTTTATTCTCAACAACAGATTTGCTTTCCTGAAAAGTATGTAATATTTAGAGTAGCTAACTTCCTACAGTCAGAACCCAAAGCCTGGCAGAGTGGTGCGTGCCAGTAATCCTAGCACTTAGGAGGCTGAGGCTGAGGCCACCCTGGTCTATGCGATGTCAACAAACACATGCGCTCTTTTTCTTTTCTATAGAATGGGACCCAGAGCACATTCTTAAAGCCATAAAATTACAGACTTACTCACACTGCACAGCACTGCTTGCTGTCCGTGCCCAGTTCAGGGGTGTAGTTTGCACCATGTGGCCATGTACGCAGGGAGCTATGCACATCAGTCACAGGCTGTGCACTGGCTTTCACTGGAGTTCTGTGTCTCACTAAAAGTCTCAAGAGCCCGGCATACACTTTAGGACAGTGGTTTTCAAACTTTACACTACCAAAATTACTGATGTCCTTAAAAATCCTTCGTTGAATTTTACTGTTGTTGTTTGAGACAGGGTCTCAGTATGTAGCCTTGGTTGGCCTGGAACTTGCTATGTAGATCAGGCCGATCTTGAACTCACAGAGATCTACCTGCCTCTTCCTCCCAAGTGCTGAAACTAAAGGTGTGCACCACTATGCCCAGCTCAAACCTTTGTTCTTTTAGGTTACAGTTATTGATATTTACTATATTAAAATTAAAGCTGAACTGAGAGGGGTGGTACATGCTATAATGCCAGGAGGCTGAGGCAGGAGGACAAAGTTCAAAACAAATACATCATTGGTAGTTCATTCAAAAGGCAACAACAAATCTGTGTAACTTCGTATGAAAAAAAATGTCTGTAATTTCAATAGAAAAATGTGACGAGAGTGGTCCTGCTTTGCAAATGCAATGTCTGTCTTCACAGGAGGCAGCCAGCTCTTCTGCTTCTGCATTTACTCTGCTAAAATTAGTGCACAGTCCTGTCGGAGCGGGTTCTGTGATTGCATCCAAACCTCAGGCTGTGCGGACTTCTTGAGTTAGCCCCAATCCGGAATCTGACACTATCTCAAACTTGTCTTGTTGTTTTACATTTCAATTTGAATGGACCTTTACCCTTGTGTGGTTTTGGTAAGACCTACCCTTCGTCACCTGGGAAACACTGGTCTCTGAGTTATACAGTTCTTCTAAACATTCACACATTTCATTACATAGTAACGAAACTGTAAATACTGACACTAATCTCATCAGACAAGTCTAGGTCATGGGAAGAAGCCAGGCTCAAAGTGATGGACACTAGTTTCCCCCAAAGTCTGGTTTTTTTTGCTTGAAAATTCAACTTTTATCATTGACAACAAACCCTGTCCACTCTTTTCACTGAAGTGAAACTAATTTCACTTGTCGATAAGGACATATTAGTCAGGTTCTCAGATCTGAATAAGAGGTCTGTTTGCCAGTTGTTTTATATAAAAGTAATCTATGGGGGGGGCAGCTTACAACTCAATCACACTCAGTTTTTAGGAGACATGCTTTATGAATTCTTTCAATATCATCAATGAACTATTCAGATGTACTTGAATTTGAGGATTTAATAAAACTAAGGTTACTGTTTTCAAAAGGCTAATCTTCAGTGAAGTCAGCTTTTTTGTTTGTTTTTTGAGATGGTCTCTCTACATAGCCCTGGCTAGCCTGGAACTCACTTTGTAGACCAGGCTGGCAGATCCCTGAGTAGAAGCATTCACCACTTACGCCTGGCTTAGCATTTTTATTTTTAATTGGAAAAAATTTAGATTTAATTTTACTTTATGTGCATGTATTTTTATTTTATGAGTACAAGTGTTTTGCCTGCAGGTATGTATTTATACTATATGTGTGCCTGGTGCTCACAGAGGTCAGAAGAGGGCATCAGATCTCTCGTAACTGGAGCTACAGACAGTTGTGTGTGGGGAACATGAGTGTGGGGAACTGAATCCAAGTCATCTACCAATAGCATCACATGCTCCTAACTTCTGAGCTGTCTCTATAGCCCCCCATTTTTAACTTTTAAAATTACATTTCTTTAGTGTGTGTGCACATGTGCCCACATGTACACAGCACATATGTGGCATGCAGAGGACAATTTGCAGGAGTCAGTTCTCCACTTTTACCATGTGGGTTCATGGGATTGAACTCAGGTCACCAAGCTTGGGGGCCATTGCCTTTACCCACTGAGCCATCTCATGGGCACTAAACTCGGCATTTTGAAAGCTGTAGGTGGGAGTGAGCAGTGGTGGGGAGCACAGTGATCACTGGCAGTTCGTTGGTGCTGAGGTGCTCCCGGGTCATCCATAGGCATTTCTGTAGCATCAGAGCAGATGCTACACAGTTACAAACACACACTCTTGCGTTGTTGTGAAAACATAGCGCAGTCCCTACAGAGGCTTCCTGGACCCATGGGTTGCGCTTCCGCAATGGCTGTGTCCCACCTGGTAGTGACAGGATGGGTGCTCAGAGGGGACAGTGCAGTACTGAGTCTAGCCCCGCTCCTGCCACAGAAGCACTGCAGGGTGACACCAGAATGAAAGCTGGGCCTCTCTGTGCGTATCAGCATCACATTTACTGAGCAGAGGATTTAGAAACGGAACAGTAACAACAGAACTTAGGTCAGTACAGCAAAACAAAAACGTTATTAAGCCAGCCCTCGTTCAAGAGAACAAATTCTAAAATGAAATCCCAGCTACCACATGGGCAAGCTGAGCTTCCTGCCCATCTCCCAGCTGTAATCTACCTTCACAGAGAGATCAGATGCTAGAATTACACACTTAACAAGAAAACCAGAATGGAAAGAAGATGGCTTTTCTAGAATGTGACTGAGAATCTCATTAGCACTTGCCTGACTCGTTTGGGACTCAACACTGCAGCAACATTTAGTTTGCATTGTGTTTCTGAGTGGTATATGGTTTTCTCCCGGCTATTTTTGGTAGTGAAGTATAGAGAAAGGGGGATATGCAGAGGGTAATGGAGGATTAATTTAGGCTCTTTAACCAATTCTCTAAATAGAGATCCTTTAGAACTGAATGTCTAAATTAAAATTCAGCGTCATCTTGCTGTTCAGTGAAGGCATTCTATCCTTAAAGGACATCTGAGAAAAGTGTGAGAACACAGAAGACACAGAACAGGCTTCCAACAGTTTTCAGAGTGACCTCAGGGCCACAGAGGTGGGTCTGGGTCTGCAGAAAGAAGAGGTCACGTTGGTGGGGCTTGCAGCTGACTAAGTTTTCATATATTTTCTTCACTGGGCCCATTATCGTTCAGTTTGTACAAAGACAAACAAGCTTCAAAACCTAGGGCTGAAGCTGGGCATTGTGGACATGCCTCTGACACCACTCTGGGAGGCTGGATCAGCAGCAGTTTGAGTTGAAAGCCATCCTTAGCTCCAGAAAGTTGGAGCCAGCCTATCTACCTAATGAGGCCTTGTCTCAAAAGAAATGTGTGTGTATTAAATATATTAGCAATAAACACACAAAATTCCACAATAGGACTTATAATTTGAGAATCTTTTGTGTAAATGTGTTCACACATGTATAATGCTTAGAGACCAGAAGATAACATCTAATGTCATCCCAATAGGTGTGGTCCAGTTCGTTCTTTCTTCCTTTCTTTGCCTTTCTCTCTCTCTCTCTCTCTCTCCTCTCTCTCCCTCTCTTCTTCCTTTCTTTCCTTCTTTCTTTCTTTCTTTGTTTCTTTTGGTACAGGATCTTTACTTGTCTAAAATTCACCAAGCAGGCTAGACTAATTGGCCAGCACTTCTCAGCACTGGGATTCCAAACATGTACCACTATGCTCTTTCCCCGGGTTTGGAAGGTGCGGGTCAAAACTCAGGTCCTCACACCTTTGCGGCAGGCACTTAGTGGCTGAGCAATCTCTGTAGTGGGTAGCCATTCCAGCTTTGATCTGGAAGTTCCAACCCCCATTGAGGCTTCAGTAACTGTCACGTCTACAAGGCGGGGCCAAGAGAGGACCCTGAAGACCCGAGATCCGGATGCACTGGCTCTCCTGGTTCCTGGACCCTGGACGCTGGAGGTAGACCGAGCAGAGTTCTCCAGAGAACACCACCGGACTGCGCTACGTCTTTCCCAGACCCTGCAACCTACCTATCCCTTCATTTGTAAGTTACGCCACTAAATAAACCTCCCTTTTAACTATGTGGAGTGGCCTTAATAATTTCACCAATAAATCTCTCTAGCCCTATTTTGACAATCTTAATGTCCAAAAAGAGGCTTGCTTGAATAAATTAATGTATTCAAAGACTATGAAATATTATACAGGTATTAAATCCATATAACATATTTACTGATTCTAAGATTTGTTAAATGATATATAGGTAAGAGAAACACATAGATAATTTTTCAGTCTTATTCATTTAAGGGGGTTTTGTTTGGTTTGGTTGATTTATGTTTGGTGGTGCTAGGAACTAGACCCAGGGCCTTGTGCACAGTAGGTAAGTGCTGTTCAACTAAGCCACATGCCCAAGCCACGTATGATTTTCCAGGGAAAGGTCTATCTCAGACCTAGAGCCCTCTTACCTCTTCCAAAGTGCGGAGACTACAATTTCAATAAGAGTCAAAAAGGCTTGTCATTGAAAAGAAATTCTTTTGGAAAGTTGTTTTAAAAATGCCTCCAAAGTGAAAGACGATATGTGGCAAGGCTGTGTGTGTGTGGCGTGGCTTCTGTGCACTCTAAAAATGGCGGTCTTTCAGCCAGGAACTGCCCCCAACCGATGCCCAGCAACGTCTGCTGAGAAAGCTGTCTGAAGGACAAGCTGGAATGAATGGAGAAGGGCCTGCCCAAGCCTGCTGAGCCCCCAGCTTCGCCTCTGTGGATAAGCAGGTAAACGGCTGTGACCAAGTGGGGACAGCTTCTGTTCCTCACTGTCTCCAAATCTACCTCAGAGAAAAGGAGTCTCCACAACTCTAAAGGCACAGTCTTCATCCAGCCCCAGGAAACAGCCCATCAAAGCAGCAGCCTCCCCCTGTGACAGCCACACTGTGTCCATGTTGTCCCTGGGTACCTCAGCACACAGGGGCTTTGTGCTTACATCTTGCTAGGGCTCTAAAACATGTCACACTTCTGTGTGTCCAGATGAATAAGCAAAACTCCATTTCTTCAAAGTCTCTTTCAAGAAAGCACAACATTTTTGTCAAAGGCAAGAGTCCAAGAACTAAACAGGGAGCTATTTCTTGGACCTCAACTCTAGCCTTTGGACAAGCTTATTTATATACCAAAATATCTTTGTCTGCTGTCATGGAATTTTTTTTAAGAGATAGGGTTTTACTGTGCTGTTAAGGCTGGCCTTGAACTTATGATGCCCCTGCCTTAGCTTCCTGAGTTGTAGGATTATAGGCATGTACTACCAAAAGAAGCAGTAGAAACAAGCCCAAGTGGCAGTAAGTTGGAAGTCTTGAAACTGTACCCACAGAACAAACATAAAGTTAACAAAACCCAGGTTTTTTCACAAGTAACAACAGAGCTGAGAAACAGAAGGGCACCCTACCCTCACTGGCCAGCTGCAGGGATGTGCTACACAGCAGCACATAAGCAGTGTTTACGGAGGAGGGGTCGGGAGAGACAGTTCCTTCCCCTGGGAGCCTACACTCCAGTCCCGATTCACTGTTCCAGTTTCCTCCCATCCTCTGAGCTCATTTACAAGTCATGAGCACACAGAGGACAAGAAGCAGGAGGTTTCTGAACCCAGAGGACTTTCTGAAGTAGGAACTGTCATGTGCCTCTCTGAGGACTTACTTCTAGTACTCAAGTACTTAGACCAGCAAACCACACCAGTGACATCATTTCAACATACGTGAGGATTTGGTTCCATAGTGATTCTTGAGTAAGTGTAAGGAAGCTCTCCATACCATGCTGTAAGTCTTGGTTGCGGATAAGTTATATCTAAGAAAGAAAATACAGGGCTCTTGAGACAGTTGCTGCTGGTAAGGTGTGCCTGCTGCCAGCCAGTCCGTGCCTGCACTGTGCAAGAAGCGTGAGGGATACAAAGGAAGAGGAAGGCCGACCCAGTCCCTTCCTCAGACAGGATGTGGGAGGGGGCTAGAAGCTGGACGGGCTACACAGGAAAGAAGACATGCTGGCAGGGATAGCCTGGGCAATGGCTCTGGGGAGGGAGGGATAGCCTGGGCAAAGGCTCTGGGGAGGGAGGGATAGCCTGGGCAAAGGCTCTGGGGAGGGAATGTGTATCATCTGTTTGTTTCAGTCACAGAAAAAAAAAAAAAAAAAGTCTCAAAAAGCAGAATATGAGCCTGGACCTTGGGAAAAAGAATCTGTGGTACCAATAATCCATTTGAAAAACAAGAGAACCTATGTGTCCTAGCAACACTGTACATGCCCCTCTGATCTAAAAAGTGTAAGCAACCGTAGCACACACCTGCCTGTCACAAATGTATGGTATCTAAACTACTTTAGAGAGGTTAGGGGGTTACCATCTCTCCCCAGCAGACGTCAGCCACAACAACAAGATTAAGCACAGGGCTGGGTACATGTAGCTTTCTAAGCCTGCCTAAGACCCTAGGTTTGAACCCAGAACTGCCAAAAAGGGGTGGGAGGAGCCAATGTTCATTAAAGGCCACACACACACACACACACAACACACACACACACACACACACACACACACACCCCAGTCAGCATTCTGTTAAGCAGATATCATGCATCATTTTAATTTAATTAACACATGAATTTTATAATTTATGTACTATTAGATAAATTTTAAAGATAAGAAAACCTAGTCACAACTGTAATTTGCTCAAAATTAACCATTATTTGGAATGCTAAACCAAGCAACCAAAAGTCACACTATGAAAACTCCTAGAATAGGGAGAAGGCTTCCCTAAGAAGGCTGGCTCCTATTCTGACACTTGAGATTAAAGAAGAAGAAGCCAGTTTACATACACTTTGTTTCTTTGTTCACAAGCAATTCAAACTCCACAGCCTACTGGAGTCTATGCTAGAACACAGACGCCTCCTAGTGGCCATGTGTGGTATGCTGGTGCAGGGAGCGCAAGAGTAAAGGCAGATCACATCTTTACAAGCTCAGGAGAGTGGACACTGAAACTGAAAGAGACTGGCGGACTCCAGCGACAGGAAAGAGAACACAAAGTCAGTAAGAAGGACTTGAGAAAAATGTGTGCCAAATGGATTAGCACAAAGAAAGCTCTGGAAACTTCTATGAAGAAGAACCGAGTACCATCAGCACTAACAGGAGGCAGATAAAGCGAAAGGGAGAGCGGGTCAGCCACGGGCCAGCCAGGCAGGCTTTCCTGGCTCTCTGAGCTTTTGCTTCTCTCTTGTCCACTCTCCCTGACCTCTGGGACTCTGCTGGCTACGGCTTCTGCCTGGCATACTCCTTTCTGTCTGTCCCTTAGGGAGTTCTAGGTTTGAACCTGCTTGAGACCAGCTGTGTGAAGCAGATGTAGGGAACTGAAAAGCATTTGAATGGGGACTATGCAGCCTGGAGGCCTACTTACCCTCTCTGATGCCCATCCTCTGTTTCCAGGGGACATCCCGACAAAGGCGCTCCAATATCCAGTCAGCTTCCTTCAAGTCCACAAAGCCAGGATATAAACGCACCCTTAATGCAGAAAGAACTGTCATGAGCTGAACTCCACAGAAGAGGCGGATAGAGTAATGACTGGGGGATCAGTTGATTAGACCTTCACTTGAAAGGGAAGAGGGAACCATCTCACCACTTCCCTCCCACGTGATCTTCATGTAAAATAAACTCCACTCACGGTACCACTAAAGACACAAGGAAGTACCAGGGATGCACGAGGTCTTTTTAGATTTCTGCTTTAAACAGCACTCAAGATACTGCCCAGGAGATAACTGACAGAGTTTACTAGCATGGCTTAGTTTCGAAACCTTGGGTAGGCACTTAATGTCCCTCAGTTTCCAAAAGTGTAACCTAAGGATGACATCCATTTCATAAGGCCACTATGAAGAGTTACCAGTAAAACGCGGGGTTAAAAGGTAATTTTTAAAACTACATCCATTAGAAGACAGAGACTATCATAGCTATCAAAGCAAACACATCCAAATGAGGTCTCCTTTTACTAAATACATTCTCATCCTATTACAGACTCAGCTGAAAAGGTCACTTTGTATCTCTTTCCTAAGAAAAGTCTGGACGTGCCCTCTCTTGCCGTCTTGACAGCAGCTAGGCCTCAGAAGGTTCATGTGATTTAGAAGACCCCGAGGTCATCTAGAACTACCTAGTTAACACAAGACGCGGCTGACCAAGGCAAGACAGCTGGTTCCGCACACTGGCTGTTAAAGTTTGGCTTTAAAGGAGAGTCCGGGTTGATGGCTGCTTTGTTTTGCTGGTGTTTTTATTTCTTGTCAACTTGACACAAGCAGGGGTCATATGGGAAGGAGGAATCTCAACTGAGGAACTGTCTCTATCAGACTGGCCTCTTGGTAAGTCTGCAGGAGTTTTGCCTTAACTGACGATTGAGGTGGGAAGGCCCAGCTTACTGTGGGCAATACCATCCCTCGTCAGATGGGCTGTTTAAGCACACAGATTAACCTAGGAAGAGCAAGCCAGTAAGCAGCATTCCTCCACGGTCTCTGCTTCCGTTCCTGCCCTGACTTCCCTCGGTGATGGAGTGTGACCTGAGAGTTGTAAGATGAAATAAACCCTTTCCTTCCCACGTTGCTTTTGGTCATGGTCTTTATCACAGCAGTAGAAAACAACTAGGACAGGGAGGTTCCGAAAGGGATTAAAACAGTAGCCATTCCAGCCAATTTTACAGGGTGCTCCACATCCAGCAGAGGCTCCTGTTAAGCAATTTTCATTTGTCATTTCTGATGCATTTGTTTATCTCATTGGTTTATGGTGATAGTTAATATACTTGTGCATTAAGATATTTTCAAAATATTTGAAAATAGTGACTGCACTTACTATATGATTTAACTTTACCTTCAGTTCACCTTAATGTGGCACTATAACACTATATAATGAATATATACGTAGTTCATGAAGTACAGCAATAATAATGAAGCGCTCACAGAAGACTCAAGCCAGTGCTGGCACTAAGTTACTGTGAGTGGTGGGGGTGCAGAAAAAGGACTGTCTCTCTGGGCCTTGCTTCCTCATGAAACTGTAGTCATGACAGTTACTGTAACTGGCAGAAGCTGTACAAATGTTTTGATACTAGAAACATTTTGTAAAAAGGAGGTATTACCCGAGTCTTGTGCCTTAACAAGGAGAAGACAATTCAAGAGATGGTAACACAATGACAGCTGCACTCACGTTCCAAGGAGGAGTCACCTACCTAGACACACCTGTGGGGGACAGGCTGATTTCATACACACCTTCCCTGCTAAAGAAGCAGAGGAAAAGCACGTGTTAGTGTGAAACAAAAGAATCCACCGTTTCTGCCTTCCCATGGTCCTGGTTCACTAGGATTGGTTGCCGATAGAGAACACTATGAGGGAGGCTAAGTTACACCCTCCTTAACTGCTGGACAAGGGGCAAAATGGTGGTACATTATTAATGGTGCTGGAAACAGAACCCTGATAGGATCAGGCCATGAAGACAAAGTGGGAGAAAGGAACCTCTGATTCTACCCCCTAGGTTTCGCCCGTAATTATGCTGATATGATCTAAGAATCTATCACCCAAGGAAAGTTTGGAATGAGGCGTACAACCCAGGGGGCAAGTGCATGCATCTCAAGACCTAGAGCTTCTGTTACTTGTAAAGTAAATGTCTAGTGAGTTCTTCCTCTGAGTAAAAAGCCTTCAGTGTTCCCATAACTGCATCCGCGGTCCTTGAGACCTAGACCTCTCTTCTGAGGACTCCCCAGAGTCACCATCTCCAGCATCAACTGCTTGCATTCCCTTAACACAGCACTATGGGTGTTTCTAGCCCATGTTTCTGTATGCTGGAATACTTCCCTACCAGTAAGCAGCGCCTATCCACCTTACCTCCCAGTCTGGCCCAGTGAAAACTTCTGACTTCCCCTACGAAAATCTCACTTAGCCCCACTTCTAAACCTTCCTTGACTATTAATTTGTGCCAGTAACATCACCCATCCCACCCTGTGCCAGTATTAGATCTTATGTACCAAATTACAACTTGTTTACACGTGTATTTTATTCACTAGAGTGGCTTATTTTTCACAGCTTACACACACTGGATGGTGAGAAAAGTTCACTGAATTTAATCAAATGTGGAAAGGTGTGAAACACAGATATGCAGGTGTAAGGTTCACGGCAGAAGAGCAACAGAGCAGACAGGTCATTCTCTACTTTAAAGGTTTTCATATCCCCTCTCTCCAGGGGGTCAGTGGTTCATGACCTCTGAGCTAGGCTCTAGGCAGCTGAATGAGCACAGCTGGCATATATTTCACAACGACCACATCTACAGAAGGTGTCTACAGAGGTTCTGAGGCATGAATACTGTGTTTTAATGAGGCATACTGAACTGTATCTAGAAACTGTCTCACTTAAGCATGAAACACATTTCTGGGAACTGACAAACAAAGCCCAGGAGCATTAACTTTAGATACAGCAAGGCTGAAACCCAAACAAACAGGGGTAGATGCTGTGAGTTTTCTTGACTTGCAAACTTACAATTGCATCCCTCCCATCTAAGCCTGACTGTCATGGTTTCATGGCTTTGTTCATTTTATCACTGATGGAGGTGATAGCGCACAGCTACTATACAAACCGTCAAAGACTAGTAGACCTAGACTGGGCTTAAGTAATTGGAATACTAATCCTTAACATACAAAGAAGAAAATCAAACTCTACACATGTGGAAAGAACTCAGGACTAGTTATATAGCTAACTAGTTGCAAAGATGTGACTAGATATTTTTTGAAATTATGTTGACATTTGTGTTAGCTTCAAATCCTTGTAAAAGCCAATCTAAAATATCTATATAGCATAATAGACTGCTCATGGGCAAGAACATCCATCTGATGCTAACTGCTAACATAAAAGGATCGTTCACACTGATAATTTATTTACATCAGGTGGAAAGGGGGAGGCAGGAGAAAAGAAGCCAAAATATCTATCAGCTTTGGAGAACATTTCAGACACAGATCAATACAAGAGGAACATTTAGCATTGCTTAAATCGCTCAGGAACAACCCCGTGGTTTTAATAAATGGGCCGTAGGGTCATCTAGGTTAGAGAAGCTTTCATAAGGACTGCTAGTAAAATGATACTTACAGGCTTCTCAACAAACCAAGCTCCAGGATTCAGGAAAAAGCCTTTTCTGTCTCCAGCCTACTCTAACAGACACCAATGAAACGGGGCCAGGAAATCTACCCCAGAGGCAGAATTCAATGTGCAGAGATCTTGCTGTGCTTTCTATACCATCAGCAACCCCAGAAAGTCTCCTCGAAAGATCAAGTTCAAAGACTGAGGTAGAACTATTCCTTCCAGCTAAAAATTTAGAGATATTGAGCCATTCTCTTTTTAATGGGAAAATCATGGAGGGAAAGATCCTGGCTGCCCACTTTACCATCGACAATGCTTACTTACTCAATCACTCTGGGTTCTGGGGCTGTACGTACAACCTGCAAGGAAACAGGCAGATCTGAGTTCTGGGATGGTTCCCAAGGGTCAAGAATAACCCATACCTCTCATTGCTAGCCAAAACCAAGGCAGGTTTACAGCTAGCCTTTTTCCAGCCCCATGCCCACTACCCCAATAGAGCATTGTTCCTGTAATCCCTACAACTCTGTCACACTGGACGCTGACAGAAAACGTGATACAATTAGAACTCATCAACTTTCCTGTTGGCCAGAAACTGAAGAAACCTTTTATTGATAAGGAAGACTTTTTTTTTTTCTTTTAAGGAGAAGATACATTCTAAGAGGAGTTTTGATAATTATTTATATCACCTGTGGGTCACAACTTCTTTGGGAGTTGAACGACCCTTTCATAGGGGTCGCCTAAAACCACTGGAAAACACATACATTTACATTATGATTCATAACAGTAGTAAAATTATGAAGTAGCAATGAAATAATTTTATGGTTGAGGTCATCATAAATGAACTGTATTAAAGGGCTGAAGCATTAGGAATGTTGAGAATCACTGATTTATAAGGTTGTTATTATACTAAGATGCCTAATTTTCAAACTGTATTTTTTCCATTTTATTATTAATTTTTTTAAGTGAAGGAGTTGAGGAGACGGCTCAGTTGATAAAGCACTTGCTACAAAAGCATGAGAGGCTCAGTTCAAATCCTCCACACCATGTAAATGCTGAGAGGGTGCAGAGGCTTCTCTGCAAAGCCAGAGCTCGGGAGGTGGAGACAGGGAACTCCCAGGGCAAACTGACTGGTTAGACCAGCTGAATCAGAAAGTTCTATATTCAGCTGAGAGACCCTGACTCGATATAAGGTCAGGAGTAATTGAGGAAGATATGTGATGTCAACCTCTGGCCTCTGCACACACTTCTACAGGCACATACACATGCACACCCATTTATATGAACGTGCATTTGCATAACACACACATGAAAATAAAAAAAGAACTGGAAGTTGAGCTCAAGCTCAACTTGTCTAGCATATATAAGACTCTGAGCTTGATCCCTAGTCCTGCAACGCCCTTGTCCCCCCAAAACTGAATCGTCTATGATTTTTATACTTATTTCCCATGGGAGGTAGGGGGCTAAAAATCAGGCATTTTGCTACAATCACTGAACTTTCAGAAGGATTTTCTGTAATAATTCTGAAGAGAGCATCATTACAGAACTGTTAGGTCTTAGCTAGCCCACTAGTCACAGTATAGCCTTAAGGTGGTAGTGATGGTACAGCTTCCCTGCCCCCACCCAAAAAAAAGGCAGAATACAAAGAATCTTCAGACATATAAGAACACTAAAATAGTTCATATTTCATTATTATTAGAATCCTTTTGTTCGGCTACTCCTAAGTAAATTTATTCAGCCACTGTTGGAGTACCTGCTACAGAAACAGCTTTTTATAAGCACACCTCTGTTACTACTGAAGGAGAAACATCAATTTACCAGCTGAGGTTCTTGGAACACAAACTCTCTGTCAGGCAGCTGCTGTTCCTTGTTCTTCCAGGCCTGCCCCGGTGTTTGGGAAAGATGGCTCCGAGCAGCAGTAGCTGAAATGGCAGAGAAGAGTCTCAAACATGAGCCAATAAACCTCCTTGAAGATGACGTATGATCTCAAATGTAATGGGCAGAGGCAACGAACAGCCTCAACACACTCTGAGGGTACTGACTAAACAGGAGGAACTGAGTTCAAGTCCTTAGCTCACCATCAATAAGATCAGACAAAATGCCAGTCACAGTTAAAGAAAACCGTTACCAACTCAAGTGGGAGTTCATTATAGAGCAAAGGATATAAACGAGATGGTGGCAGCTGTCCACATCCACACACACAGTCCCCGCAGGTTCTTGCCTGGCTGGGCAGTAGCCTGGCTCTTGGCAGGAGCAGCCCAGGCTCCCTGCACTCGGGCTCGTCGTCTTTTGTCTTCCATATTGAACAAAAAGCTTTCTGTTCTGAGATTCCAGAAGATCTCATTCCCAATTCAGACCATGGAATGGTTACCTGTTTTAAAAAAGAAACGAGTGCTTTGTTAAAGGCTGCGAGGGCCAGGCCCATTAAAGGGCAATGATAGATAGCCCTTTTGGTCAGAAGAGACAGCCCAACAGCACAGAGTCATAAAGTCAACTGTCTTTACGACGTCTCTGTCAAGGGCCGACTTCCCCTGGACTGCTGGCTATCACAGCACTTTCTCAATAGGCAGTCTATCAGTCTATCACAGACTGTGTTATTCATATTAGTCTCAAGAGTAGAACACAAGCAACTGTAACGTCCCTATAGTCTGCAACACGAATATTGAAAAACAGGCCAAGCCAGGAGTGGTGGTGCACGCCTTTAGTCGAGAGGCAAAGGCAGGAGGATCTATGCAAGTGCATTGCTGCTTCCCACTGGATGTACTGAATTTCCTGAGAAGCTTTAAAAGCACCATGACAGAGGAACCTGAAGGACTTTGGCCACGTGTAGGAAAAGCTCAGAGAGACAAATGCTACATGACCTCACACATAAAGACTTCAGAAAGCTGAATCCCTCAGAGTAGAATGTGATTGCTTATGATTAGGGAAGGGGGCTAGATGGGGAATAGGACCAAAGTACAAAGTTTCACTTGGACGAAGATAAGCTTTACTGTTCTCCTGCACAGAACAATGACCATAAATACCAAATCCCTGGATATTTCAAAGTTACTAAGAGTCGATTTTAAATAAGGTATGTGAAGTAATAGATGTATTAATTTGATGCACTCATTAAACATCACAAGTACATATGAAAACATCACAGTATCCCATAAATACATACAATAATTTGTCAACTAAAATTAAATTTAAAATGAAAATCTAAAATATTCATATACCACTTTTTTTTTTTTTTTTTTTTTTGGTTTTTCGAGACAGGGTTTCTCTGTGTAGCTTTGGAGCCTTTCCTGGAACTCACTCTGTAGCCCAGGCTGGCCTCCAACTCACAGAGATCCGCCTGCCTCTGCCTCCCGAGTGCTGGGATTAAAGGCATGCGCCACCACCACCCGGCCATATACCACTTTCAAAAACTACGGTTTAGGAACGATTCCATTCCTATGCTTATAACAAGCAGTGAAAGGTAAGATATGCTAATATGTATGGGGAGCAGAAGGGTTAGTGACTTACAAAGTCACTCAGGAAATCAATATCAACTGAAAGTTCAACTTTTATCAAGTCCCAGCCTTAAACTAATCAAACCTCCTACATTTTTGGCCATAAATTATACCCTACAGCAAATACAGAATCCGGGAGGGTCGGGCCATATGTTCTGAATTTAGAGCCACTTATTTTTGGGTCTAGGAAAGCTTCAAGTTCCCAAAGACAGCACACTTACAAAGAGAGGACACTCAGCCTACAGATTCCCAGGCCCCATCTCCTAGACCTTCTGGTCCAACAGCTCTGGGCTCAGGACTCTATGCTTAAATTTCCTATCTTAGATTTCCTTAGGTGTCAAGAATTATGGGTTACCAGCACGCACCTGTAATCCCAGCGTTCAGGAAGCCTGAGCTAAATATTGAGACCCTGTCTCATCAACAGCAACCCATCCCGTGCTTATCATTTATCAAGTAGGGACATGCAGAGGCTGTCACCTGCCCCAAAGAGTTAATGAAACAATCAAATCCAGCTCTCCAGCCTTACGAGATGTGTGACAGAAGTCTTAAAGTGTGGGAGGTCTTAAAGGCCTAAGACGAGGGCTGGCGGTAGTGCCCGAAGGCCTCCGACCCGCTCACCTTGCTGCTCATTCACCCCGGAGCGATGTCCCTCGTCTAGGACAACTAATGAAAATAAAAATTCTAGCGTGCCGTCTGAGACTTAGTTTGTGGAGTCCTAGAATTTATCTACTAACCAAGGTCCCCGCCACCCTGACACTCAAAGCTTGAAAATCTTAAAAAGAACAAGGGCTCTGGCGGTAGCGGGAACTTGCTGGGAATGCAGATCTGTCCCTGTCCCACCTGCAACACTGGCTGAGTCCCAGCCTCTCCCTCACAGGCAGGGGAGTCAGTCAGTGCTGCCCTCAGGGTTGAGGGAAATAAAGCGGGGAGGAGCCTACTGCTGTGATGGGCAGAGCTGGGTTCCTCACACGCCCCGCAAGCCAGACGCTGGGCGAGTTGCACCCACCTGGCTGGACTTGAGGGAAGTTGCCGGCGCTCTGAAACAGCTCAGCTCTCCGGACGCCGGGGAACCTTCAGAGTGGGGCACCAACTCCTGTACCGCCCAACCACAGGCCGTCACTTCCTCCTACGTCACAGACCCGACACCGCTTCCGGTGTGTACCCCGGAGTCCGGGTCGCCCCACATCCCTGGTGCCTAAAGGGCCGCGTCCAGAAGCTGGAGGGAACAGGATCAGAACTGTGGACAGGGGCAGGGGGCTAAGGTGGCTCTGGTGAGGCGGAGATGGGAATGAAGATGAGTCTTCTAGGCCTAGATTCCCCAAGATGTAAGCTCCCCGAAACTAGTGCTGGCATCTTTGGTCTGTTGTGCAAAGGGCAAGCGCAGTACCCCGGAACTTGGTGGACCGATCGGGGAGTTGGAAGGTCATGGTGTGTTCAGCCATAAAATTCGCTTGTTATCTTGAAAACCATGAGGAGCCTAGGATGTGCTTTGTTTCCACTGTAGCCTGCTCAACTTTGGTTCATAGCATTTAAGGCGGAGCATGGGATCATGTCTTATTTGTCTGGGTTCCCCAGTGCAAGGTAAATTTTACTTGAGTCCACAGATCTGTCTAAATTTCATCTAGTGCCACCATTCACGGCAAGTGCTCCGTTTTCTTTTTAAATGATCATAGCTCCTGTTAGCAGGATTAAATGAGATCACAATGTCTGGAACGCTATATAAATTTAATAATTCAAGATAGCCCAAAGTGTCTTCTCACCCATCTGACCTCTTGAGAAGCATCTTTAAAGTGACCAGGTTAAGCCCATGTATCTTACAATATGACTGTTCTAAATGTAGCACTGGATCAAATATTTTTCTGCAAGTTTTTCTCTAAAATTTACCCAAACATGATTATTGTGAAATCTTTCAAATAAGCCTGATACTGTAAGAGTAGCAATAAAGACCTTTTAAGAAAATCCTTTTCTGATTAAGAGGATAGAATCTCTGTCCTGGGGAGATAATAGCATCGCTGTTGGTCCGTGTCAATCACCTGGCCAAAGGACTACCCCTAGAAGGTAGGCTTACCTTAAGCAGCACTAAAGAGATAAGCGGACAAATTAGTCCTTTAATGAGATACTGTACTTTCCTTCTCTGAATTCCCACCCTCTACCACAGTCTCTTACTGAACATAACCATACTGGTTCCTAAGTTTTCCTGCTTTTCTGAAAGATCCAGAAAAAACAAATAGACATAGCTTTTCTTTTCTTGCCATCTCTGCTCTAAGCATGCTTCCCCTAACACTTCAGGCTTCCCCCAACATTCTCTGCTTCTTTACTCTTTCTCTAGTGCTTCCCTGCCTGCCATGTGGCTGCTTGTCCACCCTGCGTCTGACCTCCATGCCCACTTAAACAGCATAGCTTTCCCCTACTTCTCCATTCTCTTCCTCTGAGCATCTGCTGAGATTTACAGCTTACCTGCCTTCAGATGTTTGGGTTTTTTTTTTTTTAACTAATAAAATTGCCCTTGAACTTCTATTTGAGTCCGTTCTTAATGAGACTAAGACCACCAGGCAGCAACCCCAATTTCCCTGGTATTGAGACTGAATAGTGCTCAGCTGTAGCGAGCTCAATGTTCCTGACCAATGTTCTGATATTGCTGCCACGTTCAAGTCCAATTTTCACGGCATCTATTTTTTGTTATACTTTGTGACATTGAAGGGAAAATGATTTATCCCAGAACTGAAAAGAGCGACAGCTGAATTGTAATTTTTACCTTTTTTTCTTTACCACCTAGTAATTGTTCAATGTCTGCTTCTGGCTCAGGAACATTTGATACATCTCCTAAAGGGTGTTATTTCTTTCTTTTTGATGACTATAGTTTGAAACAGCAATAGAGATGCCTGGAGTGAAGTGTTCCTAAAAGCAGTGATTAACACCTAGTCAGCCTCAATAGAAGGCTTCAAAAAAAATCAGCCTGAAATCACAGCACTTTCTTTTCTTTTTTTTTATAGTATTTTTTATTTAAGACAATTTTTAAATTTAAATTTTAAATATATTATGATCATATTCTTCCCCTCTCCCAAGTCCTTCCAGACCCTTTCCCCATCTCTACCCATTCAGCTTTAAGTTCTTTCTCAAAAAACCCAATACAACAAAACAAAAGCAAAAATAAAGCAACACTAACAAAACAAAACAAAAACCAAAACCACCCAACTGTAACCAAATAAAAGCAAACAAAAAAGCCTGTGGGGCCATTATATATTGGTCGACTATTCCTGAACATGAGGCCTGCCCTGGAGTGTCTGATATACCCATGGAGAAAATTGACTTTCTCTCTCCTAGCAAATATAATTGATAGTTCAGTTGTTAACCTTTATCCTAGTGGTTAGGTTTCATTCATTCATTCATTCATTCATTCATTCATTCATTCTTTTCTTGGGGGGGGGGTTGAGACATATAACAAAATGAAATATAATAAAACCAAAACTATCACATAGAAGTTGGACAGGACAAACCAACAGAAGGAAAGGGGCCTAAAAGAAGGCACAAAAATCATTCACCCACTCAGGAATCCCATAACACTAAACTGGAAGCCATAATATGTACACAGAGGACCTGGTGTAGACCCGGACAGTCCCTGTGCATGCTGCTTCAGTCTCTCTGAGTTCAGATGAGCTTTGCTTATGCTGATTTAGAGGGCCTTGTTTTCTTAGTGTCCTCCATCCCCTCTGGCTATTACTCTCTTTCCATCTCCTCTTCCACAGGGTTCCCTGAGGTATTCAGGGAGGGATTTGATGGAGACATCCCATTTAGAGTTGAGTGTTCCAAAGTCCCTCACTCTCTTCACAATGTCTGTCTGTGGGTCTCCATATTTGTTCCCATCTGCTGCAGGAGGAAGCTTCTCTGGTGATGGCTGACCAAGGCACTGATCTATGAGTACAGCAGAATATCATGAGTCATTTTATCACTACATTTATTTTGTTCTCTTAGACCAGTATTGTCTGGTTTCACCAGAGGTCCCTGGGCTACCTAGTCTCAGGTTCTTGACCACTCAAGCAGTGATCCATCTTGTAGGTGTTCTTTTTTTAAAAAAAAAAAAAAAAAAAAAAAAAAAGATTTATTTATTTATTATGTATACAGCATGTATGACAGCAGGCCAGAAGAGGGCACCAGATTTCATCACAGATGGTTGTGAGCCACCATGTGGTTGCTGGGAATTGAACTCAGGACCTCTGGAAGAGCAGTCAGTGCTCTTAACCTCTGAGCCATCTCTCCAGCCCCAGCTGGGTCTTGAGATCAATTCCAATCTTCCTAAGGAGTCGCCACACTGATTTACATAGTGGTTGTGTGAGTTTGCACTCCCACCAGCAATGCATGACTGTTCCTCTTACTCCATATCTTCAACAGCATGAACTATCACTTGTTTCATTGATCTTAGCCATTCTGACAAGTATAAGAGGAAATCTCAAAGTAGTTTTGATTTGCATTTCCCTTATAGCTAAGAATGTTAAACATTTATTTGTTTTTCAGCCATTTGAGTTTCCTCTATTGAGAATTCTGTTTAGATCTGTATCCCCATTTTAAAAATTGGCTTGTTTTCTTGATATCTAGTTTCCGAGATTGATGACCTGAGTTCGATCCCCAGAACCAACATAAAGGTGGAAGACAGAACAATTTCCACAAAATTGTCTTCTGATCTCCATACACATACCTCCACATTCACTCACATCACACACACATTCACACAGGACTTTAAAAACAAAAAAACTAAAGCTATTTCCTCAAAACCTAAAATATCACTGTGGTCCATTAATAAAAGTTAGTGAAAGTGAGAAGTTGTGGTGCTCATGTGAGAACTGGAGTCGTAGCTCAAGTTTGACTTACAATGGGCTCAGATTGTTCATAATCTGCTTTGGCTACCAGCAAAGACTTGGAAGAATTGGATGATGATGCCTAACTCATTCCCATTTAAGTCATTATTGACTGACCACTCTGTGGTGAGAGATCGCTAGACTGAGTCATGAGGAGTGGGTATTGGGTTCCCTGGATAGTCAAAAGATACTTGATCAAGAATGGGAAAGCTTGTGACCACGAAGTCTGGGAGAAAGTGAAGCAGGTAGACAAATAATAAAGATGTTTGTGTACAGTATGAAGGCATTCCCACCCCCTGTAGAGGAGGGTTTTATAATCACTCGATGCAGTGACATGCTCTATCAATGCCAGCCTCTTCTCAGGGCCTGCCTGCCCAATTAGTTGTCAAAACATAGCTACTATCACAAGGATGGAGGATATGTATGAGCTCAGTGACATGAATTCCCCCTGCCAAAGCTGAACTGGCTACTGCTACTACTTCAAACCTAATCTGCAAATGTTGTAATCCATTATGGAGTCCTCCATATGTTACCATGCCTCAGGCAGTCACCGAGTCACTTGGTGACAGAATGACTACATGGCCCCTTTCCATCCTGGCGAGGGCAGAGACTCCTCATTCTCCCTGGAGTGTAAACACACTCTGGATACCTTCCTGGCCCATACTGCTTTGGCCAGGGAGACCATCTGTGAACTCCCAAATGTCTTATTCACCGATGGCATCCCCAAGGGTATTTACAGCTCCTGATCAAGGAAATGACTTCATAGCAAAGGGAATGAATACACCAGTGGACTCAAGCCCATGGGATTAAATCCCCACCACCTGGAAAGAGTTGACCTATCTGTAAGAAGGTGGTGTGGGGCAGTAAAACAGTATTCCCATTGAGTTGGGATAGAAGACTGCCACCTGGCCCTCTTGGGTTCTCTATGTCACTGAACTGAAATGAGAGAAAAAGCTCCGTTCTTTCATCTGAGGTGATTGATCCCAATTATTAGAGAATTATTTGAGTAGCTGGTATATAATGGAGGCAATAACTGTGTCCAGAACCAAGGGCATTGCTTCAGGTGCCTCTTAGTTCTTCGTGCCCACAGTAAGTGGAACCAGGAAACAACAGCACCAGCACCAGCGACAACACAGAATAATTAATAGCTTGCATCTTTAGGAATGAGGATCTGGGTCACTCTGCTAATAAAAGAAACCAGGACGCCAAGGTTCTTGGCTAAAGGCAAGGGAAACATGGAAGGGACAGCAGAATAAGCAGCCATAAATGTAGACTCTGGTTTCACAGCCAATGGCGGGAATGAACGCTCCAGCCTAACCTGTGTTCTCTGCTTGTTATATGTGTGAGCCTATCTGTGGATGATAACCACGGTGTGTGTCCTGGGGGTTACTTCTGCAATTAGGTTTTAGTTAACAGATTCTCCAGTAGGATTATGACTGCACTGGGAAGTCATTACAGGAGACCAAGTTTTGGAATTTCATTTCATTCATTCAGAAATGATGAGAACTCGACCAGTTACACAAAAGAGTCTTATGTTTCTCCAGGTGGAAGCAGATAAGTACTGCTCTACACAAACATGACTGTGTGTAGAGGGTGCAGATGTCAACTGACCAAAGGGCTGGGCTGTGCCAATTCAACCCCCTTGCCTCTCAGTTCCAAAGCCACCGTTCACTGTCCTGTGTGCACACTTCAGTAGTTCTTCCTGCTGCCTGGCCTAGGATTGGAGCATCATTAGTAGAGAAGAATAGACTTGTTAAAGTTCAAATGTGAAATGTCCCAACCAACAGAGGTTCATGTGTGCTGTGGGATGGTCTGTATGTTAAATTGCTCTGATTGGTCAATAAATAAAACACTGATTGGCCAGTGGCCAGGCAGGAAGTAGGCGGGACAAGGAGAAAGGAGAATTCTGGGAAGTGGAAGGCTGAGTGAGGGAGACACTGCCAGCTGCCACCATGACAAGCAGCATGTGAAGATGCCGGTAAGCCACGAGGCAAGGTATAGATTTATAGAAATGGATTAATTTAAGATGTAAGAACTAGATAGCTAGAAGCCTGAGCGATTAGGCCAAACAGTTTAAGCAATATAAGTCTCTGTGTTTACTTGGCTGGGTCTGAGCGGCTGTGGGACTGGCGGGTGACAGAGATTCGTCCTGTGGGCCAGGCAGGAAAACAAGGTCCCCAGTTGGGGGTGCTGTTTGAGAAGGTGTGAATCCTTTGGAAAGTGATGCCTAGCCAGGAGACACAGGCCATGAGGGGAGGGCCTTTGAAGAGTTATTCCCACCTCCAAACATGCTCCCACCAATATGGGAGTGTTTTAGTGGTCATGCCTTACCTGCCATGCTGGATTGAAACCCTGTGAACCAGAAAACTGTGAGTCAGAAAATCTCTTCTTCCTCAAGTCATTTGTTAGGCATTTGGTCTCAGAGTGAGAAAACTAGCTAATATAGGGCTCTCCTCCCTGGTTCCTGGGCGCTCCTCTGTCCTTGGTTGAATAGTGTTCCTTCAAATTCACATTCACTCAAACTGTGTGACCTTATCTCAGAACACGATCTTTACAGAAGTGAGGGATTTAATATGAGGGCCTATGGGATCGGAGTGGGTCTTCCTCCACCGACTGATGTTCCTTTAAGAGGAGACAGAAGAACAGAGACAAAAGAGAGAAAGCCATGTATCTTAGGGTTGCCAACGCTGTGAGAAAACACGATGACCAAAAACAACCTGGAGAAGAAAGTGTTTATTTTGACTACATTTCCACACCACAGTCCGTCATCAAGGAAATCAGGGCAGGAACTCAAGGCACAAACCTGGAGACAGGAGCTGATGCAGAGGCTGTAGTAGAATGCTGCTCACTGGCTTGTTCCGCATGGCTTGCTCAGTCTGCTTCCTTGAACACCCCAGGACCACTTGCCCAGGTATGGTACCACTCACACTGGGCAGGACCATCCCACATCAATCACTAATTAAGACAATATTCCCACGAACTTACCTATGGGCCAGTCTTACGTAAGTGTTTTTGCAACTTGTTCTGCCTGTTTTGACCCCATGTGCCTGAGTCCTCAGAGCTAGCTCTTCTTCCACCCTGCTCATTAAGAATTACTGCTCTTGCAGAGGCCCTTGGGTGGTTCCCAGCACTCACATCAGATGGCTCACAACTGATTGTAACTCTAATTCCAGAGGATCCAGCACCTCTTCAGATCCCTGCACACACACGTGCACATGTAGGCATGCACACATACATATAAATATTTTTAAAAGAAAAGGAGAGGCGAGTGGATCTGTATAAGTTCAAGGCCAGCCTGGTCTACATAGTGAGTTCCAATCAGGGCTACACTGAGAAACCTTGTTTAAAAAAACAAAAAGAAAGAAAAGGACATGAAGTTGGGAAGTAGTAAAGAGTGGAGTTGGAGGGGGGAATGAGGGGTAGATATAATTAACATACATTATATACATGTATGAAATCCTTTTTCAAATAACAAATTTTTTTTTTTTTTTTTTTTTTTTTTTGGTTTTTCGAGACAGGGTTTCTCTGTGTAGCTTTGCGCCCAGGCTGGCCTTGAACTCACAGAGATCCGCCTGCCTCTGCCTCCCGAGTGCTGGGATTAAAGGCGTGCGCCACCACCGCCCGGCTCAAATAACAAATTTTTAAAACTTCAGAAAAATTGCATAATCCAAGCCCCATCACAATTTTAGCCAGTAGTTCTGGGGAGTACCCAGCAATCTGCATTTATGACACCTCATGTCAGTTTGCAAGCACCTGCAGAGTGCTCTGTCCATTCTGCAGCTGCTTGGTTTCTGCAGGAGACCAGTCTTCATTCAATGGTTCTCCCGGCCCCTGGCTGGAAAAACCAATAGATGTTTTAAGGGCTGCTGGCTCTTACATATGGTGCTACATACAAGCTTATTTTCAGAGGCTGATTTTCACACTAGAGTCTTGCCAAACCTCCCTGTTTCAATCACATGTAGCATGCGGAGTGCTGGCTGCTGTACTCCCGAGGAAGTCCAAACCAAGGAAAATAATGGCACACTATGTTCATAGCTACCAGGGATGCTGCTGCATGGAGAGCGCCCCAAGTCCCACCACCTGGGACTCAGCAGTTACGAGCTTGAAGGACTGTAAGAAGGGGTCCTGCTAACTCTGGAACATGCTCACTGTGAGCTTTTCACGTCTCCAACAACTCCAAGCAGCCTTGAGGGACTGAAGGTGCTTCCCCAGACGCCAGTAGGGAATTGGACCTGGCAGTGCTAACATGACTGTAAATGCTGAAAAGACACAGCCCCAAGCTGTAGGGAGCAGTTAACAGTCTCACTGGAAGTGGAACTGCAGAGAGCAGACAAAAATCCAGGGAACAGGGGAGATTCTAAGAGGTAACAGTGTTCACAAAGGCTCGGTGGAGGTTTTATTTATTTTTACTCTACTTATTCATTCATTCATTCATTCATTCATTCATTCATATTACTCTATTTGTGTGTGCACACACATGTGGATGTCAGAGGACAACTTGTGGTCGTCAGTTCCCTCCTTTCACCAAGTGGGTCCCTGGGATCATGCTCAGGTCATCAGGCTTGGCCACAAGCACCTTTATCCACGGAATCATCTCACCAGTCCCAAGAAGGTTCTAGAATGTGTCCCTAAGATGACTCAGAAAAATGATCCCCGGAGACCTCAGGCCGCTGGTCTAACTTTAGCAGGCTTGGGGACTGAACTAGCATTAGTACCGTCAGTCTCTTCATTCCCCACTCCCACCCAACAACTGTACTAAGACTTTCAACTGAAGGCAGATCAAAGTCAGTACTCCTATGCCTGAATATAATTAACACAGCCTTAAATAATCTTTATTTGCAAATTGATCTCTTTCAGTGATTCATTAAAATTCTTTGACTTGAGAATGGTGCAAAAGTAGTTTATTGGTATAAAGAATGAATGATACCTTGGATTCTGAATTTTTATCCTTTTCAGCACTAGTGAATGTCGTATAGGATGTCATGAGGTTGAGCAGGGGGCATGATCCACAGCCATGTGATTCCAAGGGCAAACAACCCACAGCTGATCGTACCCAGGTCAGGAGCAATCAAGATGTCCTTCAGTAGGTGGATGACTAATAAATGGTGGGGCATCCAGAGAGTGCAACATTATTCTGTGATGGAAAGCACAGCCTCGAAAGACACGAAGCTTCAACGCATGTTGACAAAGTGAAGCTGGGTTGAAAGGCCGCACACTGCAGGGTCCTGCCTACTTAACACCCCAGGAAAGGCAAAATTCTAAAGATAGTAAAAGAGTCAGAGCCAAAAGGTTGAGGTAGAGGAGGGGACAGATCCTTAGGTGACCCACAAGGGATGTTCAGGGAATGGAAGCCATCGAGTATGACATGACAGTGGGGAATGTATGCCACATTTAGCTAAATCCATAGAAAGGAGAACCTGATGTTAGTCCTTCACTATAATAACGGAGCATTGCCAGCCGTCAGCCACAGTATATCATACTCAAATACGATGCTAGAACAGGTAGGAGGGAGGGGCTTTATGGGACCTCTTCTTTCTGCTCATTTTCTTTTAAGACTAAAACAGATCTAAGATACAGCCTAGTCATTTGTGGGAATGGGAACCTGCTCTATGTTGGGTAAGTGTCCCCCAAAAGCTTAAAGGCTCTGGAACTCTTGAGAGCTGGGGGAGCATCCAGGAGGTGGGCCTGGTTGTAAGTTTTCAGTAACATGGGGATGAGACCTTGGTGGAGGGCACATGGGCCACCCTGGCACCTACTCTTTCTCTTCCTGCTCCCTGACTTCCTAAGGTAAGCCAATTCCTCTCCACCCCCCACCCCCACATGATAGCTGCTCATTCCAAAAGCAATGGAGCCAACATCACAGACTGAAACCTCTAGAGCTGTGAACCAGGGGCTGGAGAGGAGTTCAGTGGGTAGACTGCTTGGCTAGCATGCTCGAAGCCCTGGCTTCAATTCCCAGAACCATCTGAAAGAGAAAATCTGGCATGGTGGTACACATCTGGAATTCTACCAGTGGGCGGCAGAGGCAGGAGGATTTTAAGTTCAAAGCTAGTCAGAAATTCAAGGTCATCCTAACCTACACAGCAAGTTCTAGAGAAACCTGAGCAACATGATACCTGCCCTACACCCAAAAAAGAAAAGCAATACATAAATAAATTGTAGACTTGGGAATACAGCTCAGGTGATGGAGTATTTGCCTAGTATGTACCAAAGCCTGGGTTCTATCCCCAGCACCACATAAATAGGGTGTGGTGCTTTATACCTGTAATCCTAATACTTGGGAGGTCAAGAGAGGATCAGAACTTTAAAAATTAAAATAAAAAGTTTTGGAGGCTGGAGAGATGGCTTCATAGTTAAGAGTCCTTGGCTGCTCATGCAGAAGACCAGGTTCCATGTTCCACAAACACATGGCTCCCATTCCAAATGATTGGATGCCCTCCTCTGGTCTCCTCAGGCACTAATGTACAGTTCTACATGCAGGCAAAATATTCATACACATAAAATAAATATTATTAAAAATTAAAATTGTGAATGAAAATAAACTTTTCCTCTTTTTAAGTTAATTGCTTCATGTACTTAAAAAGAGTTTTACAATGACAGAGAGTAGCTAGCAAAACATCTAAACTGTAAGAAAATGGGGAGGGAGAGAGAGAAAAGAGAGGAAGAACTCAGGAAGCTTCCAGCGGAGTAGCAGGACATCTGCAGTAAAGCTAGGTGAAAAGAACTGAGGGAGAGGCTGAAGACCCTGTGAATGAATGCCAGAGGAAAGCTGTATCTGTTCCCATTTGGCCTCTGTAGATGTCTAGTTTCCACAATGCTGTTTTTATTCTATCTCATTGCTTGTATCAGATGAAATCCCCACCAATTAAAACACAAAACAAATAATTAGTCCAGACCCAAATTCCTGCAAAACGAATTGGTTAACACTCTGAGTATTTTACTGCAAGGCTAGATTCACAAGAAACCAGTCAGATCTCTAAGGGCCAGAAAACTCACTAAACCAAAAGGGGAAAAACATATTACAGCTGAAATCAGTAAGCAGTGAGAACAGGAACCCAGCAGTTTCCCCTGAGAATAACGCTAAAACCCAATGTGGGGACAGAAGACTAATTACAGAAATCTCTAGAAAGCATAAGAGTTGAGCTGAGACAGACGCCTTACACAGGATGGAGTGGTGCCAGGTTGTCAGAGGCCCCAGGCTCAGGAAAGGAGAAAGGAAGCTTAGATCTGCAAAGGAACATCCCGCAGAGCTCCCCTAGAACACAGTAAGCCAAACAGGACTTTGGAACAGAAACACAAAGTGACAGCACTTGGAAGATTATGGCTTTTCCACTAAGGGTGTCTGTTGCTCTTGTCCAGGACCCCAGTTCCATTCCCAGCACTCACACCAAGGGGCTCACAGTTACGTATAACTCTTCCTCTGGCCCCTGAGAGCACGCCCGCACATGTGGTGTGTGTACACGTGCATGCATGCATGCATGCGCTCCCCTCCTTCCCTACCCCCACAAGAAAGGCCAAACAACAGGACCGTCAAGACAGCTCAGCAGGTAAACACACTTGCTCAGCAGATCTGGTGACCAGCGTTCAACCTCAAAATTGTCCTCTGACCGCCACACACGCCGGAGCATGCACACCCCTACATATTTAAAAATGTTTTAAAAGCACACACACACACACACACACACACACACACACACACACACACACACACACACACACAACAAAACAAAGAAAATAAACCATGAGAACTACAAATGCTGTATTTAGATTCTGAAGAATTAAAGCTATTGGACCTGGCAGGGTGGTGCATGTCTGTAACTTTGGAGGTGGAAACAGGACTGCTGTGAGTTTCAAACTAGTCTGGGCTACATAAACATGGTCCAGGCCAGCCCATGCTACATAAAAAGGTCCTGCTTCAAAAAGCCAAAAGCCAAAAATAAGAACAGAAATTCAAGCCATTAGAATTAGACACTGATGATAAGAATGCTAACGTATTAAGTTACATAAGCAATGCACACTGAATTTGTTTAATAATAAACTGTATTTGTTTATTCATTAGTATTTTGTGTGGTGCTGGGGATGGAACCCAGGGCTCCACCAACGCTAAGCAGATGCTCTACCATTGAATTATATACTGACAGCCTCCCCTCAATCCCCGAACACTGAATTTTAAAAAACTTAAAATTTCAATTAAAAAAAAACTTTTTTCATACAATGTATTTTGGTGATATTATATTCTCTACCCATCCAACTTTGTGTTCTCTCTCTCTCCTCTCTCTCTCTCTCTCTCTGTCTCTTTCTCTCTCAAAAAACAAACAAGAAAATTCAAAGCAAACTAAAAAAAAGGAAAAAATAAAATCAACGATAAATACCAAAACAAAACAAAAAGCACTCATGGGCATGGGAACGAACACACACACACACACACACACACACACACACACACACACACACACACACACACTCGAATCTAGTTTGCAAACACTGAATTTTAAAATGAGCAATCCATACAAAAGGGTTGGCCTACGAAGTTAAGTAAATGTGGAAGAGAATGAAACAGTTTAGAAAACCAGTGACCATAACTGGACTGAAAGGCTATGACCATTAGCTCCAGCAGCAGTAAGACTCATGAGGGGACTGAGAACGTGTGAACCAACGGCAGGATGAAGACCTGGCACTGAGATGGAGACAAGGAGATGATGTCTGATCACCTTTCAGAAATGAAGACTAGACAAGAATCTGGAGACGTCCTCAAACCAAGTCAATTCATAAAAAGTAGCACTCCGATCCACCTGCAGAAAACCTGGGAACAGCAAGTCAGAAGGTGTCACCTCCTACTTGACGCCATCTGATACTGACTGCTGGACTCACAGCGAAGCTGGGAGAATCCCAGTCTTTAAGATACCATTAACTGTAAATCATAGTACTATTTGAAATAATACCAATAAAGAAAAAGTGATAATTAATAAAAGGTCTGGGGTGACAAGGGAAAGGTGTGTAAGGATGGCAAATGAGTGACTATTTTTATTCACCTGTGAGGTGAGTATACGTGTGTCTTGGCATCAGCCTCAGGGATATTGTCCATCTCTTTTGAGACAGAGTTTCTCACTGGCCTGGAGTGCACCAAGTAGACGGGGGTGGGGGGGTGGGATGGGGTGGGGGGCCCCCCTGGGACTGACCAGAGAGCCCAGAAATCCTCATATCTCTTTCTCCCCAGAATGGGAGTGCCATGTGGCACTTCTACAGTTTCTAGAGGGAGGAACTCAGGACCTTGGCTTGCAAGGCAAGCACCTTAGACTAAACCATCCTCCCCAGGCCTGTCATTTTACATAAATATGTGCAAATAAGAATCATGAAAATATCAACACATGGGATTTTAAAAACAGATTCAAATTTTGGTTTACAATCATATGTAATCAGGAAAGGGCCTCTCTGAGTTCTCATGCTCTTAAGTCCTTATGATGACGTACAGGGACCAGAGAACTTTCAGTTGGATAGGGCTCAAAAAAAAAAAAAATCAGTAAAGTTCAGGAGCAAACATCAGAAGATACTACACACAACTTCTAAACCAGCAGAGATGTGGAACCTAAAAGCAGACTACACAGCTGCAATGAGGTAGGTCAGCATAAAGACGACTCGGCATGGAAGGGTGCTTGCTGCCAAGCTTGAGGATCTGAGTTCAAGTCCAATAAAACACATGGCAGAAGACACTTGACTTCCACAAGTTGTCCTCTGACCTCCATGCAAGCACTGTGGCTTAAACTTCCCGTTCCTCTGGCTCTTACCATCTTTCCACCTCCTCTGATGCCAGAGCCTTAGGTGCAGGACTCGCATTATAGATTTGTCAGTTTTGTCTGGGCTCCACAACTCTATTTGGGTTGGTTGTGGTTTTCTGTAATGGTCTCCATTTGTTGTAAAGAGAAGTTTCCTTAATGAGGGGTGAGAACTATACTTGTCTGTGGGTAGAAGAACAAATATTTAGCATGCAGTTAGGGATGATGCCAGTTTAGTAAAGTAGCATTTGTAGGTTCTTTTCCAAGATCCAGAGCTTCAACTAGCCCCAGGTTTCCAGTACCAAACATAATCTCCCTCTGGTTGAGAGGGCCTTAATTCCAACAGAGAGCCATTGGTCCCTTTGGAAGCTGGCATGACATCTTGAGTGACCATGAAAGCTAGTCCTCAGGGAGGAGGCTTTTAGGTCAGACCAGCTTGGGTCCTCTGGGTCCTGTGTCTAAGGTATACGTGTTTTCAGCAGTAGGGACTTATCCTTCACCTCCAGGGATCAAGTAAGGGCAATGTCAATAGCCTATGATGTTTTAGGAATGTCACAGACAACCCTGACCAAGAACTCAAAAGAGGGATTCTTATGCTTGGTGTTGGCATTTTTATAGCTTTTTTTTTTTTTTTTTTTTTTTTTCGAGACAGGGTTTCTCTGTGTAGCTTTGCGCCTCTCCTGGAACTCACTTGGTAGCCCAGGCTGGCCTCGAACTCACAGAGATCCGCCTGGCTCTGCCTCCCGAGTGCTGGGATTAAAGGCGTACGCCACCACCGCCCGGCCTGGTGTTGGCATTTTTGTTGGCTCTGGGAAGAACGCTGTCAGTCCAGATGAGTAAATTCCATTTAATCTATATATGGGAAGTATACAGACTTACATGTATTATAGGTATTTTTAGGTATAGTTAATAGTATGATTTCTTGTAAATATTTCAGACATCCTTATTGCTATTTGTTTACTTACCCCTCCCTAATTAAAGCCCCCATATAATGTATTTTGATCATATCCCCCCTTACCCTCTATACCTTTCCAGCTGCACTGAACCCCTTCTTTCCAAGTCCCCTCCATGGCCTTGTTGAGCCCCCTGTCATCTGTTATCACCCATGTCTCTTACTGCATATCTGCTGTGATGGTACTTAGGAGCCATTCAAATAATCTCCCTCAGCATCCCCGTCTCCATCTCTCTCTCTCTCTCTCTCTCTCTCTCTCTCTCTCTCTCTCTCTCTCTCTCTCTCTCGATTCCTTTTTCATTTGTTTTGCTTTTCAAGAGTTTCTCTGTGTAGTTCTGGCTGTCCTGGAATTAGCTCTGTAGACTAGGCTGGCCTCGAACTCACAGAGATCTGCCTGCCTCTGCCTCCCAAGTGCTGAGATTAAAGGCATGTGCATCCTGGCCCCTTGTTGCCTGGTTTCAAGATTCTAACTACATCTATCTGCAAAGACCCCTTTCCGTGTAAAGTGACTAATTGTTCAGATGGTGTCTGAGGTGTTATTCAGCACACTACAGCAGTGACATACTCTCTATACCATGCTGGGTTCTTAGTACTTCAAAGGTATTGCTTGATGTTTCTAAGACAGGAGAGAGGTGCTGTTTCCATTCCCAGGGGGCAGGGCTGAGGTAAAGGCATCAACAGCCCTCCTGAGCGCATCAGTTTGCAGCTCTGGGCTGTTAACAGAAGCTATTTAGCTTTCTATTTTGAAATTCCAGATTTACATGAAATTCACAACCACAACAAGCACTTTACAAATTCTTTCATCTAGATTCTCCACATATTAACGCCGAGCTTTGCACTATCACTCCCTTTGCATGTGTTTTAGTAGGTTTTTTTGGAGACCCAGTTGCACATATCATGTTTCATTCTCTCTGAAAAATATAACAGCACACTTAAAAAGTGGGTGGTGGTGTTTCTATCAAGTTACCAAAGTATAATTATCCAAACTCAGGAAGCTAATTTACTGACCTTTACTTAAATTTTACCAGGGGTCTGGTGTTAGAACTGGATCCAACACAGGACTATTCTATGCTGCACTCAGTTGTCACATCTCTTTAAGTCTCATTTGAAATGTGTTCTGATGAGTATAGGCTCATGAGAGATATGATGATCTCTGAATATAGTCCAGGCTGGCCTTGAAATTGAGAGACTCTTGCTTCAGCATCCCATGAGCAGGGGTTATAGGTGTACAAAACCATGCCCAGCTAGGCTCAGAATTTTGTAGAATATTCCTTGACTTACAGTTTTTCTTGCTACTTCTGGACTAGCTCCAGATTATACATTGTGGTTGGGATGTTGTGTAGGGCTAAATGTCTTTGTGCACAACAGGATACACAAATAGGAAATTGTCTTAATGGGGACTGGAGAGATGGCTCAGCAGTTAAGAGCAATGGCTGTTCTCCCAGAGGACCTAGGTCCAATACCCTGCACTCACATGGCAGCTCACAACTGTTTATAACTCCAGTTCCATAGGATCTGACACCTTCTTCCAGCCTCACACACACAGTACACTGACATACATGCAGGCAAAACATCCAGACACAGAAAATAATAGTCAAAAATTATCTTAAAAATGTCAATATTAGAGAGTGTTCTCCCTCTTTTGAGAGACCTTGAAAAATAAAAATGAAGTTGGGAGTGGGGTGTGTTGGGAGAATACCGGGAAACTTGGAAAGCAGCAATCAGGGGCAGGTTGGATATTTCATTGACTGTGTGAAATTCTCAAAAAAAAAAAAAAAAAAAAAAAAAAAAAAAAAAAAAGCAATCTTGCTACATAGCCCAGGCTGGCATCAAACAGCTGATGCTAGGGATTCTGTTCAGTGGTAAAATATTTGCCTAGAACGCATGAGGTCCTAAGTTTAATCTCCAGTACCATCAAGAGCAAAACTATAAAAAATTAACATAAAAGAAAACCAGGTGTGGTAGTTCACACCCATAATCCCAGCACTCGTGAGGCAGAGGCAGGAGGATTCGAAGACCAAGGCCATCCTCAGCTACCAAGTGAGTTTGAGGCCAGCCTGGGATACACGAGCCCCGGCACATGTGAGAATACAGAGAATATGAAGTTGTCAGTGGAAAGCTGAACACTGTGACTATAAAATATGCTTCGCTGATTGAATGGCTTCGAGTATACAGTTTCAGTAAAACTTTTCAAAGCCCTTACTTCAAATTTACATTTCCTGTCAATACTTTCATCCTTGAGTGTTAATAAAGACAGGACAACGCCTGATACACTGAAGCAGCTAAAGCCAGAACAGGAGAGTTTTGAAGCTGCTGAGGGATTTCCCAGCTGGGACTACAGCTACCATCTAACGGGTTCTAGGAAACAGAGTTTGCAGCTGCAGCTTATCATGCTTGGAGACCAGTCCTCTCGGCCTACAGGTGCAAATCTGCCACCTCTCAACCCAAACCACCAGACCAAAGTGGAAGCCCACAGAAAACAGCACCCAGGCTACCAGTTCTATAGCAAAATGATGGGGAACAGGATGAAGATGTGCTTTTCATTAAGCTAAATGCCCAATTTAAATGATTATCCTATATTCTGAGATTTTGTGTTCCTAATTGGTGACTACTAGAATATCTTACATAATGATTTTAAGAGCAGATAGCATTTTGTGTGTGTATGTTGGTGGGGTGGGTTGTTTTCCTGGCTGGTCAAACTAAAAGTTCGAAATATTTAAACACTTCAATAATTTTTTTAAAAATAGATTTGCTGGTCTTTTAAACTATAACTGCAGCCGATGCACACACTGACAGTTCTTGCATATTTCACAGTACTGAATCCTTCCTGGTGACATCCTTGTGTATACTTTGACACTTAATAGTCAGCCTTAGCTTACTTTAAGGCAATGTAACTGGGGCTTTAGCTTCCATCATCAAAAATATACTTTCATTCAACACCATGGTTACATCACTTTTTATTAAAAGCATATATATGAATTCTAATAGGATACCAACTTAGAACGATGCTATTTCTATGACCCATCACTACCACAGAAGGAGTATGTCAGGGTGCAATGCAGACATAAAGAAAGCTGGGTGTCTACACGGGTTGTTTTCCTGGATCCCAGTGGTACCACATGATGTTGTTGGTCTTGACGGACATTTTGGTTCACTTGCCTTTACATTTCAATCATACTATACAGTGTTCAGTACTTACATACATTTGAACAGAAAAGACATAGTATGTGTTACAAGGATAACATTTGTGGAGCCATGTGTCAGAAAGAACTCTGTATTTTGATTCTCTTTATGTTATTAGCTACTTTTGAGAAGAATGGTTCCATATAAATACATAAGCTGGAACATACATTTAGAAAATCTTAATCTATGTAAACTGCATTGTGTCCACCCATAACAGATCAACTAAGCCCTGTTCCTTCTAATGTTAAACAAAAAAAAAAAAAAGCAGCTAGACATTACATTTTATAGCATTACACTTTATAGCAGGTTCCAGACAATATATAAGGCGGCCACTGGCATTCTGGGATTTGTTCCTTTCTGTCAAAGTAGTCTCAGACTTTTGGCAAGAGCATTTACATTCAAATTACTTTAAATTACTCCTGGTAGTATCCAGAATATATGTTAAAAGCCTCTGAAAGGAGTTTTTTTTTCCTACAGTTATGCCAACATTTGGCCGTGTTAGTAATTACTGAGACAACAGTGGAGATTCTGGGGACAGGCTGGTGCCCTGGGTGAACGCGTACAGGTCCAGGCATCAGGTACCCTGGGTGAACGCGTACAGGTCCAGGCATCTGGCCAAGCGCCTCACTGACTCATCCACACTTAGCTCTTCTTAGTTTTCTTCAGATAGCGAGTCCGCAAGGATTTGTTTAAACCCATGGTTATTTTAAAATAAATCCAACGAGGCAAGATTGAGCTTATTGAACCCTAGGGAAAGAAATTGGGGAGATACATAAGCACAGCCCACAACTGAGCTAAACTGAAGTGAAGCCTATCAGCCATCTTCCATTTCTCAACACTATTACAGAGATTTTATGGTACCTAAGTATACAGTTTGAAATAAAATACAAATGTCTTTTTTAGGATTAATGATATGTACCACCTTGTCTGGCAAAGTATACATTTTGATCCTATGAGATAATAGAGAAAGAAATGCCCAAACTGGAAAAGACAGTAAGATTTAGAACTATACATACCATGAGAGCGTGGATCACATATCCAGTGGTTCGGGACTGCAAACCTACAGTTCTAATTGCAGACTTCACAAACGTCTCTGCAGCGGGCTTATCCAAAGTTGGCTTCCGTATTTTTGCCAGTTTTGTAGCTACAAAGTATGGCAGGACACTCTAGAAAGGATCCAAACACACACACACACACACACACACACACACACACACACACACACACACACACACAGAGAGAGAGAGAAAAAGACAAAACAAAAATGCCATCAATTAGGAAGGCTACCAACTCCAAACTGAGCATGATGCCTGACTCTTTGTCCAGTCGTCGAAGCATCCTCATGAAATCTAGAGTCTGTATCTTTAGAGAGAGGGACAGCCACGCTGCTATCTAAAGCTGACTTCACAACATATAACAGCAAAGCCATGAACTGTACTACAATGACCTTTGGGTAAAACAGAATTGGAGGCTGGGAAATATGGAAAATAAGCAGAAGCAACCATTTCTGAACCTTTCAAAGGAAAGCAGTGGGCAGCCATCTGGGGAGCTGAGGCTCAGGCTGTCCTTCCTGTCCTGGTCAAGCAGGAGATTCCGGTGTCCAATGGGGAGCAGTGCTTTGCCCCAGCACCCCTGGTGAATTAAGTGTGTTCTTTTCAGCTTCAGTCCTTCTCAAAGCCACATTTCACTCCCCAGCCTTAGCTCACCACTCTCTTCCCTCACGTCCTCACCTCCTGCTCCTCAAGTTTCACAAGCTGCTACTGTTAAGACAGGACCACATCTTCTGTTTTGGGAAGAGCTGGTATAACAAGAAGACAATAGCCTGGGTGACAGAAGTCACGTGGCAGGGCAGGTGTAGGGTTGGGAATGCAGACCTGAGCTTTTTCAGGCACTTCACAAATGCTAGGCTCTCCACTGCACATGTACCCAGTGTTTGGGGCGTGACAGAACACAAGGAACCTCCATCATAATGAGTCTTGGAGACATGAAGAGAGATGTTCCTTTTGTGATGCAAAAAGACCTCAGATTTACAGTAGCTCACCAAACACTTGTTCTCCTCACAAGTGTAGAAGAAAGGATGAGGTCCGTTGGTATTGCTATTTAAGAAAAGGATCAGTTCAATATGTGGCTGAAGTGAAAATGTACACATTACAAATAAAGCTGAGGTCTCTCCACACTTTGGATTTCTTTTCTGCTGAAAGTGGAAGGAACAGCCCCACATCTCTTTAGGGGTTTGCATATTCATGCATTTTTTGTAATTTTGTATCCTTCTCACTCCCAAGTCTAAGTCCAAGAAGAGCTCATGGTCCTTAAAATGTGAACTAAACTTCAACCCATGTATTGAGACACCTACCTGGTCTGACTCGCCATCTCTCTCACCCTTGAAGACAGACCCTGCAGTAAGGAACTGTCACTGGAGCACACCAACGGGGGATGACTTTGATTATGAAATGACTTCTGAGGATTTATTTATTGGGATTCTTGATACACCTTTATCTCTTTTTTTTTAATGAGCAAAATGTTTTGTCCATTTTGTGCCATCAGTATGAAGACAGTCCCGGGAAGGGTCATGTTGACAGGCTGTGAATGGCGGGGTCCAATTGTTAAGCTAGCCGAGCAGGGCAGACCCATGTGTAAACAAACTCTGACAGCAGGCAACAACAGGCATGTGCACAGCTTTCCTCACCTTTTGGCCTCAGGCTGCTTCCTTTCCAGAGGACAGTCTACAAGGGGTGCTGGGAAGTCTTGCGATCCAGAGATAAGGCCAGCCTGTAACTATGTCCTTCACTTGTGCATAATGCTCTGCGCCTTTCTTTCCTCCATTTTTCTCTCTCAGAAGATGTAAGTGGCATAAATTGGATTATTTTGATATTGCAGGAGAATTCAGTTGCACTGCCTGACTGAACCACATGGTGGCACCACAAGATAACGCATGGCTTTAGGGTTCAGCTAGCCTGTGGTGGGATTCTGCAGGAGCCTCCAGCTATGGGGGGCGGGGGGAGGGGCAGGCACAGGAAAAGACGTGTACTTGGGAATTCCTGGTCAAGTTACATTTTCCCAACTAAGAATGGAAATTCTACACTGGAAGGCTTGGGTACTTCCACCCTGTAAGTCAAGGTGGCTAACAGTGGCCTACTGAAGTATGAAGGGTTCAGAGATAAAATCGCTTTGGGGCTAAGCCCTAAAGGAAATAGAGGACTCAGCCCAGTAAAGAAATAAAGGAACAACAGGAGCAGAGAAGAGTCATGAAGAGCAAAGCATCCTCAGGGGACCGAAAGGAGTTTGCTACAGCCTAAAAGAAAAAAATCCAAGCGCTGGGCAAGCTCTCGAACCCGACCAAGAAGACAAGTTGTCTCCACCTCCATTCTCAGTGCTGAAAGCAGCACTCGGTACACAGCCAGGCAGTGACAGTCTACTGAAGGCAGTATGGAATTGTACTTCAAATGCACTGAACATATGCACATATTCACTGAACAACACTGAGGCCCTTTCCATTCAGCCAGCATTTTAAATATTCTGAAGCTTAAGAAAGATCTTCTGTCTCAACAAAGGCAAGTCTACTGATCTAGCTGCGAAGGATATTAAAAGGAATATGTAAAAGTATAAAAATGGAAAGTATAGAAATGTTTATATCAAAAAGCTATGAAGGTAAATAAATGCCCAAGAAACAATAATTCATCCATCCTCTGCCTATGCAGGAAAGCATTATGGGAAACAAAATCAGAAATACACCTATATTGTAACAGGAAGTTTTTCAACAGAGTAACACTGAAAAGTCACTTAAGCTCAACAAATCACCATTACAAATTTTGCCCCCTCAAAAACAGCCTGACCCTGATAGCCACAGCTGTGGGCAAGTACCCTAGTTTCCAAATTTAGAATCTCAAACTGGAAATAATTAGTTAGGCCATAAGGCAGAGCTGATGATGCTGTGTCTCTGCTCAGCTTATTAAAATAAAAAGTCCCTGGAGACCACAATTTGGTATATTATTCTCCCCTTAATCCCTGGAGTAGATTGCTTAGACTATGGTCTTCATAGAGCATGTGCTCTGGACACCATGGGTAGTGGGAAAAAGGAAGCCGGAAGCCACATGGCAGATGTTCAAGAATCTAACACTAAGTCTTGGAACTTCACATGGCAGAGTCAACTGTGAACTAAGACTTCTCAAACCTAAAAACGATCAGAACTTTCTGTGATAATGCTTTGAGGAAATGTGAAGCAAGGAGTAGCAGACTCTGCTCTTTTGAACAGGATTCTACATGTGGCATCGACTCTGTGTTAATGTGCCTTCTCTAGATCCATGTGGTCCCTCCCTCCCTGCTTCCTCACCTTTCTTCTGGTCCAGGAGAGGAAGAGCATAGCTAAGCCAGCTCCAGGACAATTTCAGCATCAGGCTGACAGCAGTCAGCACACAGTCTTCTGTTGTTTTCTTTCTTTTCCAAGTCGTACGTGATGTGTGTACGTGTCAGAAGGATGTGCTTTCAGATCTCTTTCTTTGATCACGCTCCACCTTTTTTCTTGGGGACAGGGTCTCTTGTTGAGCCTGAAGCTGGCCATTGGCTTCAGGAACCTGCCTGCATTCCTTCTTTCCCCAGAGCACAAGCCATCATGTCCAGCTTTACTTCACTCTTACTGCTGAGCTATCTCTCTAGCCTGTATACATTCTAAAAGCAGAGGCTGGGGTTCCTGTGAGTTCAGGGAAACTTCACTTCTTTTTTAAATCTGTGTCTTCACTTATCGAAACCTCACGATTTGAAGTCCCCCAGAACACCCGAATGACTAAACACGTATTTATAGTTTAGCTGTCTGCCTTTCTCTACTTGCAGACTATGAGTTTTCCATAAAAGCCCTCTTGACTAACTCAGTGGTTACAAAGAACTTAGACAATCCTGAAAATGTGAGGTAAAGGAATCTTTCTGATGATAGATACGTCTGCAACAAGTATAAATTCTAGCATTTCTTAGGTACACTCTGGGTGACTACTGATCCTACAAAGAACCTGCCTTCAAACATGTGGAATATGTATGTTAATTGTACAAAAAACAGAGCCCCCAATTTTACAGAGGGCTGTGGGCAAAAAGCATTGATGGTGGAGGTCATATCTGCAGTTAGGTTATCAAGAAAGGCCTCTCAGATAGGATCATATTTGAGTGATGTTCTGATGCTCCAAGGGCAGAGGATAGCCTGGGTGATATGACTGCAGGGCCTTTAAACGGAGGTGAGCAGCCAAGGGTGCTATGCTGTGGGCCCCAAAACTGAGCATTTTACTCTAAACGACATGAGCAGCTTTGGTGGAATTTTAAGCAGGGAAGTAATATGATTGGATTTTGCTTCACCAACTCTGGCTACAGAGAGCAGACAACAGGGACTATCAGCAAGGACAGAGGTAGAAGGGGTATTTTAGTTAGTGTTGCTATTGCTGTGATAAAACACCATGACTACAAGCAACCTGGCGAAGAAAGGGCTTATTTCAGCCTAGTTATAGTCAGTCCATCATCCAGGGAAGTCAGGATAGGAACTCAAGCAGGGTAGGAACTTGGAGGAAGCAGAAGCCATGGGGGAACACTGCTTACTGGCTCGCTTCTCATATCTTGCTCAGCCTGCTTTCTTATAGCACCAAAGACCATCAGCCCAGAGATAGCACTGCCCACTGTGAGGTGTCCCCCTCTTTACCCCCCATCAATCATCAATCAAAAAAAATGCCCTACAGGCCAATGGGGGGGACATTCTCTCAAGTGAGGTTTCCTCTTCCCAAATGACTCTAGCTTATGTCAAGTTGACTATCCAGCACAGGAGGCCAGATAGGGAGACAGTCCAGGGTAAGACACAATGGTACCTGAGATTAAAATAGTGGCAATGATGTTACGAGAAGTAGCCAGACTGGACACATCTCCAGAACAGACTTGGTTTGGTACTCAGTGATCTGATGGACTGTACTTCGGAGAAAGAAAGAGGCAGTAGGAAAATAGGGGAAGTCCATCAGCCCTGGTTGAAATCAGACCAACCTGAACTAAATCTGGTTTGCTATATACATACAACCTACACTACTGATCCAAACCTTTAATCCCTGTGCAAGTGGGAACAACTGCAACTCTTTACTATGTTAGGAAGAGTATCAGATAAACAGGCTCAGTGTGAGAGTTGAGCCTTAGCATGCACTAGCAATTCTTTTCTAAGTTTTCTAATGCTTGTGTGATCACAAGCAATGAGAAAAGAACCCATCTCCATCTCTATACCCTGTGAGAGGTAGAGAAACATCCATTTCCAGAGAAAATCAGCTGGTGGAGGAAGGACCTTCATTCTCTGGACACACAGTACTCCATCTAGACTTTAGTTATGTAGATCTTCTGGCACAGGATTATAGCAAAAGGGTCAAGAAAAAAACTACATCACTGGCACCAACTGAGATTCACCTGGTTGGAGTCCATTTTCTCAAAGTTGGTACAGCTGTATTTCCAGTAAGAATCCTACATCATTTTGTATTTCTATTTGGACTCCATGTGCACTAAAAGGCACTCCATTACCTCTTCTACTGTTGGTAGTAATTAACAAGAAAAATGGATAGGGATTTCTGTTTTCAATTTTGGTAGCCATTTCTCAACATTTAGATTTCTTTGAAGCCCAACAGATTTATGATTACTACAAGCAACACCATTTTAACAAAACCGTAATTTTTTTTAATCTTAATTTGTCCTATTTGCCTTCTAAACCTCACAGAAGCCGAATCCTATCTGATTAAAAACACATTTTAAACTGAATTAACGATCAGCTCTCATCACCAAGCACTAGAAGGCAGCAGCTTCATGGAATGGAGGCCACAGGGTTTCTTCACGGTGTTAAGTGTAAATTTAAATGGTGTATTCTTTGGTCTCACTAAGGATGAGAAAATCTACTTCCACTTCAGGGCAGCTGAAACCCACAACTGGGTTCATGCAATCTCATCCTGCTTCCTCACATACAGGGTCAGGCAATGTCAACCCTAGGGGTCAATTTCAGCTGGCAAATGATCTCTTGGTTTATAACACTTTAGGACCATTTTTTCCCAGGTTTAGGGAGAAAAACTGCATGGTGCAGACACCACCAACACTGAGAACCAAGGCCTGCAGACCCACAGCCTTGGGGTTCCATAAGCCTGGATGAGTAACTCCCTACACTTTCTCCACCTGCAGAGATGCACAGCTTCCATGAGTTTCCATAGCACTCTGACGCTAGAGAACCATCATAATCCCTGTTTTCTTGTTCACTGTCTCTCCTGCTACTATATCCCCAACTGCCACACCAAAATTTACACTCTACATACATACTTCCTGACTGAAGAAATGTGAAGCATAATACACATACCTCTTGTTTTGGGCCTACTGATGGGTAATGTGTTGAAATATCTCTGTCTTCTTCCTCTGTGTGCCTTGAGGCAGGAATTTTGAGTCTGACTTACCTTTGTTACCTCACTGACAAACAGCAGACACCCACTGACTTTAGACAAGTCATACAACTGTTCATTTGTATTTTCCAATCTGTGACATGAGGTAGGGTTAATATCAAGCTCAAATGAGGCAATAATGAGTGAGCATGGGGTATATTGTAGGTGCTCCATAAATGCATGCTTCTTCTCTCTCTCCTCTATACTTATTATTACTTCCCAGTTTTTGATGTCTTTATATGTCACCTCTTTCATCCCATTTGCCTTCAGAAGTCAGAAATTAAGGCTCAAGGCAATACAGAAATTTTGCCTAGGTCAGATGACCACTGAGTGGTGACAGCAGAACCATATCTTGGTCTGCTGACTTTGTGCTTGGTGTCTTTTCCTCCCTCTCTCTAAGTACACCAGTAATAAATGGGGTTTGCATAAAGCTAGACTGGACCAAGGGATCACCGAAGTCACCATGCTTTCATTTTGACTATGGCTTTGAAATGACTAAAATCCAAACAGAGTATCTCTTCATAAGGCAAGTTTGGAAGAAAGAGTATAAGATGCTAAATCTAAGGTAAACTGTCTAAGGAAGTAGGATATTTGCATGTTTAAATGAGTCTCTACACTGATGGCTTATTAGTGCAACAGACAGACTCCTATTTTCCCATGTGATATCCTAAGAAGGGCACAGCAGTATGCTCCTCCTGTTGTGGACAGAAAAGTATATCCTGAATCTAGCCACATGTATGTATCAGATAAGCTCCAAATGAGGGATGTTCAAGACAGAAGAGTGGGAAGGAGTGCTGTGCTGTTTCAAAGTGTCAGTGGCATCAAAGAGTGACAGAATCCAGATTGAAGGAAACACAAGAAATAGGAGAACGGAATACCTAATTCTAGACTGAGTGCTTTGCTAGAGACTAAAACATTACCAGAACGATGGCCGGGGGCATAGCTCAGTGGCAGAGCACTTGTCTAGCACTTGCCTAAAGGTTCTACATTCAATCCCCAGCACCAGCAAAACAAAAGGAAACTGTCAAGAGGATTAGAGAGCTGGGTGTGATGATGCATGCTTGCAATCCCAGTACCCCAGAGACAAAGGCAGGAGGTCTGAGTTCAAGGCCAGCCTGGTCTATACTGCAAGACACTGTCTCAACAAACAAACCAACAGGCAGTCACTTTGGTGAGCAGGCCAAGGAAAGCCCATTGAGCAGCAGATAAGAGACATGTGAGGCCCAGGGAAGCAGAAGGGAAATTTAAATCGAGCGTCTAGGCATGAGATAAAGACTAAGGGAAGATGAACTATGATCTGAGCCTTGACAATGGATGGACTTCTAGGGCTCAGGGACAAAGGCCACTTGGAGGAAATGTGGAACAGACCTAAAGAGGAGTCAGTCATAGTTCAAAGGGCAGATCATGAAGAAGACACTACAAGGTCTATTTTAGCCTGAACATAGCTGATAAGAATGCTAACAGCCTTATGGGGTCTGAATTCAATATTAAACTTCAGGTACAGCCACCTGAGGCTAGTGAGAGAAGCCACCAGTACCTGATCTGTGTGTGAATGAGATCACCCAAGAACCATGGGATGGAATAGAAGGTAGAACAAGCCATCCAATCCCCCAAGTCCACAATCTGGAGAACAGAAACACCACCCAGAGAAAAACGGGTATGTTTCAGCTGGCAAGGGGCTCTTTTTGCCCCCCTCAGTGCCCTGGGATTTATTCCCACAGTAAGACAGCCACACTTTTCTTCATAAATATGAATTTTCCTTTTCTTAATAAATTCATTCTAAATTTAGAACTCAAGTGAATCTTAGGAAGAAAGACAATGATGGATGAAATTAAATAATTTAAAATTCATTAATGGGAGCAATACAAGCTCATCAAAATACGATATTTCAGAAGGCAAACACTAATGTACTTTGGGTGGCTGCTAGTTGTATCAGGTTAATATCAGGCAGAGAATCCACAGAAACTACCTTTGAGGAAAACAGGCAGTGGCAACGAGAGAAGGGACAGCCTTAGCTACTCCCAGGACTGCTTTCTGTGTTCTCAAGGCTAAAATGCTACTTCATGTCTCTGGAGCCTTCAGGGTACCAGCCAGTGGACCTTTAGAGTTCCCGCAGAGTCTCAGTGGGGCTTAAAAATGACTAAATTCAGCAAAAAGACAACAATGTAACACCGAGAGGCATAGAAGCCTCACCTTTTACCAAAGTTACTAGTTTCCTTGCTATCAAAATACAACCTACAAGGCAATTCCAGTTACCAGCATTACAAATGGTATCATCATGGAAAGGCACAAAATTCAGGATTCTACCAACCCTGTCCTCCCCAGTGCAGCCTATAATACAGGGAACTGAAAATTAAACAATCCCAAGTCAGTGGTCAGCAGATATCCCTAGAAAGTAAGCTAAGGAGATGGCTTGGATGAAGCAGACTTTTAGTGGACCCTAAAGATGAGGGAACATTTGCCTCACCCTTCCTCATGATGGGTGACTTAGCTCCAATATTACTGAAAATAAAAAGGCTTAGAAAGTACAGCTAGATAATTCTTAGGCCCAGCTTGATTATCTGA